>NC_080383.1:65195106-66397911 GCF_014773155.1 Arachis stenosperma
CTGCAGTCCTTTGAGTCTCTGGATCAGATTTTTGTTCAGATCCCTCAATTTCAGCCAGAAAATACCTGAAATCACAGAAAAACACACAAACTCATAGTAAAGTCCAGAAAAGTGAATTTTAACTAAAAACTAATAAAAATATAATAAAAACTAACTAAAAGATACTAAAAACATACTAAAAACAATGCCAAAAAGCGTACAAATTATCCGCTCATCACAACACCAAACTTAAATTGTTGCTTGTCCCCAAGCAACTGAAGATCAAATAAGATAAAAAGAAGAGAATATGCAATGAATTCCAAAAACATCTATGAAGATCAGTATTAATTAGATGAGCGGGGCTTTTAGCTTTTTGCCTCTGAACAGTTTTGGCATCTCAATCTATCCTTTGAAATTCAGAATGGTTGGCTTCTTTAGGAACTCAGAATCTAGATAGTGTTATTGATTCTCCTAGTTAAGTATGATGATTCTTGAACACAGCTACTTCATGAGTCTTGGCCGTGGCCCAAAGCACTCTATCTTCCAGTATTACCACCGGATACATACATGCCACAGACACATAATTGGGTGAACCTTTTCAGATTGTGACTCAGCTTTGCTAAAGTCCCCAATTAGAGGTGTCCAGGGTTCTTAAGCACACTCTTTTTGCCTTGGATCACAACTTTATTTCTTTCTTTTTCTTTCTTTTTTTTTCGGTTTTTTTTTTTCGCCTCTTTTTTTTTTGTATTCACTGCTTTTTCTTGCTTCAAGAATCATTTTTATGATTTTTTCAGATCCTCAGTAACATGTCTCCTTTTTCATCATTCTTTCAAGAGCCAACCTTCATGAACCACAAATTCAAGATACATATGCACTGTTTAAGCATACATTCAAAGAACAAGAGTAATGCCACCACATCAAATAATTAAACTATTATAAAATTTAGAATTCATGCAATTCTTTCCTTTTCAATTAAGCACATTTTTATTCAAGAAAGGTGATGGATTCATAGGACATTCATAACTTCAAGGCATAAACACTAAAGACACTAATGATCACAAGACACAAACATGGATAGACATAAGCATAGAATTCGAAAAACAGAAGAATAAAGAACAAGGAAATCAAAGAACGGGTCCACCTTAGTGATGGCGGCTCTTTCTTCCTCTTGAAGATCCTATGGAGTGCTTGAGCTCCTCAATGTCTCTTCCTTGTCTTTGTTGCTCCTCCCTCATGATTCTTTGGTCTTCTCTAATTTCATGGAGGATGATGGAGTGTTCTTGATGCTCCCCCTTAGTTGTCCCATGTTGGAACTCAATTCTCCTAGGGAGGTGTTTACTTGTCCCAATATTCTTGTGGAGGAAAGTGCATCCCTTGAGGTATCTCAGGGATCTCATGATGAGAGGGGTCTCTTGTGTGCTCCATCCTTTTCTTGGTGATGGGCTTGTCCTCATCAATGGGGGTGTCTCCTTCTATGTCAACTCCAACTGAATAACAGAGGTGACAAATGAGATGAGGAAAGGCTAGCCTTACCAAGGTGGAAGACTTGTCCGCCACTTTATAGAGTTCTTGGGCTATAACCTCATGAACTTCCACTTCTTCTCCAATCATGATGCTATGAATCATGATGGCCCGGTCTAGAGTAACTTCGGACCGGTTGCTAGTGGGAATGATTGAGCGTTGGATGAACTCCAACCATCCTCTAGCCACGGGTTTGAGGTCATGCCTTCTCAATTGAACCGGCTTGCCTCTTGAATCTCTCTTCCATTGTGCGCCCTCTTCACATATAACTGTGAGGACTTGGTCCAATCTTTGATCAAAGTTGACCCTTCTTGTGTAAGGATGTTCATCTCCTTGCATCATAGGCAAGTTGAACGCTACCCTCACACTTTCCGACTAAAATCCAAGTTTCCCCCGAACCATAGTAAGATAATTCTTTGGATCCGGGTTCACACTTTGATCATGGTTCTTGGTGATCCATGCATTGGCATAGAACTCTTGAACCATCAAGATTCCGACTTGTTGAATGGGGTTGTAATACTTCCCAACCTCTTCTTCGGATCTCATGGCGGATCTCCAGATATTCACCTTTTTGAGTGAAAAGGGGACTCGGGGATCACCTTCTTCAAGGCCACAACTTCATAGAAGTGGTCTTGATGCACCCTTGAGATGAATCTATCCATCTCCCATGACTCGGAGTGGAAGCTTTTTGCCTTCCCTTTCCTCTTTTTAGAGGTTTCTCCGGCCTTGGATGCCATAAATGGTTATGGAAAATGAAAAAGCAACGCTTTTACCACACCACTTAAAATGTTGCTCGTCCTCGAGCAAAAGAAGAAAGAAGAGAGTAGAAGAAGAAATGGGAGAAAGGGATGGCTATGTATTCGGCCAAAGAAGGGAGAAGTGGTGTTTAGGTTGTGCGAAAATGAAGGAATGAAGAAGGGTATTTATAGGAGAGGGGAGATGGAGTTCGGCCATTATGGGTGGGTTGGGAGGGAAAGTGGTTTGAATTTGAATGGAAGGTTAGGTGGGGTTTTATGAAGGATGGATGTGAGTGATGAAGAGAAAGATGGGATTTGATAGGTGAAGGGTTTTTTGGGGAAGAGGTATTGAGGTGATTGGTGAATGGGGGAAGAAGAGAGAGGGTGGTGGTGGGGTAGGTTGGGGGTCCTGTGGGGTCCACAGATCCTGTGGTGTCAAGGAAAGTCATCCCTGCACCAAATGTTGCTCAAATCACGTTTGAGCCATTTCTGGCGTTAAACGCCGGGCTGGTGCCCATTCCTGGCGTTTAACGCCAGGTTCTTGCCCTTTTCTGCGTTTAACGCCAGTCTGGTGCCCCTTTCTGGCGTTAAACGCCCAGAATGGTGCCAGACTGGGCGTTAAACGCCCAATTGCTAGCCTCACTGGCGTTTTAAACGCCAGTGAATTCTTCCTCCAGGGTGTGCTGTTTTTCTTCCTATTTTTCATTTTGTTTTTTGCTTTTTTCATTGATTTTGTGACTTCTTATGATCATCAACCTACAAAAAAGATAAACTAACAAAAGGAATAGTTAATTATAAAACATTGGGTTGCCTCCCAACAAGCACTTCTTTAATGTCATTAGCTTGACAGAGGACTCTCATGGAGCCTCACAGATACTCAGAGCAATGTGGGAACCTCCCAACACCAAACTTAGAGTTGACTGTGGGGGTTCAACACCAAACTTAGAGTTTGGTTGTGGCCTCCCAACACCAAACTTAGAGTTTGACTGTGGGGGCTCTGTTTGTCTCTGTTTGAGAAAGCTCTTCAAGCTTCTCTCCATGATGACAGAGGGAGTCCTTGAGCCTTAAACACCAGGATTCTTCATTCACTTGAATGAGCAACTCTCCTCTATCAACATCAATCACAGCCTTGCTGTGGCTAGGAAGGGTCTGCCAAGGATGATGGATTCATCCATGCACTTCCCAGTCTCTAGGACTATGAAATCAGTAGGGATGTAATGGTCTTCAACTTTTACCAAAACATTCTCTACAAATCCATGAGCTTGTTTTCTTGAGTTGTCTGCCATCTCCAATGAGATTCTTGCAGCTTGCACCTCAAAGATCCCTAACTTCTCCATTACAGAGAGGGGCATGAGGTTTACACTTAACCCTAAGTCACACAGAGCCTTCTTGAAGGTCATGGTGCCTATGGTACAAGGTATGGAAAACTTCCCAGGATCCTGCCTCTTTTGAGGTAATTTCTGCCTAGACAAGTCATCCAGTTCTTTGGTGAGCAAAGGGGGTTTATCCTCCCAAGTCTCATTTCCAAATAACTTGTCATTTAGCTTCATGATTGCTCCAAGGTATTTAGCAACTTGCTCTTCAGTGATATACTCATCCTCTTCAGAGGAAGAATACTCATCAGAGCTCATGAAAGGCAGAAGTAAGTCCAATGGAATCTCTATGGTCTCATTTTGAGCCTCAGATTCCCATGGTT
This sequence comes from Arachis stenosperma, assembly GCF_014773155.1. Taxonomy (NCBI): domain Eukaryota; kingdom Viridiplantae; phylum Streptophyta; class Magnoliopsida; order Fabales; family Fabaceae; genus Arachis; species Arachis stenosperma. The sequence goes on from NC_080383.1 coordinate 65,199,040, forward strand.
CCTCATTGGGGAACTCAGAGGAGATTGGTGCACGCCCATTGAGGTCTTCCTCAGTGGCGTCCACCTCCTCTCTTTCCTCTCCAAATTCGGCCATGTTTATGGCTTTGCACTCTCCTTTTAGATTTTCTTCTGTGTTGCTTGGGAGAGTACTAGGAGGGAGTCCAGTAATTTTCTTGCTCAGCTGACCCACTTGTCCTTCCAAATTTCTGATGGAGGACCTTGTTTCAGTCATGAAACTTTGAGTGGTTTTGATTAGATCAGAGACCATGGTTGCTAAGTCAGAGGTATTCTGCTTAGAACTCTCTGTCTGTTGCTGAGAAGACGATGGGAAAGGCTTGCCATTGTTAAACCTGTTTCTTCCACCATTATTGTTATTGAAACCTTGTTGAGGTCTCTCTTGATTCTTCCATGAGAAATTTGGGTGATTTCTCCATGAAGAATTGTAGGTGTTTCCATAGGGTTCTCCTAGGTAATTCACCTCTTCCATTGAAGGGTTCTCAGGATCATATGCTTCTTCCTCAGATGAAGCATCCTTAGTACTGCCAGGTGCATTTTGCATTCCAGACAGACTTTGAGAAATCAAATTGACTTGTTGAGTCAATATCTTGTTCTGAGCCAGAATGGCATTCAGAGCATCAATCTCAAGAACTCCTTTCTTCTGACTAGTCCCATTGTTCACAGGATTCCTTTCAGAAGTGTACATGAATTGGTTATTTGCAACCATTTCAATTAGCTCTTGAGCTTCTGTAGGCGTCTTCTTCAAATGAAGAGATCCTCCAGCAGAGCTATCCAAAGACATCTTGGATAGTTCAGAGAGACCATCATAGAAAATACCTATGATGCTCCATTCAGAAAGCATGTCTGAGGGACATTTTCTGATTAATTGTTTGTATCTTTCCCAAGCTTCATAGAGGGATTCTCCATCCTTTTGTCTGAAGGTTTGGACTTTCACTCTAAGCTTACTCCATTTTTGAGGTGGAAAGAACTTTGCCAAGAAGGCATTGACTAGCTTTTCCCAAGAGTCCAGACTATCTTTAGGTTGTGAATCCAACCATATTCTAGCTCTGTCTCTTACAGCAAAAGGGAATAGCATCAGTCTGTAGACCTCAGGGTCTACCCCATTAGTCTTGACTGTGTCACAGATTTGCAAGAATTCAGCTAAAAACTGATGAGGATTTTCCATTGGAAGTCCATGGAACTTGCAATTCTGTTGCATTAAAGAAACTAATTGAGGCTTAAGCTCAAAGTTGTTTGCTCCAATGGCAGGGATAGAGATGCTTCTCCCATAGAAGTCGGAAGTAGGTGCAGTGAAGTCACCCAGCACCTTCCTTGCATTGTTGGCATTGTTGTTGTTTTCGGCTGCCATGTGTTCTTCTTCTTTGAAGAATTCGGTCAGGTCCTCAACAGAGAGTTGTGCTTTGGCTTCTCTTAGCTTTCGCTTCAAGGTTCTCTCAGGTTCAGGGTCAGCTTCAACAAGAATGCCTTTGTCTCTGCTCCTGCTCATATGAAAGAGAAGAGAAAAAGAAAATCTGGAATCCTCTATGTCACAGTATAGAGATTCCTTGAGGTGTCAGAGGAAACGAAAAATAGAAGAAGGAGGTAGAAGAATTCGAACTTGATTAGATAGAGTTCAAATTGTGTATTAAGAAGGAGTAGTATTCCATAAATAGAAGGATGTGAGAAGGAGGGAAGAGGATTTTCGAAAATTGATTAAAAAAAAGATGTCAAAAACATTTTGAAAATTGATTGATAATTTTCGAAAATTGAAAGTGGAAAAGAAATCAAGTGATTTTTGAAAAAGATTTTGAAATTAGAAGTTAAAAAGATTTGATTGAAGACTGATTTTGAAAAAGATGTGATTAAAGAGATATGATTGAAAAGATTTGATTTAAAAACAATTTTAAAAGATATGTTTTGAAAACAATGTTTTAAAAGATTTGATTTTGAAAATCAATGACTTGTCTAACAAGAAAAGATATGAATCAAACATTAAACCTTCCTCAACAGAAAAGGCAACATACTTGAGATGTTCAATCAAATCATTAATTGTTAGTAAGTATCTTTGAAAAAGGAAAGAAATTGATTTTGAAAACATTTGATTGAAAAGATATGATTTGAAAAAGATTTGATTTTGAAAATCTTTGAAAACTTGAAAAAAAAATTGATTTGAAAAACAAAATCTTCCCCCTTTGCCATCCTGGCGTTAAACGCCCAGAATGGTATACATTCTGGCGTTTAACGCCCAAAATGCTACCTCTTTGGGCGTTAAACGGCCAACCAGGTACCCTGGCTGGCGTTTAAACGCCAGTCTGTCTTCTTCACTGGGCATTTTTGAATGCTCAGCTTTTTCTGTATAATTCCTCTGCAGCATGTTCTGAATCTTCAATTCTTTGTATTATTGACTTGAAAAGACACAAATTAAAAATATTTTTGGATTTTTTTTTTTATAATCAAAGTGCAACAAGAATCAAATAACAATGCATGCAAGACACCAAACTTAGCAGTTTGTATACTACTGACACTATATGAGACACATAAACACTCAAGCCAAAAGAATTCAAAGATCAGAGTAAGAAATCATCAAGAATTACTTGAAGATCCTTAAGACACATGAATGAATGCATGCAATTGACACCAAACTTAAGATGAGACACTAAACTTAAGCAAGAAACATAAATTTTTTTTTTGTTTTTATGATTTTGTAAATTTTTTTTTGTGTTTTTTTTTTCTTCGAAAATCAGGTGGAAAAAGATATCAAAATTCTTAATGAGAATTCCAGGAATCAGTGCAATGCTAGTCTAAGACTCCGGTCCAGGAATTAGACATGGCTTCACAGCCAGCCAAGCTTTCAAAGAAAGCTTCGGTCCAAAACACTAGACATGGCCAAAGGCCAGCCAAGCCTTAGCAGATCACTGCTCCAAAAGCAAGATTGATAGAAATCAACAAGCTCTTGTGATGATAAGTTGAAACCTCGGTCCAATGAAATTAGACATGGCTTCTCAGCCAGCCAGATTTCAACAAATCATCATGAAACTCTAGAATTCATCTTTAAGAATTTCGAAAAAAAAAATACCTAATCTAAGCAACAAGATGAACCTTCAGTTGTCCAAACTGAACAATCCTCGGCATTGTTACCAAAAGCTTGCTCAAAACTTGAACAATCCCCGGCAACGGCGCCAAAAACTTGGTGCGCGAAATTGTGATCACTACACAACTTTGCACAACTAACCAGCAAGTGCACTGGGTCGTCCAAGTAATACCTTACGTGAGTAAGGGTCGATCCCACGGAGATTGTTGCTATGAAGCAAGCTATGGTCATCTTGTAAATCTTAGTCAGGCAAACTCAAATGTATGATGGTGATGAACGAAAATAACATAAAAGATAAAGATAGAGATACTTATGTAATTCACTGGTAGGAACTTCAGATAAGCGCATGAAGATGCCTTCCCTTCTGTCTCTCTGCTTTCCTACTGTCTTCATCCAATCCTTCTTACTCCTTTCCATGGCAAGCTTATGCAAGGGTTTCACCGTTGTCAGTGGCTACCTCCCATCCTCTCATTGGAAATGTTCAACGCACCCTGTCACGGCACGGCTATCCATCTGTCAGTTCTCAATCAGGCCGGAATAGAATCCAGTGATTCTTTTGCGTCTGTCACTAACGCCCCGCCCTCAGGAGTTTGAAGCACGTCACAGTCATTCAATCATTGAATCCTACTCAGAATACCACAGACAAGGTTAGACCTTCCGGATTCTCTTGAATGCCGCCATCAGTTCTCGCCTATACCACGAAGACTCTGATCTCACGGAATGGCTGGCTCGTTTGTCAGGCGAGCACTCGGTTGTCAGGCGATCAACCATGCATCGTGTTATCAGGAATCCAAGAGATATTCACTAGAGCCTTGGTTACTTGTAGAACAAGAGTGGTTGTCAGTCACCTTGTTCATGAGTGAGAATGATGATGAGTGTCACGGATCATCACATTCATCAAGTTGAAGAACAAGTGATATCTTGGACAAAGAACAGGCGGAATTGAATAGAAGAACAATAGTAATTGCATTAATACTCGAGGTACAGCAGAGCTCCACACCTTAATCTATGGTGTGTAGAAACTCCACCGTTGAAAATACATAAGCATAAGGTCTAGGCATGGCCGAATGGCCAGCCTCCCAATGAGCTAAGATAGCATAAAACGAAGATAGCTACCAAAGTCCTCTAATACAATAGTAAAAGGTCCTACTTATAGAAAACTAGTAGCCTAAGGTTTACAGAAATGAGTAAATGACATAAAAATCCACTTCCGGGCCCACTTGGTGTGTGCTTGGGCTGAGCAATGAAGCAATTTCGTGTAGAGACTCTTCTTGGAGTTAAACGCCAGCTTTCATGCCAGTTTGGGCGTTTAACTCCCATTTGGGTGCCAGTTCCAGCGTTTAACGCTGGGATTTCTTGAGGTGACTTTGAACGCCGGTTTGGGCCATCAAATCTTGGGCAAAGTATGGACTATCATATATTGCTGGAAAGCCCAGGATGTCTAATTTCCAACGCCGTTGAGAGCGCGCCAATTGGGCTTCTGTAGCTCCAGAAAATCCACTTCGAGTGCAGGGAGGTCAGAATCCAACAGCATCTGCAGTCCTTTTGAGTCTCTGGATCAGATTTTTGCTCAGATCCCTCAATTTCAGCCAGAAAATACCTGAAATCACAGAAAAACACACAAACTCATAGTAAAGTCCAGAAAAGTGAATTTTAACTAAAAACTAATAAAAATATAATAAAAACTAACTAAAAGATACTAAAAACATACTAAAAACAATGCCAAAAGCGTACAAATTATCCGCTCATCATGAACCAAGGCAAAAAGAGTGTGCTTAAGAACCCTGGACACCTCTAATTGGGGACTCTAGCAAAGCTGAGTCACAATCTAAAAAGGTTCACCCAATTATGTGTCTGTGGCATGTATGTATCCGGTGGTAATACTGGAAGACAGAGTGCTTTGGGCCACAGCCAAGACTCATACACTAGCTATGTTCAAGAATCAATATACTTCACTAGGAGAATCAATAACACTATCTGAGTTCTGAGTTCTTATAGATGCCAATCATTCTGAACTTCAAAGGATAGAGTGAGATGCCAAAACTGTTTGGAGGCAAAAAGTTACTAGTCCCGCTCATCTAATTTGAAACTATGTTTCTTTGATATTTTGGAGTCTATAGTATATTCTCTTCTTTTTATCCTACTTTGATTTTTAGTTGCTTGGGGACAAGCAACAATTTAAGTTTGGTGTTGTGATGAGCGGATAATTTATACACTTTTTGGCATTGTTTTTAGTATGTTTTTAGTATGATTTAGTTAGTTTTTAGTATATTTTTATTAGTTTTTAATTAAAATTCACTTTTCTGGACTTTACTATGAGTTTGTGTGTTTTTCTATGATTTCAGGTATTTTCTGGCTGAAATTGAGGGTCCTGAGCAAAAATCTGATCCAGAGACCAAAAAGGACTGCAGATGCTGTTGGATTCTGACCTCCCTGCACTCAAAGTGGATTTTCTGGAGCTACAGAAGCCCAATTGGCGCGCTCTCAACGGCGTTGGAAAGTATACATCCTGGGCTTTCCAGCAATATATAATAGTCCATACTTTGCCCAAGATTTGATGGCCCAAATCGGCGTAGCAATTCGGCCTCAGAAATTCCAGCGTTAAACGCCGGAACTAGCATAAAACTTGGAGTTAAACGCCCAAACTGGCATGGAAGCTGGCGTTTAACTCCAGAAAAGGTCTCTACACGAAAATGCTTCATTGCTCAGCCCAAGTACACACCAAGTGGGCCCGGAAGTGGATTTTTCTGTCATTTACTCATTTCTGTAAACCTTAGGATACTAGTTTACTATTAATAGGACCTTTTGACATTGTATCTGGGGACCTCATGACACTTTACACGTTTTCTTTGTGTACCTTCCACAGCATGAGTCTCTAAATCCCATGGTTGGGGTGAGGAGCTCTGCTGTGTCTTGATGGATTAATGCAATTACTACTGTTTCTTATTCAATCATGCTTGCTTCCATTCTAAGATAATACTTGTTCTTAACCCGGATGAATGTGATGATCCGTGACAATCATCATCATTCTCAACTATGAACGTGTGCTTGACAACCACCTCCGTTCTACCTTAGATTGAGTAGTTATCTCTTGGATTCTTTAATCGGAATCTTCGTGGTATAAGCTAGAACTGATGGCGGCATTCAAGAGAATCCGGAAGGTCTAAACCTTGTCTGTGGTATTCTGAGTAGGATTCAATGACTGAATGAATGTGACGTGCTTCAAACTCCTAGCAGGCGGGGCGTTAGTGACAGACGCAAAAGTATCAATGGATATTATTCCGGCCTGACCGAGAACCGACAGCTGAATTCCGCTATGCTGTGACAGAGCATATGCAATCGCTTTCACTGAGAGGATGGGAGGTAGCCATTGACAACGGTGAAACCCTACATACAGCTTGCCATGGAAGGAGTCTTGCGTGCTTGAAGAAGGAGACAGTAGGAAAGCAGAGATTCAGAGGATGGAGCATCTCCAAACCCCAACCTATTCTCCATCACTGCAATACAAGTAACCATTTCATGTTCTTCTGCTCTTTACAATCAATCCTGATAATTTCTGATATCCTGACTAAGATTTACAAGATAACCATAGCTTGCTTCAAGCCGACAATCTCCGTGGGATCGACCCTTGCTCACGCAAGGTATTACTTGGACGACCCAGTGCACTTGCTGGTTAGTTGTGCGGGATTGCAAAAGTGTGATTGCAATTTCGTGCACCACAACCATGGTCTCTGATCTAATCAAAACCACTCAAAGTTTCATGACTAAAACAAGGTCCTCCATTAGAAACTTGGAGGCACAAGTGGGTCAGCTGAGTAAGAAAGTTATTGAACTCCCTCCTAGTACTCTTCCAAGCAATACAGAAGAAAATCCAAAAGGAGAGTGTAAGGCCATCAACATGGCCGAATTTGGAGAGGAGGAAGAGGCAGTGATCGCCACTGAGGAAGACCTCAATGGACGTCCACTGGCCTCCAATGAGTTCCCTAATGAGGATCCGTGGGAATCTGAGGCTCACACTGAGACCATAGAGATTCCATTGGATTTACTTCTGCCATTCATGAGCTCTGATGAGTATTCTTCCTCAGAAGAGGACGAAGATGTCACTGAAGAGCAAATTGCTAAGTACCTTGGAGCAATCATGAAGCTAAATGACAAGTTATTTGGTAATGAGACTTGGGAGGATGAACTCCCTTTGCTCACCAAAGAACTGGATGACTTGACTAGCTAGAGATTACCTCAAAAGAGACAGGACCCTGGGAAGTTCTCAATACCTTATACCATAGGCACCATGATCTTTGAGAAAGCTCTGAGTGACCTAGGGTCAAGCATAAACACCATGCCTCTCTCTGTAATGGAGAAGCTAGGGATCTTTGAGGTGCAAGCTGCAAGAATCTCACTAGAGATGGCAGACAATTCAAGAAAACAAGCTTATGGACTTGTAGAGGATGTTCTGGTAAAGGTTGAAGACCATTACATCCCTGCTGATTTCATAGTCCTAGAGACTGAGAAGTGCATGGATGAATCCATCATCCTTAGCAGACCCTTCCTAGCCACAGCAAAGGCTGTGATTGATGTTGACAGAGGAGAATTGATCATTCAAGTGAATGAAGAATCCTTTGTGTTTAAGGCTCAAGGATATCCCTCTGTTACCATGGAGAGGAAGCATGAAGAGCTTCTCTCAAAACAGAGTCAAACAGAGCCCCCACAGTCAAACTCTAAGTTTGGTGTTGGGAGGCCACAACCAACTTCTAAGTTTGGTGTTGAACCCCCACATTCAAACTCTAAGTTTGGTGTTGGGAGGTTCCAACATTGCTCTGAACATCTGTGAGGCTCCATGAGAGCCCACTGTCAAGCTACTAACATTAAAGAAGCGCTTGTTGGGAGGCAACCCAATGTTATATTTATCTATTTTCCTTTGTTATTTTGTGTTTTCTATAGGTTGATGATCATAGGAAGTCACAAAATCAATTAAAAAAGAAAAAACAGAATGAAAAATAGAAAGAAAAATAGCACACCCTGGAGGAAAACCTTGCTAGCGTTTAAACCCCAGTAAGGGCAGAAAATGGGCGTTTAACGCCCAGTCTGGCACCATTCTGGGCGTTTAACGCCAGAAAGGGGCACCAGACTGGCGTTTAACGGCAGGAATGGGCATCAAGCTGGCGTTAAATGCCAGAAATGGGCACCAGCCCGGGGTTTAATGCCAGGATTGGCAGAAAGAGCAATTTTGCTCGCCACTTGGTGCAGGGATGAATTATCCTTGACACCTCAGGATGTGTCGACCCCACAAGATCCCCACCTACCCCACCACTCTCTCTCTCTTCTTCACCCATTCACCAATCACCTCAACATCTCTTCCCCAAAAACCCCTCACCTATCAAATCCCACCATTCTCTTCACCACTCACATCCATCCTTCATAAAATCTCACCTACCTTACCATTCAAATTCAAACCACTTTCTCTCCCAAACCCACCCATACATAACCGAACCCTACCCCTCTCTCCACCCCTATATAAACCCATCTTCACTCCTTCATTTTCACACAACCTACACACTACTTCTCCCCCTTGGCCGAAAAACAAAGCCACCTCCATCTCCTCTATTTCTTCTTCTTCTACTCTCTTCTTTCTTCTTTTGCTCGAGGACGAGCAAACCTTCTAAGTTTGGTGTGGTAAAAGCATTACTTTTTGTTTTTCCATAACCATTTATGGCACCTATGGCCGGAGAAACCTCTAGAAAGAGGAAAGGGAAAGCAAAAGCTTCCACCTCCGAGTCATGAAAGATGGAGAGATTCACCTCAAGGGTGCATCAAGACCACTTCTATGAAATTGTGGCCAAGAAGAAGGTGATCCCTGAGGTCCCTTTCAAACTCAAAAAGGGTCAACTTTGATCAAAGGTTGGACCAAGTCCTCATGGATACCACTAAGAAAAGGATGGAGCAAACAAGAGATCCCACTTATGGACATGAGCATGAGGAAACTCCTCATCATGAAATCCCTGAGATACCTCAAGGGATGCACTTTCCTCCACAAAATTATTGGGAGCAAATCAACACCTCCCTAGGAGAATTGAGTTCCAACATGGGACAACTAAGGGTGGAGCACCAAGAATATTCCATCCTCCTCCATGAAATTAGAGAAGATCAAGAATCATGAGAGATGAGCAACAAAGGCAAGGAAGAGACATTGAGGAGCTCAAGCACTCCATAAGATCTTCAAGAGGAAGAACAAGCCGCCATCACTAAGGTGGACCCGTTCTTTAATCTCCTTGTTCTTTATTTTTCTGTTTTTTTTTTCATGCTTATGTTTATCTATGTTTGTGTCTTATGATCATTAGTGTCGTAGTGTCTATGCCTTAAGTTATGAATGTCCGATGAATCCATCACCTTTCTTAAATGAAAAATGTTCTTAATTAAAAAAGAGAAGAATTGCATGAATTTTGAATTTTATAACAGATTAATTATTTTGATGTGGTGGCAATACTTTGACTTCTGAATGTATGCTTTAAAAGTGCATATGTCTTTTGAATTTGTTGTTCATGAATGTTGGCTCTTGAAAGAATGATGAAAAAAGGAGACATGTTACTGAGGATCTAAAAAATCACAAAAATGATTCTTGAAGCAAGAAAAAGCAGTGAATACAAAAAAATGAAAAACGAAAGAAAAAAGAAAGAAAAAAGAAAGAAAAAAGAAAAAATAAATAAAGTCGTGATCCAAGGCAAAAAGAGTGTGCTTAAGAACCTTGGACACCTCTAATTGGGGACTCTAGCAAAGCTGAGTCACAACCTGAAAAGGTTCACCCAGTTATGTGTCTGTGGCATGTATGTATCCGGTGGTAATACTAGAAGACAAAGTGCTTTGGGCCACGACCAAGACTCATAAAGTAGCTGTGTTCAAGAATCATCATACTTAACTAGGAGAATCAATAACACTATTTGGATTCTGAGTTCCTATAGAAGCCAATCATTCTGAATTTCAAAGGATAGAGTGAGATGCCAAAACTGTTCAGAGGCAAAAAGCTAAAAGCCCCGCTCATCTAATTAATACTGATCTTCATAGATGTTTTTGGAATTCATTGCATATTCTCTTCTTTTAATCTTATTTGATTTTCAGTTGCTTGGGGACAAGCAACAATTTAAGTTTGGTGTTGTGATGAGCGGATAATTTATACGCTTTTTGACATTATTTTTAGTATGTTTTAGTTAGTTTTTATTATATTTTTATTAGTTTTTAGTTAAAATTTACTTTTCTGGACTTTACTATGAGTTTGTGTATTTTTATGTGATTTCAGGTATTTTTTGGCTGAAATTGAGGGATCTGAGCAAAAATCTGATTCAGAGGCTGAAAAGGACTGCAGATGCTGTTGGATTCTGACCTCCCTGCACTCGAAGTGGATTTTCTGGAGCTACAGAAATCCAATTGTTGCACTCTCAATTGCGTTAGAAAGTAGACATTTTGGGCTTTCCAGCAACGTAAAATAGTCTATACTTTGCCCGAGATTTGATGGCCCAAACAGGCGTTCCAAGTCAGCTCAAGAATTCTGGCGTAAAACGCCGGAACTGGCACAAGAATGGGAGTTAAACGCCCAAACTGGCACAAAAGCTGGCGTTTAACTCCAAGAAAAGTCTCTACACATGAAATCTTCAATGTTCAGCCTAAGCACACACCAAGTGGGCCCGGAAGTGGATTTTTATGTCATTTACTCATTTCTGTAAACCCTAGGCTACTAGTTCTCAACAAATAGGACCTTTTGCTATTGTATTTCAAATCTTTTGATCACTTTAGATCTTAGGATCATCTTTGGACGTCTAGTTCTTAGATCATTGGGGAGCTGGCCTCTCGGCCATTCCTAGACCTTATTCTTATGTATTTTCAACGGTGGAGTTTCTACACACCATAGATTAAGGTGTGGAGCTCTGCTGTACCTCGAGTATCAATGCAATTACTATTGTTCTTCTATTCAATTCGGCTTATTCTTATTCTAAGATATCACTTGTTCCTCAACTTGATGAATGTGATGATCCGTGACACTCATCATCATTCTCACCTATGAACGTGTGCCTGACAAGCACCTCCGTTCTACTTTAGATTGAGTGGATATCTCTTGGATCCCTTAATCGGAATCTTCGTGGTATAAGCTAGAATTGATGGCGGCGTTCAAGAGAATCCGGAGGGTCTAAACCTTGTCTGTGGTATTCCGAGTAGAATTCAAGGATTGAATGACTGTGACGAGCTTCAAACTCGCGATTGTGGTGCGTTAGTGATAGACGCAAAAGAATCACTGGATTCTATTCCGACATGATCGAGAACCGACAGCTGAATAGCCGTGCTGTGACAGAGCGTGTTGAACATTTTCACTGAGAGGACGGGACTGTAGCCATTGACAACAGTGATGCCTAACATACAGCTTGCCATGGAAAGGAATAAGAAGGATTGGATGAAGACAGTAGGAAAGCAGAGAGACGGAAGGGACAAAGCATCTCCACACGCTTATCTGAAATTCTCACCAATGAATTACATAAGTATCTCTATCTTTATTTTATGCTTTATTCATAAATCATCCATAATCATTTGAATCTGCCTGACTGAGATTTACAAGGTGACCATAGCTTGATTCATACCAACAATCTCTGTGGGATCGACCCTTACTCGCGTAAGGTTTATTACTTGGACGACCCAGTGCACTTGCTGGTTAGTTGTGCGAAATTGTGATAAAGAGTTGAGATTGCAATTGAGCGTACCATGTTGATGGCGCCATTGATGATCACAATTCCATGCACCAAAAAGCATAGTGAATTAACAACAAGAATGAATTCTAACAATAATTAATTGTAAAGGATTAACAACAACAATCAAAGAAAACACAATTAACATGAATTACCTCAAATTGTATTAAAAAAATAAAAGGAACAAGAGTAATTCAGCAACAATGTATAGAAACAAAATAGAAGAAATAACAACCAAAGAGTAAAAGATTATGATGTAGAAACAAAGAATTGAAAGGTAGAAGCAGATGAAAGCAAAGATTAAAACCTAGATCTAAGAAATTCTAACCTAAACCTAATCCTAGTTCTAGAGAGAAGAGAGAGCTTCTCTCTCTAGAAAACTAAACTAAAACTATATCTAAAGTGTGTAGTGTGTCTAATGAATGGAATGATGCCTTCCACTTCAATCCTAGGTCTTTTTAGCCTTTTCCTGCCAAAGTTCAGCTTCAAAATTGGGCCAGAAGCCCTTGAGAAATCGTTGGGCACGATTTCATTAAAGAAGTCACGTGCAGGCATCGACGCGTACGCGTCATGTACGCGTACGCGTCCCTGGAGTTTTGCGATCCACGCGTATGCGTCTAGTCTGCATGCGCGTCTATGGGCGTATCCCAAATCTTTGACTTTTCATGATTTCTCCACTTTACATACTTTCTCTTCACTCCTTTGATCCATTCCTAGCCCTTTTCAATCTAAAATCACTAACAAGCACATCAAGGCATCTAGTGGAATCAAAGGAAGATTAAAATCATCAAATCAAAGGTCTAAAAGCATGTTTTCACATTTAAGCACAAATTAGGGAAGAATCACAAAACTATGCTATTTCATTGAATAAGTGTGAGAAAAGATTGACAAAATACTCTAGATTCAACACAAGATAAACCCTAAAAACGAGGTTTATCAAGCGTTGAATGCCAACAAGGGGGTGACTCCTTGGAAATCAACGCCCAATATGGGCAGGCTCCTTCAAAGAAAAGCATAGACCATTATATAATGCTAGAAAGTTCTACAAGTTAGCTTTCCAACGCTGTTGAGAGCTTATCATTCAGATTTCTGTAGCTCCGAAAATGCTCGTTTGAGTACTTGGAGGTCAGAATCTGACAGCATCTGCTACACTTTCCTTGACTCTGAATCGGACTTTGCCAAAATTCCTCTGATGAGCGAATAATTTATACGCTTTTTGGCATTATTTTTACATAATTTTTAGTATGATTTAGTTAGTTTTTAGTATATTTTTATTAGTTTTTAAGTGAAATTCACATTTCTAGACTTTACTATGAGTTTGTGTGTTTTTCTGTGAGTTCAGGTATTTTCTGGTTGAAATTGAGGGACCTGAGCAAAAATCTGATTCAGAAGCTGAGGAAGGACTACTGATGCTGATGGATTCTGACCTCCCTGCACTCGAAATGGAATTTTTGGAGCTACAGGAGTCTAAATTGATACGCGGCATCTTCATTGGTTAAGAGCTATACTTGCAACGCTGTTTTCTCTATAAACTCTTGATCGGTGATTTTCCGTACGTCAATTTTTGGCGCCGTTGCCAGGGAATTGCAAACGTGTGCCTTATTATTGGTTATTGTAAATACTTGCTTTTTACTTGTTCTTAGTTTTTATTAGTTTTAGGACTTAGTTACCTATTTTTATTGGTTTTTGTTTTTCTTTTCTACTATGACTTCTCACCCCTCTGGCTACGAGCGTGGTTATAATTATGTTACAAGAAGAGGAGATTATAATGCCAACATGCACCATGGTTGGAACAATCAAAGATGGGAGGAGCCACAAGGATTTGATCAACCCTCTTGGCAACAACCCTTTGCAATGTACTACAAGCAACAACCATTCCATGATGTATACCAAGACAATGGTTATGGTGGACCTTTTTGTGACACTCAATACCCACCACAATACGTCTATGAACCCCCTCCTCAACATAACTTTGAACCACCATACTCACAAGTCCCCTTCAACCAAGCACCACCATGTGACTCTAACCCATATTCACCATATCAACCACCTTATGAACCATGTGAACCGTATATAGAGCCACCCCAATTCTGACCCAATTACAACCAAGAACCACCACCTCCATATACACCATGTCCATATCCATCAATCCAAGAGCCTTATGACCCTACTTATAATATCCAAGTGGAACAAAAGTCAAGGGATCGTCTCAAGGAGACACTGGATCAATTTCAAGCAGCTGTTCATCAATTAGAGCGAGCAGTATGTGATTTATCCTCTCGGTGTTTTGACACTCAAAGTGCTCCCATGGCTACATGTGGAGAATCAATAAAAGAGTGTAGCATGAAGGAGACACTAGAAACTCCAATGGACAAGGAGGAGTCTGATTTTGTCTTAGAGCAAGTGGAGAAAGCCGAAATTATCACAGAAGAGGAAGTGGTCGAAGACTTAGGAGATGCGGAACCTCCATGGGAAAGTCAAGTCATAGAGCCTCCTTCCGAGACGCTTGAAATTGATGTTGAGGAGGGTGTACAACCTCTAAGGCATATCCTAGTTGAAGACTTTGAAGAGGTTGATCAAGAGATGGATTCAATCATTGATGAATTCTTATCTACAATTAAATCCTCTCCTATTAGACTTGACATGGAGATTAAGGAAGAAGAAGCACAACCTCCCATGCCCTTGGTGAGCAATGAAGAAGAGATTGAATTAGAAGAAAGCTACCAAGAGGAAGAGGTTGATATTGAAGAAGCTTGCAAGAAGGTGGAAGAATTCAAAGAAGAGCACAAGGGAGTGGAGCTTGCAAGATCATTAGAAACACCTCTTCCAAAGCCATTACCATTCAATACAACATTCAAGTGAGTAAAATTCTTATCCTTGACCTTTACTTTCCCACTTGAATATGGTTTACTTGAGATGGATGGTCAACTTAGAGCTCTTTGTGGCATTAAGAGTAAGAGGGAGATGGTTAGTGGTTGGCAACACCATCCTAGGTTCGTTATGGTTGGAAGCTCAAGGCCTGATTGCAAGGGTTGGTATAATTCTCAATTAATTGGGTTTAGGAGGATGTTTGGGTACCTAAACGAGAATTCCAAGGCTGAACCACCCGAATAGAATCATCATGATCCACTTGAAGACGGGTGTAGAAACAAGATTTGGGAACCGGGAATACATGAGGATTAATTGTGGGAGCTCAAAGCTTGTGAAGAACTCCATCAAAGCTTGAGGAATTTACCTGGTATTGATAGAGCTTATTGGAAGTCCAAGCATTGGTGAAAGTTTCAAGACGAGTTCAAGCACAAGCCACCATGTCAAGGAGCTCACAAAATGTCCAATTTAAGGACAATAACTAAAAGTGCTAGGTGGGAGACAACCCACCATGGTATGATCGTTCTTTTCTCACTTCTTAGTTTTCTTTTAAAGTGACTCTTCTCATTATTAGTACATATAATTTGCATCTTCATCTGCATATTGCATAAAAAAATTGAGAAAAAATTGGACAGAAAGTTGCGTGGGAGCTGTGAAGGAAGTGTGCTTTATGCACAAGCAACACCAAGCGTACGCGTCATTTACGATTCTGGCACCTCACGCGTACGCGTTAATGACGCGCACGCGTGACCCAAAAAAATCGACGTAAAAAGGTGTTTGGCCGAAAGTTGTGATGGCCTGGTGTTGGCACGATGCTAGAGGCACAAAATCACTCACGCGTACGGGTCCCTGACGCGTGCGCGTCATTTTCAGTTTCGGATCATTCACGCGTGGGCGTGCCTGACGCGCACACGTCACATGCAATTTTGGCCATAGTGCGAGCAAACAGAGAGTTATGCGCGCACGGAGCTGGCCTCGCGCGAGTAGCACGACCAAGGTCACGCGTACGCGTGACCGACGCTTACGCGTCAATTCTGATTCTGCTCACCCACGCGTACGCATCAGCAATGCATACGCGTCGCGTCCCGTTTTCCATCTTACTCCTTTCTTCTCTCCTTTCTTATTCTTTCTTCCTTTCTTTCTTCTTTCTTTTCTTCTCCCTTTCTTTTCTATACTTGTTATTTTCACATTGGTGTTAAAATTCTCTTACTCAACTGTTGCATATTTTTTTTTTTGCATTATTTTGGGTGCTTCTTGACTTGTTTGCTATTTAGTTGACATGCTTTGTGCTTCTATTATTTTTCTCACTTACATGTTGTAGCTATCATGTAGTTGAGACCCTTATTATTATTTGGCATTAACCCACATATGTTTTATTTCTTTTCATATCTTTGCTTGTGGGTTTTTCCCCTCCCTTCTCCCTTTTTCAGGATGGCCACCAAGAAGGAAAAGGAACAGTTTCTAACTGGAGCGGTAAACAAGTCTGTCGCACGATCCTTGGAGAAAAAACACAGTTGGAGCCACCCATCCACTTGTACATCTCTGCATGCACCGAGGACGGTGCAATCTTTAAGTGTGGGGAGGTCGATACCGATCTCCGTGGGTTAGTAACTTTCTTCTCAACACCAATTTTTATTTTTTCTTTGTTAGTTTATTGTTGCATTTGCATGTTTGATTGCATGTTTGCTTGATTTTGTGCATATTTTATCACTCCTTGGTTGAAGTGACATTTTCTTTTCAAGAAACTCTTTTATAGCATTTCACTAATTTGAATTGAAATTTTTGTTGAACTTGTTTGAAGAAATATTATTTTGGAACATGGTTTAGAGCTCAATTGCGTGGGTCTAGAAAGTTTCTTGGCCGCTTTAGTGAGAATTTAATTTGCTTACCACCCGATTGGAACAATGGTGATCTATACAAAGACGGGTGCAAAAACATGGTTTGGGACCCCGGAATTCATTCTGAAAATTAATACTTTTGGGGCCTTGTCACTTGCTTCCACTCTTGAAGGCATTATGCACTTAATCTGGGACCCCGGAGGTTACTGGAAGTACAAACATTGGTGGAGATTCCTGGACGAGTTCAAGCACAAGCCACTATGACAAGGAGCTCATTCAATGTCCAACTTAAGGACTTTAACTAAAAGTGCTAGGTGGGAGACAACCCACCATGGTATGATCATCCCTTTTCATTCTTAGTTTTATTTTTTCTCTTATCTATCTATGTCAGTTCATGAATCATGCATCATCACCTGCATTCTACATAAAAAAAACCCACACTTCCGTTCGTCAAAAAGGGGATTAAATATCCCAAAGTAAATGGTCATAGCAATGCATATGTACTGTACTCAAAAATTGGTTAATTTAGGTTAATGACCCTACTTATTTATACGCTTTTTAGCATTATTTTTAGGTAGTTTCTAGTATGCTTTAGTCATTTTTTAGTATATTTTTATTAGTTTTATGCAAAATTCACATTTCTAGACTTTACTATGAGTTTGTATATTTTTTGTGATTTCAGGTATTTTCTGGCTGAAATTGAGGACCCTGAGCAAAAATCTGATTCAAAGGTTGAGAAAGGACTGCAGATGCTGTTGGATTTTGACCTCCCTGCAGTCGAATTGGATTTTCTGTAGCTACAAAAGCCCAATTAGCGCGCTCTCTATTGCATTGGAAAGTAGACATCTTTGGCTTTCCAGCAATGTAAAATAGTTCATACTTTGTCCGAGATTTGATAGCCTAAACTGGCATCCAAACGCCCACCAGAGACCCTTTTTCTGGCATAAAACGCTAGAACTGGCACCAAAGCTGGTGTTAAATGCCCAAACTGGCACCCAAGCTGGTGTTTAACTCCAAGGATGGCCTATGCACGTGAAAGCTTCAAAGCTCAGCCCAAGCACACACCAAGTGGGCCCCGGAAGTGGATTTCTGTATTATCTGCACTACCTACTCATTTTCTGTAAACCTAGTTTACTAGTTTAGTATAAATGGCACTTTTTACTATTGTATTGAAGTCTTTGAACCCTTTTATTGATTATTATGCCATTGGGGAGGCTGGCCATTCGGCCATGCCTAGACCATTTGTTCTTATGTATTTTTAATGGTGGAGTTTCTACACCTCATAGATTAAGGTGAGGAGCTCTGCTGTTCCTCATGAAGTAATGCAAGTACTATTGTTTTTTCTTCAATTCATGCCTACTTCTTCTCCAAGATATACTCTTGTACTTAATTCAGTTAAGTCAGACTGAAGGGGTGACCCGTGACAATCACCCACTATCTTCAGTACTTGCTTAGCCAAGATCCACGTGCCTGACAACCACAAGGCGGTCTATATGATGTTCAATGTAGTCATTGGATGCCAGCCGGAGTATACTCTCTTGGGTCTTTGATCCACAGATTTGCATCGTCTTTCTTGACAACAGAGCATCCGACCCCGTGATTAGGATCTTTGTGGTATTGGCTAGAATCAATAGACAACATTCCTGAGATCCAGAAAGTCTAAACCTTGTTTGTGGTATTCCGAGTAGGATCTGAGAAGGGATAACTGTGAGGAGCTTCAAACTCGTGAATGTTGGGTGCAGTGAAAGTGTGCAAAAGGATTAATGGATCTTATTTCGACACAAGTGAGAACTGACAGAAGATTAGCCCTGCGGTAGCTGTGCTTGGTATTTTTCATCCGAGATGAGAAATTCGACAGTTGATTAGCTGTACAGAAACCGTAGTTGGACCATTTTCACTGAGAGGATCATACATCTTGCCATGGAAGGGAGGACACATGATTGGATGAAGGCAATAGGAAAGCAGAGGTTCAGAAGCAACAAAGCATCTCCAAACGCTTATCTGAAATTCCTACCAATGAATTACATAAGTATCTCTATGTTATTTTCCGTTTTATTTATCCTTTAATTATTAAATTCTTATAACCATTTGAATCTGCCTGACTGAGATTTACAAGATGACCATAGCTTGCTTCAAGCCGTCAATCTCTATGGGATTGACCCTTACTCGCGTAAGGTATTTTTTGGACGACCCAGTGCACTTGCTGGTTAGTTGTGCGGAGTTGTGCAAAATGTGATCACAATTTCATGCACCAAGTTTTTGGTGCCGTTGCCGGGGATTGTTCGAGTCTGGACAACTGACGGTTCATCTTGTTGCTTAGATTGGGTAATTTTATTTTATGTTTAAGCTTTTTATTCTTATTTTCAAAAAATACAAAAAAAAAGTTTAATAAAATAAAAAAAACAAAAAAAATAATTTTGTGTTTCTTGTTTGAGTCTAGTGTCAAATTCTAAGTTTGGTGTCAATTGCATGTTTTCAAATCTTCCTAAGTTTTCGAAAAAAATATGCACTGTGTTCTTCTGTGATCTTCAAGTTGTTCTTGATGATTTCCTTTGTTCGATCTCATAATTTTCCTGTTTTGTGTTTTATGTTATTTTTCATATGCATTTTCAAAATCATAGCGTTTGAACATTCAAAATTTCTAAGTTTGGTGTTTTGCATGTCTTTCTTTTTTCAAAAGTTTTCAAAAAAATGTTCTTGGTGTTCATCATGATCTTTAAAGTGTTCTTGGTATTCATCTTGACATTCAAATTGTCCTTGCATGCATTACATGTTTTGATCTTGCATTTTTATGTTTTATTTCATTTTGTTGTTTTTCTCTCTCTTCATTAAAAATTCAAAAATAAAAAAATAAAAAATAAAAAAATATTTTCAAGTAAATAATATAGAGAAATGAAGGTTCAGAACATAAGGCAGAAGAATCACAGAGAAAAAGAGCTCACTGGCGTTAAAACGTCAGTAAAGAGGCAATTTGGGCGTTAAACGCCAGAATGGCTATCATTCTGGGCGTTTAACGCCAGTATAGATACTATTCTGGGCGTTAAACGCCAGAATGGGCAGCATTCTGGGCGTTTAGAAAAACGCCCAGTAAAGAAGGATTTCTGGCGTTTAAAGCCAATTAGGGTATCTGGCTGGGCGTTAAACGCCCAAAGAGGCAGCCACATGGGCGTTAAACGCCAGAATGGATATCATTCTGGGCGTTTAATGCCAGGATGACACAAGGGAGGTAATGTTATTTCCAATTCAAATTTTTATGTTTTAATTCATAATTTTAAAATCTTATCTTTCCACATTTTCAAAAATCCTTGCTAACAATTAATGTTTTGATTCAAAAATTTCAAGTTTGTTACTTTCTTGTTAAGAAAGGTTCAGTTTTTGAATTTTAGAATCATATCTTTTAAATTCTTTTTAGTCAAGTCATCAATTTTAAAAATCAAATCTTTTTCAAACATATCTTTTCAATCATATCTTTCAAACCTTTTTTAATCATATCTTTTTAAATTTTGATTTCAAAATCTTTTTTCCAACTTCTTATCTTTTCAAAATTTATTTTCAAATCTTTTTCAACTTATTACCATTTCTTATCTTTTTTAAAACCACCTAACCACTTTTCAACTTCCAATTTTCGAAAATTACTAACCACTTTTGCAAAAATCTTTTTTTAATTAACTAATTATTTTAGTTTTAATTTTTGAAAAACTCTCTCTCATCTCTTTCTATTTATTTGCTAACACTTATCTTCTACTTATAATTCGAACCCTCTCTCTCTCCCTCTGTGTTTGAATTCTTCTTATTCTCTCTCTACCTCAGTCCTCTATTCTTCTTTTTCTCTGACACATCAAAGAATCTCTATACTGTGACATAGAGGATTCCACTACTCCCTTTTGTTCTCTTCTTTTTCATATAAGCAGAAACAGGGATAAAAACATTCTTGTTGAAGCTGATCCTAAACCTGAAAGGACTCTGAAGAAGAAGCTAAGAGAAGCT
Source organism: Arachis stenosperma (assembly GCF_014773155.1). Taxonomy (NCBI): domain Eukaryota; kingdom Viridiplantae; phylum Streptophyta; class Magnoliopsida; order Fabales; family Fabaceae; genus Arachis; species Arachis stenosperma. The sequence continues at coordinate 65,219,544 of NC_080383.1, forward strand.
AAAGCACAACACTCAGGAGAGGACCTTTCAGAAAATTTCAAAAAAGAAGTAGACATGGCAGTCGAACCCAACAACACTGTAAGAGATGCAAGGAAGATGCTAGGTGACTATACTGCACTAACTTCCAACTTCTATGGAAGAAGCATCTCAATTCCTGCCATTGGAGCAAACAACTTTGAGCTTAAGCCTCAATTAGTTTCTCTAATGCAGTAGAATTGCAAGTTTCATGGACTTCCATCGGAAGATCCTCATCAATTCTTAGCTGAATTTTTACAAATCTGTGATACTGTTAAGACCAATGGGGTTGATCCCGAGGTCTACAGACTTATGATTTTTCCCTTTGCTGTAAGAGACAAAGCTAGAACATGGTTGGACTCACAACCTAGAGAAAGCCTGAACTCTTGGGACAAGTTGGTTAATGCTTTCTTGACCAAATTCTTTCCACCTCAAAAGATGAGCAAGCTTAGAGTGGAAGTCTAAACCTTCAAACAGAAGGAAGGTGAATCCCTCTATGAAGCTTGGGAAAGATACAAGCAATTAACTAAAAGGTGTCCTCCTGACATGCTTCCAGAATGGAGCATCATATGCATATTCTATGATGGTCTGTCTGAATTGTCTAAGATGTTATTGGACCATTCTGCTGGTAGATCTCTTCATCTGAAAACCCCTACAGAAGCCTAGGAACTCATTGAGATGGTTGCAAATAACTAGTTCATGTACACTCCTGAAAGAAATCCTGTGAATAATGGGATGACTCAGAAGAAAAGAGTTCTTGAGATTGATACTCTGAATGCCATATTGGCTCAGAATAAAATATTGACTCTGCAAGTCAATATAATTTCTCAGAATCTGACTAGATTGCAAGTTGCATCCGGCAGTGCTAAAGAAACCTCCTCTGAAGGAAAAGCTTATGACCGTCAAAATCCTGCAATGGAAGAGGTGAATTACATGGGAGAATCCTATGGAAACACCTATAATCCTTCATGGAGAAATCATCCAAATTTCTCATGGAAGGATCAACAGAAGCCTCAACAAGGCTTCAATAATAATAATGGTGGGAGAAATAGGTTTGGCAATAGCAAACCTTTTCCATCATCTTCTCAGCAACAGACAGAGAATTCTGAGCAGAGCCTCTCTGGCTTAGCAAACATAGTCTCTAATCTATCTAAAACCACTCAGTTTCATGAATGAAACAAGGTCCTCCATCAGAAATTTGGAGGCACAAGTGGATCAACTGAGTAAAAGAGTTACTGAAACTCCTCCTAATACTCTCCCAAGCAATACAGAAGAGAAACCCAAAAGAGAGTGCAAGGCCATAACTATAACCAAAATGGCCGAACCTGGAGAGAATGAAAAGGCAGTGATTCCCAGTAGGGAAGACCTCAAGGGACGTCCACTGACCAATAAGGAGTCCCCTATTGAGGAACCAAAGGAATCTGAGGCTCATACCGAGACCATAGAGATTCCACTGAACTTACTTTTGCCATTTATGAGCTCTAATGAGTATTTTTCCTCTGAAGAGGACGAAGACACTGTTGAAGAGCAAGTTGCTCAGTATCTAGGAGCAATCATGAAGCTGAATGCCAAGTTATTTGGTAATGAGACTTGGGAGGATGAACCTCCATTGCTCATCAATGAACTGAATACATGGATTTAGCAAACATTGCCTCAAAAGAAACTGGATCCCGGAAAGTTCCTAATACTTTGCACCATAGGCACCATGACCTTTGAAAATGCTCTGTGTGTCCTGGGTTAGGTATTAACCACATGCCACTCTCTGTAATGGAGAAACTATGGATTTTGAGGTACAAGCTGCAAGAATCTTACTAAAGATGGCAGACAAATCAATGAAACAGGCTTATGGACTTGTAGAGGATGTCTTAGTGAAGGTTGAAGGCCTTTACGTCCCTGCTGACTTCATAATCCTAGACACTGGGAAGGATGAGGATGAATCCATCATCCTTGGAAGACCCTTCCTAGCCACAGCAAGGGTTGTGATTGATTTGGACAGAGGAGAGTTAGTCCTTCAATTGAATGAGGACTACCTTGTGTTTAAGGCTCAAGGATCTCCTTCTGTAAACATGGAGAAGAAGCATGAAAAGCTTCTCTCAATACATAGTCAAGCAAAGCCCCCACACTCAAACTCTAAGTTTGGTGTTAGGAGGCCACAACCATGCTCTGAGCATCTGTGAAGCTCTATAAGAGCTTCCTGTCAAGCTATTGACATTGAAGAAGTGCTTATTGGGAGGCAACCCAATTTTAATTATCTATATTAATTACTTTTTCATTTTATTTTCTAGTATTAGTCTATGTTTTCTTTAGGTTAATGATCATGTGGAGTCACAAAAACAGCTGCAGAATTAAAACAGGAATCAAAAATAGCATAAAAAATAGCACACCTTGGAGGACGAGCTTACTGGCATTTAGGCTAGCAAATTGGGCATTTAACGCCCAGTCTGGCATTATTCTGGGTGTTAAATGCCAGAATAGGCAGCAGCCTTGCAGTTAATGCCAGAAATGCCATACAGAAGGTGTTTAAATGCCAAAAAGGTGTAGGGATGAGAAATCCTTGACACCTCAGGATCTGTGGACCCCACAGGATCCCTACCTACCCCAATTCGTTCTCACTTCTCTTCACACATTTTCATAACACCCTTCCCCAAACACCATTCACCTATTAAATCCTACCCTCTTCCCCATAATCTCTTCACCACTCACATCCATCCACCATTTCCCATCATACAACTCACCTACCCCCACCCGTTCAAATTCAAACCATCTCCCTCCCAAACCCACCCATTCTCACACGGATCCCCTCTTTCTATTACCCTATAAATACCCCTCCTCACTCCTTCATCTTCACACATCATAACCACTTATAACCCCCCTTGGCTGAACCATTCACCCCCTCTATCTCCTCCATTTCTTCCTCTCCTCCTCCTTTCTTTCTTTTTTTGCTCGAAGACAAGCAAAACTTTTAAGTTTGCTGTGGAAAAAAAGCTCTATTTTTGTTTTCCATAACCATTAATGGCATCTAAGGCCGGAGAAACCTCTAGGAAGAGGAAAGGGAAGGCAGTTGCTTCCAACTCTAAGTCATGGGAGATAGAGAGATTCATCTCAAAAGCCCATAACTAGAAAGAGGATGGAGCAAACAAGATAGCCCACTCATGGACCTCAACAAGAGCATGAGGAAATTCCTCATCAAGAAATCCCTGAGATGCCTCAAGGAATACACTTTTCTCCACACAACTATTGGGAGCAACTCAACACCTCTTTAGGAGATTTGAGTTCCAACATGGAGCAACTAAGGATGGAGCACCAAGAACACTCCATTATCCTCCATGAAATTAAAGAGGACCAAGGAGGCATGAGAGAGGAGCAACAAAGGCAAGGAAGAGATATTGAGGAGCTCAAGCACTCCATAGGATCTTCAAGAGGAAGAACTAGCCGCCGTCACTAAGGTGGACTCGTTCTCTAATTTTCTTGTTCTTATTTTTCTGTTTTTCGGTTTTTATGCTTTATGTTTTGTCTATGTTTGTGTCTTTATTACATGATCATTAATGTCTAGTGTCTATGCCTTGAAGCTATGAATGTCCCATGAATCCTTCACCTTTCTTAAATGAAAAATGTTTCTAATTGCAAAAGAACAAGAAGTACATGAATTTCGAATTCTATCTTGAAATTAGTTTTATTATTTTGATGTGGTGGCAATAGTTTTTGTTTTCTGAATGAATGCTTGAACAGTGCATATTTTTTATAATGAAGTGTATGAATGTTAAAATTGTTGGCTCTTGAAAGAATAATGAAAAAGGAGAAATGTTATTGATAATCTGAAAAATCATAAAATTGATTCTTGAAGCAAGAAAAAGTAGTGAAAAATAGAAATCTTGCGAAAAAAAAAGGCAAAAAATAAAGAAAAAGAAAGAAAAAGAAAAAGCAAGCAGAAAAAGCCAGTAACACTTTAAACTAAAAGGCAAGGGTAAAGAGAATCCAAGGCTTTCAGCATCAGTGGATAGGAGGGCCCAAAGGAATAAAATCCTGGCCTAAGCGGCTAAGTCCAGCTGTCCGTAACCATGTGCTTGTGTCATGAAGGTCTAAGTGAAAAGTTTGGGGCTATGTGGTTAAAGTCGTGATCCAAAGTAAAAAGAGTGTGCTTAAGAACTCTGGACACCTCTAACTAGGGACTCTAGCAAAGCTGAGTCACAATCTGAAAAGGTTCACCTAGATATGTGTCTTTGGCATTTATGTATCCGGTGGTAATATTGGAAAACAAGATGCTTAGGGTCACGGCCAAGACTCATAAGTAGCTGTGTTCAAGAATCAACATACTAAATTAGGAAAATCAATAACACTATCTGAATTCTGAGTTCCTATGGATGCCAATCATTCTGAACTTCAAAGGATAAAGTGAGATGCCAAAACTATTCAGAAGCAAAAAGCTACAAGTCCCGCTCATCTAACTAGAACTAAGCTTCATTGATATTTTGGGATTTATTGTATATTCTCTTCTTTTTATCTTATTTTGTTTTTAGTTGCTTGGGGACAAGCAACAATTTAAGTTTGGTGTTGTGATGGGCGGATAATTTATACGCTTTTTGGCATTATTTTTATGTATTTTCAATGGTGGAGTTTCTACACCTCATAGATTAAGGTGAGGAGCTCTGCTGTTCCTCATGAATTAATGCAAGTATTGTTTTTCCTTCAATTCACGCCTACTTCTTCTCCAAGATATACTCTTGTACTTAATTCAGTTAAGTCAGACTAAAAGGGTGACCCGTGACAATCACCCACTATCTTCAGTACTCGCTTAGCCAAGATCCGCGTGCCTGACAACCACAAAGTGGTCAACATGATGTTCAACATAGTCATTGAACACTAGCAGAGTATACTCTCTTGGGTCTCTGATCCACAGATTCGCATCGTCTCTCCTGACAACAGAGCATCCGACCCCGTGATTAGGATCTTCGTGGTATAGGCTAGAATCAATAGACAGCATTCCTAAGATCCGAAAAGTCTAAACCTTGTCTGTAGTATTCCGAGTAGGATCTGGGAAGGGATGAATGTGAGGAGCTTCAAACACGCGAATGTTGGGCGCAGTGACAGTGTGCAAAAGGATTAATGGATCTTATTTCGACACAAGTGAGAACCGACAAATGATTAGCCCTGCGGTAGCTGTGCCTGGTATTTTTCATCCGAGACGAGAAATCCGACAGTTGATTAGTCATACAGAAACCATTGCCGGACTATTTTCACTGAGAGGATCATACAGCTTGCCATGGAAGGGAGGACGCATGATTGGATGAAGGCAATAGGAAAGCAGAGGTTCAGAGGCAACAAAGCATCTCCAAATGCTTATCTGAAATGCTCACCAATGAATTACATATGTATCTCTGTGTTATTTCCCGTTTTATTTATCCTTTAATTTTTAAATTCTTATAACCATTTGAATCTGCCTGACTGAGATTTACAAGATGACCATAACTTGCTTCAAGTCGTCAATCTCTGTGGGATCGACCCTTACTCGCGTAAGGTATTACTTGGACGACCCAGTGCACTTGCTGGTTAGTTGTGCGGAGTTGTGAAAAGTGTGATCACAATTTCGTGCACCACTCGTCACCCAGCCAAGAAAGGTTAGTAAGGTGAAGCGACGAGATCTAAATTAATGCAAGAAGTTATAAAAGCAATTCGTATAAAGCGGCCTGACGAGGTCGGATAAAAAATGGGGTTGCATAAATAACTTGAAAAGACCCGACAGAGAAGTCGGACCATCTAAAGGATCACTAAAAAAAGGATCGTAGCCTACCTAAAAAGAGGTAAGAGTCCAAAGAGGACGCTACCTAAAAAGCACAGGCAATCTCCAACTCGAACAAGGCTAAAAAGTCGTCCAAATAAACTAAAAAGAAAAGGTTCTAAATAGAGAACACTACCTAGAAAGTTATTGAAAATTGACTGAAAGCCCGAACAACAAGCTGAAAGGGCAAGATCACCAAAAAATAGAACAAAAGCAACTCGGCAAGGTTGTCAACACAACCAGAGGAAGCATAGAACATTACACAAAAAGGTAGAGGTTCGTGAGAAGAACACTACCTCAAGGTTGTCAGGAAAGGAGTTGGCCAGAAAAGACCGAATCCTAAACAGGTGACTAGGCCGAAAAGGCAAAAAAAAAGGACGCTACCCCTAGGTGAAAACCAAAAAAGGGTTAAACAACAAAGGCATCCCTCAAAAATCAACCAGCACACTATCAGAACAATCAAAACAACGAAGTTCCAGGAAGTTAAAACATTAAAAGCTCAAAGGTTACTTAAACAGCAACCCAAGAGTAAAAGTGTTTTGATTAAAAACTAAAAAGTTGCTAGAAAGCAACTGCAAGTGTCAAGGAACAACCCAAAAGATTACAATAAAAAGAGTTTAAAAGGTCCACAAGTCGGACCATATTAACACATAATCAAGAGAACAATAAAAGAGAGTCACAAAGGGTCCAGCATCGCTCCTTTCGCGGCGTCCTAAGGAGCAGGAGGAATGACTGAGATCGGGACGGCTTCGACAACATCATCAGGGCCATTCAAGATCTCCACATTGGGATCGGCCTCAGGTCGGGATGGCTCAACAGAGGGAGCTTTGGTAGGAGGCTCCAGGGCAGGGGTTTCATCGTCATCAGGTGTTGCCATGATCTTACCATCTTCAACAACATTATCTATACCAAACAAGGTAAGATCGCATCAGGAGCAAGAACCCGGACCTGAGCTTTCAAATTTTCATACAGAGCGATCATACCATTCACTATGTGGCCTTGAAGCTTGGTGTAATCATCATAAAAAGACTGGAGTTTCTCTTTAACCTCCAGAAGCTCAGCATAAGTCCGGGTGTAGCTCTCCTTGGCCTTTTTCGCCATATCCTCAGCCAAGTTGGCAGCCACCTCCGCTGCAGTAGCTGGAGCCTTCTCCCTCTCTACAGCAAGCTCCAACCCGACATTCTTCGCCTCTAACTCAAGTCTCAACCCCTCCACTCTATCATAATCAGCCTTGGCCTTCTCAAGAAAAGCACTAGTAGCATGGATAGGAGACTTCTTGAAATCCCCAGACAAAGCAGCACTGAGATTGGCCATCCAAATACTATTGCTGGATATAAAGTCAAGGTGGTGGAGAATGGACACATCATCAGTCAGAACGAAAACATGAGGGGCGATATGCTCCGCAACAAAGGCCACGCTGTCGAAGTCCTTGTCATTAAGATCATAAGTATCCGCAGTCCTCGGCCTCTTAGGAGAAGGACCAGATGAAGAAGGGGAAGAGGCAGCACCAAAAGTCACTAAAGGCGGATCAGTAGAGGCCATCCGCACCCGAGGGGTCGGGATGACCTTCGTCGGACCCTGAGGACTAGAATCTGGCTTCATTGGCAGGACCTGGGAAGAACCCTCCCCGGACATCTTCTTTTGAATGTTCTGGGTGGCCACCATTTTCTTGGTCTTCCTGAGGACCTTCATTGAATCAGAGCTGGCAACCATCTCTGAAAAAAGGGAAATCACAGAAACAAGTCACATAATGGACAAAGGGCAAACAAAAAGCAATAAATTTCTTTTAGGAAGTCGAGCATGATCTCTAAAACCTCTTTGTGTCCAAATGAGGAGGCTCCCCCCAGTGCTCCTCCAAAACACCCACAAAGGCCTTCTCTTCCTCATCTAGACTCTCCCATGAATACTTAAGAACTACAGGCTCTTCTTGCCACCAAAGGGGAAAGGTGGGCTCCTTATTCTCATCAAGAAAAAAGGGGTGAACACCATCTATTGCCCTAACATTAAAGTAGAAATTCGTAAAATCGTCAAAGGAGTCATCAAAAATAGAAAACACCTTTCTCCCCTGGGTAGCACGGAAGAAGATCCAAGAAGCCTTCTTCTTAGCCACCCCCGGTTTGGTCAGCCCGAACAGATAAAGAAACAAACTAAGGGAAGGTCGGACACCCAACTCCTAGCACAGTAGCTGACAAATTTTCATAAAAGTCTAGGAGTTAGGATGGAGTTGGGAAGGGTCAAGGTTGCAGTTCCAAAGCAGGTCAGTTTCTAACTCGGTAAAGGGAAGAGTAATACCCAATTTAGTAAAAAAGCAGTCATAAGCATAAAAGAAGGGATGCTCTGCCCGACTTTAGGGAGGGAAACTAACCCTCTCCTCAGGGTCGGGCGACACCAGCTCATAATCCTTCTCATCTTCCCTATTCCCAAAAACCCTATGAAACCTGGTAAATTTTTTTGCAATATTCCGGATTCGCTATAGTGACACACCCTAGCACTACGGAATCTAACCAGTCAGCCATACCAGGAGTAACCTTTGTGGACATCTCAACAATATTTCTACGATAAGATATAGAAACTACACCTACAGCAGGAAAATGAAAGGGGCATCACTACCAAGCAACTCGGCCAAGAATCAGAAAACGAAAAAACAACTAACAAACAACAAAGTACGGCAGTGAAAAGGGTGCCCCAAGGTTTGCAAAAGCAAAGTTTACCACTGAAACCCAGAGGCACCCTTTGGAGGCAATGTAGATATAGAAACGCAAATAAATCAAAGAAAATCAAAACCCTAGCCCATTCAGCAAATAAGAAAAGCGCAAAATAAAAAAGCTTCAACCTTTTTCAAAAAAGGAAGAGATATCAAAACTTTCAAACAGAAGCATGCAGTAGAAGCAAAACAACAAGCAGAAGAATCATGACCAGGAAAAAGAATGTGAAATGCACGAAACAGAGTACCAACCTACGATCGAAAAGGAGTAGTAACAATAGATGCACAGCAAAACATGAATGATCCACAAAAACGTCTCGAAAGCTTCAGAGAAGAAGAAAAACTTGGGCCAAATCAAAACAGAAAGAGAAACTTTCTCCAGAAGAGCAAAGAAAAAGAGAGGGCAGATAGAAACAAAGAAACTGAAGGGAAGCAAAACCCCTTTGATTTCAAACAAAATGCAAAGAGGTAAAAGAAATGGCAAAATGAACAAAAGCTCAATCAATAGGCCTTAAAAGCGCTTGCATAATCCCAAAGAACTAATGCCCTCGAAAACAACACAGCACGAAAACGCTTTGCATTTTGAAACAATATTAAAAACGCAATGAAATAACAGCACCTCGGGTATGGTCAACAAGAACGTGCTTTAGCCCGACCTCTCCTGAAGAAGGTTGAAGCTAAAAAATGAGCACAATCCCGGGAAAAGGTCAGAACTTAAGCAGGGACACTGTTCATACACTGGTTCGAGTTATTGGGATGGACCAGGCCGAAGACAAAGGGACCGACCTTATAGAAGGTTGGCCCACTACCGACCTCTCCACAAAGAGCTCGGGAAATCGCCATAGAGGCCCAAAGAAGCCCAAAATAGAGAACCACTACCTACTCGAAAGGCAGCTTGCCAAAGATATGATCTCACCTGCAAAAGATAAGATAAGTAAACAAACTTATCTCAAGGAAGGTCATCCAACATTACTAAAAATACACTGGAGCACCCAGGTATAACTCATACTCCAATTCTATGTAAAAAACCTGCTTAAAGCCCGTACTGACTTAAGCATCGGAGTCTCTTATAGGTACCACCACCCCCCCAGTGTTCAAAGACTAAACAACACCTCCCGCTCCAACAAGTCAGACACGGTAGCCTCGACCAAACCAGAAAATCTCGTCCGAGATCAACCTCCCTGTTTCAGGTAACCCTCGAAACAGATAGGCTTGCCTTGAGCATCCCTTTTCCACTGAGCTCCTTCCACTCAGATGTTTGAAAGGACTTGGTCTAGCCTCTGATCGAAATTGACTCTTCTAGTGTAAGGGTATGGGTCTCCTTGCATTAATGGCAATTGGAGCGCCAACCTTACACTTTCCAGGCTGAAATCCAAGAGATGCTCTAGAACCATGGTGCGCCAATTTTTGGGATGCTGGTTCACACTAGAGTCATGCTCTTTCGTGTCCCAAGCATTGACATAAAACTCTTGCACCATTAAGATCCCAACTTTCGTGATAAGATTGGTCAGAACTTCCGAACCTCTTCTTCAGATTTCTTATTGGTTCTCCGGGTACTCATTCTTTTTTAGCCAAAAAGGGACTTCAGGAATTATCCTTTTCTTTGCCACTACTTCATAGATGTGGTCTTGATGAGCCTTGGTGAGGAATCTCTCCCTTTTCCAAGATTCGGAAGCGGAGGCAATGGCCTTTCCTTTCCTCTTTCTTGAGGTTTTCCCAGACTTTGGTGCCATACTTAGGGATGGTAAAAGTCAAAAAGCAAAGCTTTTGCAACACCAAACTTAAGAAATTTGCTCGACTTCAAGCAAATATGAACAAAAGAGAAGAAGAGAGTAGAAGAAGAAGAGAATAGTGGAGATAGAGGGAGAGAGAGATTCGGCCAAGTAGGGGTTGGTGTGTATGAGGTGTATGTTTGAAGGGTTGTAGGAAGGGTTATTTATAAGGGTGGGTTAGGGTTGGGTTTCAGTCATTAGAGGGGAATATGGGTGGGAAAGTTTGAATTTGAAGTGGGTGTGGTTGGTGAGAATTGATGGATGGAAGTGATGAAGAGTTTTCAGAAGAGAAAAAGGTGATGTGGATGTGATTGGATGAGGGTATATGGGGAAAAGTGTGTGGGGAAAAAGGAAATTGGGAGAGAAAAGAAGATGGGGTAGGTGGAGATTCTGTGGGACCCACTGGTCCTGAGAGACTATGAAATTTGAATTCACTACCCCCTTGTGGGCGTTGAACGCCCAGCCTCTGCTCCCTGGCTAGCGTCCAACACCAGCTTCCTGCTCCCTCTTGGGAATTGAATGCCCCTTAGGGTCTCCCTTCATGGCGTTTAACGCCAGGTCTCTGCTCCTTATCAGGCGTTGAATGCGCAGAATGATCCCATTCTGGCGTTCAAAGCCAGCACAGCTGCTCCCTCTTGGGCATTGAACGCCCACACTTCTCCTTGTGTGGCGTTCAATTGCAGATATCTTACCCTTATGGGGCATTGAACGCCCCACACTTCTCCTTGTCTGGCGTTTAACGCCATCAAGGGGATCACCCCAAGGTGTTCTGTTTCCATCTCTGAATGTCTCTGTCTCTGTTCTGACCATTGCACATGATCACAAACTTTAAAAAGGAAATAACTATGAAAATAACTTAATTTAACTTGAATAGAAATAAACTCAAAGAAAGAAAAACAGAAATACTTTAATCATGATTGGATTGCCTCCCAACAAGCGCTTTTTTACAGTCACTAGCTTGACAGAAAACTCCTTTATAGAGGTAGATAGTCATAGAGGAATAAATCCTCACTCCTCAATGGGAGCATCCTTCCTGTTCTCTCATGGATCAGCTTAATGTGTTCAAGAGACAAGATCCTGTTCACTACATGAGGCAAGACTGGGCTTGTAGGGAATACTACCCTCATCCCTAGTGAGAAGTCTTTAGTAGGGATATTTTTGTTTTTCCAGCCCATAGGCATCTTCCTTTTGGGGCCTTCCTCCTTGGTGGATAGTGTACATCCAACAACAAACTTATGTTTAATCTTAGGAGGGATTGAATTGGTTTCAATCAAGGAGGTGGTGCATGAAATTGTGATCATCAATGGCGCTATCAACATGGTACGCTCAATTGCAATCTCAACTCTTTATCACAACTTTGCATAACTAACCAGCAAGTGCACTGGGTCGTCCAAGTAATAAACCTTACGCGAGTAAGGGTTGATCCCACGGAGATTGTTGGTATGAAGCAAGCTATGGTCATCTTGTAAATCTCAGTTAGGCAGATTCAAATGGTTATGGATGATTTATGAATAAAGCATAAAATAAAGATAGAGATACTTATGTAATTCATTGGTGAGAATTTCAGATAAGCGTATGGAGATGCTTTGTCCTTTCCGTCTCTCTGCTTTCCTACCGTCTTCATCCAATCCTTCTTACTCCTTTCCATGGAAAGCTGTGTGTTGGGCATCACCGTTGTCAGTGGCTACAATCCCGTCCTCTTAGTAAAAGTGTTCAACGCGCTCTGTCACAGCACGGCTATTCAGCTGTCGGTTCTCGATCATGTCAGAATAGAATCCATTGATTCTTTTGCATCTGTCACTAACGCTCCACAATCGCGATTTTGAAGCTCGTCACAGTCATTCAATCCTTGAATCCTACTCGGAATACCACAGACAAGGTTTAGACCTTCCGGATTCTCTTGAATGCCGCCATCAATTCTAGCTTATACCATGAAGATTCCGATTAAGGGATCCAAGAGATATCCACTCAATCTAAGGTAGAACGGAGGTGGTTGTCAGGCACACGTTCATAGGTGAGAATGATGATGAGTGTCACGGATCATCACATTCATCATGTTGAAGTGCAACGAATATCTTAGAATAGAAATAAACTGAATTGAATAGAAAATAGTAGTAATTGCATTAAAACTCGAGGTACAGCAGAGCTCTACACCCTTAATCTATGGCCAACCCCCAAAATGTGATATGAATTCGAAAATAGGGAAAAGGACCTGGTCTCAGGACTAGGCGTCCAAAGATGTGGTCAAAAAGACACCAGTACAATAGTAAAAAGTTCTATTTATACTAAACTAGCTACTAGGGTTTACAGAAGTAAGTAATTAATGCAGAAATCCACTTCCGGGGCCCACTTGGTGTGTGCTTGGGCTGAGCTTGAGCTTTACACGTATAGAGGCTTCTCTTGGAGTTGAACGCCAAGTTGTAACGTGTTTTTGGCGTTCAACTCTGGTTCGTGACGTGTTTCTGGCATTTAACTCCAGAATGCAACATGGAACTGGCATTGAGCGCTAGCTTGCATCGTCTAATCTCGAATAAAGTATGGACTATTATATATTTATGGAAAGCTCTGAATGTGTACTTTCCAACACCGTTGAGAGCGCGCCATTTAGAGTTCTGTAGCTCCAGAAAATCCATTTCGAGTGCAGGGAGGTCAGAATCCAACAGCATCAGCAGTCCTTTGTCAGCCTTTTATCAGAGTTTTGCTCAGGTCCCTCAATTTCAGCCAGAAAATACCTAAAATTATAGAAAAACACAAACTCATTGATTCTCAAAGCCTTGGATCCTTTTCACCCTTGCCTTTTGGTTTTAAGGGCTATTGACTTTTTCTACTTGCTTTTTCTTTTTCTTTCTCTCCTTTTTTTGCAAAAAAATTTTTTTTCGCAAGCTTTTGCTATTCACTACTTTTTCTTGCTTCAAGAATCAAATTTATGATTTTTTAGATTATCAATAACATTTCTCTTTGTTCATCATTCTTTCAAGAGCCAACAATTTTAACATTCATAAACAACAAGATAAAAAATATGCACTGTTCAAGCATTCATTCAGAAAACAAAAAGTATAGTCACCACATCAATATAATTAAATTAAATTCAAGGATAAATTTGAAACTCATGTACTTCTTGTTCTTTTGAATTAGGAACATTTTTCATTTAAGAGAGGTGAATGATTCATGGAATTATTCATAGCCTTAAGACATAGTTACTACAAACTAATGATCATGAAGTAAAGACACAAAACATAAACAAACATATAGCATAAAAACCGAAAAACAGAGAAATAAGAACACGGAATGAGTCCACCTTAGTGATGGTGGCGCCTTCTTCTTGAAGGTCCAATAATGTCCTTGAGTTCCACTATGTCTCTTCCTTGCCTTTGTTGCTTGATCCCTAGTGATTTTGGTGCTCCTATCCTTAGTTGCTCCCAATAATTGTGTGAAGGAAAATATATCCCCTTAGGTATCTCAGGGATTTCTTGATTTGCATTCAAATGCTCTACTACTGAGCTATGGATCCTTGAGATGAATCTCTCCATCTCTCATAACTCATAGGAGGAAGAAATTGCCTTCCCTTTCCTCTTTCTTGAGGTTTCTCTGGCCTTAGGTGACATTAATGGTTATGGAAAAACAAAAAGCTATACTTTTACCACACTAAACTTAGAATATTGCTCGCCCTCGAGCAAAAGAAGAAAGAATAGAAGAAAAAGAAGAAGATATGGAGGAGAGGGAGAGATGTTTGTGTTTCGGCCATGTAGGGTGGGTTTGGGTGGGAAGGATGGATGCATGTGAGTGGTGAAGGGGTGATGGGAGAGATAAATTGAGGTGATTGGTGAAGAAGAGAGAAGGTGAGTTGAGGTAGGTAGGGATCCTGTGGGGTCCACAGATCTTGAGGTGTCAAGGATTTCTCATCCCTGCACCATTTAGGCATGTAAAATGCCCTCCATATGCAATCCTGGCGTTTAACGCCAGATTGATGCTTGATTCTGGCATTAAACGCCCATTTGTAGTATGTTTCTGGCGTTGAACGCCAGTTCCATGCTTGTTTCTGGCGTTCAGCGCCAGCTCTCCTCATGGTGTATTTCTGGCGTTTAAACGCCAGGATGCTGCTTGTTTCTGGCGTTCAACGCCATATCCATGCTCTGTTCTGGCGTTGAACGCCAGCCAGATGCTCCTTACTGGCGTTTAAATGCCAGTAAGCCCTTCCTCTAGGGTGTGCTTTTTCTTCTGCTATTTTTTTATTCTGTTTTTAATTTTAGTATTTATTTTGTGACTCCACATGATCATGAACCTAATAAAACATAAAAGAACAATAAAAGAAAAATAAAATTAGATAAATAAAAATCGGGTTGTTTCCCAATAATCACTTCTCTAATGTCACTAGCTTGACAGTGGGATCTCATGGAGCCTCACAGGTGATCAGGTCAATCTTGTAGACTCCCAACACCAAATTTAGAGTTTGGATGTGGGGATTCAACACCAAACTTAGAGTTTGGCTGTGGCCTCTCAACACCAAACTTAGAGTTTGATTGTGGGGGCTTTGTTTGACTCTGTACTGAGAGAAGCTTTTCATGCTTTCTCTCTGTGTATACAGAAGAACATCCTTGGGTCTTAAACACAAGGTAGTCCCTATTCAATTGAAGGACTAATTCTCCTCTGTTAACATCTATCACAGCTCCTGCTGTGGCTAGGAAAGGTCTTCCAAGGATGATGCATTCATCCTCCTCCTCCCTAGTGTCTAAAATTATGAAATCAGCAGGGATGTAAAGGCCTTCAACCTTCACTAACACGTCCTCTACCAATCCATAAGCCTGTCTTACTGACTTATCTGCCATTTGTAATGAGAATATGGCAGGCTGTACCTCAATGATCCCCAGCTTCTCCATTACAGAGAGTGGCATTAGATTTATGCTTGACCCTAGGTCACACAAAGCCTTCTCAAAGGTCATGGTGCCTATGGTACAGGGTATTAAGAATTTGCCAGGATCTTGTCTCTTTTGAGGTAAAGTTTGCTGAACCCATGTATCTAGTTCACGAATGAGCAAAAGAGGTTCACCTTCCCAAGTCTCATTACCAAACTATTTGGCATTCAGCTTTATGATGGCTCCTAGATATTGAGCAACTTGCTCTCCAATTACATCTTCATCCTCTTCAGAGGAAGAATAGTCATCAGAGCTCATGAAAGGCAGAAGGAGGTTTAGTGGGATCTCTATGGTCTCTATATGACCTTCAGATCCCTTTGGGTCCTCAATAGGGAGCTCCTTCTTGCTTGAGAGACGTCCCATGAGGTCTTCTTCATTGGGATTCATGTCCTCTCCTTCCTCCTTAGGTTCGGCCATGTTAATTATGTCTATAGCCTTGCACTCTCTTTTTGGATTCTCTTCAGTATTGTTTGGGAGAGTACTAGGAGGAGTTTCAGTGACTTTCTTACTCAGCTGGCCCACTTGTGCCTCCAAATTTCTGATGGAGGACCTTGTTTCACTCATGAAACTTAAAGTGGCCTTAGACAGATCAAAGACTAAGTTTGCTAAATTAGAGGTGCTCTGCTTAGAATTCTCTGTCTGTTGCTGAGAAGATGATGGATAAGGCTTGCTATTGCTGAGCCTATTTCTTCCACCATTATTAAAGCCTTGTTGAGGCTTTTGTTGATCCTTCCATGAGAAATTTGGATGATTTCTCCATGATGAATTATAGGTGTTTCCATAAGGTTCACCCATGTAGTTTACCTCTGCTATTGCAGGGTTCTCAGGATCATAAGCTTCTACTTCAGAAGATGCCTCTTTAGTACTGTTGGATGCATTTTGCCATCCATTCAGACTTTGAAAAATCATGTTGACTTGTTGAGTCAACATTTTATTCTTGAGCCAATATGGCATTTAGAGCATCAGTTTCAAGAACTCCCTTCTTTTGAGGCATCCCATTATTCACGAAATTTCTCTCAGAAGTGTACATGAACTGGTTATTTGCAACCATGTCAATAAGTTCTTGAGCTTCTGCAGGCATTTTCTTTAGGTGAATGGATCCACCTGCAGAATGGTCCAATGACATCTTGGAGAACTCAGATAGACCATAATAGAATATATCCAGAATGGTCCACTCTGAAAGCATGTCAGAAGGACACCTTTTGGTCATCTGCTTGTATCTTTCCCAATCTTCATAGAGGGATTCACCATCTTTTTGTTTGAAAGTCTGAACATCCATTCTAAGCTTGCTCGGCTTTTGAGGAGGAAAGAACTTAGCCAAGAAGGCCGCGACCAGCTTATCCCAAGAGTCCAGGCTATCTTTAGGTTGTGAATCCAACCATATTCTAGCTCTGTCTCTTACAGCAAAGGGAAAAAGTATGAGCCTGTAGACTTCAGGATCTACTCCATTAGTCTTAACAGTCTCACAAATCTACAAGAACTTAGTTAAAAACTGGTAGGGATCTTCTGATAGAAGTCCATGGAACTTGCAGTTCTATTGCAGTAGAGCAACTAGTTGAGGTTTCAGCTCAAAGTTGTTTGCTCCAATGGCAGATATTGAGATGCTTCTTCCATCAAATTTGGAAGTAGGTGTAGTATAGTCAGCAAGCATCCTCCTTGCATTTTTATTTTTGGCTGCCATCTCCTCTTCCTTTTCAAAAATTTCTATAAGGTTGTCTCTGGATTGTTGTAATTTAGCTTCTCTTAGTTTCCTGTTCAGAGTCCTTTCAGGTTCAGGATCTGCTTCAACAAGAATATTCTTGTCCTTGCTCTTGCTCATATGAAAAAGAAGGGAACAGAAAATAATAATAGGGATCCTCTTTACCACAGTAGGGAGATTCTTTTATGTTAGTAGAAGAAGAAAGGAATAGAAGAAGAAAAAGGTAAGAATCCAAACACAAGGGTGAAGATAGGTTCAGATTCTTGAGATGAAGAGAAGTGTTAGTAAATAAATAAATAAATAGAAGAAGATGAGGGGGAGAGAATTCGAAAATTAATTTTGAAAAAGGGTTAGTGATTTTTGAAAATTAAGAGAAGAAATAAAATTAAAATTAAAATTTGAAACAATTAATCAATTAAAAGAATTTTAAAAAGGGGTGAGGAATTTTCAAAAATTAGAGAGGGAAAAGTAGTTAGGTAGTTTTGAAAAAGATAAGAAACAAACAAAAAGTCAATGAGTAAGTTGAAAAAGATTTGAAAATCAATTTTGAAAAGATAAGAAGATAAGAAGTTAGAAGGGATATTTTGAAATCAAATTTTTAAAAAAGATATGATTTAAAAAGATATGATAAAAAGATATGATTAAAAATATATGGTTGAAAAAGATTTAATTTTTTTAAATTAAAATTGATTACTTGACTAACAAGAAACTAAAAGATATGACTCTAGAATTTAAAGATTGAACCTTTCTCAACAAGAAAGTAACAAACTTCAAATTTTTGAATTAATCTCATTAATTGTTAGTAAAGTTTTCAAAATTTTGAAATAAAGATAAGAAAAAGATTTTGAAAATAAATTTTAAAAAATAGTAAGAAAAATGAAAAAGATTTGATTTTTGAAAAAATTTTGAAAAGATAAGATTTTTAAAATTGAAAATTTGACTTGACTTATAAGAAATAGCTAAGTTTTAAAAAATTTTTGACTAAGTCAACTCAATTTTTCAAAATTTTAAGAGAAATAAGGAAAAGATATTTTTTATTTTTGAATTTTTAATTATGAGAGGGAAAAATATGAAAATGACCCAAAACATGAAAATTTTTGGATCAAAACCAATGATGCATGCAAGAACACTATGAATGTCAAGATGAACACCAAGAACACCTTGAAGATCATGATGAACATCAAGAACATATTTTTTGAAAAATTTTTTATGCAAAGAAAACATGCAAGACACCAAACTTAGAAATCTTTAATGCTTAGACACTATGAATGCAAAAATGCATATGAAAAACAACAAAAAACACAAAACAAGAAAATTTAAAGATCAACCAATAAGACTTGTCAAGAACAACTTGAAGATCATGAAGAACACATGCATGAATTTTCGAAAAATGCAAAAGTTTTTAAAACATGCAATTGACACCAAACTTAAAACATGACACAAGACTCAAACAAGAATCACAATATTTTTGGTTTTTATGATTTTATGATTTTTTTGTATTTTCTTTTTATTTTTATTTTTTTTTGAAAAACATATAGGAAAAAGAAAATAAGAAATTCAAAATTTTTAAGAAGAATTCCAGGAATCTTTCAATGTTAGTCTAAAGCTCTGGTCCAGGAATTAGACATGGCTTAATAGCCAGCCAAGCTTTTGTGAAAGCTCCGGTCCAAAACACTAGACATGGCCAATGGCCAGTCCCAAGCTTTAGCAGGGCATTACATGCATTGTGGTGATTACTTGAAGCCTCAGTCCAAAAGAATTTAAACATGGCTTTTGATGGGCGAAATTGTGATCTCTAATAATGGCATTCAACTTGGTATGCGCGTTTATAACTCAGCACTTTCTTCACAACCTTACACAACTAACCAGCAAGTGCACTGGGTCATCCAAGTAATAAACCTTACGTGAGTAAGGGTCGATCCCACGGAGATTGTTGGTATGAAGCAAGCTATGGTCATCTTGTAAATCTCAGTCAGGCGGATAATAAATGGTTATGGAGTTTTCGAATAATAATAATAAATAATAGAAAATAAAGATAGAAATACTTATGTAGATCATCGATGGGAATTTCAGATAGGCGTATGAAGATGCTGTGCTCCTTCTGAATCTCTGCTTTCCTACTCCCTTCATCCAATCCTTCTTACTCCTTTCCATGGCAAGTTGTATGTAGAGCATCACCGTTGTCAATGGCTACATCCCATCCTCTCAGTGAAAAATGTCTAAATGCTTTGTCACGGCACGGCTAATCATCTATCGGTTCTCGATCATGTCGGAATAGAATCCCTTGATTCTTTTACGTTTGTCATCATGCCCAACATTCGCGAGTTTAAAGCTCATCACAGTCATTCAATCCCGGAATCCTACTCGGAATACCACAGACAAGTTTTAGACTTTCTGGATTCTCATGAATGCTGCCATCAATTCTAGCTTATACCATGAAGACTCTGATCTCACGGAATGGAAGGCTCGGTTGTAAGGCGAGGGCAACCATGCGTCGTGCATCAGGAATCCAAGAGATACACACTCTAGCTTTCGCTTGTAGAACAGAAATGGTTGTCAGGCACGCGTTCATAGGGACGGATGATGATGAGTGTCATGGATCATCACATCCATCAGGTTGAAGTACGAGTAGTATCTTAGAACAGAAATAAGATTGAATTTGAATAAAAGATAGTAGTAATTGCATTAAAACTCGAGGTACAGCAGAGCTCCACACCTTTAATCTATGGTGTGTAGAAACTCTACCGTTGAAAATACATAAGTGATGAAGGTTCAAGCATGGCCGAATGGCCAGTCCCCAAAACGTAATCACAGATAAAAATACAATCCAGGATCCAGAATGTCTAATACAATAATAAAATGTCCTATTTACACTAGACTAGCTACTAGGATTTATAGAAGTAAGTAATTGATGCATAAAGCCACTTCCGGGGCCCACTTGGTGTGTGCGCTGAGCGTGAGCTTTACACGTGCAGAGGCTTCTTTTGGAGTTGAATGCCAAGTTGTAACATGTTTTTGGCATTTAACTCTAGTTCGTGACATGTTTCTGGCGTTTGACTCCAGAATGCAGCATGGAACTGGCGTTGAGCGCCAGTTTACGTCATCTAATCACGAATAAAGTATGGACTATTATATATTGCTGAAAAGCTCTGGATGTCTACTTTCCAACGCCGTGGAGAGTGCGCCATTTGAAGTTCAGAAAATCTATTTCGAGTGCAGGGAGGTCAGAATCCAACAACATCAGCAGTCCATTGTTAGCCTTCTATCAGAGTTTTGCTCAGGTCCCTTAATTTCAGCCAGAAATTACCTGAAATCTCAGAAAAACACACAAACTCATAGTAAAGTCCAGAAATGTGAATTTAGCATAAAAATTAATGAAAACATCCCTAAAAGTAACTATATCCTATTAAAAACTACCTAAAAACAATGCCAAAAAGCGTATAAATTATCCGCTCATCACAACACCAAACTTAAATTATTGCTTGTCCCCAAGCAACTGAAAATCAATTAGGATAAAAAGAAGAGAATATACTATAAATCCCAGAATATCAATGAATATTAGTTCTAATTAAATGAGCGGGACTTGTAGCTTTTTGCTTCTGAACAGTTTTGGCATCTCACTTTCTCCTTTGAAGTTTAGAATGATTGGCATCTATAGGAACTTAGAATTTCAGATAGTGTTATTGATTCTCCTAGTTAAGTTTGTTTATTCTTGAACAAAGCTACTTTTATGAGTCTTGACCGTGGCCCTAAGCACTTTGTTTTCCAGTATTACCACCGGATACATAATGCCACAGACACATAGCTAGGTGAACCTTTTCAGATTGTGACTCAGCTTTGCTAAAGTCCCCAGTTAGACGTGTCCAGAGTTCTTAAGCACACTCTTTTTGTTTTGGATCATGATTTTAACCACTCAGTCTCAAGCTTTTCACTTGGACCTGCATGCCACAAGCACATGGTTAGGGACAGCTTGATTTAGCCGCTTAGGCCTGGATTTTATTTCCTTGGGCCCTCCTATCCATTGATGCTCAAAGCCTTGGATCCTTTTTACCCTTGCCTTTTGGTTTTAAGGGCTATTGGCTTTTTCTGCTTTCTTTTTCTTTTTCTTTCTAATTTTTTTTCGCTATTTTTTTTTTCGCAAGCTTTTGCTTTTTCACTGCTTTTTCTTACTTCAAGAATCAATTTTCATGATTTTTCAGATTGTCAATAACATTCTCTTTGTTCATCATTCTTTCAAGAGCCAACAATTTTAACATTCATAAACAACAAGATAAAAAAATATGCACTGTTCAAGCATTCATTCAAAAAATAAAAAGTATTGTCACCACATCAGTATAATTAAACTAAATTCAAGGATAAATTTGAAACTCATGTACTTCTTGTTCTTTTGTATTAAAAACATGTTTCATTTAAGAAAGGTGAAGGATTCATGGAATTATTCATAGCTTTAAGACATAGTTACTACATACTAATGATCATGAAGTAAAGACACAAACATAGACAAACATGAAGCATAAAAATCGAAAAACAGAGATAAGAACAAGGAAGTTAAGGAATGAGTCCATCTTAGTGAGGGTGGCGCCTTTTTGAAGGACTAATGGTGCTTTTTGAGCTCCTTTATGTCTCTTCCTTGCCTCTGTTGCTTGATCCCTAGTGATTTTGATGCTTCTATCCTTAGTTGCTCCCAATAGTTGTGTGGAGGAAAATGTATCCCCCGAGGTATCTCAGGGATTTCTTGATGAGGGAATTCCTCATGCTTTCTTGATGTGCAGTCAAATGCTCTTCTACTGAGCTATGGACCCTTGAGATGAATCTCTCCATCTCCTATGACTCGGAGGTGGAAAAATTTTTTTGTCTTCCCTTTTCTCTTCTTTTTTTTTTTTTTGAGGTTTCTCTGGCCTTAGGTTCCATCAATGGTTATGGAAAAACAAAAAAGCTATACTTTTACCACACCAAACTTAGAATGTTGCTCGCCCTCGAGCAAAGAAGAAAGAATGGAAGGAGAAGAAGATATGGAGGAGAGGGAAAGATGTGTATGTTTTGGCCATATGGGTGGGATTGGTTGGGGAAGAGATGGATGGATGTGAGTGGTAAAGAGGTGATGGGGAAAAGAGATTGAGTTGATTAGTGAAGAAGAGAGAAGGTGAGTTGAGGTAGGTAAGGATCCTGTGGGGTCCACAGATCCTGAAGTGTCAAGGAAACATCCCTACACCAATGAGGCGTGCAAAAATGCCCTCTGCATGCAATCCTGGTGTTTAATGCCAGATTGATGCTTGTTTCTGGCGTTAAACGCCAGCTCTATGCTTGTTTTGGGCGTTCAACACCAGTCTGCAGCATGTTTCTAGCGTTGAACGACAGCTTTCCTCAGTGTGCAATCCTGGCATTTAAATGCCAGATTGCTGCATGTTTCTGGCATTCAATGCCAGATCCATGCTCTGTTCTGGCGTTGAACGCCAGCCAGATGCTCCTTACTACGTTCAAACGCCAGCAAGGTCTTCCTCCAGGATGTGCTATTTCTTCTGCTGTTTTTGATTCTATTTTTAATTTTTGTAATTATTTTGTGACTCCACATGATCATGATCCTAATAAAACATAAAAAAATAAAAAAAATTAGTTAAATAAAAAAAATTGGATTGCCTCACAATAAGCACTCCTTTAATGTCACTAGCTTGACAGTGGGCTCTCATGGAGCCTTAAAGGTGATCAGGTCAACGTTGTAGACTCCCAACACCAAACTTAGAGTTTGAATGTAGGGATTCAACTCCAAACTTAGAGTTTGTCTTTGGCCTCCCAACACCAAACTTAGAGTTTGATTGTAGGGACTCTGTTTGACTCTGTACTGAGAGAAGCTTCTCTCCATTGTTAAAGAAGAACACCCTTGGGTCTTAAACACAGGGTAGTCCCCATTCAATTGAAGGACTAATTCTCCTCTGTTAACATCTATCACAGCTCCTACTGTGGCTAGGAAAGGTCTTCCAAGGATGATGCATTCATCCTCCTCCTTCCTAGTGTCTAAGATTATGAAATCACCAAAGATGTAAAGGCCTTCAACCTTTACCAACACATCCTCTACCAATCCATAAGCTTGTCTTACTGATTTGTCTGCCATTTGCAATGAGAATATGGCAGACTGAACGTCAATGATCCCCAGCTTCTCCATTACAAAGAGTGGCATAAGATTTATGCCTGACCCTAGGTCACACAGAGCCTTTTCAAAGGTCATGGTGCCTATGGTACAAGGTATTAAGAATTTACCAGGATCTCGTTTCTTTTGAGGTAAAGTTTGCTAAATCCATGTATCTAGTTTAGCAATGAGCAAGGAGGGTTCACCTTCCCAAGTCTCATTACCAAACAACTTGGCATTCAGCTTCATGATAGCTCCTAGATATTGAGTAACTTGCTCTCCAGTTACATCTTCATCCTCTTCAGAGGAAGAATAGTTTTCAGAGCTCATGAATGGCAGAAGGAGGTTTAATGGGATATCTATGTTCTCTATATGAGTCTCAGATTCCTTTGGGTCCTCAATAGGGAACTCCTTCTTAGTTGGGAGACGTCCCATGAGGTCTTCCCCATTGGGATTTGATGGGAAAAATTGTGATCATCAACAATAGCATTCAACTTGGTATGTGCGTTTATAACTCAGTATTTTCCTCACAACCCCGCACAACTAACCAGCAAGTGCACTGGGTCGTCCAAGTAATAAACCTTACGTGAGTAAGGGTCGATCCCACTGAGATTGTTGGTATGAAGCAAGCTATGGTCATCTTGAAATTCTCAGTTAGACGGATAATATATGGTTATGGAGTTTTCGAATAATAATAATAAATAAACAGAAAATAAAGATAAAAATACTTATGTAAATCATTGGTGGGAATTTTAGACAGACGTATAAAGATGTTGTTCTCCTTCTGAATCTCTGCTTCCCTACTGCCTTCATCCAATCCTTCTTACTCCTTTCCATGGCAAGCTGTATGTAGGGCATCACCGTTGTCAATGGCTACATCCCATCCTCTAAGTGAAAATGGTCAAAATGCTCTGTCACAGCACGGCTAATCATCTGTCGGTTCTCGATCATGTCGGAATAGAATCCATTGATTCTTTTGCGTTTGTCATCACGCCCAACAATCGCGAGTTTGAAGCTCGTCACAGTCATTCAATCCCTGAATCCTGCTCGAAATACCACAGACAAGGTTTAGACTTTCCGGATTCTCATGAATGCCGCCATTAATTTCAGTAAGATTGTTGTAATTTAGCTTTTCTTAGTTTCCTCTTCAGAGTCCTTTCAGGTTCAGGATCAGTTTCAACAAGAATGCCTTTTTCTTTGTTCCTACTCATATGAGAAAGAAGAAAACAGAAAAAGAAGAGGAATCCTCTATGTCACAGTATAGAGATTCCTTTATGTTAGTAGAAGAAGAAAGGGAATAAGAATGAAGAAGAATGAATAATCCAAACACAAGGGTAAGGATAGGAGCTGAGATTTGAGATGAAGAGAAGTGTTAGTAAATGAATAAATAAATAGAATAAGATGAGAGAGAGAAGTTTTCGAAAATAATTTTTGAAAAGGAGTTAATAATTTTCGAAAATTAAAGGGGGAATAAAATTAAAATTAAAATTTAAAACAATTAGTTAATTAAAAGAATTTTAAAAAGGAAGGAGAAATTTTCGAAAATTAGAGAGGGAAAAGTAGTTAGGTGGTTTTGAAAAAGATAAGAAACAAACAAAAAGTCAATTAGTTAGTTGAAAAAGATTTGAAAATCAAATTTGAAAAAATAAGAAGATAAGAAGATATTTTGAAATCAAATTTTTGAAAAAGATAAAATTTTGAAAAAGATATGATAAAAAGATATGATTAAAAAGATATGTTTGGAAAAGATTTAATTTTTAAAATTAAAATTAATTACTTGACTAACAAGAAACTAAAAGATATGATTCTAGAATTTAAAGATTGAACCTTTCTTAACAAGAAAGTAACAAACTTCAAATTTTTGAATCAATCACATTAATTGTTAGCATCATTTTCGAAAATAAAGATAAAATTAAGAAAAAGATTTTTTGAAAAATATTTTAAAGAATTTTTGAAAATTAATAAGAAAAATGAAAAAGATTTGATTTTTGAAAAAGTTTTGAAAAAGATAAGATTTTTAAAATTGAAAATTTGACTTGAGTTACAAGAAACAACTAATTTTAAAAATTTTTTGACTAAGTCAACTCAAATTTCAGAAATTTTGAGAGAAAAAAGGGAAAGATATTTTTTTATTTTTATGAATTTTTAATGATGAGAGAGAAAAACACAAATATGACCCAAAACATGGAGATTTTGGATCAAAACACATGATGCATGCAAGAACACTATAAATGTCAAGATGAACACCAAAAACACTTTGAAGATCAAGATGAACATCAAGAACATATTTTTGAAAAATTTTTTATGCAAAGAAAACATGCAAGACACCAAAATAGCATTCAATAGCATTCAACTTGGTATGCGCGTTTATAACTCAGCACTTTCTTCACAACCTCGCACAACTAACCAGCAAGTGCACCGGGTCGTCCAAGTAATAAACCTTATGTGAGTAAGGGTCGATCCCACGGAGATTGTTGGTATGAAGCAAGCTATGGTCATCTTGAAATTCTCAGTTAGACGGATAATATATGGTTATGGAGTTTTCGAATAATAATAATAAATAAACAGAAAATAAAGATAAAAATACTTATGTAAATCATTGGTGGAAATTTCAGACAGGCGTATGAAGATGCTGTGCTCCTTCTGAATCTCTGCTTTCCTACTACCTTCATCCAATCCTTCTTACTCCTTTACATGGCAAGCTGTATGTAGGGCATCACCGTTGTCAATGGATACATCCCATCCTCTCAGTGAAAATGGTCCAAATACTCTGTCACAGCACGGCTAATCATCTGTCGGTTCTCGATCATGTCGGAATAGAATCCATTGATTCTTTTGCGTTTGTCATCACGCCCAACAATCGTGAGTTTAAAGCTCGTCACAATCATTCAATCCCTGAATCCTACTCGAAATACCATAGACAAGGTTTAGACTTTCCGGATTCTCATGAATGCTGCCATCAATTCTAGCTTATACCACGAAGATTCTGGTCAAGGAATCCAAGAGATATGCGCCCGGTCTAAGGTAGAACGGAAGTGGTTGTCAGTCACGCGTTCATAGGTGAGAATGATGATGAGTGTCACGGATCATCACATTCATCATGTTGTCAACGAATATCTTAGAACAAGAATAAACTGAATTGAATAGAAAATAGTAGTAATTGCATTAAAACTCGAGGTACAGCAGATCTCCACACCCTTAATCTATGGTGTGTAGAAACTCCACCATTGAAAATACATAAGTGATGGTGGTCCAGGCATGGACGACTGGCCAGCCCCAAAATGTGATCACAGGATCAAAAATACAATCCAGGATTCCGGACGTCTAATACAATAATTAAATATCCTATTTATACTAGACTAGCTACTAGGGCTTACAGAAGTAAGTAATTGATGCAGAAATCCACTCCCAGGGCCCACTTGGTGTGTGCTTTGCCTGAGCTTGAGCTTTACACGTGCAGAGGCTTCTTTTGGAGTTGAACACCAAGTTGTAACGTGTTTTTGGCATTCAACTCTGGTTCGTGACATGTTTCTGGCGTTTGACTCCAGAATGCAGCATGGAACTGGCGTTGAGCGCCAGTTTACATCGTCTAATCTCGAATAAAGCATGGACTATTATAAATTACTGGAAATCTCTGGATGTCTACTTTTCAACGCCGTTGAGAGCGCACCATTTGAAATTCTATAGCTCCAGAAAATCTATTTTGAGTGCAAGGAGGTCAGAATCCAACAGCATCAGCAGTCCTTTGTCAGCCTTTTATCAGAATTTTGCTCAGGTCCCTCAATTTCATCTAGAAAATACCTGAAATCACAGAAAAACACACAAACTCATATTAAAGTCCAGAAATGTGAATTTAGCATAAAAACTAATGAAAACATCCCAAAAAGTAACTAGATCCTACTAATAACTACCTAAAAACAATGTCAAAAAGCGTATAAATTATCCGCTCATCAGGATTCAGGTCCTCCCCTTCCTCCTTGCATTCGGCCATATTGACTATATCAATGGCCTTGTACTCTCTCTTTGGATTCTCTTCTGTATTGCTTGGGAGAGTACTAGGAGGAGTTTCAGTGACTTTCTTACTCAGCTGGCCCACTTGTGCCTCCAAATTTCTAATGGAGAACCTTGTTTCACTCATGAAGCTTAAAGTGGCCTTAGACAGATCAGAGACTATATTTGCTAAGTTAGAGGTGTTCTGCCCAGAATTCTCTGTCTGTTGCTGAGAAGATGATGGAAAAGGCTTGCCATTCCTAAACCTGTTTCTTCCACCATTATTAAAGACTTGTTGAGGCTTTTGTTGATCCTTCCATGAGAAATTTGGATGATTTCTCCATGATGAATTATAGGTGTTTCCATAAGGTTTACCCATGTAATTTACCTCTGCCATTGCAGGGTTCTCAGGATCATAAGATTCTTCTTCAAAAGATGCCTCTTTAGTACTGTTGGATGTATTTTGCCATCCATTCAGACTTTGAGAAATTATGTTGACTTGCTGATTCAACATTTTGTTCTGAGCTAATATGGCATTCAGAGCATCAATTTCAAGAACTCCCTTCCTCTGAGGCGTCCCATTATTCACGGAATTCCTCTCAGAAGTGTACATGAATTGGTTATTTATAACCATTTCAATAAGTTCCTGAGCTTCTGTAGGCGTTTTCTTTAGGTGAATGGATCCACATGCAAAATGGTCCAGTGACATCTTAGAGAACTCAGATAGACTATAATAGAATATATCTATCATGGTCCACTCTGAAAACATGTCAGAAGGACACTTTTTGGTCATTTGCTTATATCTTTCCCAAGCTTCATAAAGGGATTCACCATCTTTTTGCTTGAAGGTCTAAACATCCACTCTAAGCTTGCTCAGCTTTTGAGGAGGAAAGAATTTAACCAAGAAGGCCGTGACCAGCTTATCCCAAGAGTCTAGGCTATTTTTTGGTTGTGAGTCCAACCATGTACTAGCTTTGTCTCTTACAGCAAAAGGGAAAAGCATGAGCCTGTAGACTTCAGGTTCTACTCCATTAGTCTTAACAGTCTCACAGATCTGCAAGAACTCAGTTAAAAACTGGTAGGGATCTTCGGATGGAAGTCCATGAAACTTGCAGTTTTGTTGCATTAGAGCAACTAGTTGAGGTTTCAGCTCAAAATTGTTTGCTCCAATGGCAAGAATTGAGATGCTTCTTCCATCAAACTTGGAAGTAGGTATAGTATAATCACCAAGCATCCTCCTTGCATTATTGTTGTTGGGTTTGGCTGCCATATCCTTTTCTTGTTTGAAAATTTCAGTAAGGTTGTCTCTGAATTGTTGTAATTCAGCTTCTCTTAGTTTCCTCTTCAGAGTCCTTTCAGGTTCAGGATCAGCTTCAACAAGAATGCCTTTTTCCTTGTTCCTGCTCAGAAGAGAAAGAAGAGAACAGAAAAAGAAGAGAAATCATCTATGTCACAGTATAGAGATTCCTTTATGTTAGTAGAAGAAGAAAGGGAATAAGAATGAAGAAGAATGAATAATCCAAACACAAGGGTGAGGATAGGAGCTGAGATTTGGGATGAAGAGAAGTGTTAGTAAATGAATAAATAAATAGAATAAGATGAGAGAGAGAAGTTTTCGAAAATAATTTTTGAAAAGGAGTTAATGATTTTCGAAAATTAAAGGGGGAATAAAATTAAAATTAAAATTTAAAACAATTAGTTAATTAAAAGAATTTTAAAAAGGAAGGAGAAATTTTCGAAAATTAGAGAGGGAAAAGTAGTTAGGTGGTTTTGAAAAAGATAAGAAACGA
Source organism: Arachis stenosperma (assembly GCF_014773155.1). Taxonomy (NCBI): domain Eukaryota; kingdom Viridiplantae; phylum Streptophyta; class Magnoliopsida; order Fabales; family Fabaceae; genus Arachis; species Arachis stenosperma. The sequence goes on from NC_080383.1 coordinate 65,248,327, forward strand.
ACAAAAAGTCAATTAGTTAGTTGAAAAAGATTTGAAAATCAAATTTGAAAAGATAAGAAGATAAGAAGATATTTTGAAATCAATTTTTTTTTGAAAAAGATAAAATTTTGAAAAAGATATGATTAAAAAGATATGGTTGGAAAAGATTTAAATTTTTTTTAAAATTAAAATTAATTACTTGACTAACAAGAAACTAAAATATATGATTCTAGAATTTAAAGATTGAACCTTTCTTAACAAGAAAGTAACAAACTTCAAATTTTTAAATCAATCACATTAATTGTTAATAAAGTTTTCGAAAATTATGAATTAAAGATAAGAAAAAGATTTTAAAATTCAAATTAAAAATTTTCGAAAAAATAGTAAGAAAAATGAAAAAGATTTGATTTTTGAAAAGGTTTTGAAAAGATAAGATTTTTAAAATTGAAAATTTGACTTGACTTACAAGAAATAACTAATTTTTAAAATTTTGACTAAGTCAACTCAAATTTTCAAAATTTTGAGAGAATTGAGGAAAATATATTTTTTATTTTTGAATTTTTAATGATGAGAGAGAAAAACACAATTATGACCCAATACATGAAGATTTTGGATCAAAACCAATTATGCATGCAAGAACACTATGAATGTCAATATGAACACCAAGAACACTTTGAAGATCATGATGAGCATCAAGAACATATTTTTGAAAAAAATTTTGATGCAAAGAAAACATGTAAGATGCCAAACTTAGAAATTTGCAATGCTTAGACACTATGAATGCAAAAATGCATATGAAAAACAACAAAGAACACAAAACAAGAAATTATCAAGATCAAACAAGTAGACTTACCAAGAACAACTTGAAGATCATGAAGAACACTATGAATGTATGAATTTTTGAAAAATGCAAGAACAATATGAATATGCAATTGATACCAAACTTTAAAAATTGACTCAAGACTCAAACAAGAAACACAACATTTTTGAATTTTTTCGATTTTATATTTTTTGTATTTTCTTTTATTTTTTCGAAAAATATATAGGAAAAAGAAAACAAGAAATTCAAAATTTTTAATAAGAATTCCAAGAATCTTTCAATGTTAGTCTAAAGCTCTGGTCCAGAAAATGGACATGGCTTAATAGCCAGCCAAGCTTTAGCATACATAGTTCAAGCATATGAAGAGGAAGCCTCAGTTCAAAAGAATTTAGACATGGCTTTACAGCCAACCAGGCTACAACATGCTTCATGAAACACTAGAATTCATTCTAAAAAATTTAGAATAATTTTTTCGAAAACAGAAGTAAAATTTTTTGAAAGATTTTCGAAAAATTTTTGAAAATAAAACAAAAAGAAAATTACCTAATCTGAGCAACAAGATGAACCGTCAGTTGTCCAAACTCGAACAATCCCCAGCAACGGCGCTAAAAACTTGGTGGGCAAAATTGTGATCTCTAATAATGGCATTCAACTTGGTATGCGCATTTATAACGCAGCACTTTCTTCACAACCTCGCACAACTAACCAGCAAGTGCACTGGGTCGTCCAAGTAATAAACCTTACGTGAGTAAGGGTCGATCCTACGGAGATTATTGGTATGAAGCAAGCTATGGTCATCTTGTAAATCTCAGTCAGGCGGATAATAAATGGTTATGGAGTTTTCGAATAATAATAATAAATAAACAGAAAATAAAGATAGAAATACTTATGTAAATCATCGATGGGAATTTCAGATAGGCGTATGAAGATGTTGTGCTCCTTCTGAATCTCTGCTTTCTACTGCCTTCATCCAATCCTTCTTTCTCCTTTCCATGGCAAGCTGTATGTAGGGCATCACCGTTGTCAATGGCTACATCCCATCCTCTCAGTGAAAAAGGTCCAAATGCTCTGTCACGGCACGGCTAATCATCTGTCAGTTCTCGATCATGTCAGAATAAAATCCCTTGATTCTTTTGCTTTTGTCATCACGCCCAACAATCGCGAGTTTGAAGTTCGTCACAGTCATTCAATCCCGGAATCCTACTCGGAATACCACAGGCAAGGTTTAGACTTTCCAGATTCTCATGAATACTGCCATCAATTCTAGCTTATACCACGAAGACTCTGATCTCACGGAATGGAAGGCCCGGTTGTCAGGCGAGGGCAACCATGCGTCGTGCATCTGGAATCCAAGAGATACACACTCTAGCTTTCGCTTGTAGAACGGAAGTGGTTGTCAGGCACGCGTTCATAGGGACGGATGATGATGAGTGTCACGGATCATCACATCCATCAGGTTGACGTACGAGTAGTATCTTAGAACAGAAAAAATATTGAATTTGAATAAAAGATAGTAGTAATTGCATTAAAACTCGAGGTACAGCAGAGCTCCACACCCTTAATCTATGGTGTGTAGAAACTCCACCGTTGAAAAAACATAAGTGATGAAGGTTCAGGCATGGCCGAATGGCCAGCCCCCCAAACGTGATCACAAGAAAAAATACAATCCAGGATCCAGCATGTCTAATACAATAATAAAATGTCCTTTTTATACTAGACTAGCTACTAGTGTTTACAGAAGTAAGTAATTGATGCAAAAATCCACTTCCGGGCTCCACTTGGTGTGTGCTTGGGCTGAGCTTGAGCTTTACATGTGCAGAGGCTTCTTTTGGAGTTGAACGCCAAGTTGTAACGTGTTTTTGGCGTTCAACTCTGGTTCGTGACTTGTTTCTGGCGTTTGACTCCAGAATGCAGCATGAAACTGGCGTTGAGTGCCAGTTTACGTCGTCTAATCATGAATAAAGTATGGACTATTATATGTTGCTGGAAAACTCTGGATGTCTACTTTCCAACGCCGTTGAGAGAGCATCATTTGATGTTCTATATCTCCAGAAAATCTATTTCGAGTGCAGGGAGGTCAAAATCCAACAGCATCAGCAGTCCTTTGTTAGCCTTCTATTAGAGTTTTGCTCAGGTCCCTCAATTTCAGCCAGAAATTACCTGAAATCTCAGAAAAACACACAAACTCATAGTAAAGTCTAGAAATATGAATTTAGCATAAAAACTAATGAAAACATCCCTAAAGGTAACTATATCCTATTAAAAACTACCTAAAAATAATGCCAAAAAGCGTATAAATTATCCGCTCATCAACTTTACAGCCAGTCAGGCTTCAACATGCTTCATGAAACTCTAGAATCCATTCTTAAGAATTTTGAAAAAGTTTCAAAAATAGGTGAGAAAATTTTTTTTTTTTGAAAAAAAAAATTTTGAAAATAAAACAAAAAGAAAATTACCTAATCTGAGCAACAAGATGAACCGTCAGTTGTCCAAACTCGAACAATCCCCAACAACGACGCCAAAAACTTGGTGCACGAAATTGTGATCTCTAACAATGGCACTCAAATGGTTATGGAGTTTTCGAATAATAATAATAAATAAACAGAAAATAAAAATAGAAATACTTATGTAAATCATTGGTGAGAATTTCAGATAAGTGTATGGAGATGCTTTGTCCCTGTTGTATCTCTGCTTTCATACTGCCTTCCTTCAATCCTTCTTACTCCTTTTCATGGCAAGTTGTATGTAGGGCATTACCGTTGTCAATGGCTACATCCCATCCTCTCAGTGAAAAAGGTCCAAATGCTCTTGTCACAGCACGGCTAATCATCTGTTGGTTCTCGATCATGCCGGAATAGAATCCATTGATTCTTTTGTGTTTGTCATCACGCCCAACAATCGTGAGTTTGAAGCTCGTCACAGTCATTCAATCCCTGAATCCTACTCAGAATACCATAGACAAGGTTTAGACTTTCTGGATTCTCATGAATGCCGCCATCAATTCTAGCTTATACCACGAAGATTCTGATTAAGGAATCCAAGAGATACTCGCTCTTTCTAAGGTAGAATGGAAGTGGTTGTCAGTCACATGTTCATAGCTGAGAATGATGATGAGTGTCACAGATCATCACATTCATCATGTTGAAGTGCAACGGATATCTTAGAACAGGAATAAACTGAATTGAATAGAAAATAGTAGTAATTGCATTAAAACTCAAGGTACAGCAGAGCTCCACACCCTTAATCTATGGTGTGTAGAAACTCCACCGTTGAAAATACATAAGTGATGGTGGTCCAGGCATGGCCGAATGGCCAGCCCCCAAAATGTAATATGAATTCAAAAATAGGGAAAAGGACCTAGTCTCAGGATTAGGCGTCCAAATATGTGGTTAAAAAGACACCAGTACAATAGTAAAAAGTTCTATTTATACTAGACTAGCTACGAGGGTTTACAGAAGTAAGTAATTAATGCAGAAATCCACTTCCGGGGCCCACTTGGTGTGTGCTTGGGCTGAGCTTGAGCTTTACACATGTAGAGGCTTCTCTTGGAGTTGAACGCCAAGTTGTAACGTGTTTTTGGCGTTCAACTCTGGTTCGTGACGTGTTTCTGGCGTTTGACTCCAGAATGCAACATGGAACTGGCGTTGAGCGCCAATTCGCGTCGTCTAATCTCGAATAAAGTATGGACTATTATATATTGTTGGAAAGCTCTGGATGTTTACTTTCCAACTCTGTTGAGAGCGTGCTAGTTGGAGTTCTGTAGCTCCAGAAGATCCATTTCGAGTGCAGAAAGGTCAGAATCCAACAGCATCAACAATCCTTTGTCAGCCTTCTATCAGAGTTTTGCTCAGGTCCCTCAATTTCAGCCAGAAAATACCTGAAATCATAGAAAAATACACAAACTCATAGTAAAGTCCAAAAATGTGAATTTAGCATAAAAACTAATGAAAATATCCCTAAAAGTAGCTAGATCCTACTAAAAACTACCTAAAAACAATGCCAAAAAGCGTATAATTTATCCGCTCATCACTACACTCTTGAGTTGATCCTCCACATTCTTCGAGGAGAATGTCTATATTGCTTGAGTGTAGTAAGGCTAAGCGGTTCACCGATTCGGCTATAGTAGCCATGAATTCCCCTTGCTTCTTTCGAAACCTTTCTTACTCTTGGAAGAATGCTTGAAAGTCTTGTTGTTCTTGGGGCAAAGGTTGGAGAACTTCACAGTTAGATGAAAAAGAAGGTTCAATGGTTGGGAAAAAGGTTGTATAGTTGGGAAGGGTGTTATGTGGGTGAGTGTATTGAGGTGTTTGTGTAAGGAGGTGATGGTTCATATGGTTGGTGGCAAGGTATATAAACATTTTGATTCCATGGAGGTGGATGGTATGGTGTTTGAAGGTTTGGTGGTTAAGGGTTGTGTAGGGGGTACCGTTCATACCTTCGGGTTTGGTATGCACATTGGGGAGGGTTTGGGTTGTTGTAACATGGAGGAGGTGGTTGCCATGAGTGTTGCTCATACGCATACGGTTTCTCCCTCAATTGATTCTCCCACTCCATGATGCAATTCCAAGTTGAAGTCATTATACCCTATAATATAATCACAACCAAACTCCAAGCAACAAGGGTGATAGCTCATAGAGAAAGTGGAAAACAAAAGCAAAAGACATCAATAAACAAGAAAAACAAAAACCTAAATATTAACAAAAGCAACCAAATAACCAAAAAGAAAGCTATTTACAATATTAACATATTCACAACAACCAAAAATATGACATTGCACTTCTCTGGAAACAGCGCCAAAAACTTGATGCATTGAGAATTGCACCATTTTGGATTTTTGTTCCACTTAAAATAACTTCCGTTGCATGTATAGACCAAACCGGCAACCAACTCCCACCATCAAAGTTTAATTTCAAATAAAAATAACCGAGAGTAATTAAACCTCGGGTCGTCTCCCTCGAACAATGCAATTAAGATGTCACACTCTTGGTTGTGGGGAAAATGGGGATTTTAAAGTATATAGGAACGAAAGATTAAAAAGAACTAAGGGATAAAAAAACTAACAAATGATCAAAAAGGGAATTAATGCAATTAAAAGGGAAATAAGGTCAAAACTAGTGAAAATGCTATAAATGCAAAAAAAGAGCTTTGACTTAGGAATGAGAATTAAGGAATCCTATCATCGTCATAACCACAACTATGGCAGCTATGGTGAGTCAATCTCGCTTCGTCAACCCTTAGCATCAAGGAGTAAGTCAAGCAAGCATAATTGACCTTAATCCATAAGTCCTAGCTAACTTACTAATTTCTTAGCAGAAAGCTAGCGTTAATAAAAACAAGAGCCAATTAACTACCCAAGAATTACCACTCTTATCAAGCCATTCTAACCTATTACACCTGAAATCACTCATCAAAGCCATCAAGGCATCGAATGAAATAAAAGTGGAATAAAATTGATTAAAATAAGCACAAAATAGCATGTTTTCAAAATTGGACATAATTTAGAGAGAAAACACAAAAGCATGCTATTTAGATGAATAAATGTGGGTTTATATGATGAAATCCACTCAATTCAATCCAAAATTCATCTCAAATATGAATTCATCATGGAGCTTGTTACCAACCAAGCATTCATGAATTTTTAGCTTTTTACTAGTAATGGTGTTTGATTTATTTCCTTGTATTTTTTCTCACTACAACTCTACAAGATTCAAGTTGATTTGTGGCGATTTTTTTTCTGGTTTATGGGGGTTTGAAACCCCCACCAAAAGGTTAGTGGGAGTTTTTCAAACCTCCAAAATTTGAGGTGCCACAAGCTTATTTATGAGGATTTTGCAGAACCCCCATAACATAATTTAGTGGCAGTTTTTCGTCTGCTTTGTGGGGTTTTGAGTTGAATTTTTGGCAGTTTTTTGAAATTTTTGTGACAATTTAAAACCCCCACAAAAAATGAATTTTAAAAAAAATTGCATCAAACTAACCGGTTGCAAACAATTTAAAATTAAAACTAAACATATTTAAAAGCTATAAACTACTATTATTGATTGAAAAAATTATATCAATTAAACTAAAGATTATTTAACTTTAAAGAAATTAGTAATTAGTATAGAATGAACAAAAAATTAAACAAATTACATCAATCAAATTGGTAGAAAATGAACAACTTAGATAAATCAAATTTATATATTTAAATTGAAATTTCCACTATTTAATGAGTTTGAATGAAGATAAAGATTGAACAAACTCTCTCACCTAGAAAAGACAAATGTGAACAAGAAAAGAGTTGTTTACAACCCAAATTTGATACAAAAACTTAGTGTGTTCAGGAAGGCAAAGCATACAATAAAAGATGATGTATCCAAATATGAATTTCATCAAGCCCTAGGGTTACCACCGTTACAACAGAGTAACAGTCAATCACCTGTCCACTATTCGCAAAATCACATAAGGTTGTATCTTATTGGTGCCACTACTGGACCTCCCCATTTCTCGGCATATTCTTTAAGCTTCTCAAACTCCTAGACAAAGAAAATGGTGTCACTTTGGCCAAACCCTATAATAATCATTTAAAGATTAAAACAAAAGAAACAAAAAAAAAGGTGCAAAGATGCAAACAAAAAAGAGCACAATTTCAAAATGCGAGCAGTGAAGTCGCCAAATGATTCTTGAGACTGACACTTTTGCTTCCAACAATAAAACAAAGGCTCCAAAACTTTTTCAAGGTCATAAACCTTCACCTTGTCCATAAAACTTTGAGCTAATGATGTTTGATTCTTATTTCTTCCAAGCCAAATCTGTACCAGAAGTAGGGGAAAAAAAAGCAAAGGTTGTTAACATGCTTACTTAACATGATAGTGTTTGCAGATTTCTAAATTCCTTTCTCATATACATATAATTACAAACTTAAAAGATATCATAGGTTTCAATACCATATAGTAGTTCATAAAAGTTCCACCAAGTTAATAAAATCTTGCTACAGCAAATACAAGATCTTCCACAAGTCTATAAGGTACAGCTCCACCATAATAAAGAAACCTGCCATTGCAAATCGAAGAATTCAAAGTCACATTAAACCCTTTTTTCGGTCTTTATCTGCACCATAATAAAGAAACCTGCCATTGCAAATCAATGAATTCAAAGTCACATTAGACCCTTTTTTTCGGTCTTTATCTGCACTCTTTTATCAAGAATCACACTAACTTAGTTCGAGTAACTAACCATCCGTTATAGCCCTCGGTCTAAATCTTTGGCTTAGCATTAGAGTTTGGTATGAACTGATCGTAGTAAAAACCATTGCATGTGTCAATCTAGGAATTAACATGTATAACAATAAAGTAAGATTAGTGAAGATAGTTGCAAATTAAGGATACTTAATAATTAGTTAATTACCTACAATAGAATTAGGATCTGCTTGCATGCACATAACACAGGGAACACCAGTATCAAGAAAAGTACATTGATGCTGCTCATTTTATGTAAGGTTTTGCTGCAGGACCGTCTTCTTTCTTGCAGAAACAACAAAAATAAGGGGATTAGGGGAGTGATTTGTTTTTTCCAATCAAGGATTAATCTTTCACATAAGTAGATGAAATATGATAACAGTTAAAATTTGTTATAATACAAATATGTTATCTTTAGGAAAATAGGAGACAAATTCTTACTATAAATCAAACCAAAATCAGTTCAACCAAAAGCAAGATAATATTACAAACCAAAATATTATTAGTTCAAAATATCTAAAAAAAGAATAATATAATGGAATATAATAATGATTCATACTTGAACTTTTGCTACTGTGCAAACATCTAGGAATGTCTTAGCGGCTTTCCATAGCATTTTGAAGCCAGATCCAGCATTGATGATAAATAGCTTATGAAGAGTCTGCAAGGCCATCCATGTAGCAAACTATTTTGTAATCAGTAAGTTCATTTGAAGAAGAATTATTAGAGAGATATACATATATGCCTCAGGATAGTAACTACTATCGATCTTCTGAATTTCCATAAAAAGGACATTGCTGGCTTTATAATCTGGAATCATTAAAATGATAGAACCAAGTGAGAAAGTATCCGTATGATGATGAACTAGGCACAAATTGGAGTTAATAGAGAACTCAAATTTAATTCACCTCTCTCACAAACACGAAGATTATCTGAATAGAAGTGAGTGAGAAAATTTAAGTTCCAAACTAAACAAGAAGAAATTAGGAAGAAATTCTCATAGCAATGACTTGGAACGACATGAGAATCAGTTCCACGAGATCTGATAGTTTCGAACGCAGCTTCAATTGAAGCTTCCAGAGACTCCTGCTCACTCGCCTTCCAGATCTCCTCAGCCAGTGCCACCGCGTCCGCGCCGAAACCTCGCTCGGAGTGCTTCAAGCCACTGGAGCAAAAACAGAACTAGCAGAAGAACCCGTAGAAGACGATGCAGAAGCAGAAGATCTAAGCATTACCTCAACGAAGGAGACAATAACGGCAACAACGGCAAAGACATGACATTGAAATTCTAGGGTTTTAAATATCTCATTCTCCATTGTCCTCTCCCTCGAAGCCCTCTCTCGAAGCCCTATTATGTTTTTTTTTTTTTTTTGAATGGGCTGAGTGAATATTTGTTTGAGTTGGATTGTTTTATAATTAATTGGATTAAAAATATTACAATAATGGAAGTTTTTGTTAATTATTTAGGGAGAGTTTTATAATTTGTTATAAATAAAATATATTGTGAAGGTTTTTAGTAACTCCCATTAAAAAACTACCATAAACAAATAAAAATTTTGTAGTGCCTGTTGTAGATGCTATCCAGCTGGAACTGTTTCGATTAGGAAACTAATGCATTAATGATTAATTCAAGTTTTTCATATTCTGGATGTGATTTATGTTCCCTTTGTTTTAGATTTAGAATCTATGATTCAGTTTCCATGAAAAAGCATAAGAAGGTAATCTCTCTTATTTCTTTACTTGACAGGTTGATGTATGTGGATATAGTCGCTTGACTATGATTATGGAATGGATGGGCAAGCACGCATTAATGATTTATATTGTAGTTCTTTGTTTTGCAATTTGCATGGAATGATGTGATCTTAATGTAATATTTTGACAGCTTAAGTTAATTGGAGTTGGTACTTAATAAGAAGGAAGCATGTGTATAAACTTTGTTTAGAGGAATATGTATAACTTAATTTGATAAGGATATATCAGGATATTTTTTAATTTAAAAACGATATAACCACGCTTTAAAAATGTAGCCGTATCTTCGGTTATTTTTTTTAAATTTAAAAACAATATAATTGCGCTTTAAAAGTATAGCCATATCTTAACTATTTTTTTAAAATTTAAAAATGATATAGTTATGCTTTAAAAGCATAGTCGTATCTCCGGTTATTGCCACACTTTAAAAGCGTAGCCGTATCTTCGGCTATTGCCACGCTTTAAAAGTGTAGTCGTATCTTCGGCTATTGACACGCTTCAAAAACGTGGCTATAGAGTTATACATATGGTCACGCTTAAAAGCGTGGCAATAGATAAAAGCTTGACGACAAAAAAAGCGTGGCGATAGAACAACCGGCACCCTAGTAGATGTGATCCTTTTAAAAGCGTGCCGATAGCTCAAAAAGTGTGGCGAAAAATTATCGCTGTGCTTTTTTCAACTTTTTACCATGCTTGAACATCATAGAAAAATCCTGATTTTCTTGTAGTGGCAGCTGGAAAGTGAAAAGACAACAGTGATACTAACTAAGAAGACAACGAGGATGCTAATTGAGAAGATGACAGCTCGAATGGAGGGGGTGCATGCTATGTTGTGCGATGCTCCCGACAGTGCTGGAGAGTGAGAAGTGTATGGTACTATTTCGGAATCGAAAGAGAGGATATAAAGTGAGACGAAGGTGACGATGGTAAGTGATGATGCATGAATACGAAAGAAAACCCTACAATAAAAGAGAAGGCGTGCGGATATGAGTATTCGTGTGAACGTGAAAATAATTTCACTAAGTTTGGGCGCATTTGATATTAGAAGACGTTTGTAAAGCACAATCAAAATATAAACATTAGATTACTCTTAAAAAGTGTTGTCTTTTGTAAAAAAAGTGTATCCATTAATATTAAAATAAAATTACGTTTTATAAGTGATATTTTTAAAAATTTAAAAAAATATTTTTTAAGTAATGTCATAACTGTGTTTTTTATTCTATTATAAAAAAATAAAATAGGACAAAGTGTAGCTTATCTTTTAAATATAACTTAAAAAAAGTGTTACTAAATGAATATTTTTTTGTAGTGGCAGCTTTTTATTTTTCTGCATGCACATACATAATACCGAATTGAAACATTTATACGTACAATAATAGTATATTATTATGTGATACTTCAATAAAAATTTTATAATTATTTTTATGTAAATTTTTTTTTTATTTTTGGATAATGAATTATAGAATTAAATTTTAAAATTTTATAAAAATAAAATTTTTATTTAAAATATAACCAAATAAATAAATCACACCTTTGTACAAAATGTCTTCACAAAAAATATTTTTAACCTCTCATTTGAGTAGCTCCCTGTTATCATTGTTACGCACAGGAATTATAGCGAGATATCGTCACGTACATCACATGACATTAATATATATGAAGCAAACTATTAATTTACAAGGATGAAGCATACGTTATATTGCTGACCCAATAGTTTAATTAATAAAGAGAGGTGGTTCTAATTAACTGATACATACAAGAAGAAAGTAGAAAGAAAAGGAAGAAATATAATTAAGTGAGAAGCTGAACAGGGTAGCTATGAATGCAATCTTCCCATGGATTCTTGGGAGAAGGCTTAACATTTTTCAAAGCAACCCAAACAGCACTGTTACACTTGAACCCACTCCCGAAAGCTATCTGCCACACTCTGTGTCCCTTCCTCACTCTCCCCTTCGCCTCCGTGTACGCCAACTCGTACCATATCGAACTCGATGATGTGTTCCCGAACCTATGCAGCGTCATTCTAGAAGCTTCCACGTGCTCCGCCCTCAGCTGCAGATTCTTCTCCAGCTCGTCGATCACCGCCCTCCCCCCCGCATGGATACAGAAATGGCTGAAAGCCAGCTTGAAATCCGGGATGTAAGGCTTCACCTTCGTATTCAACATCTTCTTCGCAACCAGCGTAACGAAAAACAGAAGCTGCTCACTAATGGGAAGCACCAATGGACCCAGCGTGGTTATGTTAGTCTTGAGAGCCTCACCAGCAATGATCATCAGATCTTTGGAAAGCGTAACCCCTGTTTTGCCTTCATCGTCCTCTTCCTGAAACACGCATTTGTAGGCCTTGTCATCTGAACCTTTGTGCGTTCTCACTACATGAAGAAGCTTGTACTTTGAACGCCGCCTATCGGAGCTTTTGTTGGAGAGAAGCACCGCAGAAGCGCCCATCCGGAACAAGCAATTAGGGATGAGCATTGATTTCTTGTTCCCCAAGTACCAATTCTGCGTGATGTTCTCTGTGCTCACCACCACGGCGTAGGTGTTTCTATGAACTTGAAGCAAGTCTTTGGCGATATCGATGGCTATCACTCCTGCACTGCAACCCATCCCGGAAATATTGTAGGTCCTTGTGTTCTCCCTGAGCTTGTACTTGTTGACGATCATGGCGGAAAGAGAAGGTGTAGGGTTGAACAAGCTGCAATTCACGATGAGGATTCCAATTTGTTTCGGCTTGATGCCGGTGTTGGCAAAGAGATTGTCGAGCGCGCCAAACATGACCTGTTGGGCTTCTTGTCTTGCGGCGGCCATGGAGGGGTTTGGAGGGATGGCATGCATAGCTTCGGGGAAGTAGGTTTCTTCCCCAAGACCAGAGCGCTGCAAGATTTTGCGCTGGAATTCAAGCGCACAGTCGTCAAATTCCCCCGTGAGTCTGGAATGTTCCATGAAGCAGTTGTAGTCGACGCGGAGGTAGTCCGGTGGGCGGAAGCAGGACGAATCGAGGAGGTAGATGGACCTGGGGCGGGTGATGATGTAGAGAGTGGCGCCGATGATGAGGACGGCGAGGACGATGATGAGATTGTGGTGGAGGAGGGAGATCGTGAAATCTGCGTCGTCACTCATCATGATGCAATCAATTAAGTTAATATAAAGATGGAATATTAATGGTGGAAGACAATAATATATATATGGGAGCAAAGATGCAAGGAAGTTAAAAGTGGTTGGGTGGCTGCAACTGCAACAACTACCCAATATATATAGTTTGGGACGGTACATGTATATATATGGCCAATTGGCCAGAGAGAAGTAGGAAGGGAGGTTGAAGCAGCAATGCAAATCAAGCGGAGGCTGCCACGGCTTCACATTTAGTAAAATCAGTAATATTTAATGCTTAGAAGTTAGATCGATATAACAATTAGTTTAGTAACTGTCACCAAAAAAAAAAAATTAGTTTAGTAACTATTTTTAGATGCTTTATTGTTAGTCCACAATTATTATTATTATTATTATTATTATTATTATTATTATTATTTAATTTCGTTCTCAACGAGGAAAATGATACCTTCATTAGAAAGATAATTTTGATTAACATGTGTCTTAATAAAAATATATAATTAAATTATTAATAAAATACATATAAAATTCATATTTATTTTATATTTATCAAAATAATTTTTTTAAAAGAATCATTAATAATAACTTTATCATATATCTTCAAAAGACATATTCATTAAACTCTTTTTCTTATTATTATACTATATTTTAAGAAATCTATAATTTAATTTGTTTATTAGTATATATAGGACACTGAGTTAAAATATTAAGATGTGAAATTATATTTAATATATAAAATATAGACGTAGACATTAAATTTTAAAATATTAAATTAATATATTTTATATTTTATTATAAAAAACACAAATTTTAATAAAAATATAACTTAGTTTTTATTTTTATTAATTTTTATAATATTATTTTTATTATTATATTTTTTTAAATTTTATATGAATAAAAAATATAAATAATTTACATTTTTTATATTTTATTTTATAATATATTTAATTATAAAATATAAAATACTCATTTTTATATATTTATTCTGTATTTTCGGTATCATATTCTTAAAACCAAACGCGGCAACGAGTCTATGACATTCCCCCAACAAATCCATAATAATTATTGCAGCCAGGTTCTTGGATTTATTATTGTAGTGGACAGATAACATGGGTTACACTTTGGAGTTTGGAGAAGATATATTTATAGATCTAACGAGTGATCTATTTATCTATCGCATCCTTTTGAAATCTGGTTCTGCTCCGTTAACGTGTCTTCTTGCTTTTCCTACAATTTTCAGGCCCTTTGTTAAATTATCTATAAAAAATTTTTTCTCCCTATCACACACATTATGGGGTCATTTATCTCGAGGCCAACCATGTGAAAAACTATAATGCCAATTTTATAGTATTTTTTGTTTGGTGTCTAATTTTTGTCTAAATTATTTTTTATAATAATTTTAAAATATTTAAAGTTTTTTAATTTTTATATTTTTAAATTTAAAATTAATTATTTTATCTATTTTAATAATTAAGCAATACTTTTTAGGTATCATAGCAAACACCAAATTATAATTTGGATAATAAATGCGTTGGTCTTTCTATTAAATTTTTTAATGTTATCCAGATGTTCCTTATGATTTCTTTTATTAATTAGATTTTATTAGAGGAGATTGATTAACATCGTTAGTGTATTTCGAAAGAAGGAGTATTTGAGAGTTAGTAGGTGTGTGTTTTTGAAAGAAAAATCAATATTGAAAGAGAGTCTTTTGGCAGAAAAAATTGAGCAAAAATTGGTCATGAGCAGTCAACAAGTGAATCGAAGGTTTTAAGATTTTGATGGTTGTTTTTTAATGTTATTTCTGTCCAGCAAAAGAAGCGGGAAGCGGGCACGATTACTTATGAATTACTAAACGTGGGAGTTACACTTTAATCTGACAGGTCAAAGATTTTTATAAATAGGAGAATGCTCGAAAATATAAGGGTTGGAACTTCGTTTTAGAAATTACTCACGCAAACTCACATTCCAACGATTTATTGAGTCTGTTTTGAGTCAATTTTATGTAGAATTTCTTCTACTTATTTTTACTTTTTATTTACATTTTATACAAACTTTACTTACAAATTTATCTTTCAAGCACTATTTAATTTTTTTGTTTAATTTTATATTTCAGTATTTTATTTTCAATTTCAAAAATCATTTGATCTAATCGAAGGCATTTTACTGTTTTATTTAAATTTAATACAATTAATTTCAAATTCGATCAATTTATTTTTAAAATCTTTTATTTATGTCTTCAGATTTTCTTAAGTTTCTATTTGTTTGAAAGGTCTTTGATGCATTTTGAAAAGAGAAAGTCTAGGGGGCCATCAGATTTTTGTGGTTTTTAGCCATCAATTAGCCATTAATGATGTTTTTAATGGTGTGAGATTACATCTAACGGTGTAGAATCATTCAATTTTCTTTTGATGGTTAAGTACTGGCCAGAATTTAACAAAAGTGATGGCCCCCTAGCATTCCTCTTCTGAAAAAATTGGTACTCGCAAAGAAGAGTAGGTTTCGCTCTTGGACCATTAGATATCAAACTACTCTCGATTTGCTAAAAATTGACAAAACAAAATGGCACCTTCAATTAGATAAATTGTATAGAAAAGTATCAATAAAGAAAGAAAAAAAATTAACTTTAAAACTCTGTAAAATTGATCAAATTTTAGAAAAAAAAATTTCTCTATTCAACTTTAAAAAAATATCATGAATAATGATCATGATATTTTTGAATCATCAAATATGGCTAACTCTCTTACTACAATGATCTGAGAAGAAATAAGAAAGAGTTATCATGATTTGGAAAATATGTTGTTACAAAAATTGGATGAGATAGTGAAAATAAGTATGGCTAAAAATATTCAACAAAATGTCGAGAATCCAATAGTTCGACAAATCATGATATTTTCGAATCATCAAATATGGCTAATTCTCTTACCACAATGATCCGAGAAGAAATAAGAAAGAGTTACCATGATTTAGAAAATATGTTGTTACAAAAATTGAATTAGGTGGTGAAAATAAGCATGGTTAAAAATATTTAATAAAATATCAAGACAAATAGCCACTTTGCCTCAAGATCTTAAAAATAGTGCATGGAGGCAACACGGTGTGGAAGAAGTTGTTATTCAAATATTGAAGAGGAGTGGTTTTTATATTGAATCTACCAAACAACTTCGTTTTGTTTCATCATTTCCTAATTTTGTTTAAGAAGCACAATTGCCTCAAGCATGGAAAGCTCCCAAGGCACTTTCTATATTTTCTGGAGAAGGCGATGAATCCAGAGTAAAATATGTAGCAAGGTATACTGAAGGGAGCACAAGCCTAGCATTTTAACGCCAGCCAAGAGGCCCTGACTAGGCGTTTAAACGCCCAAAAGGGAGCATAAGCCTGGCGTTTAACGCCCCACAGGGAGGACTACTCTGGCGTTAAACGCCAGAATGCTAGCATTTTGGGTGTTTAAACGCCAGTATGGCAGCATGGAAGTAACTTCAAATTTTCAATCTTATCTTGATTCAACTCATCTTCATTCAATTTAATTTCAAAAATTCTTTAATTTTTAAATCAAATCTTATTCAAATACCTCAATTTCAATTTAATTTCGAAATTAAAACATTTTTTTTCAAATTTTTTTAAATCCTTTTCAAAAATAAATAACTTTTACAACTTATTTTCAAAATCTTTCAAAATCTCTTTTTTATCATGTTCATATCTTTTTCATATCCTTTTCATATCTTGCCTTTAATGCCTTTTCTATCCTCTTAAAATTTTTTCTTATCTTTTAAATTTAACAACTTATCTTTTTATTTTATCTTTTTCAAAAATCTTTATCTTTTATCCATGATTATTTTCGAAAATCCCTCCCTATATATATGCATGACCGTGCCCCTCTCCCTCACTCATCACCTCTCATTTTGCTTCTCCCCCCCCCCCCTCTTTCTTCCTTATATTCTTTTTTTACTTATTTCCTTCTTACTTTTTGCTCGAAGACGAGCAAATTCTTAAATTTGGTGTAGCAGGAGCCTTGTTCTCTCATCAAGAATTTAATCTAATGGCTCCAAGAAGTGGCAAGACCGCCCCAAAAAATAAGAAAGAAGACAACTCAACAGTTGTTTTCAAACTTGTTCGATTCTTCACCAAGCAACATGAGGAACATTATCATAAGATAATGAGCAAAAGGCCAGTAATCCCTGAAGTAGGATTCAACCTTGGAGAAGAATAATACCCGGAGATCCAATAGTAGATTCGAAAGAGAAGCTGGGAGATTCTAAGTAATCCCGGATTAAATGTTGGATACAACATGATCTGAAAATTCTACGCAAATCTGTAAATGACAAATAAGCAAAAGAAGGATGGAACAGCCATCCGTACCTTTTGCACCATAGTCAGAGGGAAGATCATGTACTTTCACCTAGACAGGGTAAGAGAGGTCTTCAAACTACCTCTGCAAAGGGATGACCGTGAGCCATACAACAAGAGGGTTGTAGCCAACCGAAAGCTGGATCAAGTCCTAGAGGACATATGCCTGGCTGAAACCCAATGGATTGAAAATACCAAAGGGGAGCCATGCCAGCTGAAAAGGGCGAACCTCAAGCCTGTTGTTAGAGGATGGCTAGACTTCATTGGGCGTTCTATAGTCCCCACAAGTAACCGCTTTGAAGTCAATATTGAAAGAGTAGTAATGATTCACTGCATCATAATAGGGAATGAGGTGGAAGTCCACCAAATAATCTCCCATGAGATTTACAAACTATCAAACAGAGATTCTACTAGGGCCATGCTAGCTTATCCGAATCTCATCTTTTACCTATGCCAAGAGGCTAAGGTTATGATCCAAGTGGACAACTTTATTCCAGTGAAAAACCAATCACCAAGCAAGTGATAGAGAGCTCCAAGATAGAAGATGATAACCTAAAGAGGAAGGCACCAGAGGCATCCCAAGAGATCCCTCAAATGGAGTACTGGAAACAGCTGAAGGTGTCTGTAATTCACTTACAGAGCACGTTGGATCAGCTCAGAGAGGAACAGAAAGATTAGACTAGCATGATTTGCAAACTGATCAAAGAGAAAGAGAAGCAACGGTGTGAGCTTGAGGAGCTGAAGCGCCAGAAGCTCTCTCCGGAAGAGCCCAGGACCCCTCAAGCTAAAGAATCATGCGCCCCTCAAGTTGAAGAGCCATGCATCCCACAGCCTGAAAAAAACAACATCCCTCAAACTGAAGGTTGTTGAGTTTCAACTCTGTGACTATTCCTATTTCTGTCTCACGTATTTTCATCCTAATTTAGAGTTTCATGATCACTAGTAGTAATTAAGTCTTTATTTTTATTTTTATTTTATGTCTTTTAATTTTTAGGATTACATAAGCATTAGTAGTAATTAATTAATTTTTATTTTTCCAATTAGCTATAAATTATTCTTCTTATCATCACTAAACATGAATAAAATAGTAGATTTTTTTAGAAGAAATAAAGATGAAAGAATTTTTGAGTTTTTCAATAAAGAATAGTTAAATTATTTTGATGTGGTGGCATTGCTTTAGTTTCTGAATGCATGAATAAGCAGTATATATTTGAAGTTTAATTTTATGATGCTGGCTCTTGAAAGAATGAAGAAAAAGGAAAAATATTATTGATAATCTAAAAAATATAAAAATTGATTCTTGAAGCAAGAAAAATTACAAAAAAATTATATATATAATGATAATAATAAAAAGCAGAAAAATCCATTACTGACCAAAAATGCAAGAAAAGGAGGGCAGATTGAAAAAATCAATAACCCTTTAAACCAAAAGGCAAGGGTATAAAAGGTCTCAAGTCTTTGAGCATCAGTGGATACGGGGGCCTAAAGGAATGAAATCCTGGCCTAAGCGGCTCAATCAAGCTGTCCCTAACCATGTGCTTGTGGCGTGAAGGTGTCAAGTGAAAAGCTTGAGACTAAGCGGTTAAAGTCATAATCCAAAGCAAAAAGAGTGTGCTTAAGAACTCTGGATACCTCAATCTGGGGAATCTAGCAAAGCTGAGTCACAATCTGAAAAGGTTCACCCAGTTAAAGTGTCTGTGGCATTATTGTATCCAGTGGTAATATTAGAAAACAAGGTGCTTAGGGTCACGGCCAAGACTCTGAAAGCTGTGTTCAAGAATCAAAAAGATCTTAACTAGGAGAATCAATAACACTATCTGGATTCTAAGTTTCTAAAGATGCCATCCATTCTAATTTTTAATGAATAGTGAGATGCCAAGACTATTCAGAAGCAAAAAGCTACTAACTCCCGCTCATCTAATTGAAATTGAGCTTCATTGAAAACTCAGAAATTTATTGCATCCTAATCTTCTTTTCATCCTATTTTATTTTTAGTTGCTTGGGGCAAGCAACCGTTTAAGTTTGGTTTTGTGATGATCGAATATTTTATACACTTTTTGGCATAGTTTTCATGTAGTTTTTAATAGGTTTTATTTAGTTTTTATTAAGTTTTTACAGGTTTTAGTTTTAAATTCACATTTTTTGGATTCCACTTTGAATTTGTGTGTTTTTGTACCATTTCAGGTATTTTCTGGCTGAATTTGAAGAGCTGGAGCAAAAGTCTGATTCAGAGACAGAGAAAGCACTACAGATGCTGTCCAGATCCGACCTCCTTGCACTTGGAAGAGATTTTTTGGTGCTACAAAAATCTAAATGGAGTGTTCTCAACGGCTATGGAAAGATGAATTTCAGAGCTTTCCAGAAATGTATAATAGTCAATACATTGTTTCGGAGTAGAAGACCCAAAACTGGCGTCCAACGCCAGCTTCTTGACCCCTTTCTGGAATCCAGCACCCAAGGAGCAGAGCCCAATGTCCAAATGCCCAGAGAGGACTCCCTAGCTGGCGTTCCATATCAAAGAGACCTCATAGCATGTGAATCTCATTAAGATCAGCCCAAACACTTACCAAGTGGGTCTTAGAAGTGGATTTTAGCATTAAAAACACTGTTTTACCCTTACTAGTCATTAGTTTAGTATTTAAGGGATTTAATTCATGTTATTCGAACACTTTTACTTCACTTTTACCATATACACATTTTACTTTCTATCAGTATGAGTTTGTAAACCTCCTAGGTTGAGGGGAGGAGCCCTGCTGAGTCCTATGAATTAATAAAAGTATTACCATTTCTTCTTCGATCTATATTTGATTAATTCTAAGATGTATATTCGTACTTCATCATGGTGAATAGGATGATCTGACAAATTAGCTCTATTCAACACATTAAGACGAACATGCCTGACAAACACCTGCGTCTACTTAGGTTCAGAACGCGTCTTTCACCGGACAATGATAAACCAACAACTTGAATATACGTCTCTCAGACGGCTAATCCATGACTTCATTGGGGACTTCTCAACACATCAGTTCAGCTAATTTTCGGAGAGATTAGGGTCTCTATGGTAGAGGCTAAAATCCAATGATGCAGCACTCTCTGATCCGGAAGATCCGACCTTGTCTGTGGCATTTTGAGTAGGATCATTAAGGAAAATGGACTATACGAGCTTCACCCTCAATCAGAATCGAGCCACACTAAACCTGGGGTTCAGATCTGGAGGAGTATTGGCAGCTGCTCAAACCAGTGTCAATCACATACAGCCTGCCATTGAAAAAATCACTCACAAGCAAAAGAAACAGTACTACCATATTTAATTTAGAAAGACTAAGCAACTCAAACCCTTAACTATTCTCTTTTCATAGTTTACACAACTTCTGAGTTCTAATTACCTTATTTATTTATTCCCTTTTCTCTTATGCAATTAAAAATAACATACCAACATCTCCTACTCTTTCATCTACCTGATTAAGACCTGCAGGATAACCATAGATTGCTTCAAACCACAATTCTCATATGATCGACCCTGACTCGCTCAGGTATTACTTGGACGACCTAGTGCACTTGCTGGTACAACAGTACGAAGGTGTGAGAATTTGTGCTACCAGCTTTTTACGGAATTTGATTTGCAATGCATTCCAACAAAGGCTGGGAAAGGCCAAGTCATTGTGGATTTTCTAATGGATCATTCGAATAATCCCAATGATCACAGGGCAAATATAATCAATGTGCTAGGTGATTATTGGAAGTTATATTTTGATGGCTCAAAGCATAAGGATGGTGCTGGAGTAGAAATTTTAATTATTTCTCCAAAAGGTGTTCCATCAGAATTTCTCTTCGAATTAAAATACCTTTGTTCAAATAATATGGTTGAATTTTAGGCTTTAGTATTGGGTCTCAAAATTTTGGTTGGTAAAGAGGTTTTAGATATTTAAATATTTAGAGATTCACAGTTGGTTTTAAAGCAGTTATCAAAACAATTCGAATGCAATAATGAGAAGTTACAAAAGTATCTATCGATAGCACAAGAGTTACTAGCATCTTTTCGGGAAGTCTCATTAGTTCATATTCCAAGAATTTGGAATGAAATTGCTAATGAGTTAGCCCAAATTGCATCCAGATATAAGGTATTCCCTGAAAGGCTAGAAAAGTTGGCAAGGGTTCATCAGATTTTGGTGCCAATTGATGAAAGAGAGGCTTTGGCCTTAGATGAATGGGATGATGATGATTGGAGAAAACCAACCGCTTAGTATCTAAAAGATCCTAGTATTCGAGTTGATAGGAAAGTAAAGTTGAAAGCAATGAATTTTGTGGTAATGGCTGATGAGTTGTATAGAGAAGGCATTGATGGAAGTCTTTCTAGATGTTTAAGTCAATAAGATAAAGATGTTGCTTTAGGATTAGTTCATAGAGGTATATGTGGTGCCCATCAGGATGGAATGAAAATGAAGTGGGTACTTCAACGAAATCATGTTTATTGGCCGTCTATGATTAAAGAATGCATCGATTATACGAGAGCATGTCAAGAATGTCAATGACATGGAGTGATACAACAGATCCCAGCTTCCGAATTACATTCGATTATTAAGCCATGGCCTTTTCGAGGTTGGGCTTTGGATCTGCTTGGGATAATACACCCTCCTTCGTCGAAAAATCATAAGTTTATTTTGGTGGCAATTGATTATTTCACGAAGTGGATTGAAGCTGTTCCTTTAATAGAGGATGGGCAAAATAAAGTTATAGACTTCATCGAGGAATATATAATTCAT
Organism: Arachis stenosperma; assembly: GCF_014773155.1. NCBI lineage: Eukaryota > Viridiplantae > Streptophyta > Magnoliopsida > Fabales > Fabaceae > Arachis > Arachis stenosperma. The sequence goes on from NC_080383.1 coordinate 65,270,310, forward strand.
CGATTTGGGATTCCTTAAACTTTAAGCACCGATCAGGAAACTATGTTTACTGGTCAACGTATTAAGAATTTTGCAACTTCGAGAAACATTAATATGGTTACTTCAACTCCATATTATGCACAAGCTAATGGACAAGTCGAGGCAGCAAATAAAATATTGATAAATTTGATTAAGAAGCAAATTGGTCGTAAACCTTGAACTTGGCATGAAACTTTGAGTCAAGTATTATGAGCTTATCAAAATTCACTAAGAAGTTCAACAAGTACTTCTCCTTATAAGTTAGTATATAGTCATGATGCAGTTTTGCCATTGGAAATTAATCTTAATACGTAAAGGATATTGAGGCAAGATGATTTGCCAATCGAAGATTATTGGAATGTAGCGTATGATGAATTGAGTGACTTAAGTCAAGAATGTATCCTGGCACTCGAGAATATGGTTCTTCAGAAGGATAACATTACTCAAAATTATAATTGTCGAATAAAGGAAAAGAGTTTTAGTATAGGAGAATTGGTGTTAAAAGTTATATTGCCAACTGAAAAGAAATCGAAGTTTCTTGGCAAATGGTCCCATAATTGGGAATGACCTTTTCAAGTGATTGACTTGTATTCAGGGAATGCGTATCGAATTAAGGAGAACGATTCAAAAAATGTGATTAAGTCAATAAATGGAAAATACTTGAAATAATATCGATGTATGGAAGATCAAAATTAGATATATAAAAGAGGAAATTACAAATATTAACAGTTCTAAATTGATGGAAGGAAAGGTGCTAAAAGTTCTTGAAGTTCATAATAGAGTTGAACTCTTTCACTATCCAAGGTAGAGTATGCTTTGACTTGTTCATGTTCTTCGTTCTGCGCCTTGTCGAATTGTTTGTCGATCTCCTCTTGTTTAGTTTCTGCTATGCAAAGCTCTTTGAAAATTTCTTGTTTCTTATGTTGCACTGCAGCAAAGGGCTCGGCCAATTCGGCTCTTCTTTCCCGAATTCTATCCTAACTCTTTTCCAATTTGGGCTAGTTTTGTTTCGAGCTCCTCTTCTCATTTGTCAAAATAGACTTGAGTGCTGATGGATTGAACGATTCTCAAATCATATTCTTTGCATGATTACTTCATTGATTAAAGAGCAGTGCCAATTTCTTCCAATTTAATTCTGGTTTTGGCTACTTTTTCTTTGGCCTCTTGCAACTTATCTTGAATGACGATGTAGTTGTTTGAGACCTTTGTAAACATTTTTATTATGAAAGAAAATTGAGGAGGGACTTGGAATTCGAGAGAAGAACTCAGAATGTCAAATAGAAGGGTATTCAAGTTAGGCTGATCAGTCCATTTTATGGGGGTATGTCTCAGTAGCCTCAGTACGGTGGTTGATTTTTGGAGAGTGTGTTGGTTAAGTTATGTGGAAAGACTCGATGTAGATTGATCTTCAGTGATTGGAGTCGAGATGGAAACCTCTTTCTCTTGAGCAATCTTTGTTAGAACAGCCACTAGTTTAGACAATTCAGCATTAAAGGGTTTAGAAGTGACATCTGGGATTTCTACTGATGGTTCATGATCATGTAAAGAAGAAAGTTCAATGATTTTTGTTGCACTTGGTATTTTTTGTGGAGATGTGACTTCTTCAACTACTCGAATGGGTGAGTCAAGATTTTGTGCAATGGGGGACCTAAGGAGTGTATCAATGTTGACCGGTGAAGGAGGATTCGAAAAGGATTGTTCTTGGGGTAATGAAAGTTGTTCTTGAGTCAAATCGACTAAAGATGGTGTCTCAGTAGTTGATATGAGGATGATTTGTATAGGTTTTGCTGAAACCACAGTTTGAGCATAAGAGTGGGACTCTTGTGGTTCTAATCTAGGCCGGTCCTTTTAATTCTTTGATTCGGGGATGAATGAGGAAGAGGAAATAGATTGAGTAACCTACTCAGCCTGGAATATAAAAACATGTTTATAGGATAAACATTTCAGGTTTATTCGAGGAAATTGATAAGAGTATACCTGGATGGATTTCCTTCTAATGAGACGAGGGAATGAAGCAGCCTCTGATGAATCCTCCGAATCTGATCCATTTGAGGAAGCAAAGATGTTTGTTTGGGATTCACTATCATCAGAGGAATTCTCACTTGATGATTGAATCTGACAAAGATCGAAAGTTTAAGAACAAGGTATGTTTGAATAAACAGGGCAAAAAAAATTCAGAAAAGATTCGATCGAAGGTTTACCTTTTTGGAGGCTTTTGTGGAAACTTTTTGAATTTTCCTTTTTGGTTGCCTTTGTTGTGCTGCGACTTCAATTTTCCTTTTTGAGGGCTTTCAGCAATAGGGATAACTTTTATTGATGAGTTTTATCTGGTCAAAGGTGCGACTGTATTGGGAGTAATACTTAGTCCACCATTCGACAAAGGATTTAGTAATGTATGAACTACGCTCATAAAGAAGATGAGCATAGTTATCCCTGTGTTATTGATTGATTGTAAGGTGATGATCAATGTTTCTCTTTGGGTAAATTCGATATGACAGAAGGCATTGTCATTTTGAGGAATGGGTATAGGAATGGTTTAAGAAAAGCCCATTTGCCTAGCAACATAGTGAGGGGCATAAAGAGTTACTTTGAATTGTTCTTTCTTATATTGAGTTAACTCGATTGGAATTACCTGAACAGCAAGGAGATTTGCCCCAAATTTTGTTGGCTATTTCATTCTCTTCGTAGTCAAAAGGGAAGAAAAGGCGTTTGAGCCATGTGGGGCCACAGTTTTGATGCAAGAAAGGAGTAAAATTCAAATCATTGTTGTTGAAGCTTTTGCAGGAATGGAAGAGGGAGAAGACAGTCCAGAACAAGTCTTCCACCGATTTGGGATTTTTGAAGTTAGGTTGAAAGGGGGCGAATTAAAATCCCTCAATATGTTGTTTTTATAGAGTGCTATCCCTATCCTGCTACATGTACTTTTCGAACACAGCGTTTAACCAAAGTTTGAGGAGCCAAAGGGGGCCTCCCACATTGATCGACGAGTTGGCTTGAAGACAATCAACTAGATGTCCAAGTTCATCAAACAAATGCCCCAAAATTAATTTAGCCAAATTGAATTTGTGGCCTTCATGCAAAAGAGCAGCCAATGGAAGAAATAACTTTTGCATTTGGACACTCCTCGAACAGAAAATGATGGCATTCAACCAGTAGTATAAGAAATGAGAAAGTTGAAGGAGGTCATGAATACCAAGAGCCCTCCATGTGTCATCCTTTACCGATTCGAGATGTCTATGATGAACCACTATTTTATGACTTATTTTGGATCAAATCGAGTGGATTTTATCAACTTTACTAACACTTATCCATATAATTTGCATGTTTTTGAGATTCCTTCCTAATTCTGTGCTAAGAATGAAAACATGCTTCCTAGGCCTTAAAATTGCTAATTTTTAATACTCTCTTATTACCATTCGATACCGTGATGTATTTGTTAAGTGATTCCAGGGTTTATAAGGCAAGAATGGCATAGAGGATGGAATAGGAGCATGCAATAATGGAAGGAACACAAGAAATTAAAGATTTGAGAAGCTAGCATCGACGCGTACGCGTGACTGATGCATGCGCATGACCAGGAGTGTCGTCCATTGACACGTACGCGTGACTGATGCATACGCGTGGCCAATGCAGAGTTCAAATGGCGCGTACGCCTGGCTGACACGTACGCATAACAAGCATCAAGTGCTGCAATAAAGGGATCAGAATACGCTAGGGGCTATTTCTAGGCTGCTTATTGCCCAGTTTCAAGCCCGTAAATGAAGACAAGAGGCTGGGGATGGAGCTGGGGCAGACAACTTTTCACTTTTTCACTTTAGTTTTAGTTTTAGATAAATGTAGAATTCTAGAGAGAGAGGCTCTCTCCTCTCTCTAGGTTTTTGGGTTTCTTCTTTTATTTTCAATTTCATCTAGGTTTAGGTTCCACTTCTTATCTTAATTCAAGTTCCTCTTTTAATTTCTTGTTATTACCTCTTTACTTTCTTAGTTTTATGTATTGTTTCCTTTACCTTGTTGCTTTATTGTTCATGACTCCTTATTGATTCCAATTTCCTTTAATGCACTTTGAGGTATTTTATGTTTATTGTCGCTTTCTTTAATTTGTTGTTATTGTTTTCTTACAATTGTTAGTCTTAGATTTTATTATTCCGTGTTAATTTTTTATGTTTTTATTTTGTGCCTTCCAAGTGTTTGATAAAATGTTTGCTTGGATTTTAAAATAAATTTTTGTGTTCTTGGCTTGGGTTGGTGACTTGGAGACTCTTGAATTATCAAAATTTCTTGTTGATTGGTAATTGAAGATTGCCAGTTGGCTTGAACTTCACTAAATCTAGTCTTTCACTATGAGTTGACTAGAACTTGTGAACTCAAGTTGATGCACTTGACTTTCCTTCAATAGTTAGAGGTTAACTAAGTAAAGGCAATTCACATTTACCATCACAATTGAGGATGATAATGAGGATAGGAATTCTAATTCTTACCTCTTGCTAAGACTTTTCTTGATTGTTAGTTTATTTTCTTGTTATTTACATTCCTTGTTCATCATTCAAAAATCCCAAAAATACTTTTCCACAACCAATAATAAGTACACTTCCCTGCAATTCCTTTGAGAGATGACCCGAGGTTTAAACACTTCAGTTATTTTTATTGGTTTGCATTGTGACAAACAAATTAAACGTTGACCGAGGATTGTATGTCAGTTTAGAACTATACTTGCAACGCAATTTTATTGAGAAATTCTTTATCGACATTTATCTTCCGTCAATCTATGCTAAGCTCAAAAGTCAGCTCCTCGAGGGGTAACTTTGGGGTTATTCCTGAAGGTTTCTTGTGGTCGATAAAAGGAGCAACAAGGAGGTTTTGTTTGATGAGTAAGTCTTCCCCTTCAACGTTAGGGAAGACATCAAGTCGCTTGCTGGCACGCTCTAAGGTTTGAATGGGGCCGATAAAGCAGTATGTTTTGTCATCAATGGTGAAAGGAATGAGAATCCTCTTATCATCAGGTTGAAGTTGAGGGTCTTTAACAATCTCATCATTATTTTGGTTTAGTACTTGAAAGGTTGGTGGTTCTTGAGCCTGAGCTACAGGACCTTTTCCCTTATCTTAGACACTGGGTGTGTTGTGAATTGAAGAGGAAGGCATTGGTGTATAAAGGTAAGAAGTTGTTGATGGTGAATAGAACCGTACAAAGAATTTGGAGTAAAGGGAAAGACAAATATTGAGGATAGAAGGATAAAGGTGAATGATGATAAAAATTTAATTCAATAAATAAAATAAGAGCATATTAGGATTAAGTGTTATTGTTCTTAGATGATATCGAAAATAATACATTAATTCTAGGGGGCAATTTGTTAGTCAAAAATAATTTATTTTGAAAGAGGGAGCATTCGAGAGTTAGTAGGCGTGTGTCTTTAAAGAAAAGTCAACATCGAAAGAGAGTTATTTGGCAGAAAATATCGAGCAAGAGTCGGTCATGACCAGTCAACAAGCTGACCGACATGTTGAATCGAAGGTTTCAAGATTTGAGGGTTGTTTTTGAACGTTACCTCTGTCCAGCAAAAGAAGGAGGAACGGTTACCTATGGATTAGCAAACCTGGGAGTTACACTTCAATCTGATTGGTCAAAGATTTTTATAAATAGGAGAATGCTCGAAGGTAAAAGGGTTGGAATTTCGTTTCAGAAAATACTCATGCACACTCACATCCCAACGACTTACTGAGTCTGCTTTAAGTTAATTTTCTGTAGGTTCCTTCCACTTGTTTTTACTTTTCATTTATATTTTTGTAAACTTTATTTTTCTTGCAAATTTATCTTTGAAGCAACATTTAATTTCCTTGTTTAATTTTACGTTTCAGTACTTTATTTTCAATTCACAAGTCCTTTGATCTAATCGAAGGCATTTTACTGTTTTATTTAAATTCAATGCAATTCATTTCAAATTCAGTCAATTTATTTTCAAAGTCTTTTATTTATGTTTTCAGATTTCCTTAAGTTTCTGTTTGCTTGAAAGGTGTTTGATGCAATTTGAAAAAACTGATACTCACAAAGAGGAGTAGATTTCGCTCCCAAACCATTAGATATCAAACCATTTTCGATTTTTAAAAATCGACAAAACAAACATATCATAAAAAACTATTTTAATATTTTTGATATATTTAATATATTAAAAATGTGTAAAAATTTATTTTTATAATAAATAATATTAAAATATTTTCTTGTATAATATATTTAATCGATGTCTTTAGGATACAAATAACAAATCCCTTATTAATTTAGTTTATATCCTTAATGTTATTGATAAATGAAAGCATTGATTGGTCCATAAATACGTTGGTGTTCCTATTATTTTGTTTCCCCTTGGAAAACTATTACTTGCATGATAAATGTACATTCGTCTCCATTATTTATTTATTTTTTGATGTTACCGAGTATACCTTATGATTTCTTATATTAATTTATTATGTATATCCTTATTGTTTTAATATATAAAACCAATGCTTGGACTGCTTGCACCATAAATATGTTGGTGGTCCAATCATTTTTATTTTCTTACCCCCCGAATTCCCAGTGATTTATTAGATTAATTACCGTTTAATTTATAGTATCCTCTTGGAAAACTGTTACTCGCATGATTAATATTATCTTTGTCTCCCTATTATTTTTTTTATTTACTTGCATGATAAATGTTACTACTACTACTACTACTATTATTATTATTATTATTTTTCAAAATTAGGAATGAAACTCGAACTCAATATCTCAAGGTGAAAATGGAGAGACTATGTCATTTGAGCTATAATTCGTTAGCATTATCATTATTATTGTTGTTGTTGTTGTTGTTGTTGTTGTTGTTGTTGTGATGAGGGTTATCTGAATCGGTGATCTGGCCCGGACGTGAGGTCCAAACTCCTTTTGAGGCAGCGTCCGACTTATTCCGGTGCCGAGGTGTCGCTGTCCGAATTTCTCGTGAAGAGGTGGGGGTGGTACCTGCAAGAGACTCCAATGCTTAAGTTAGCAATGGCTTTAAACAAGTTTTTAGTAGATTAGAACGTGAATATACTTGAGGGGTGTCAGTGTATTTATAGTAGAATTGTTTGACCACCTTTGTTGAAGTAGTTTCACCTTTATTGATGGGTAATTGTTCCCTTTATCTTAAGAGTTTGTTAGGATCTATTTTTCAAGGAAGATAGAGATAGTTGGAGAGATTCGGGGAGGCAGTTACTTACTTAGATAAGTATAAGCTGCCCCTTTTCATTGTATCCAACCTCTTTGAAGAGGTCAGGTATGCGGTAGAAGCCACCCTCTTAGGTGGACCTTTCATCCTTATTGGGCCTGACTTTTGTGTTTGGGGCCAGGGTATGAACAGTGGCCCTATTTGAGTCCGAACTTTCAGGAGGTTGGGTTCAAGCATTTTATGGCTTTAATTACAACGTCAGGTACACTGCCTTCAAAAGGTTGGGTACTCGATGTGTTTTGAGATTTTGAACGTTGACTCTTTAAATGAGGGGCAAGCGTTACACAGCAGTTTTCTTAGGATTCGTGCACATTTTTAAGGTGTGAAATGACTATTTTGTCCATTTTCCCTTATAAAATGCTTCACACTCTTCCTCTTCTGCTTTTCTCATTTTCGAAACGCTTCCCTTGCTCCCTTCATTGCAAAGACTCCCTCATTTTCTTTCTTTGTTTGTTTCACAACTGCTTTTGGTTTTCTTCAAGATTTTCTTTATTTTGGTTTGTTTAAAAGAGTTCTTGGTGAAGAGGATCATCCGTGACTTTGCTGTTTGACGTGCCCTTCTATTCTTTGAATTTTATCAAGGCTTGTGCTTTTATGAGCTTTCATTTGTAATCTTGGCTGTTTTGAATGGTATTTGAAAATAATTGGGAATGTTTATTGATTATGGGAGTTTTTTATTTTTTTTTTGTCTGTCACGAAACATTTTTTGAAATAATTTTTGAACAATTTTGTTGTTTGGACGGTGTTTCTGAAGTTTTGAGGGACTATAGCCGTTTGTGACTGTTGAATATGTTTGTGTTGCCCCTAATAGCATCGCTGCTGTTGGCGTAGTAGAGATGCCATTTTTGTGTGTTTTTGAAAAGGTGTTTTTAAATTATGTTTTGCATTTTGCCCTAGCGTGCGTATGTATGGGCCTATTTGCGTACGCACACAGCACACTCATTGAATAGGGCATGAATTCGAATAGAAACCCTATCGCGCCATATACCCCCAATCCCTTTTCTCTCGTCTTCCTCGCCCAACTCACCCAACACCCAAACCCCACCCCTTCCACCATCTCTTCCCAGCGACCACTGCGACCACTGTCACACTTTCTCTCTCTCTCTCTCCTTTCCTTTATTCTTCTCTTCCTTCCTCCATCTCTATTTACCTTCGAGCTCTGCTCCCAGCCTCAGCAACCCAAATTTGTGTGACTCTTTTCCGGCGAAGCGCAGCCACCATGACTCTGGCAGTCGCAACCTCCTAGTCCCACGGCAACATCTTTCTCATTCTTGTTTTCTCCTTTTTCACATATTTCTTTGATGATAATCCCTTCTTCTTTACCACCTTTGGAGTAGGCATAGGTTTGTTCTTGGAGCTACTTTTGAGTTGAGACACTCTAACCGATTGTGAATTGGTTACTGACTTTGGAGTAGATTTGGCAATAGGGTCTGAATCGGTTGTTGGAAGGGTTCTTGTTTCAGACTATTAGTTGTGTTGGGTGGAGTACGAATAGAATTGCTCGTTAGGATGGGTGGAGTAGGGGTTGAAATCTAGGTGGGGATGAGGTTGTTCCTAAGGGGTATGGCCCTAGAGATTGATCCTATTCTTAGTTGGAGTGGATGAGTAGGGATTTCAATCACCACCTCCTTGTCTTTTTTAGATAGTAGTTCTTTAAAATACTCTGGTACAGAAACTCCATGCTCATGGTACACATGCATTCATCCATTATTTTTTTTTTAGCATAGAAGCACATCTCCAAGAGTTTGGCATTAGTATTGATTTCTCTTAAATCAATCTCCATTGGTTTATTGGGAAATGAAAACTAACCACCAACAACATTCCACCTTATCATACCCAAGTTATTTGTAGTAGTTTGTAATGAAGAACACATCCAGTAGGTCTAGATTAATCCCAAACATCTCAGAAGCATGGTCCATGAAGTATGATACAACACCATCCACATTTGTCACAAATGTTCCTATATAGTGATACACAATAGTAATCACATCCATCTGCAAACAATAATTGATAATCAATATTATCCTCTTCAAACAAACAAAAAAATCTAACCAATGTAAGGCATGGTCAACCAAGAATATATAATAACTAAACCAAACTCTAACCGAACATTAAATCATTAAGTCTAACAACATACATACAGAACTTCTTTTTTCACTACATTCCAACAATGGTAAACATCATTAGACTGAACCAAAAAAAATTCAAACAACATCAAATAAACCAAAACTTAACTCAAACTAATAGCCAAAACACAAGTAATAAAAAAAAGAATAAATGAATTTCAGCAATCCAAAACATAAAAAAAAAATAACAATGATAAAAAACAGAGTACAATACAAAGTAAATATTATGTTTCTCCTTTGTATTTTGGTTACTCATAAATGCTTTTTTCTAGATAACTCTGTATAGGACAAAATTTTCACTAGGATTGCTTTTTTTAGTAAAAACGTTAGAGAAAACCCTCTCAAAATGACACCATGAAAGAAAATAAAGAGAAGAGATTTCATATGAGACAGAAGAATAATGACATTAATGTATTAAAAATTTAAAAACTTTTAACGTTACTTTCGTCCAACTACATCATCAATCCATCGTTATACAATGTATTTGTTTGGGTGCCATTATTTTGATAAAAAAAAATCTTTTTTCAATGAAAAAGATTTTTTTTATTTTTTAGCATATTTGGCAAATTTTTAATAGTAAAAGTAAAAGCACTAAAAAAATTTTTTTTTTCATAAAAAAAGATGTTTTTTATGTAATAAATAAACAAAAAATACTTTTATTTCATTATATTCAAACATAATTGATAGATAAAAAAATCTTTTTATATAAGATATCCAAACATAAAATTACTTTTTATATAAGATATCCAAACATAAAATTACTTTTACTTTTTCATAAGATCTTTTAAAAAAATATAACTCAAAAAAAAATTTTCTTATAAATTTATCCAAATAAGCTCAATATCTTAAGAATTACCATAAATCACTTTTATTAAGTATATGGACAAAATTGAAATAATTCCAAAATGAATGAAAGATGAGATTGAATTCAATAATTATGTCATTGTTACCATTATTTCGTATTTACGTCATCATTTTAGAAGCTGGCCATTTTATGTCGAAATGGTACATGAATTACGAGATTTTTCATATGAAAGGATGACACTACTAAATTCTTTCTTACTCCTGATTTTTTACATATTCAAATATGCTTTTTTTTTGTGACTATTTGTTCTGACCTGTTGGCACCGGGGAATACTTCGTTCTCAGGAACAGGTCGGTGAACTTCTTCTAGCCGAACACAGAGCACGGCAATTGGAACCGAGGTGGTGGGTACCTACAAAGGCACTCCGACGCTCAAGTCAGTAAGAGAACTTTTTGAGTATGAGGTTTTTCTCGGATCAGATGGATTACCTCCTTTTTTGCTTCTATTCTCCGCATTATATATGGTCGGTCGCAAGTGACCGTTTTTTAGGTAGCGTCCGGCCATTAATCCGCATATCCGACGTTATGAGAAGGAGGTGAATGCCGACTTAAATTACAATAATCGGTTATAATTGTGAATGTACGTTACCGAGCTATAACTCGTAACCGACTTTTTGCCCGTTCATATCACAGCCCCCAAGCTTGGCCTGATCTGAGAAGAACAGGTTGAGCTTTGTTTGGTGAGTAATAGCTCGGTACAGTCAGCCCCCAGGTCAACGTGGCTTATCAGATTTCCTCCTTGGTACATGAGAAGTTTTTTTTTTTTTTACGAATTCGTAACAGTTTGCTTTATTGGTGATTGTGTTAATTTAATGTTTTACTTGGTTCTACTTCCAACGCTTATCTTGGACCGTTGGGGTGATCTTAGTACGTGTGGACAGGATTAAATGTTGGAACTAAAAAGTTAATTAAATTGGCTCTTGATCTTGAAGCTTTCATAAACACACCGTTTAAGTTTGAAGGCAGAAGCTTTTAAGTGAGAATGAGTAGAAGAGGTTAGTTCAGTTCCTTCCTCTTCCTTTATCCTTGGTAATTTGCTTCGTCATACTTGTGAATAATGAGTGAAAAGAAGAAAAATGTATTACCCCCAATTGAAAATTCTGAGAAATATGATTGGGTTGACAAGGATGTTCACATACGTGCTTCGCTCTTTTCTGATGTTGAGAGTGTGAAGAGGATAGATGTGGGTAGGATAGTGAGAACTGGGTTTCATATAGAGCTGCTGCCATGCCGCCGGTCAGATCGCGTTTTTCATAGACTTGATGGTTTTGAGTATTTTTATGTTTATAGCTGCTTGATTGAAGAACTAAGAGTTAAACTTCCTTTTTCTATTTTTGAGTGTAATGTGATGAAACAGTTGAATTGTGCTCCATCCCAAATCCACCCGAATGGGTGGGCTTTCATCAGATGCTTTGAAGCTTTAATGGATTTTCTCGAAATAAAACTGGATTTAGAACTGTTCTTTTCTCTGTTTCAGGCTAAAGGTGTTTGGAAAGGTTTATGGATTAACTTAAACAGTACCCCTGGATTTTCTATTTTCAAACTGTATAAATCATCCTTCAAGGATTTCAAAGAAATGTTTTTGAAAGTTAAATCTGTAAATGAAGATTTTCCGTTTTACCTTGACGAAAATTTGGGGGAAAAATTTCCGCTTTACTGGTGTTGCCATCCGCAGCATATTCTGGGTCCCGATCTTATTAATAGTCGTAATAAATGTATAATCTCATTTTTGATTGAGATGGTTGACAGAGGGGGACTGATTTCTGTTTCTGACCTTCTATTGTGGTAGGAAAATAAAGCTGTAGTATTAGAGTATTTCGGTGAGAGAATTTAGCGGTTTATCTTTTACGATAATTATTTAGAACTGTGTAAGTTTTATTAACCCCTTTCCTTATGGGTGTTTACAGCTGGTAACTTCCCTGGAGTGACTGCTTCCAGTTTGAGATCTCGGTTCAAAAGCAAGAATTTTGAGGGATCCTCGTCAAATGTCGAGAAAGCGGATGGTGGGGCAGAGGTGGATCAGCCCCCGAAGAAGAAGAGTATTGTTTTCAAAAAAAGGAAATCAGATGCTGTTGCTGAAAATGAGGGGCCAGAAGGGGAAAGATTGCAACTTGACGACTTGCCGAATTTTGTTTTAAGGCAGGAGAAATTGCATTCGTTTGATGAGGAAGAAGAAAGTTCTTCTGTTTGGTGTAAGAAATTTCCTTTTAGTGTTGTTGCGGATGAAGTTGTTCAGTCTGAGGTTGATAGGGATCGAGTGGAAGCAGTTGGGGATTTAGGTGTTGATCATTACTTACAGGTAGTATGTTTTTTGTTTTTTGTTTTTTTTTTTTTGAACTTCATAATGATTTATGTAATCCTTCTGTCATGATGGTTTTTTTTTTATGCTTTCAGGTTTTAGGGTTCCGATTGGCCAGTATTGGCCGTAGTCAAGAGAAAAAACACAAGAAGGGTTTGTCCGAAGCTTCAAAGATTGTTAAGTTGAAGGAAGAATTGGCGCTTAGTAATGCTAGTGCTAAAGACTTAAAGAAGAAGTTAACTGAGACCGAGTCTGAACTTAAAGTTGAGAAGGAATGTCATGAAAGAATTTCCGCGTTATTGAAAGAAAAGGAAAATGATCTTTCAAGTGTAAATGAGCGGCTTACCGATCTATCTGCCAAGATGAAAAAAGTTGAAGAAAACAAACAAGGTGACATCTTAGATGCCTTTGCGGAGGGCTTCGAGCGAGCTGTTAATCAGGCGAAGTTCCTTGTTCCGGACGGTGACTTCGGCGCCATGGATCCTGCCAAAGTAATTCGAGGTGGTAAACTCGTGGATGACGAGGAAGTCCTTGAGGAAGGAGATGATAACCTTGCCGATTGATTTTAGTATTTTGCCTTGTTAAAAGTTTTATGTATTTTGCTGGATTTGCCTCAATGTTTTGATTTTGTGAACTGAAATATTTTGGTTAAAATTGGTCGGTTAGGCTTTATTGTTTTGCCTAATTAGCTTTTTGATGTGGCCGTTTTAAGGCTCGAACGACTGTTATGTTTGCGCATTCGTATGATAATGCGACTTACTGTGTTTATGAGTTATTCCCTTTTGATAGGAATGTTGTATTTGGCAAATGGCATACAGAATATATATAACAGAAAAATTAGTATTAAAAAGAATGATACCTGTACAAATTTGTTTTAGGTTAACCAGCCTCATTAAAACCCCCTGTGAGGAAAAAACCCATTTTTTGGGGAAAAAATTCTCAAGGTGGGAAAAAGAGTACTGGTGAGAGACTTATTATTTAACTGAAATATTGTTTCAGAGAGTTGATGTTCCATGTGTTTGGAATTTGCGTGCCATCTAGTTGTTCTAGCTTATATGTTCCTCGGCCTAGTACCTCAGAAACTCGATATGGGCCATCCCAAGCGGCGGCGAGCTTTCCATGAGAAGGAGGTCGGCGAGCTTGTTCAGTTTTTCGAAGTACTAAGTCTCCGTTGCTGAATGCTCTTGGAACTACTTTCCGATCATATCGTCGGCCCACCTGTTGCTGCAGGGCTCTGTGCCGAACTGCTGCTGTTTCTCTAATTTCTTCAATTAGGTCGAGCTCTGCTTGCCTGGATTTGTCATGATCTTCGGCTAATGTCCGCATAGAGCCTTGGGACACTTCCATTGGGATCATTGCTTCGGATCCATAGACCAATCTGAACAGAGTTTCCTTGGTCGTTGAATGGATTGTTGTGTTATATGCCCATAAAACCTCAGGGATAAGCTCGGCCCATAAGCCTTTTGCGTTATCGAGCTTTTTCTTTAATGCTTGCAGGATGATCTTGTTTGCTGCTTCTGCCAGGCCGTTGGATTGCGGGTGTTCCACGGAAGAGAAGTGTTGTTTTATCTTTAAGTTCTGTAAAAATTCTTTGAAAGTGCTATCAGTAAATTGCCGACCATTATCAGTGACGATATGGCCGGGTATACCAAATCTACAAATTATATGTTTCCATACGAAACTTATCATTTGTGATGAGGTGATTTTTGCAAGCGGCTGAGCCTCAATCCATTTAGAGAAGTAATCTATTGCAACTACCAAAAATTTTACCTGTCTCGGAGCGGTAGGGAAAGGGCCGAGTATATCTATTCCCCACCTGTTGAACGGCCAACTTACCACTGAGTGGTGGAGATGTTCGGCAGGCATATTAATGATCGGTGAGTGTCTCTGACAGTTGTCGCAGGTTCTGACCTTATGTTTACTGTCTTCCCATATTGTCGGCCAATAAAATCCTGCTCGTAGAGCTTTTTGCGCTAAGCTTCGAGCTCCAGAGTGTATGCCACAGATTCCTTCATGAGCTTCGGCTAAGAGAAGATCAGCTTCTGCTCTATCTAAACATTTCAATAATGGTCGAGAATATCCTCGCCTATACAAAGTGTTATTAATCAAGGTGAAAAAAGAAGCTTGTCGTCTGAATTTACCCTTGTTTTCAATTTCCTCCGGAATAGTTCCGTTACTGAGGTATTGAATATAAGGCTGCTGCCAACTGTCTTTAGTCAAGGTGTTTAGAATTTGTGCCGATTCAATGCTCGGCTTGTCTAAGGTTGATTGTAAAAGTGTGGCCGTGTGTGCTTGTGTTGTTGCTAGTTTGGATAGAACATCTGCCCTATGGTTTTGTTCTCTAGCTATGTGGGCAATTTCTATTTTAGAAAATTTGTTTAATAAGGTTTGAACAATATTTAAATATTTCAAAAGAATTGGATCTTTTGTTTGGAAATTTTGATTTGCTTGTTGCACGACTAGTAACGAATCGCAATAAACCTTTAATTCATGAATACTTAAGTCAATGGCTAACCTGAGCCCTGCTATGAGAGCTTCGTATTCGGCTTGGTTATTGCTGGCTTTGAATGAGAACCTGAGAGAGTGTTCGAGGATTAAACCATCCGAGCTTTCTAGTAGTACTCCTGCTCCTGCCCCTTGAGGGTTTGAGGCTCCATCAACGAATAGGGTCCACAGCCAACTTCTTTCATCGGATGAAGTGTTAGTAAATTCCGCCACAAAATCGGCCAGGCACTGTGACTTAACAGACCCTCTTGGTTGGAATTGTATGTCGAACTCAGACAGTTCAATTGACCACTTAGTCAGTCGCCCTGCTAGCTCGGGCTTAGAGAGTATTTGTCGCAGTGGATGCTCTGTTCGGACGATAACTGTATGACTTTGAAAATAAGGTCGGAGTCGCCTTGCCGAGAATATGAGTGCCAGGACGAGCTTTTCAAGCTTTGGATACCTAAGTTCCGCGTTTTGTAGTGTCTTGCTCACAAAATATACCAGCTGCTGGTCTTTGCTGTTTTCTGTGACAAGAACCGAACTAACAGTCATCTCGGTGACGGATAAGTAGAGGTATAGCGGGTCGCCAAGCTTTGGTTTCTGCAAAACATGTGGCTTAGACAGCAGGTGTTTCAAGCTCAAAAATGCTTCTTCACATTTCTCATCCCAGGAGAAGCTTTTTGCACTCTTCTTTAGACATTGGACAAAATTGAAAGATTTCAGGGCCAAACATGGTAAGAATCTTGACAATGCCGCTAATCTTCCTGTTAACCTTTGTACATCTTTCACTGTCGTTGGACTGCGCATATCAAGTATTGCTTGACACTTCTCTGGGTTTGCCTCGATTCCCCGACTTGTCAGCATAAATCCGAGGAACTTCCCTCCTTTTACGCTGAAGGCGCACTTCTCCGGGTTCAGTCTCAAATTATAGCGTCTGATTTGAGCAAATATTTCTTCGAGATCTTGAGTATGGGACTGGCCGATCTTGGTCTTGGCGACCATGTCGTCAACATATACCTCGATGTTTCTGCCTATTTGTTGCTCGAAAATCCTGTTCATCAGTCGTTGGTATGTTGCCCCTGCATTCTTTAAACCGAAAGGCATAACATTATAGCAATAGTTTCCATATTCAGTTATGAAAGCTGTTTTTTCTTGGTCTGATGGATGCATAAGGATCTGATTATAACCTGAATATGCATCCATAAAACTCAAAGTGTCATACCCACAGGAGTTATCTACTAACGTATCTATGCAGGGTAAAGGAAAAGCATCTTTTGGACATGCTTTATTTAAATCAGTAAAGTCGACGCACATGCGCCATTTACCGTTATTCTTTTTTACCATAACGACGTTTGCCAGCCAAGTGGTGAATCTGATTTCGCGGATGAACTTTGCTTCAAGGAGCTTATTGACCTCAGTCATGGAGGCTGATCGCTTCTCGGCACCGAGGTTTCTCTTTTTTTGGGAGACTGGTCGGGCCGTCGGACTGACAGCTAACTTGTGTGTGATTACTGACGGACTGATCCCTGGCATGTCTCCTGAAGTCCATGCGAAGAGGTCGGCGTTTGCTCGTAAGAAATTAGTCATCTTTATCTTGGCTTCGTCGTCCATTGATGTTCCGATGAATGTGAACTTTGATGGATCGTCGGTTAGGGCGACCTTTTGAAGTTCTTCATTAGGCATGGGACGTTCCTGAAAGTCGGCTCTTGGGTCCAATTCAGTCAAGATTGGTTGCTCGGATTGTATTGAGTTGATCCGAGTTTCGGTGTTTCTTCTGAGAGGTTTCAGACTTATGTTGTAGCACTGCCGAGCTTCCTGGAGGTCACCATGTATGGTTGCAACCCTATTATCCTGCACAGGAAACTTGACACAGAGGTGATATGTAGAAACAATAGCAGCAAATTTGTTTAAAAAGGGTCTTCCTAAAATGACATTGTAAGGGCTGAAACAATCTACGATAAGGTACTGAACGTCCTGCATTCTGGATAGTGGTTGTTCGCCTAGTGTGGTCTGCAACCATACAGATCCCAGGACGGGGACCCGTTCTCCTGAAAATCCGACCAGGTCTCCTGAATATGACCGCAAAATGTTAGTACTCAATTTCATTTTTTGAAATGTTGCAAAAAAAAGTACATCAGCACTACTCCCTGGATCAAGCAGTGCTTTCCGAACAATAAGGTCTCCTAGTTGGATAGAGACGACTACAGGGTCGTCGTAATTTGTGTGCTTTGTATTAACGTCGGTAGGATGAAATGTCAATTCAGGAATGTCAGGGACTGGTTCCGAGCTTTGGTCGAGGTCCCCCACCGTTAACATAGCTCGGTACGTCCGCTTCCTGGCTGAACTGGTACTTCCCCCTCCAGCATATCCTCCTGAAATACAATTGATTACTCCCCGTGGTTGAGCTGGGGTCTTATCCCTTTCTTTTGATGATTGGCCTGTTGAGGGTTGTTCTGAGTTGGATGCCGCTCTTTTCTGCATGTAACCTGCGATGAATTTATCGAGATGGCCTTGTCGGGCCAATCGCTCTAGGAGGTCCTTAGCAATTATACACTCATCAGTTGTGTGACCATGCTTCTGGTGGAAGGTGCAATATTTTGATTTGTCAATGTTTTTGGGTTCAGGGTAATTTCCCGCCTTACGGGGAGGTTTGATCAATTTTGAATTCAGAATTTCCTTAATGATATCATCCCTCTTGGTATTAAACTGGGTATATGATTCGTAACGGGGGACTGGTTTGAAACCCTTTTTGGTATCCCGAGCTCTCTCGTCGTCTTTAGGGAGGGACCTCTCTGATTTCCGTGCTTGGCGAAGCTCTTCGATATCTATCTGTCCCTTGGCCTTTTCGCGGAATTCAGCTAGAGTTTTTTGCTTAGCTACGGCGATAGTTTCTTGGAACTTTCCTGGACGAAGGCCACTTTTAATGGCGTGAAGATGCACTTCAGGATGGAGGTCCGGAATACTCATGGCGACCTTAGTGAACCGAGTTATATAGTCCTTTAGACTTTCCTGTGGACCCTGCTTGATGGTCGTTAGGTAATCAGAATCGTGGAGATATATCGCCGAGGCTGCAAAATGATCTTCGAACTGTTTGGCTAGCTCCTGAAAACGTGAGATAGAATCTGCAGGCAAAGAACAAAACCAGTCAAGTGCAGGACCATCCAAAAAAGAAGGAAAACATCGGCATAAAATAGGATCAGAAGCACCGTTGACAATCATGATTGATCGGAATTTTTTGACATGTTGTTTAGGGTCTCCCAGCCCGTCATATGGGGTTAATGTGGTCGGCAAAGTAAACTACCTAGGTAGCTGGAAGTTCATTATCTCGGCTGTGAACGGTCCTACAGAATTGTCGGGGTTTTCCCCCTCCTGTTCAGGTTGGCTCTCTTCATTCCGTTCCTCCTCGTCATTTTCCTGCTGTGGTGTGTCGAAGACGTGAGTCGGAAGCGATCGCCGCTCGTCGTTTCCGTGCTCTTCGCGGTTGTTATTGTTGTACTCCAGACGAGCATGTTCTAGTTGCGCGATTTGATTTTGCATTCGCTGATTATCCTCCGCCATCCGTTGATTTGCTTGTTGAAGCTCGGTCACCATCCTCAGAAGCTCAGATGGGGTGGGGGGAGGAACATCAGCCATAGAGAATTGGGTATTTATGCCGAATGTTATCTCAAATCGGCCCTTCTTCTAGCGCCAAATGTTCTGACCTGTTGGCACCGGGGAATACTTCGTTCTCAGGAACAGGTCGGTGAACTTCTTCTAGCCGAACACAGAGCGCGGCAATTGGAACCGAGGTGGTGGGTACCTGCAAAGGCACTCCGACGCTCAAGTCAGTAAGAGAACTTTTTGAGTATGAGGTTTTTCTCGGATCAGATGGATTACCTCATTTTTTGCTTCTATTCTCCGCCTTATATATGGTCGATCGCAAGTGACTGTTTTTTACGTCCGGCCATTAATCCGCATATCCGACGTTATGAGAAGGAGGTGAATGCCGACTTAAATTACAATAATCGGTTATAATTGTGAATGTACGTTACCAAGCTATAACTCGTAACCGACTTTTTGCCCGTTCATATCACTATTCAAATATGTTTTAATAGTAAGTGAACATTTTACACATAAAAAAAAATAAAAACAAAAAAACTGATTATTTTAAATTAAAATACTAAAAAAGAAATCGTAACTAACAATCTATTTTTATCACTGTAGCTGCAGAGTAGTGCCATGCAATTGATTTTGCCGATATTTGAGTACCTATAAACAAATTTAATTTTTATGTAACGAAAAGAGTTTTACATTTTTTTTAAATCAAATTTTTAAATTAAATATTTTAAAAATTATCTAAAAAATTATTAAAATTTATTATTTTTATTATTATTTTTAATCCTTAATCTAGTATTATTATTATTTATTATTTATTATTTATTATTAAAATATATTTTTAATCTATTTTTAGATATTAATAATTAAAAATGCCTTTAACCTTAATAATTAAGAATTTACCAAAAACAATAAATTCTCCATAACCTCAAACATTTCCTCGGCGGAAGTATAATGAAATAATTTTTTAATAATTATAATTGAATAATTTTTTACTAATTAGTAATAACGAATAATTTAGTTATCTCATCTTTCAATTATTAGTATTCTTTATCCTGAGATAATAGTTGCTTGCTGTTATCAAAAGTTACCAAAACCTGACAGAATGAAATATTGATGTACAAAATAAACCAAAAAAATGAAAATAAAAACTAAAGACGGTAAAACCTCTCAGGGTTATAATTGATCTGACTATTCATATGTGATGGGATTGTTTATGAACAACCAGTAGTACACAAATTCAGAGGTCAAAAACGCGAACCACGGAGCAACGAGAACCATAACAGAGAATCAAACCAGAAACCAAGAGCAAATTTTAAAGACCATGAACCCGCATACTCAAATAAAAAACCACCACCCATCCTTTTTCATCAAACTACTAATCTCTAAACGAAATCCTAATTCCTCCAATTTCCATCAGAAGCACCACCCCCCTTTGAGTAACGGGATCCACCGTCTCCGTACCCACGGTCCCGCCCACCACCGTAACCACCTCCTCCATAGCCACCTCCACCATTACCACCGTTACCACCGTAGCCTCCACCACCTCCGCCGCGGTTGTAACCACCTCCGCCTTCACGGCGGCCTCCATATCCACCTCCTCCTCCTCCTCCACGGCTGTAACCACCACCACCACCACCACCATAACCACCGCCGCCACCGCTACCGTAACCACCACCGCCGCCACCGCCCCGACCGCGGGACTGCGCCTCGTTCACAGTGATGTTACGGCCATCAAGGTTCTGGCCATTCATCCCCTCGATGGCATCCCTCATGGCCTGCTCTGTGGCGAAGGTTACAAATCCGAAACCCCTCGACCTTCCTGTCTCACGATCATTGATAACCTGAACAAGAAAATCAAGCAAATTCTTCAGATCTAGCTCACCTTCGAATTCAAAAATCCAGCACCAGAGGAGATGAATAGAAACGATAAAAAAAAAAAGAAAAAACCGATCGATCTTCGCCTTTGAAACAAAGATGAAGATGAACGTACCGATTGGTGTGAGTAATAAAAGAATCATTATAGTAACACAAGTATCATAGATCAAGTAACGGAAAACAGATGAGAGTCAGAGAGCACAGATCAGATCAGAAAATCCAAATCCGAATCGTGTGAGATCCGATCCCTGCGACAAACGGACCTTCGATTCGACGATCTCGCCAAAGGAAGAGAAGGCTTTCTCGAGGGCTTCGTTGTCGGTGGCCCAGGCAAGCCCACCAACGAAGCAACGGTACTCAATTTCTGCGGAAGCCATGGAAGTTGAAACCCTAGAACTGACAGAAAGGGAAAAAGGGAAGGAGGATTATCGAGAATCCACCTTGAAAAGAGGGCACGAAGAAAAACTGGTACCCCTATGGTCTTTTTTTATAGAGGAGGCCAGGGAATGAGGATGGTGATTACTTAACTAACTAGGGTTACCAATAATCTCCACCGACTGAGGCTCCTATACGAGATATACACGGCTTACGGCTATACCCCACTGGATTTGAACCACGGTTAAACCCTGGAAAGGTGTATGTGTATGCTTGTTTGGTTAATGGTTAGCAATTCTATGATTCTATCTGCTACTACTAGCTATGTCCAATTGCCCATGGATTGGAATGTGTCATTGCGACTCCTTTACCATGTTAACCAAACAAAAGGTTGCCATTTAATTTTATTGCTTTTAAATCAAATACTATGTATCATAATTGATATCTCATACGGATTTCCAGTATTAATTATTCTCATTCTTATTTATAATCATTTGGTGTTAATTTCTCCTGTTATAAATTATCATATTAATTTGCTAGAACTTCATAAGAAAAGAAACAAAAATGCTACGGTAAATATAATCATTTTATATTAATATTTAGTCAATAATAATTATATTTATATTTGTAAAAATTTATACACATAAAATATATAATTTATATTTATATTTATTAAAATTTATACACATAATTTATATTTATATTTATCACAATTTATCTATATAAATTAATAAAATTTATTTATTGAAGATAATTTAATTTATTTATTAAAAATAATTTAATATTTATACTAATTAAATACTAGCCAAGATTATTAAAAATTGTTAGTCTTAAAATTTTATGATAAAAAAATTAATTTTAATGTACTGTTAAATTTTCATATTATTATTTTTATTAATATTATAATATATAATTAATTATTTGAATAAAAATATTTTATATTGATAATATATAACTGTTTCACTCATTTTTTTAGTTGACTTTGATAGGTGATGTCGAAATGAGCTTGTATCAAGATCTCAAGTATCAGGGTTCGACAAGGCAATTAATGTCGAGATTACTAGTGGTAAACTTTATGATAAACAACAAAGAAATAAATAATTAAATGAAAAAAGGCGATAAAAGAACTAAATATTGATTTAAACAAAGAAATAATAAAATTTAAAGAAATTAAATAAAACTAAACCAAATAAACAAAAGGAAAACAAGTTAAAAATTGACTTCTAACACCCACATACACTTGCACACCATATTCTTCTATTGAGTCATGGAGACTAGAAATTTGATGAGTTTATGTGACGATCTAATGTTTCTGATTAAAGTCCTCGAACTCTTTTGAGTTTCTACTATTTATAAATCATGGAAATAGACTTGCCATGGAGTATGTTTGTCCACTATTTTACTTCTTCCTTTTCTCAGCCATGAGTTTATCTTGACCATGAAGAATCTTGACCCCTAACTTTTGACACCCACATCTTTCTTGGTCTTCAAAATCCTACGTCTCTTCAACTTGCTCCTCAAATTTTGCACCCATGTCCTCCACTCAACTTGAAAGTCGGATAGTAAGCCTTGATGATCAAATAAAACACTACTTTCGCTCCTCTTCTCATTAGAGATAGAGCCGCAGAATGGTTGAAATCACACCCTAAAGAGAGTATTGCCACATGAGAAGATTTAGTTAGCAAGTTTCTAACTAAGTTCTTCCCTCCTCAAAGATTGATCAAATTGAGTGATAGAGGTTATGAAAACCAGTTAAGTTAGTTAGCAATTAGTTGATAGCATTTAGCTGAATTCTATTAGTCTCTCAACTCTACTATGCTGCCACCTGTCCTTACACCTCACCATATATAATGCACTATGTAATGAACTGTGTAGTTAGTTTTTGGACTCAACCAATTCAGTTTAGCAAGTCTTCTCTAAAAACTTCTCGTCTCTTATCTCTCTATCTCTGAACTTTTCCTTTCTGTTTCTTTCGTTCTTCTTGAATTCTTTCCTTCTCTCAATTCTTCTTTGTCATAATCTGATACTTTTCATTGAGAATAGATGTGCAAACTTTCAAGTAGCTTGAAGGAGAATCCTTATATGAGACTTGAGAAAGATACAAGGGGATGTTGAGGAGATGTCCACCAAACATGTTTGTAGAGTGGGTTCAGTTACAAATATTCTATGATGAAATCACTCAAACCTTAAGAAATTTCCTAGACAACTCAGCAGGGGGATCACTACACATGAAGACCCTTAGTGTAGGTATGGAACTCATTGACATTGTTGCAAATAACCAATACCTCTACTCTTTAGAGAGGAATATGAACATAAAAAGAGGAGTGATAAAACTAGACACTCTTGATGCTCTTGTAGCCTAAAATATGATATGTCCCAACAACTTATGACTCTCACAAAACAAATGGGCAGGGGAACATGCAAGTGTCGGCTGTGGCACACAAAGCTTCCCTATGACTTCAATGGAGGATGACGTTAGGATTTTTGCCAGTAAAGAATTTTATAAAAATATAGTAGCGTTGTAAGTATAGATTCTAAACCAACAGAAAATCCCTTCGTACAAACGTTTTGGTTGTCACAAGTAACAAACCCCTTTAAAATTGATAACCGAGTATTTAAACCTCGGGTCGTCTTCTCAAGGAATTGCAGGAAAGTATGAATTATTATTGGTTATGGAAAATTATATTTTGGGGTTTTGAAAAGGGTTGAACAAGTAATGTAAAATAACAAGTCGTTAAAATAATAACTAATAAAGCTTTTGGCAAGGTATGAAAACTGGAGGTCCTATCCCGATTATCCTTATCAATTGTGATGAGAATTGGATTTTTCTCCCACTAAGTCAACTTCTAACTATGAAGGTAAGTCAAGTGGAGGAATTAATTTTGATTCCTCAGGTCCTAGTCTTTCCTTGGGAAAGGCTAGAGTTATTGGAACTCGAATTAATTCTTGAAGAATTCTAATTTTCAGTCAACAATGAGTTTGATAACTCAAGAGTTACCAATTAATCAACCAAAGCCAAAAGGTAGAAAATCTAAATTATCTATATAAATAAAGGAAAGTAATCATAAATCTGAAATACCTCGAATTATATTAAATAGAAAGTTAGATTGAACATAGAAATCCATAAGCCAAATTGGCAACATCAAATAATCAACTAAAGTAATAAATAAAAGTAGAAAATAAATTAAAGGAACATTGAACCTGTGATGAAGAAGTTGAAATCCTAATCCTAATCCTAATCCTAAATCCTAAGAGAGAGGAGAGAACCTCTCCCTCTAAAAACTACATCTAAAACCTAAAATTGAATTATGATCTGATATGAATTGATGTCCTAAGTCTCTGCATGTTCCCGGACTTTAATCTGTGTTTCTGGGCCGAAAACTGGGTTGAAATGTGGCCCGGAATCTGTGCCAGCGACTTCTGTAATTCTGCAGATCGTGCTCGTCACGCGTCCACGTCGTCCACGCGTTCGCGTCACTTAGCATTTCTCGTACCACGCGTGCGCGTCGTCCACGCTTTCGCGTCGTTTGTGCAGCTTCCAATCCGCACGGTCGCGTCAGGCACGCGAGCGCGTCACGGTAATTCCTTCTATTTCGCGTGGTCGCGTGAGCCATGCGACCGCGTGACTTCTCGCTGGTTATCTCCTCAATTTCTTATGTTCCTTCCATTTTTTCATGCTTCCTTTTTATTCCTTATGCCATTCCTGCCCTATGAAGCCTGAAACACTTAACATACAGATCATGGCATCGAATGGTACGAAGGAAGATAAAAATATACAACAAAAAGGTCCTTAGGAAGTAAGTTATTAATCATAGGATATTTTTAGGAAGGAATTGTAAATACATGCAAATCATATGAATAAGTGGGTGAAAAGCTTGATAAAACCACTCAATAAAACACAATATAAACAATAAAATAGTGGTTTATCAATCTCCCCACACTTAAACATTAGTATGTCCTCATGCTAAACTCAAGGAGACTAAATAAATGAGTAGGAAAAGGTAAGACTCATGCAATGCAACCTATGAATGTGAATGCAACTACATGCTAAAATGATTCTACCTACTTGGTGAAAAAGTAAATAAATCCTTCAAGAATAAATATGAGCTGGATTTCACTAATTCAAATCACAAAATACAATACAAATAATTTGCGAGAAGAAGATAGCTCATGAAAGCAGGGAACATAGAATTAAGCACTGAACCCTTACTGGTACTGTATATCATTCTAACTCTCAAGTGTCTAGGGTCAATTCTTTCAATTCTCTACTAATCTTGCATACCTCAAGGAGCTGATTGTTGACAACCACCCACCTCAAGAAGAGCCAGACACTCCGGACTTCATTTCACCTACCAGCATCGGGAGCCATGATGACCCTGACTGTGGAGATGCTGTTACCAGCCCCCCTTTATTCCTGACTGATGGCACCGAGGACGGTGCCAAGCTTTAAGTATGGGGAGGTCAGTCAGTACCTAACTTTCGGAGGTAATTGTTTTTTCTTAATACTAATAGGTTGGTTTTCTGTGTTAGATAGTATAGATTGCATAGTAATAAGTGTTTACATGCATGTTCTACTTGGTTGAAAAATAATAAGTTTCTTTTCAAGATCCTATTCTTCAAAAATTCCACTAATTCAAATTAAAATTTTATGTTAAACTTGTTTGAAGATTGTAATTTGGAACATGGTTAGAGCTAGAACATACAACCTGTGAGATTTTGAGCTTAGTTATATGGTTACATTATTTAACCATTATTTTTATTCTTGTGTGTTTTCTCTCCTCTATGATTGTAATCTATGGTTTGTTCCATTCTATATGTCCACTATTTGATGTATTCATACATATGTGTGATTGAGGCTATCATTTGTTATTAGCTCACTATCCCAAATAGCCTACCATTATAATGACCCTTGTTTACCACTTTGAGCCCTTTTAATTCCCATTTGTTCTATATATTACCACATCATTAGCCTAAAGCGGAAAAATAATTAATTACCCCAATTGAATCTTAAGATAGAAATTGTGTATCAACTAAGTGTGGAAAATTGTGGGGAACCTGGGTTAATAGGAAGGTGTTGTGTTTTCACTTTATTTAAATATAGAAAATTTGGGTGCCTACTCATATGAAATTAGAAAAACCATATGCATTGAATTGTTATGTTTATCTAAAAAAATAAAAAAAAATTTCCAAATTTAGGGGAATGAAAGCACTCCAATGTTAAGTTCAATAAAAAGATCAATGCATGTGAGGTAAAATAGAAGAACATTTGAATACATGAGTAGGTGAAAAATACAAAAGTGAGACTATGGGTAGTTAGGCATGATTTTAGAAGCATAGGGAATGTGTGTGCGTTAGGTGAGAACTTATGTTAATCAAGGATTCAATTTTTTGCTCACTTGGCCATACATGTATCTTCACCCTTACCTAAGCCCCATTACAACCTTGAAAAAGACCTCATGATGTTTGCATGTATGCACTAAATATTTGTTGATTGGTTGGATGAAGAACAAATTTTAGAACGCATGAATAGAGGAGACTAGAGTGGATTACCCTATACACTTGAGTGATTAGAGTGCATATATACTTCCAGTGAGGGTTCAATGCATGACTCTATGTTTCCTGCTTTCATGAGCTATCTTCTCACAAGTTTACTTATCTTTTATTGTGTGATTTGAGTTAGTGGAATATGAATTTTATTTGTCTTGGAGGACTTATTCATTTCCTTAACCAAGTAGGTATAAGCATTTCATCATTATAGTTGCATTCATATATAGGTTGCATTTCATGAGTCTTACTTTTCCCCATTTATTTCCTTGATCTCCTTGAGCTTAGCATGAGGACATGCTAATGTTTAAGTGTGGGGAGATTTGATACACCACTATTTCGTGGTACATCTTGTGCTTAATTGAGTATATTTTATCTACTACTCTCACACTTATTCATACAATTTGCATCATTTTACAATTCCTTCCCAATTTTGTTCCGTGATCTGTACGTTAAGTATTTTCAGACTTTATAAGGCAGAAATGGTTTAGAGGATGGAGAGGAAGCTTGCATAGATGGAAGGAGCACAAGAATTAAAAGAGATAGCCAGCGAGGAGCGACGCGTGCGCGTACCTGATGCGTGCATGTGAATTGGAGTTTGCACAGTGACGCGTGCGCGTGCCTGACGCGTACGCGTGAATCGCGAAGATGACCAGCGACGCGTACGCGTGACTGATGCGTACGTGTGATATGCGCTACCTGCAGAAAACACTGGGGGCAATTTTGGGCCGAGTTTGGACCCAGTTTTCGGCCCAGAAACACAGACTAGAGCCAGAGGACAAGGAGAGACTCAACACACATTCTCATTGGGATAGTTTTAGTTTTAGTTTTGAATCTTGAAGAGAATTCTACTACTTCCTCTAGGGTTCTTCACGTTTGGTGCGCGAAATTGTGAACAATATTTTTCACAACTCTCATAATCCCTGGTAATGGCTCCAAAAACGTGGTAGCTCAATACCATGGCATTACACAACTTCGCACAACTAACCAGCAAGTGCACTGGGTCGTCCAAGTAATACCTTACGTGAGTAAGGGTCGATCCCACGGAGATTGTTAGCATTGAAGCAAGCTATGGTCATCTTGTAAATCTTAGTCAGGCAAACTCAAATATATATGATGATGAACGAAAATGATATAAAAGATAAAGATAGTGATACTTATGTATATCATTGGTGTAAGAGCTTCAAACAAGTGTATGAAGATGCCTTCCCTTCTGTCTCTCTGCTTTCCTACTGCCTTCATCCAATCCTTCTTACTCCTTTCCATGGCAAGCTCGTGTAGGGTTTCACTGTTGTCAGCAGCTACCTCCCATCCTCGCAGTGAAAGCTAATGCACGCACTCTGTCACAGTACTGCCAATCACCGGTTTGGTTCCCTCCCCTACCGGAATAGAATCCCTCTTTTGCGTCTGTCACTAACGCCCAGTAGGTTACAGGTTTGAAGCACGTCACAGTCATTCAATCATTGAATCCTACTCAGAATACCACAGACAAGGTTAGACCTTCCGGATTCTCTTGAATGCTGCCATCAGTTCTTGCCTATACCACGAAGACTCTGATCTCACGGAATGGTTGGCTCGTTTGTCAGGCGAGCACTCGGTTGTCAGGCGATCAACCATGCATCGTGCAATCAGGAATCCAAGAGATATTCACTAAGCCTCAGATGCTTGTAGAACAAGAATGGTTGTCAGTCACCTTGTTCATGAGTGAGAATGGTGATGGGCGTCAATCATCACCTTCATCATGTTGAAGAACAAGTGATATCTTGGATAAAGAACAAGCGGAATTGAATGGAAGAACAATAGTAATTGCATTAATACTCGAGGTACAACAGAGCTCCACACCTTAATCTATGGTGTGTAGAAACTCCACCGTTGAAAATACATAAGAACAAGGTCTAGGCATGGCCGAATGGCCAGCCTCCCAAAGGTCTAAGATAGCATAAAACAAAGATAGCTACCAAAGTCTCCCTAATACAATAGTAAAAGGTCCTACTTATAGAAAACTAGTACATAGATGAGTAAATGACATAAAAATCCACTTCCGGGCCCACTTGGTGTGTGCTTGGGCTGAGCAATGAAGCTTTTTCGTGTAGAGACTCTCCTTGGAGTTAAACGCCAGCTTTAGTGCCAGTTTGGGCGTTTAACTCCCAATTAGGTGCCAGTTCCGGCGTTTAACGCTGGAATTTCTTAAGGTGACTTTGAACGCCGTTTGGGCCATCAAATCTTGGGCAAAGTATGGACTATTATATATTGCTGGAAAGCCCAGGATGTCTACTTTCCAACGCCGTTGAGAGCGCGCCAATTGGGCTTCTGTAGCTCCAGAAAATCCACTTCGAGTGCAGGGAGGTCAGAATCCAACAGCATCTGCAGTCCTTTTGAGTCTCTGGATCAGATTTTTGCTCAGGTCCCTCAATTTCAGCCAGAAAATACCTGAAATCACAGAAAAACACACAAACTCATAGTAAAGTCCAGAAAAGTGAATTTTAATTAAAAACTAATAAAAATATAATAAAAACTAACTAAATCATAACAAAAACATACTAAAAACAATGCCAAAAAGTATACAAATTATCCGCTCATCACAACACCAAACTTAAATTGTTGCTTGTCCCCAAGCAACTGAAGATCAAATAAGATAAAAAGAAGAGAATATGCAATGAACTCCAAAAACATCTATGAAGATCAGTATTAATTAGATGAGCGGGGCTTTTATCTTTTTGCCTCTGAATAGTTTTGGCATCTCACTCTATCCCTTGTAATTCAGAATGATTGGCTTCCTTAGGAACTTAGAATCCAGATAGTGTTAATGATTCTCCTAGTAAAGTATGATGATTCTTGAACATAGCTATTTATTGAGTCTTGGCTGTGGCCCAAAGCACTCTGTCTTCCAGTATTACCACCGGATACATACATGCCACAGACACATAATTGGGTGAACCTTTTCAGATTGTGACTCAGCTTTGCTAAAGTCCCCAATTAGAGGTGTCCAGGGTTCTTAAGCACACTCTTATTGCCTTGGATCACAACTTTATTTCTTTCTTTTTCTTTCTTTTTTTTTTCTGCTTTTTCTTGCTTCAAGAATCATTTTTAATGATTTTTCAGATCCTCAGTAACATGTCTCCTTTTTCATCATTCTTTCAAGAGCCAACATTCATGAACCACAAGTTCAAAAGACATATGCACTGTTCAAGCATACATTCAGAGAACAAAAGTGTTGCCACCACATCAAAATAATTAAACTATTATAAAATTCAGAATTCATGCAATTCTTTCCTTTTCAATTAAGCACGTTTTTATTCAAGAAAGGTGATGGATTCATAGGACATTCATAACTTTAAGGCATAGACACTAAGACACTAATGATCACAAGACACAAACATGGACAAACATAAAGCATAAAAATCGAAAAACAGAAGAATAAAGAACAAGGAAATCAAGGAACGGGTCCACCTTAGTGATGGCGGCTCTTTCTTGCTCTTGAAGATCCTATGGAGTGCTTGAGCTCCTCAATGTCTCTTCCTTGTCTTTGTTGCTCCTCCCTCATGATTCTTTGGTCTTCTCTAATTTCATGGAGGAGAATGGAGTGTTCTTGATGCTCCACCCTTAGTTGTCTCATATTGGAACTCAATTCTCCTAGGGAGGTGTTTAGTTGCTCCCAATAGTTTTGTGGAGGAAAGTGCATCCCTTGAGGAATCTCAGGGATCTCTTGATGAGAGGGGTCTCTTGTGTACTCCATCCTTTTCTTGGTGATGGGCTTGTCCTCATCAATGGGGGTATCTCCCTCTATGTCAACTCCAACTGAATAACAGAGGTGACAGATGAGATGAGGAAAGGCTAACCTTGCCAAAGTGGAGGTCTTGTCCGCCACCTTGTAGAGTTCTTGGGCTATAACCTCATAAACTTCTATTTCTTCTCCAATCATGATGCTATGGATCATGATGGCCCGGTCTATGGTAACTTCGGACCGGTTGCTAGTGGGAATGATTGAGCGTTGTATGAACTCTAACCATCCTCTAGCCACGGGCTTGAGGTCATGCCTTCTTAATTGAACCGGCTTGCCTCTTGAATCTTGCTTCCATTGTGCGCCCTCTTCACATATGGTTGTGAGGACTTGGTCCAACCTTTGTTCAAAGTTGACCCTTCTAGTATAAGGATGCTCATCTCCTTGCATCATAGGCAAGTTGAACGCCACCCTCACACTCTCCGGCCTTGGATGCCATAAATGGTTATGGAAAAGCGAAAAAGCAACGCTTTTACCACACCAAACTTAAAATGTTTGCTCGTCCTCGAGCAAAAGAAGAAAGAAGAGAGTAGAAGAAGAAGAAATGAGGAAGAGGGGGAAGGTGGTGTGTTCGGCCAAGAAGGGAAAGAAGGGGTGTTTAGGTTGTGTGAAAATGAAGGGTTGAAGAAGGGTATATATAGGAGAGAGGGGGGTAATGGTTCGGCCATTATGGGTGGGTTTGGGAGGGAAAGTGGTTTGAATTTGAAGGGTGAGGTTGGTGGGGATTTATGAAGGATGGATGTGAGTGGTGAAGAGAAAGATGGGATTTGATAGGTGAAGGGTTTTTGGGGAAGAGGTATTGAGGTGGTTGGTGAGTGGGGGAAGAAGAGAGAGAGTGATGGTGGGGTCCTGTGGGGTCCACAGATCCTATGGTGTCAAGGAAAAGTCATCCCTGCACCAAATGTTGCTCAAAATCACGTTTTGAGCTATTTCTGGCGTTAAACGCCGGGCTGGTGCCCATTCCTGGCGTTTAACGCCAGGTTGTTGCCCTTTACCGGCGTTTAACGCCAGTCTGGTGCCCCTTTCTGGCGTTAAACGCCCAGAATGGTGCCAGACTGGGCATTAAACGCCCAACAGCTAGCATTACTGGCGTTTGAACGCCAGCTTCTTCTCCTCCAGGGTGTGCTGTTTTTCTTCCTGTTTTTCATTCTGTTTTTGCTTTTTTCATTGTTTTTGTGACTTCTTATGATCATCAACCTACAAAAAAGATAAAATAACAAAAGAAAATAGTTAACTATAAAACATTGGGTTGCCTCCCAACAAGCGCTTCTTTAATGTCATTAGCTTGACAGAGGACTCTCATGGAGCCTCAGAAATGCTCAGAACCGTGTTGGAACCTCCCAACACCAAACTTAGAGTTTGAATGTGGGGGTTCAACACCAAACTTAGAGTTTGGTTGTGGCCTCCCAACACCAAACTTAGAGTTTGACTGTGGGGGCTCTGCTTGGCTCTGTTTTGAGAGAAGCTCTTCATGCTTCCTCTCCATGATGATAGAGGGATGTCCTTGGGCCTTAAACACCAAGGATTCTTCATTCACTTGAATGATCAACTCTCCTCTATCAACATCAATCACAGCCTTTGCTGTGGCTAGGAAGGGTCTGCCAAGGATGATGGATTCATCCATGCACTTCCCAGTCTCTAGGACTATGAAATCAGTAGGGATGTAATGGTCTTCAATCTTCACCAAAACATTCTCTACAAGTCCATGAGCTTGTTTTCTTGAATTGTCTGCCATCTCTAATGAGATTCTTGCAGCTTGCACCTCAAAGATCCCTAATTTCTCCATTACAGAGAGGGGCATGAGGTTTACACTTGACCCTAAGTCACACAAGGCCTTCTTGAAGGTCATGGTGCCTATGGTACAAGGTATAGAAAACTTCCCAGGATCCTGCCTCTTTTGAGGCAGTTTCTGCCTAGACAAGTTATCCAGTTCTTTGGTGAGCAAGGGAGGTTCATCCTCCCAAGTCTCATTTCCAAATAACTTGTCATTTAGCTTCATGATTGCTCCAAGGTATTTAGCAACTTGCTCTTCAGTGACATACTCATCCTCTTCAGAGGAAGAATACTCATCAGAGCTCATGAATGGCAGAAGTAAGTCCAATGGAATCTCTATGGTCTCATTTTGAGCCTCAGATTCCCATTGGAACTCAGAGGAGATTGGTACACGCCCACTGAGGTCTTCCTCAGTGGCGTCCTCCTCCTCTCTTTCCTCTCCACATTCGGCCATGGTTATGGCTTTGCACTCTCCTTTTGGATTTTCTTCTGTATTACTTGGGAGAGTACTAGGAGGGAGTTCAGTAACTTTTTTGCTCAGCTGACCCACTTGTCCTTCCAAATTTCTGAGGGAGGACCTTGTTTCATTCATGAAACTTTGAGTGGTCTTTATTAGATCAGAGACCATTGTTGCTAAGTCAGAAGTATTCTGCTTAGAACTCTCTGTCTGTTGCTGAGAAGATGATGGAAAAGGCTTGCTATTGCTAAACCTGTTTCTTCCACCATTATTGTTATTGAAACCTTGTTGAGGTCTCTCTTGATTCTTCCATGAGAGATTTGGGTGATTTCTCCATGAAGAATTATAGGTGTTTCCATAGGGTTCTCCTAGGTAATTCACCTCTTCCATGGAAGGGTTCTCAGGATCATAAGCTTCTTCCTCAGATGAAGCATCCTTAGTACTGTTTGGTGCATTTTGCATTCCAGACAGACTTTGAGAAATCAAATTGACTTGTTGAGTCAATATCTTGTTCTGAGCCAATATGGCATTCAGAGTGTCAATCTCAAGAACTCCTTTCTTCTGACTAGTCCCATTGTTCACAGGATTCCTTTCAGAAGTGTACATGAATTGGTTATTTGCAACCATTTCAATCAATTCTTGAGCTTCTGCAGGCGTCTTCTTCAGATGAAGAGATCCTCCAGCAGAGCTATCCAAAGACATCTTGGATAGTTCAGAGAGACCATCATAGAAAATACCTATGATGCTCCATTCAGAAAGCATGTCTGAGGGACATCTTCTGATTAATTGTTTGTATCTTTCCCAAGCTTCATAGAGGGATTCTCCATCCTTCTGTCTGAAGGTTTGGACTTCCACTCTAAGCTTACTCCATCTTTGTGGTGGAAAGAACTTTGCCAAGAAGGCATTGACTAGCTTTTCTCAAGAGTCCAGGCTTTCTTTAGGTTGAGAGTCCAACCATATTCTAGTTCTGTCTCTTACAGCAAAAGGGAATAGCATCAGTCTATAGACCTCAGGGTCTACCCCATTAGTCTTGACTGTGTCACAGATTTGCAAGAATTCAGCTAAGAACTGATGAGGATCTTCCATTGGAAGTCCATGGAACTTGCAATTCTGTTGCATTAGAGAAACTAATTGAGGCTTAAGCTCAAAGTTGTTTGCTCCAATGGCAGGGATAGAGATGCTTCTCCCATAAAAATCAGGAGTAGGTGCAGTGAAGTCACCCAGCACCTTCCTTGCATTGTTGGCATTGTTGTTGTTTTCGACTGCCATGTGTTCTTCTTCCTTGAAAAATTCGGTCAGGTCCTCTAAAGAGAGTTGTGCTTTAGCTTCTCTTAGCTTTCTCTTCAAGGTCCTTTCAGGTTCAGGATCAGCTTCAACAAGAATGCCTTTGTCTCTGCTCCTGCTCATATGAAAGAGGAGAGAAAAAGAAAATGTGAAATCCTCTATGTCACAGTATAGAGATTCCTTGAAGTGTCAGAGGAAAAGAGAAATAGTAAGAAGAAGGAGAAGAAGAATTCGAACTTTATTAGTTAGAGTTCGAATTGTGCATTTAGAAGGAGTAGTACTCCATAAATAGAAGGATGTGGGAAGGAGGGAAGAGAATTTTCGAAAATTCAATTGAAAACATTTTGAAAATTTGATTGATAATTTTCGAAAATTAAAAGTGAAAAAGAAATCAAGTGATTTTTGAAAAAGATTTTGAAATTAGAAATTAAAAAGATTTGATTGAAAACTATTTTGAAAAAAATTGTGATTAAAAAGATTTGATTGAAAAGTTATGGTTTTAAAAAGATATGATTGAGAAGATATGATTTGAAAAACATTTTAAAAAGATTTGATTTTAAGAATTAATGACTTGCCTAACAAGAAAAGATATGATTCAAACATAAAACCTTCCTTAATAGAAAAGGCAAAAATTGTTCAATCAAATCATTAATTGTTAGTAAGTATCTTTGAAAAAGGAAAGAAATTGATTTTGAAAACATTTGATTGAAAAGATATGATTTGAAAAAGATTTGGTTTTGAAAAACTTTGAAAACTTGAAAAAAAATTGATTTGAAAACAAAATCTTCCCCCTAGCACCATCCTGGCGTTAAACGCCCAGAATGGTATACATTCTGGCGTTTAACGCCCAAAATGCTACCTTTTTGGGCGTTAAACGCCCAACCAGGTACCCTGGCTGGCGTTTAAACGCCAGTCTGCCTTCTTCACTGGGCATTTTTGAATGCTCAGCTTTTTCTGTATAATTCCTCTGCAGCATGTTCTGAATCTTCAATTCTTTGTATTATTGACTTGAAAAGACACAAGTTAAAAATATTTTTGGATTTTTAATAATCAAAATGCAACAAGAATCAAATAACAATGCATGCAAGACACCAAACTTAGCAGTTTGTGTACTACTGACACTATATGAGACACATAAACACTCAAGCCAAAAGAATTCAAAGATCAGACTAAGAAATCATCAAGAATTACTTGAAGATCCTTAAGACACATGAATGAATGCATGCTATTGACACCAAACTTAAGATGAGACACTAAACTTAAGCAAGAAACAGCAAATATTTTTTTGGTTTTTATGATTTTGTAATTTTTTTTTCGAAAATTAAGTGGGAAAAGGTATCAAAATTCTTAATGAGAATTCCAGGAATCAGTGCAATGCTAGTCTAAGACTCCGGTCCAGGAATTAGACATGGCTTCACGGCCAGCCAAGCTTTCAAAGAAAGCTTCGGTCCAAAACACTAGACATGACCAAAGGTCAGCCAAGCCTTAGCAGATCACTGCTCCAAAAGCAAAATTGATGAAAATCAACAAGCTTTTGTGGTGATAAGTTGAAACCTCGGTCCAATCAGATTAGACATGGCTTCTCAGCCAGCCAGATTTCAACAAATCATCATGAAACTCTAGAATTCATCTTCAAGAATTTCGAAAAAAATAAATACCTAATCTAAGCAACAAGATGAACCGTCAGTTGTCCAAACTAGAACAATCCCCGGCAACGGCGCCAAAAACTTGGTGCGCGAAATTGTGAACAATACTTTTCACAACTCTCATAATCCCTGGTAATGGCTCCAAAAACGTGGTAGCTCAATACCATGGCATTACACAACTTCGCACAACTAACCAGCAAGTGCACTGGGTCGTCCAAGTAATACCTTACGTGAGTAAGGGTCGATCCCACGGAGATTGTTAGCATTGAAGCAAGCTATGGTCATCTTGTAAATCTTAGTCAGGCAAACTCAAATATATATGATGATGAACGAAAATGATATAAAAGATAAAGATAGTGATACTTATGTATATCATTGGTGTAAGAGCTTCAGACAAGTGTATGAAGATGCCTTCCCTTCCGTCTCTCTGCTTTCCTACTGCCTTCATCCAATCCTTCTTACTCCTTTCCATGGCAAGCTCGTGTAGGATTTCACTGTTGTCAGCAGCTACCTCCCATCCTCGCAGTGAAAGCTAATGCACGCACTCTGTCACAGTACTGCCAATCACCGGTTTGGTTCCCTCCCCTACCGGAATAGAATCCCTCTTTTGCGTCTGTCACTAACGCCCAGTAGGTTACAGGTTTGAAGCACGTCACAGTCATTCAATCATTGAATCCTACTCAGAATACCACAGACAAGGTTAGACCTTCCGGATTCTCTTGAATGCTGCCATCAATTCTTGCCTATACCACGAAGACTTTGATCTCACGGAATGGTTGGCTCGTTTGTCAGGCGAGCACTCGGTTGTCAGGCGATCACCCATGCATCGTGCAATCAGGAATCCAAGAGATATTCACTAAGCCTCAGATGCTTGTAGAACAAGAATGGTTGTCAGTCACCTTGTTCATGAGTGAGAATGGTGATGGGCGTCAATCATCACCTTCATCATGTTGAAGAACAAGTGATATCTTGGATAAAGAACAAGCGAAATTGAATGGAAGAACAATAGTAATTGCATTAATACTCGAGGTACAACAGAGCTCCACACCTTAATCTATGGTGTGTAGAAACTCCACCGTTAAAAATACATAAGAACAAGGTCTAGGCATGGCCGAATGGCCAGCCTCCCAAAGGTCTAAGATAGCATAAAACAAAGATAGCTACCAAAGTCTCCCTAATACAATAGTAAAAGGTCCTACTTATAGAAAACTAGTACATAGATGAGTAAATGACATAAAAATCCACTTCCGGGCCCACTTGGTGTGTGCTTGGGCTGAGCAATGAAGCTTTTTCGTGTAGAGACTCTCCTTGGAGTTAAACGCCAGCTTTAGTGCCAGTTTGGGCGTTTAACTCCCAATTAGGTGCCAGTTCCGGCGTTTAACGCTGGAATTTCTTGAGGTGACTTTGAACGCCGGTTTGGGCCATCAAATCTTGGGCAAAGTATAGACTATTATATATTGCTGGAAAGCCCAGGATGTCTACTTTCCAACGCCGTTGAGAGCGCGCCAATTGGGCTTTTGTAGCTCCAGAAAATCCACTTCGAGTGCAGGGAGGTCAGAATCCAACAGCATCTGCAGTCCTTTTGAGTCTCTGGATCAGATTTTTGCTCAGGTCCCTCAATTTCAGCCAGAAAATACCTGAAATCACAGAAAAACACACAAACTCATAGTAAAGTCCAGAAAAGTGAATTTTAATTAAAAACTAATAAAAATATAATAAAAACTAACTAAATCATAACAAAAACATACTAAAAACAATGCCAAAAAGTATACAAATTATCCGCTCATCAACGTTCATAGTTCTTAGAGTTCTATACTTTTGAATTGGATTTTAAGAAGAGTTACTACCTCCGTTGAAGTTGCTATTCCAATTTGTTTCCTTATTTCTTACTCTTTTTAATTGCCCATTTACCCTATTCAGATACGTATGTTTATGATTTTTGGGATGTATTCAATTTATCATGTCTTCTTCTTATCCCCTTTATATGCTTGCGAAGGTAGTATTCATGTCAATGGAATAGACTCTCATCTTGACTTGGGGGTTGATTAAAAGGAGACCCTTGAGTTGGAATGCTCAAGTGATTAGTTAAATTGGAAGTTGTTGGCTAACTCTCTAGGCACTAACGCTAATCCTTTCCAAGGGAGAGGAATAGGATTTGTGAATAAAAGTTAGCTCAATCGTTTGACTTTCCTTTATTTAGTAAGGATTAACTAAGTAAAAACAACAACCTCTTGCTATTCCACTTCGGATAATCCAACAAGGATAGAACTTCCAATTAATCTACCCCCGGTCAAGGCTTTTACTTTGAATATATAAATCGTCTTAGTTCACATTGCCTTAATTTACCATTACTAAATTCTCTGTTCCCCAAACTCCAAATTTTTGAGAAAACCCCTAATCAGTAAAATAGCACTCTCTTAGCAACTCGTTGGGAAACGACTTGGGATTTCTACTTCCAGTATTTATTTCTAAATTTTGTGACAACCCCTTTCTAAATTGATATGCGGAATCTTCATTGGTTAAGAGCTATATTCACAATGTCAGTTTATTATAAATTCTTAATCGGTGATTTTTCGCACGTCATCCCTCTAGCACTTAGGTATCTTTTTCTTAGTATATTTATTCTCATTGCTTGATGATGGTTTTTCAACACCAAACTTAGATTTGGTGTCTGGGAGCTCTTTCAAGCTCTGCACCGAGAGAGATAGTTGGAACACTAAGTGTTGCACAATTGTCTCTCCTTTAGGGAGGAAGTTAGGTTTAGGTATCTTGAACAAGATGTGATCTTCCCAAAACTGCAGAACGAACTCTCCTTTTGCCACATCAATTATGGCATTGGCAGTGGCTAGAAAAGGTCTTCCAAGGATGATGGATTCATTCTCGTCCTCTCCAGTATCTAAGATTATAAAATCTGCAGGGATGTAAAAGTTCTCAACCTTTACTAATACATCCTCTACCAGACCATATACCTTTTTCAGTGACTTGTTTGTCATCTCTAAAGAAATCTTGGTAGCTTGAACCTAAAAAATTCCTAGCCTCTCCATTACAGAGAGAGGCATGAGGTTTATGCTTGACCCTAGGTTGCATAAAACTTTCTCAAAGGTAATGGTCCCTATGGTGCAGGGAATTAGGAAGCGTCCGGGATCCGGCAGCTTTTAAGGTAGTTTCTTCTGAACCAAGCCATTGAGCTCCTTGGTGAGCACTGGAGGTTCTTCCCCCAATGACTCTGTGCCAAATAATTTGGCATTCAGCTTCATCATAATTCCTAAGTATTGAGCAACTTGCTCTTTCCTAGTTTCCTCTTCCTCATCAGAGGAGGAATATTCTTCAGAGTCTATAATCTGCAACTAGGTATTCAAGGGAACCTCTATGGTTTTCTCATGAGTTCTGGTTTCCTTTAATTCTTCCAAAAAGGGTCCTTAGTGGGTGTTGAGCGCCCAGTTGCTCCCATTATGGCGTTCAACGCCACAACTTGCTCCTTTTTGGGCGTTGAACGCCCAGCCTCTACTCCCTGGCTGGCGTTCAATGCCAAAACTTCCTCTTCAGATTCGACCTCAGCTCTTATGCTGAGAGCCTTACACTCTTCTCTTGGATTTACTTCATTGTTACTTGGAAGAGTGTTAGATAGGGTCTCAGGAATCCTTTTACTCAACTGACCAATCTGTACCTCCAGATTCCTAATGGAGGATCTTGTTTCAGTAATGAAACTGTGAGTGGTCTTAGAGAGATTAGAGACTATAGTAGATAAGTCAGAGAGGCTCTACTTAGACGTCTCCATCTGTTGCCGAGAAGGTGGAAATGGTCTATTATTGAACCTGTTCTGGTTCCTTCCACCTTGATTGTTGTTGAAGCCTTGTTGAGGCTTCTGTTGATCCTTCCATGAAAAGTTTGGATGATTCCTCCATGATGAGTTGTAGGTGTTTCCATAAGGCTCATTGTTGGGATTTCCTAAGGACTTTCCCAAGTAGTTAACCTCATCCATCATGGGTTGATCTGGATCATAGGCGTCTCCTTCATAGGAGGCTTCTTGAGTGCTGTCAGCCGCAGCTTGTGATCCAGTCAGATGCTGAGAGATCATGTTGACCTGTTGGCTTAGGATCTTGTTCTGAGCCAATATGGCATTCAGAGTATCAACCTCCAGAACTCCCTCTCTTCTGAGCTATCCCATTTTTCACAGGGTTCCTCTCAGAAGTTACATAAATTGGTTGTTTGCAACCATGTCAATGAGTTCCAGGCGTTTTCTTCAAGTGGAGTGAACCACCAGCAGAGTGGTCCAATGCCATCTTGGACATCTCAAAAAGGTCATCATAGAAGATATCTAGCCTAGTCCAGTCTGAAATCATGTTAGGATGGCACTTTCTGATTAGTTGCTTGAACCTCTCCCATGCTTCATAGAGGGATTCACCCTCTTTTTGTCTGAAGGTCTGAATTTTCACCCTAAGCTTGCTCAGCTTTTGAACTGGAAAAAACTTGGTCAAAAATGCATTGACCACCTTCTTCCAAGACTCTAGGCTTTTCTTAGGCTAAGAATCCAGCCATAACCTAGCTCTGTCCCTTATAGTAAAGGGGAAAAGCATAAGCTTGTAAATTTCTGGATCCACTCCGTTAGTCTTGACAGTATCACAGATCTGCAAGAAATCAGATATGAATCTATTGGGATCTTCCCGTGGAAGTCCATGTAACTGGCAGTTCTGTTGAACTAGAGTGACCAGTTGAGGCTTCAACTCAAAGTTATTTGCACCAATGGCAGGTATAGAGATGCCTCGTCCATAAAAATCAGAAGTGGGTACCGTAAAGTCACCTAGGACCTTCCTTGCGTCTCCTCTCTCATTAGGGTTGGCTGCCATGTATGTATTCTTAGCTTCTTGTTTGAAAAGCTCTGTGAGGTTTCCTCCGAAGTGTTGTGCTCTAGCTTGTTGTAAACGCCTTCTTAGAGTCCTCTCAAGTTCAGGATCAAGATCAAAAAGAGGTTCTTTATCTCTATTCCTGCTCATAAACATGAAAAAGAAAACCAAGAAAGAAGGAATGGGAATTTTTATGTCAAAGTGTAGAAAACTCCCAGTGAGATATCTACAGAAGAAAAGAAGAATAAGGGTAGAGAGGGGAGGTAGAATTCGAAATAATGGAGAGATATATATGCTTGAGAATACGAAAATTAAGAAGAAAGAGATTTAAAAATGAAGATATTTTTGTTTTATTTTTATTTTTATTTTATTCATTTATTTCGAAATAATAATAAAGAAGAAGTAAAGAAAATTAAAAGCTAAGACAACAAATTAACTACCGAGATTTAAAGATTTAATGTGATTTTCGAAAATGTGAAAGAGAAAGTCATACAAAGATTTTGAAATGCAAATTTAAAAGAAAGTAAAGATTCAAACAGATACGAAATTAAAATTTAAAATTTTAAAAGAAGATAAGATAGGAAGGATATAAAGTAAAAAAGATATGATAAAGATTTGAAAAAGATTTGGAATTTAAATTTTAAAATTTTTATTTTGAAAAAGATTTGATTTTGAAATTTGAAAATTGAATTTAAATTTTGAATTTTGAATTTTAAAATTTGAGTTTAAAATAAGATAAGATAGGATTTTTGAAATTTAAAGAAAGATAAAAAAGATAAGATAAAGAATTGAAAAATATTTGAAAAGATAAGATTTAAAATTCAAAATTTAACTTGACTAACAAGAAAATACCAAACTTAAAATTTTTAAATCAAGATAAGGAAAGATAGCTAAGATTTTCGAAAAATTAAAGAAAGAAAAAAGAGATATTTTTTTGGATTTTCAAATTTTTAAGAAAAAGAGAAACAACTAAGAAACACTAAACTTAAAAATTTAATATCAAAGACATTGATTTTTCGAAAATTAAAAGAAAAACAACTAAAAGACACCAAACTTAAAAATTTTAAGATCAAACAAAGAAAAATATCAAGAATAATTCGAACACAATGAAGAACACTCAAGGCAATTTTTGAAAATTTTAGGAAAGAAAAACAAAGAAACACCAAAAAGACACCAAACTTAAAGATTGACACAAGACTCAAACAAAAGAAATAGAAAAGAAAGATTTTGAAAAAGTTTTTGAAAAATAAAACAAGAAAACAAGTAAAAGAGCAATAAAACCTCAAAAAGTACCTAATCTAAGCAACAAGATAGTCTGGTTGTTTGTCAATCTCGAACAATCCTCGACAATGGCGCCAAAAACTTGGTGCGCGGAATTGAACTCCGCACAACTTAACCGGCAAGTACACCGGATCGTCCAAATAATACCTCAGGTGATTGAGGGTCGAATCCCACGGAGATTGTTGGATTGAGCAAGCAATGGCTATCTTGTAAATCTTAGTCAGGCGATTAGAAAAGATGGTTTTTTTTTTGAAAGCATAAACAAAATAGTAAAGAACGGAATACCAGATTGATGTGAAAACAGTTATATGGATTCAGTTAAGGCTTTAGAGATGCGTATTCTTTTCGGATTAACTTTTTTTTACTATCTACTTCAATAACAAATGATTCACTCAATGGCAGCCATAATTGACTAACTCATGTAGCATCCTCATCAAGTTAGCCTCTTCTAAACCATAGCAGTCTGCCATATCTGAGCAACTCATGTAACATCCTCATCAAGTTAACTCATGGCTTACCGCTATATCCAATGGTGAAGACCTAAGCAATCCACTCTCCTTCACGATCCTTCTCAAAACGCCACAGACAAGGTCGGATCTTCCGAATCAGGGAATGCTGCTTCTCTGACTCTAGCCTTAACACCACAAAGACCTCAGCAACCCACGGTCAACGAAATTTTATGTCACTTATCCAAAATCGCCTAGGCACTCTCTTGGAATCTGCAGTGCATTCTCTAGATGTGGTTCAATGCTATCCGGGTCAGGACTCACATGGAACCCATGTAGAACAAGGATGAATGTCATGGTTCATCCTCAATTCATTATATAAAGAACAAAAATGCATAAGAGAATAGAATCAAACGAGTAGTAAAATAGAAACAGTAATATTATTAGTCCATGAGAATCAGCAGAGCTACTAACCCTAACTTAGGAGGTTTAGTCACTCACAGCTTATAGAAAGTAATTTGAATTCAAAAGTGGTGGAAGAAGCTCCTCAACAAGGGTGATCTTCTCCTATATATATTAACCTAATAACTAAGAAGTACAAAATTATGATAGACTAGACTAGAGGTGCAAAAATCCACTCTTGGGCACACTTTGGTTGAGTACTTGGGCTGAGCTTGGCGTTGATCTTGAGGAATGGGCGTTGAATGCCCATTAGGGTGATTGGCGCTGCCTTGTGCCTCTTGGTGGCATTGAACGCCAGGAATGGGGTGGAATGTGGCGTTCAACGCTGGCGTAGGTTCCTTTGGGGCGTTGAGCGCCAGAAATGGGGTAACTCCTTGGCGTTCAATGCCAAATATGGGTATGCTCCTTCGAAGAAAAGTATAAACCATTATATATTTTTGAAATTGCTAGAAGTTAGCTTTCTAACACCATTGAGAGTGCGTCATTTGGACCTCTATAGCTCCAAGAACTCTCTTTTGAGTGCATGGAGGTCAGAACTTGACAACATCTACTACGCTTTCCTTGTCTCTGAATCGGACTTTGCCAAAACTCTTCAATTTCAGCCAGAAATTACTTGAAATCATCAGAAAACACAACAACTCAA
This sequence comes from Arachis stenosperma, assembly GCF_014773155.1. Taxonomy (NCBI): domain Eukaryota; kingdom Viridiplantae; phylum Streptophyta; class Magnoliopsida; order Fabales; family Fabaceae; genus Arachis; species Arachis stenosperma. The sequence continues at coordinate 65,313,344 of NC_080383.1, forward strand.
AGTAGAATACAAAAATATGAATTTAGCACTAAAACCTATGAAAATATAATAAAACTTAAACAAAACATAACTAAAACAATATGAAAATGATGCCAAAAAGTATATAAAATATCCGCTCAGTAACAGTAAATAGACACAGGCTTAAGCATTATTTGGGAATGGACTTGGAACACCAGAGGATCACACACAGCCTCAGCTAAAGAGTATTACACCGTTAAGCTAGTGACGTTAAAGAAGCACTTATTTGGAGGCAACCCAACCATGATATTCTTTGATTTCTTGTTATTCCTTAGTTTTCATCATTCTTTTGCCTTAAACTTTTTTTATGTTTAGATATTTCTTAGTTTCATTAACCTTCTCTTTCCACTTCTTGTTAGTTCTTATATGTTCACACACAATTCCATCACATGCATACATCACTATTTCAAATTTGGCTTAAAAACTAAGTTTGGTGTGATCACAATCTTAACAAGCCACAATGCACATTCCCACTCCACAGGCATATTTGAGATTTTGAATACATTTAAAATAAAAACCAAAAGAATTCATATAGCCTTTGCCAAGAGACAAGTTTGGTGTCCAAATGGCAATTTTTTTGGGGCTTAATGGCTAGTAATATATTTGACTTCAATTTGGTGCATTTATGAGTGTGGTGTGTTGTTATGATTTTAAATTTCATGATATTCCCTCCTGAAGAATTTTCTTTTAACCATGTAGATTCTTGTTTAACTTGAAGATTCCCTGAAGCATTTAAAACAAAAGCATTCAACTCATTTTGAACATTCACATGTATCTACTCCCTTGAGGCTTTTGGAATTGCTTCCTTGAAAATCACATGCATTTACACGTAGTCAAAAGCACTTTGAGTTGGTCAATTCTTCCAAACCATAGCTATTCCCTATGACCATATAGACTCTACAATCTTGTTTTCTTTCTACTATCACTCTTCTCTATATATAGCATCACATGACTTCTATTCCTATATCTAAAATCGTGCTATGTTCATCTTCTTGTGCCTCCACATTCTTTTGCTTGTTACTTCTTCCCTGCACCATTAGCTAACCCCCCTCTTCAAGTTATTTCATTTAATTCAACACTCACTCTTACTTAATCTTCATATATCTTTCTTTTCTTTTCAAAAGAAAAGGGTCCAAGGCTTTGAGCATCAATGGTTAGGGGGTTAAAAATTGATCTAAAGCTCAAAAGAGTCGAGTTCTATAACCGTATGCTTGTGGTGTGAAAGTGTCAAGTAACCCTTGAAACTAAGCACCTAAAGTCGTGACCCATTGCTATTACAGAGTATGCCTAAGGCTCTGAGCACCACTGTCTGGGAGAAAAAGGAAAGAAAAATTCAAACCCAAGAGATTCCCTAATTAAGTGCTTATGGTGTTTATGTATCAAGTTAAGCTTGAAAACAAGACACTTAGAGTCATGGATAAGCTCAAGGTACAAAGCGCCAAGCAAAAACAAAAGTTGTGTTCAAGAATCAATTAGAGCCTAAGGAAGAGAATCTATAATATCATCCGAGTTCTAATCCAAAGGATGCTGATATTTCTAAGATTCAAAGGACAGTGAGATGCCAAAGCTGCTCAGAACTAGAGTGCTATAAGCCCCATTCAGTAACTAGACCTGAGCTTAAATGACAACTTAAAGTCTTCAGCATTTTCTCTTCTTGGTCCTTGATGAGCGGATAATTTATACGCTTTTGGCATTGTTTTTAGGTAGTTTTTAGTATGTTTTAGTTACTTTTTAGTATATTTTTATTAGTTTTTATGAAAAAATCACATTTTTGGACTTTACTATGAGTTTGTGTATTTTTCTGTGATTTCAGGTATTTTCTGGCTGAAATTGAGGGACCTGAGCAAAAGTTTTATTCACAGGCTGAGAAAGGACTGCAGATGCTGTTGGATTCTGACCCTCCTGCACTCAAAGTGGATTTTCTGGAGCTACAGATGCCCAATTGGCGCGCTCTCAATTGCGTTGGAAAGTGGACATCTTGGGATTTCCAGCAATATATAATAGTCTATACTTTTTTCGAGATTTGATGGCCCAAACTGGCATCCAAATGCCCACCAAAGACCCTTTTCTAGCGTAAAACGCCGGAACTGGCACCAGAACTGGAGTTAAACGCCCAAACTGGCATCCAAGCTGGCGTTTAACTCCAATAATGGCCTATGCACGTGAAAGCTTCAAAGCTCAGCCCAAGCACACACCAAGTGGGCCCCAGAAGTGGATTTCTGTACTATCGGCACTTAGTTACTCATTTTCTGTAAACCTTAGTAACTAGTTTAGTATATATAGCACTTTTTACTATTGTATTCAGAGGCTGGCAGCTTTTGAGAATTATCTTATGCCACTTGGGAGGCTGGCAATTCGGCCATGCCTAGACCTTCTTCTCTTATGTATTTTCTACGGTGGAGTTTCCACACCTCATAGATTAAGGTGAGGAGCTCTGCTGTTCTTCATGAACTAATGCAAGTATTATTGTTTCTCTTTCAATTCACGCCTTTCTTCTCCAAGATATACTCTCGTACTTAATTCAGTCAAGTCAGAATGAAGGGGGTGACTCGTGACAATCACCCACTATCTTCATTACTCGCTTAGCCAAGATCCACGTGCCTGACAACCACAAGCGGTCTACATGATGTTCAACGTAGTCATTGGACGACAGCTGGAGTATAATCTCTTGGGTCTCTGATCCGCGGACCGAGTCCGCATGGTTAGAACCTTCGTGGTATAGGCTAGAAACAATTGGCAGCATTCCTGAGATCCGAAGAGTCTAAACCTTGTCTATGGTATTCCGAATAGGATCTGGGACGGGATGACTATGACGAGCTTCAAACTCACGACTGTTGGGCACAGTGATAGTGTACAAAAGGATAGAGAGATCCTATTCTGACACAAGTGGGAACCGACAGATGGTTAGTCATGCGGTAGATGTGCCTGGCATTTTTCATTCGAGACGAGAAATCCGACAGTTGATTAGCCGTACAGAAATCGTAGCCGGATCATTTTCACTGAGAGGATCATACAGCTTACCATGGAAGGGAGGACGCATGATTGGATGAAGACAATAGGAAAGCAGAGGTTCAGAAGCAACAAAGCATCTCCAAATGCTTATCTGAAATTCCCACCAATGAATTACATAAGTATCTCTATGTTATTTTCCATTTTATTTACCTTTTAATTATCAATACCTCATAACCATTTGAATAAGCCTGACTGAGATTTACAAGATGACCATAGCTTGCTTCAAGCTGACAATCTCTGTGGGATCGACCCTTACTCGCGTAAGGTTTTATTACTTGGACGACCTAGTGTACTTGCTGGTTAGTTGTGCGGAGTTGCAAAAGTGTGATTACAATTTCGTGCACCATTCCTATATATTTTTGGTTGCTTGAGGACAAGTAACAGTTTAAGTTTGGTGTTGTGATGCATGAGCATCTTATACCCTTTTTCTAGTCATTTTCTAGTTGTTTTTTATTAGATTTTATTTAGTTTTATTGGATTTTAGTGCAAAAATCCCTTTTGGAGCTAAAAGGAAGAAAGGCTGGCAGCACCCTCCCTGGGAACTAAACGCCCAACTGGCATTTAGCGCCAGCAAGGGACCAAAGCCAGCACGCCAACACTCCCCTTGGGGCGTCTAACGCTCATTATGGTGTTAAACGCCAGTAGCTGACCAATTTCACCTTCTCTTTGGTTTCTCAAGTGGATTTAGCACTTGTTAGCTTTATTTTATTTTCTTTTTGTAATTTTCAATTACAAATAATAGATTTCACATTTAGAATTTATTATTTTTATTTTATTTCCGTTTCAAATTAGGTTAGTATTAAAAGGAAAAAATCACTTAGTTTAAGGATCTTCTTCTTCCTACCGCACGTTTTCAGAACCATAGTTTCTCTGTAAATCATGAGCAACTAAACTTCCTTGTTAAGGTTAGGAGCTCTGTTTATTTCTATGGATTAGAACTATTATTCTTCTATTTTAATTTATGTTTGATTCAATTCTAAGGATTGTTTTCGTTTTTAATCTTATGAACTGGGTGGAACGAGAGTATGATCCTTTTCTACATGAGTTCTTGTGATTCTCAAGAGAGTTATCTCGCTTGAACTATAGCTTGAAAACAAATTCCTCTTAAATTGCTAATTTCATAAACTAATTTGGATATGTGACAGTCTTGGGTAATTAGGGTTTTCGTGGCGCTAAACTAGTTTTCTGAACTTTACCCTCTAATCGGAATTAAGTTACCACAAGAGTAGCGGTTAATGAATGTTAGAGGAGGCTAAATCACTAACAGATTAGGGTTTAGACATTTAAAGTTTGCCATAGAATGAATCATTCATTTTAAAAATATTTGGTAATATATTTTAATCCAAAAAGATAAACATCTCCAAGATTTTAACTATTTTCTTATACTGTTTTCACACCACACTTTTATTTGCTTATTTACTGTCTTATGCGAATTGCAACTCACCAAACCCTTTTTGATTTGCCTAACTAAGTCCAACTTGACAACCATTGCTTGCTCAGTCTGACAAACCTCATGGAATCGATCCTCACTCATATGCGGTATGACTTGCATGACCCAGTGCACTTGCCAGTTAAGTTGTGGGAAATTCGAATTCCCGTACCACGCCTCCAAAGGTGGTGCCAACGTTATGCAACATGGATGAAAAAAGCAAGCAAGCAAGCAAGGTGTTGCTAACGCCTAGTGTATGAAGCACCCTCCAAGATGGCACTAGCATTGGAAATTGGAGGCTTACATGAAGGGAGTGGCTAACGCATGGGATGTGAAGCGCCCTCTCAAGCGACGCCCATGCCACAACCTATGAGCCAACCTTGCATGAATGCGTGGAGTCATCAAGGGTGGCGTTAGTAATGCCAATGTTACAAATCGTCCCTCTCAAGAAACTCCCGTGTCACAAGATTTGATTCTGGAGCATGTCACTTGGGCGTTAGTAACGCCAAGAGAACAAAGCGCCCTCAAAGGTAGCGCCTGAAATGCGAGTAATGGATGGAAACTTTTGCAATTGTTCGTACGCATATGTCATGCGTACGCATTATGGTGGACTTGTGTGTATGTATAGATCATGTGTACGTATAGATCATTGATGCATACACAAGATGGAGGATTTGTGCGTACACATCACATGTACGTATGCACAACTACACGAAGTGGCATTTTCAGATAAAAGCGTTAGTAACACTAAGGAAGAGTGGCGTTATTTATAATAATGCTAGCAATGAGGTCTGGACCCTGGAAGCTACATTTGGTCATTGTGCTGGGCGTTGGTAACGCCAATTTTGAGGGGCATTATCCTCATTAACACCATCATACCCAGGGAATCATTTGGAGCCTCAGCAAGAAAGTGTTGATAACGCTGTCAGTTTCAAAGCATTAGTGCAACTAACGCCAAAGCAAAATCACTTTGAAGTCTTCTATTCAAAAGTCCAACAAGATCCAATTCAGAGAGCAAGCCTCAGGTGTAGTAAATGAAATGAAATGTAAAATTTGTAATTTGAGTTGAATTTGAATTGGGAGGGCTAGAGTAGTATATAAAGGTAGAGTGAGGACTTCATAGAGGACCCCAGAGGGACATTTTTTTTCCATTCTCTTCATTTTTGAATTCTGTTTTGTACTTCTTGTAGCTGTGAATCACTAATTCTTCTTTTCATTAGAGAGAGAAGCTCTGTTAAATTATAATGCATTGATGTTTATTTTCTTCTCTTCTTAATTCAAGCCTTGTTCATCTAGGAGAGAGTTTTTCCTCTTCACAGATTCAATTCTATCGGAAGAAGGATTGAATCTAGTTAAATTCTATGAGAGCGTTGGGAAAGGAATCATAGCAATTCAGTTTAATACTCTTCTCTTACAATTCTTTTGATTCTGATTCAGAACCTGATATGTGACATGTAATCAATCTGAATTGGGATCTTGAAGGTTGTGTGGCTTGGGATCATAATTTATGCTTCACCTCTTTTCATGAGCATTGGATCAAGAAAATTGCATTTGATCATGGTAAGAGAAATTGAATTACCAAGAGATTGGAGTTCAATTACTTATGATCTGCCAGAGATCTAATATTGCATGATTAAGAGAGAAGTGAGAATTATTGATTCAGGAAGATTCAACATCTCCAATCCCTAATGTCTTAAATTCATATCATATTCTTATTTACTTTCTGCTTTCTTATATTGCAAGTTATCATTCTATTTTACTTTCAATCTCTTAAATTCCAGTTTGCTTTAATTTCTAATCAATTGAATGTTGTTAATTCATTATTATTTACTTTCTAGTATTTAATTTTTGCAATTTAAGATTTTTGTACTTTACATTCCCAGTACTTTTTTATTCCTACTTTTTACATTCTTGTCATTTATTGCTTTTGTTTCATCCTCATTTAAGTCATTTAATCCTTAATTGCTCATCATCCCAATATGAATTGTCTGACTAGAATACTCAACCAATTATTACTTGCTTAATCTCTTCCTCGTGGAAATGATAACCTACTTATCGTGGTATTACTTGATGCGACCAGGTGCACTTCTCGATAGCTCTATGGACATTGAATTGTAAATTTCGTATCAAATTTTTCGTGTCGTTGTCGGGGATTAATTACGATTAACAACCTCCACGTTAGTTGATTACCTAGATTAGACATTTTTTCTTTTTTCTGTCTCTATAAAAAAAAGTTAATTAAGTAAAAAAAAGCGAAAAAATGAAAAAATTATTATTTAATTTCTTTTGTTTCATTTAAATAAGCTATTGCATCATTCATTAGCTTTCACTAGATAATCATGATTATTTATAGTTCCATCACCACTATTGTTCTTTGTTGCTTGAGGATAATCAATTACTTTAAGTTTGGTGTTGGAGGCAATGTAAAACATAGCCTAGAAGGAAAAAAACAAGGGAAAACTCCATTTTGAGCTTTAATTCTTTAAATATATTTTTGTCTTTGGTTGATAATCATGATTTATTTCTACCCTACTTTTGAGATTGCTTGCACCCAATATCTTTAAATATGCAATAAAGAAATTTCGAATGAAAAAAGTTGAAGAAAATTTTATGATTTAGGATAAACAAAGATTAAGAGAAATGGAGGTTCTGACAGTGTGATTGTGTAATGAGGTTTCATGCTTGTGAAAACTTGCATGAGAGCTCTGAGACATAGAATGAAGTTTAGAGAAGTATTATGGAGGTTCTCAAAAATCTATATAACTAAGAAGCAACAAGGAAAAAAAACAAAGACCAAAGCCCAAGGTTCTGAGCATCAATTACTGTGAAAATCAAGAAAGAAACAAGTACTCAAAGAGTTATTATCCTAGTTAAATACTTGTGGTGAACTTGTGTCAAAGAGAGAGGCTTGAGCAAGTAAATTCTAAGGGGTGCTTCAACAACTAACACCTTGAACCATCTGGTTTGGAAGTGTTGATTGAAAGCTTATCTTAAAAGCCGCTTTGAGACGGAACACTTAGAGTCAAGGGCAAAGTGCAAAAAAATTAAAACAATGATGCAAAAAATTGGAATGTTGCTTCAAGGTGATAATCTATAAAGAGACCTTCATAATATTATCCGAATGAAATTCCTAACTTCCAAGACTTCCAATGTAAGGACTAATAAGCACTGGAATCTTTACATAAGCATACGATTTGGAGCTCACCCCACTGTTACTTTATCACTTCACCCACTAAGACATCATAAGAAATTCTTCAACTGCTTCAATCAAAGGAATCCTTTATGCATAGTTTTCTTCTTGCTTGGGGACAAGCAAGATCTTAAGTTTGGTGTTGTGATACATGAGCATCTTTAGTTCTTTTTAGTTATTATTTTTTTGAATAAAGGTAGTGATATCTTTCTTTCATTAAGATTTCATGCTTTTAATCAATTTTTTTGGAACTTCTCTCTCTGAACAAAATTAGTGATTTTCTTGTTTTAGTTGAGATTTTTGGTGCTTTAATCAATGTTTCTTGGAGTTTCTTTGTGCTTTGATTATTATAGGAAATTAGTGAAAGATGTTAGATATAAACAAAGGAGGAGATAGGCAATCAAAGAGGCCTTTGGAGAAGCAAAAAAAAAGGGCAAAGTTTGTAAACAAGCCCAAAAGAAATTCAAAAAGAATTTGCAACCTTAACCTCTTCATACTTAAACACGGATAGTATGAGGTATAAAGCTCTAAATGAGGTGATTCCAATACTATTAGAAAGCTGACATCTAGCACTTTTCAATGATATATAATAGTCTATAGTGGACACTAAATCTGAGGATGCAATTCATCATTCTTTGCCATGGGAAGAAAGCTGAGCATAGTACCAACCGTCACCTTGACCTCTTCACCTTCAAAGGGACATAACTTGAGTTACAGAGATCCAAATGATTCGCTTTTAGTAGCATTAAAAAGATAACGTTCAGGGCTTTCGAAAAATATATAATAGTTTATGATGGAGATTCATTTGGGCAACGAACAACAAGAATCTTACATCTCATAAAACTCACCATGAAACACGTCCAAACCTTCATCCAAGTCACAATTTACAATCAACCAAAGCCACAAAGGACCCACTAACAAGCAAGAATCTTCTAGAAATAGTTAGAAAATTTGAATTTGATGTAATTTGAATTTAGTTTGCATTTGAATTTGACTTCTAGAGTATTATAAAAGCCCAAAAATGATAATGTTAGGGGCACCTCTTTACCCATTTCTTTGGGCACATTCTTCATACATTCTCTTCTTCTTTACCATTCTTCCCTTGTACATACTCCATACCCATTTTTCTTTTCTTTCATTGTGAATAATTAACTCCTCTATTAAGGAGAGGAGCTCTATTGAATAATAATGAATTGATATTATCTTTCTCTTCTTCTTCATTCAAGCTTTGTTGTTCTAAGAGAGAGTTTCATTCTTCATTACAAGGATTCAAATCTATTAGAAAATAGTTTGAATCTCACATGAATTTTATGAGAACTTGAAAAATGGATCATAGGAATTAAGCTTGAAACTCTTCTCTCATCATTCTTTTGATTTTGGAATTAGAATTTGATACGTGACACATAATCAATCTAAATCTAAATCTCAAGAATGATGTGGTTTTAAATTAGAAATCAAGCTTCACCTCTTCTCATGAACAACTTATCAAGGAATTGGCAATTGATCAAGTCAAGAAAACTTGAATCACCAAGAAATTGGAGTTCAATTACTTATTATTTGCCATAGATCTAAATTTGCATGATTGAGAAGGGAGTGGGTCTCATTGATTCATGAAGATTCAATATCTCCAATCCTTAATGTTTTAATTCATATTACTCTTCTAATTCATTTATGCTTTCTTAAGATTCATGTCATTTACTATCTTTCATTTAATTCTTATCCTTTAATTCTTGTCCTTTACTTTTTATCTTTAATTCTTGTCATTTATTTATGCACATTTATGTCTTCCAAATATTTGTAAAAATGCTTCTCTTATTCTTACTTCAAGTCATTTAAATTCCAATTATTTAATTTATTTCTAGTTATTTACTTTAATGCCAAGTTATTTAGTTTTATACTTATGTTCTTTGATTAATTCTCACTTTCATTCTCTTCTCTTCCATTTTCTTTCATATCTATTTTGTAATTTCTAGTTATAAATTTCTAATTTTTTTTATTAGGGGAGAGAGCTCTATTGTATTTCAATGGATTAATATGATTTCTTCTTCATCTTTAATTTATCTTTCATTTGCTTTTTTACAAAGAATCTTCGTTCTTCATCTCAAGGATTCAAATATATTGAAAAAGAATTTGAATGTAATTTGAATTCTATGAAAATTTGGAAAAAAGACCAAAGGACTTGAGCTTGAAGATCTTTCTCCCAATTATTGTGATTTTGGATATAGAATTGATACGTGACATATAATCAACCAATATTTGGATTCATGAAATTGTATGACTCTAAATCAGAGAGTATTCTTCATCTCTTTTCAAGAACAATTGATCAAGTCAATAGAAATTGGATTGCCAAGGAATTAGAATTTAATTACTTATGATTTACCAAGAGATCAATGATTGCATGATTACAGTGGAGATGAGAGCTATTGATCCGAAGAATGCAATATCTCTTGATCCCAATGTTCTTTCCATTCTTAATTTCTATTATTTACTTTACAGTCATTTACATTTTTACAATTTAATTTCCAGCAATTTATAATCCCATCATTTATTTTCTTGTCATTTATTGCTTTCATTTCATTCTTTACAAGTCATTTAGATTCTAGCTTTCGTTTACTTGCTCATTACTCGAATATGAATCGTCTAATTAGAATAATCAATTAATCATAGTTGCTTACTCCGTTAATCCTCGTGGATCGACATTCACTTACCGTGTGTTTATTATTTGATATGACTCGGTGCACTTGTTGGTAGTTATGCAAAAATTTCGTATCATCAAATAGTCAGCTCACTCGTTCGTTTAAGCGAGTACTGTAGGTTCGAATTCCATTTTGTATATGTAGCAACCTATTATTCATTAATAGATCCTTAAATAGAACTCAAATTCGCGACGAATTAGTTGTTAACCTGTTGGGTTGGAAAATATCGTGACCAACAAAAAAAATATGGTAAACAATCAAGAATGGATGTGGATTGGGAAGAGAAAAGCTGGCGCTGGGTGAATATGGTTGTAAAATACTGAGTGTTGACGCTGTCAACTTGGCAGAGAGGGGGTACACGCTTAAGGATTGCTACTACTTGACCCAAAAAAAAGGATTACTACTATATTTTATTATGCCAATTTTATGGTGTCTATGAATTGGTGGTTAAATTTTGCTTAACTTACCTTTTGTAGTAAGTTTTGATTTTTTAAAAATTATTTATTATTATATCTTTTAAATTAAATATTATTTTTTAACTTTTTTTAATAAATAAGCAACATCTTTTAGGCACCATAACATTTACCATTTTATTATCAAGAGATTAATGGCCGCTTTTGTTTTATATAATATGATGTGTAAAGTTATTGAACTGGGTTTTATTTCGTTAATAATAATAATAATAATAATAATAATAATAATAATAATAATATGTTTGAATTGCTAAATTGCTACGTAAGAAAATATATAATTGGACTCTAGTACAAGATCACATAAATGGAATGTTGTTGATTTAGTTTATAAAATATGGAAGAATTTAACTATTTAGAACGTTCGCTGTGTATGCTAGATCTATTCATTCTACCTATCATAATGAGGGAAATGATAAAATGGAATAGAAGAAAGGGAAAGCATCGATATTTTATCAGCATCTTAAATATCTTACATTATCATATGATAATGATATAGCATGACGTTTGTAGTGTACTACTGTACATGGAAAATATCGGATAGGTGCATGTACTCATTTGTCCCTCACTCTCACACTAAATATCATATCCAGTTTTCTACCAGCTACCTGCTTGCTTGGCGTTCTGCTAAGTGGGCAATGTGGTCCATCGTTGACACCTATGAAGTGTGAGTGGAATCATGTTTTTCTTTATGAAATCCTTCCTTCGTTCATCTGATAAGAGAAAAAAAAAGGAAAAGGGTTTGGGCTTCGATCAAAGTGAACTGCTTTCGTGAGAGTCAGAGACTACTAGGCCTTTGTTTCATGAACTGTTTTGTATCATGGTCTTTACTTGTTTATCTCCTACTTCATGGGCCTTATTTGTAGAGGATCTGGAATTAAGAAAATTTTGATATGGATTCAGATTTCATACAAATTTTTAAATTATCTTTTCTAATTATTGTTTGACCAAAACATGGCACGTTGTTGCCTACATGAGGGGAAATGGAAATTCTCTCTCGCTTGGAGAGGTTCCAGAACACCAAGTTCTATTGTTCTAACCGTTTTTGTCCTCCTGTAGTCTGGTTTTCTTTCAACATCTTCTTTTACATCTTGTAATAAAAATCAGCACATACTTTAATAAGTTTTCTATTGTCACTATATTAACACAACCTTACTCTCATAAGCTTTTCCCAAGTTTAAACCTGTAACATAAAAGATATTAATCAAAACCTCAATTGTTACACCAAGTCTTTCACATAACCAGCTAGTAATATGTAATTATAGTTTTATTTTTTCTGTTACAGTCTGATCCCCAACATCCTCTTAGTTTTTTCACCTTAACCAAGATCTTTTGCATCCTCTTTCTAACCCTTAGCCCAACAACCAAATCTTGGAAATTACATCATGACTATGCCATACATGGGAATCATCCCTATTGATGGCAAAACCATCACTTTAACACGAACCCAAGCCTAGAATTCAAAAAAGATTATTTCAACATAGTAGGAAAAGTTATCTCTGACAGAAATCAATTTCAAAGTCATAAAAAATTCAATCCTTGGCATGTGGAAAAATCCTACGGATGTCTCAATTTCAGAAGTTGGAGGGAACAAAGTCCTTATTAGTATCAAGGATAAACAAAGAAGAAAAGAGATACATAGACAATGGACAATGGAATGTCAAGGGAAGCTTACTAAACCTTTAACGATGGCTCTATGGCAAATCCATTTTGGACATTAGCCACGACCATATGATTTTTGGGGTATAATTTCATGGTATTCCAGTTGAATATTTAAATGCAGAATCCACAAGGGCAATAGGAGACATGATTGAAATCTTGGAGGAGGTTGAAAACTCCATGGTGGAAGAAACTCTAGAGAGGAATTTCCTCAAGTTTAGAGTTGCCATTGATGTAACAAAACCACTCAAAACTAACTTTTGGCTTAATAGAGGCGAAAACTCAACTACATAGGTGCACTTCAAGTATGAAAGGCTTCAAGACCGTCATTGTTTCAACTACGACATTCTTGGTCATGAGAAAAGAAACTACTGCAGACCAACAGCTATGCCTCACTGGGATCCCTCCATACCCCAGTATAGTGATAGAGTTGGAGCGAAAAGCCTTAGGCCACTAAGCATGGGAGAAACAAAAAAAAGAACAAAAAGTTGGGAGCAGCAACATAGAGAGAAAGAAAGTCGCACATACAGTGCAAACTTTGTAGAAAAAGTGCGATAACCGAGGTGGAACAGAGGATAGTAGTAATAACCAACAGTTCCTAGGTTTATTCGAAGAAATTTCTTGTGGAAGGTTGAGAATACAAGAAACGGGCAGTAGGAACGGTGACATGATGAAAGAAGATACGGAAAGAAATCTGCTGCAACAAGTAAAACTCTCAGATGAAGGAAACTTAGACCTCACCAATCTCATCGATCCTATCATTAAAAATCTAAAAGAATGCAAAGCAAGGGTAAGAAAAAAAGAAGGAAGTAAAAGAAGGAGACAAAATCATATATTGATTAAGAATATCAATCTGGACCTTCAAGGATTAGGCCCAACCCAAACCAACTAGAGAGAGAGAGAGAGAGAGAGGAAATTAAAAAATTAATAAACCCAAATAAAGGAGAGAAGCGATTGACTAAATACAATATCCTAAGAAAAAGTTATGATCCAGCTAAAATCAATGACCTAGGAACAAACAAAAAAGATGCGCCATTAATTAAAGAAAATCAAGAAGAGGCCCAAAAGAACAAAGGCGACATCTCTGAAAATCACAATATAAGCCTAGTTGCAAGAAAAGTGGTGGAAGCTATGAAGAACATAATCAGCAACACAAAACAGGGACTAGGGAAAGAGCTTGAGCTAAAATGCGCAATCAGAAGCCACAAGAACATGAAGGAGAAATAGGTTTACAAGGATGGAAGTGGGGAATTGTATTATGTAGAGCTAGCACCTGATGATGAAGATAAAGAGTCCAATACAAGTAATCATCCTGACAATAGTCGAAATTATTGGGAGAAAACTCTCAATAAAGAAATTTAGCACAATTTGAATCTTAAAGAAAAAGAAGTAATGATGAAAGACCGAAGCTTACTGAATTTATCTAGAAAGAGGAGCAGGAGTCAAGAACAACCAAGAGAGGAAAAAAATGTGAGTAACAAATAATTCCATCTGTCACAGCAACTGCTGCAGAGTACAATTTGGATATGGAGGGGGCCTTACCATGCCCTACATTAGCCATGATCGTCCTAAGCTAGAATTGTTACGAATAGGGGCGGCCACAACTGTTGTCGAACTGCAAATAGAACAAGCTCGCAATAGTCTACCTTATATAAACTAGAGGTAAGAAAGATAGGATTAGTAAATTAGCTAAGAGATTGTAGTTTGAAAAGTTTCATGTAGAATCTCAGAGCATGTCCTGAGGTCAATGTATTTTATGGAAAGAATATATTAATATTTTCGTTTACTCTTGGTGTCAAAATTTTATTATGACCAATATAAAGAAAAATAATAAATCAAAGTGGAAATGTTGCTTCACATATGACAATCCAGTCTTTAAACAGAGAAGGAAAACTTGGAATTGATAGATCTCTTATTAATTAGATGTGGAGGCAAACATTCAAATATACCATTCCCACAGCTCTTCCTGCAATCTCTTCCAACCATTGTCTACTCGTCCTCAACTTCAAACTAGAAAAGAAGGGATAAAAATTTTTCAAGTAAAGAAGACGAATGGTTAAGAACGAATGGCAAAAGGAAAGTAACAATAGTGGAGATTAGGCTAATTTCATAAGCAAATCCAAAAGATGTACCAAAAACCTAAAGAAATGACGCAAGCATAACTTTGGAAGGACTAATAAGGATATAGCAAAATTACAAAACAAAGTCCAACAACTCCGAAATTCCAGCACACAACCTACTAGTAGCACCAATTATTTAAAATAAAACAAAAAATCAAATAGTTATGGAAGCGGAAAGAGAAATACTAGGGGCAAAGAGCAAGAATCAAGTGGCTTAAATATGGGGATAGCAATACTGCTTTTTTCCATGCCTCAACCCTTGAAAGAAGACACATAAATAGTATTGAAAAGCTAAAAAATTCGCAGGGCGAATGGATCCAAGATCGGCGGGGCATTCTAAACCTCATTGAAGAATTAGAATACTATTCTTAATTGTTCAAAATAAGGGAATAGTGGACGTAAATAAATGCATCCAGGAAATCCCAATAAGAATCTTAGAAGACATGAATAGAGAACTTATGAGAGGGATGTAACCGATGAGGAAATTAAGAGCACAACATTCAGTATGAATAGTACCCGTTCCCTAGGTCCAAATGGCTTCAATGGTCAATTCATCAGCAGCACTAGAACACTATTCAGAAAGAGGTGTGCGCGGTAGTAAAAGATTCTTTGAGGAAGGTGTTATCCCGAAAGAGATAAATGAAACCCATGTGGTTCTCATTCCAAAAATTAAGCAAGTGTAAGTATTAATCATCTAAGATCTATAAACTGTTGCAATTTCATATACAAGATCATCTCTAATTAGGGTAACTAGGTTGAGAGGGATCGTGAACAAAGTGGTTTCTTCGGTGCAGAATGATTTTGTAAGTAGAAAACTAATACAAGATAATATCCTAATTGTCCAAGAAGCATTTCACATGCTAACAAACAGAGGAAGAGAGAGCTCTCAAGACTTGGCGATCAAGCTAGACATGACTAAATCCTATGATGGAATGAAGTGGGACTACGTATGTAGAAGAGGTACTCAAGGCATTTGGTTTTGACCAGAAATGGATAAAGCTAATTATGGGATGTGTCAAAAATGTTAGTTATAAATTCCAGATAAATGGCATATTATGCAAGGAGGTTAATCCATAAAGAGGGCTTAGACAGAAAAGATCCATTTTCCCCTTATCTCTTTATAATACCTTCTGAAGTTTTTTCTATTTTGATGGAAAACGTTCTTAGAGAGAAGCTCATTTCTGCGGTGAAATTAGCCTCTACCGCTCCAACTATAATCCACATATTGTTTACTGACGATTGTATTATTGTCTCAAGTGTGAAGGAAGAATAAATATTTCACCTCATTTAAATTTTGAACAACTAAACTATTGATGCATGAGCATCTTTACTTGTTTTTTTATTAATTCTTTAAATAAAGTTAGTGTTTTTCTTATTCTTAATTAAGATTTAGTACTTTAATCAATATTTTTTGGAGTTGCTTTGAATTCTTTAACTGTAGGAGATCTTAAAAGAAAATAAGCAAAATCGAGGATGAAGAGAAGCAAGCAAGAAAAGCACTAAGAACAAGGATGGAGAGAGAACCAAATAGAAAAGCCATGCGTTCAACGCACAAGCACCTGCGTCCAACGCACTCAAACAGAGACCTCCAGGGCAGCCTTGCACACCCATGCGTCTAACGCAGCATAGCTTGTGTCTAACACAGAGCTCCAGTCTCCATGCATGCATCTAATGCATAGCACCATGCTTCCAATGCATGAGCCAATTTCACTTCCAGTAGCTTCACCAAACCATGAGCTAGGAGCACCTCCAGTAGCTTGTCTTCAATCCAAGCATTCTACTTGAGATACCATACGTCTAACGCATGCCTTGGGCCACCACCCAAGGACTCCACAATCCTTCACTAATATCTCCAACTTCAAGTGCTTGTTTTATTTGGCCAAGATTAAGTTACAAATCCATGATTTCAACAAAAGCAACACACTAAGTTTGGAATTTCAATTACAAAGAAGATCATTAGTTAGTTAAGAGTTATCAGAAAAGATTTGATTTAATTAGATTCCATTCTATTTTGATTTAATTTTGGATTATAAATTCTAGGTTTAGGTTAGCATTTTAAAAAGGAGAGAGACACACTCCTGGGAAGGTTCTTCCGCTAGCTGTTTTGAATTTCAAGTTTTTGTTTTCTTTGCATCATGAGCAACTAATCTCCTCTGTTAAAAATTAGGAACTCTGTTTATTCTAATAAATTAATATTATAATTTTTCTACTTTTGATTAATGCATTAATGTTTTCTTAAAAAATAAGTTTTCGTTCTTCATCACAATGGTTTGGATGTATTGGAAAATAGTTCTAATCCGAATTGAATTCTATTATTGCCATGGAAAGGTTAGTTATTAGAATTAAGCTTGAAAACTGCTTCTCATAATTCTTTAAGTTTTGAAACTAGTTTTGATAAGTGATATTGAATCAACTAGGGTTAGTTCTTAAGAATTGTGTGGCTTTAAATCACTAAATGTACCTCACTTCTTATCATAATTGATTGATCAAGGAATTGATGGTTCATTAGGTTAAGAGAAATTAAATCATCAAGGAATTGGGGTTTGATTAACTATGATTTTCCATAGATACATCTTTGCATGATCAAAGTAGATAGTGAAAAGCATTCTTACTGAAGTTTAAACATCTCCGAAACCTTAACGCTTTTATTTATATTACTTTCTCAACTATTTAAAATTTGATTTCATTTAATTCTCTATTTTTGATATTGAATACCTCAAAACCTTAATTTTTAATTGTCTCACCAGAATAATCAGTTAACTATTGTTTGCTTAGTCCATTAATTCTCGTGAGAACGACAACCCACTCACCGTGGTATTACTTTATACGATTTGGTGCACTTGTTGAGTTGTGGCTTTGAAAAATTTGCATCAAGTTTTTGGTACTGTTGCTGGGGATTAATTGAGATTAACAACAAACTAGTTAATTGATTACCTAAATTAGAGCCTTTTTCTTATTTTTGTTTATCACCTCACTAGAAATTTCCTTCATTTTGACGTAGGAAATCCCAATTTTTCTTGTTGTTTATGTATTTATGCAAAGCAACAAGGACACAAAGCCTTTCCACTTTGATCCAGAAATGGAAAGAATACTTTTTCGAATAAGAAAGAAATCAAGAGATCAAAGAAAAGAGGTTGAAGCAGTGGAAGAAATCAAAGAGTTTGAGGAGTTAGGCACAATGGCACAGACAATACCAACAACAATACCAATGATAGGAGGACTCTCGGGTCTTTCACTAAACCCACTTCTAAAAATTATGGTAGCAGCATAGTAGCACCTGCTTTGCAGGCCAATAATTTTGAATTGAAGTTTCAACTCATCTCCTTGGTGTAACCAAGTCAATTTAGTGAGAGCCCTCAAGAAGATCCGAATCTGCACATCTCCACATTTCTTCATATTTGTGACATAATCAAGACTAATGGCATCTCTGTTGAACCTTATCAACTAAGGCTATTCCCATTTTTTATGAGGGACTGAGTGACGGGAGAATTATCTTCTGTCTAGAATTTTCTCAATAAAAGAATCTCTTCGTTGCAAGTATAGTTTGAAACCAACAAACAACTCTCCGTCAAAGTTTAGTTTATTTGTCACAATTCAAACCAATAAAAACTGAGAGTATTTAAACCTCAGTTCGTCTCTCAAAGGAATTGCAGTGATGTATGCGTGTTATCGGTTATGAGTATACAAGGCGGGTTTGCGGATAAACGGGTGAAAAACTAAATGACAGGAAAGTAAAAACTAACAACTAAAGAAGTATAAATGCTAAAAGACACTCCTAGTAAGGATTGAGAATTAAAGCTTCCTTTCCAAGTCATTGACCATGAACATGGTGATTATCCAGAGTTAATCACATTTAGTCATCTCCAACATCCGGAAAAAGTCAAATAGGCATAGTCAGTCTTAATCTGTAGGTCTTACTCGTCAATGAAAATAAGAACAACTAACAACCCTCAATCACCAATCAATATCGGACATCAAAGACATCAAGGTCACCATTACTCAATTCCAAGCCAAGAGTGTAGAAATCTGCTCTAAAAGTAAGAGAGACATTTCTACAAACACTTGGAAGGCATAACCTGGAAGCATGGTAAAATTGCAATAATAATAAAATCTAACACTACCAAATGCAAGATAATAATAATAACAACTCAATTAGGCAACAATAAACATAGAAACATCAAATTGCATTAATAGAAATCAAAAGTAACAAAATTTCACAAGATCAAAAGTAGCAAAATAAAGGAAATAACAAGTAAAATTCTAAGAATTAAAGTGCTAGAACTATTACAAGAAAGGAAAACTAAATCAAGACAAGATCAAGAGAAGAGAGAGCTTTTCTCTCTAGAAAATAACCTAAAACATGATTCTAAACTAAGTCTAATTGCTCTTCCCTTGTTCCTTCTTGTATTTGGCCTTAAATACTTCAGAAATGAGTTGGATTTAGGCTTGAAGAGGTCTAGAAATTGCCAGCCACATTTTCTTTAAGTAAATCACGTATCACATGTCATGCGTACGCACAACGTTACGAAATCCCAAGGCATATGTACACGCAAAGCATGCGTATGCATGACTATGAATTACTCCAAATTCTCATTTCTTCATGAATTCTCCAATTTACATGCTTTTTCTTCACTTTTTCAATCTAATCTTTGTCTTCTAAGCCTGAAATCACTCAACAAATATATCAAGGCATCGAATGGAATAGAAGTGAATTAAATTTAGCAATTTAAGGGCTTAAAAATCATGTTTTCACTCTTAAGCACAAATTAGGAAGAATTCACAAAATTATAATATTTCATTGAATAAATGTAGAAAAAGTTGATAAAATTCACCAAATTTAATACAAGATAAACCATAAAATTGTGGTTTATTACTAAGCCAAACAATAGCTTCAAACCTAGCCGTTGGAGAGTATATCAACATGGGATGATTTGGTCAATAAATTTCTCACCAAATTCTTTCCACCATAGAAGTTGGCAAAGCTGAAACATGATATTCAGACTTTCACATAAAAAGATAGAGAATCTCTCTATGAGACTTGGGAGAGATACAAAGAAATGCTAAGAAGGTACTCCCAGGATATGTTTAATGATTGGGTTTAACTCCAAATCTTTTATGATGGAATCATTCATGCTTCAAGAAATCTATTAGACTCCTCAGCTAAAGGATCCATGCACATGAAGATAATTGAAGAAACCTTCAAATTAATTAAGATAGTGACAAACAATCAATATTTGTATTCCTCCGAAAGAACCATGAAGAGAGAAGTGGTAGAATTAGATACACTTGGACACTATTTTGGCATAAAATAAGGCTATGCTTTGGGAAATCAGTGCACTCACTAAACAACTATAATATATGCAAGTCTCAGCAATGAGGACACAAGGCATTACATGTGACATAAGTAGAGGAGCCCAACAAAGTAAAGTCTTTTAATGTGAAGGTTGTGAGCTACTCAATCAAGATCAACCCTCATAACCCCTATTTTAAGTGAGTTAATCCAATTTTAAGCCCTAAAATGAGTATGAAATTGTACCATGAGTTGAATTAAATCATTCTTGAATAAACGCTTAGTTAAACCGAATGACTTTGTTAAGGGGATGATGGTTTGTCCTGCCTGCTGTGTGGACGGTGTTGTTATCCTGCTCACGAGTTAATAAGAATGAGAAATTGATAAGAAAAAAAGGGTTAATGAATTGGAGTTTGATAAATAGATAACGGATTGGGGTTAATGAGCATAGTAACATATGAAACAACTAAAAGACATTAATGTTAATTGAGTTGAGTTATCCTAAACAAGGACGGTAGTTAATCTCCTTATTCGTGGTTATGGTGTGGAATGAGGACGATGGTATTATCCTGCTCATGGATTAATGAGAGCTAGGATGTGATAATGGAAAGGATGATTATGATATTGAGATGATGATGATGATTGGTTTTGATTAAGATATGATGAGGAAGATTATGATGTTGAAAGATGATAATGATTGATTATGATTATGACTATGAGTGAAGTGAAATAAGATTGAGAATGAATCTGATAGTGAAAGTGAGTCTGATTAAAATAGACCTGCCTAGGTAGATGCAGTGGCCTTGTTCTACTTGCTCCAGGTTAAGGATTGAGCCTTTGAAGTAGACGCAAGGATTGGGGTGTGTCTCACTTGCTCCCAATAATTATTTGAGCTTTTTGGATAGATGTAATGACATTGTTTTACTTGCTCTGGATGTGGTGAGATGTATTTTCCTGGGTAAGATACAAGGGTTGGGCTTTGTTCTACTTGCTCTATGTTAAGCGAGGATGATGGTTTTATCCCGCTCGTAGAGATAATGAATTTTGTCCCAACAAGGACGGTAATTTAATCTCGTTTGTTCGTGGTTTCTCTTGGATGTCAGGAGCATGGGTTATTCTGCCTGCAAGGTGTACAGGGTACTCACCCTGCGAGAAATACAGGTTATTCTACAAGCAAGGTGACAGGGCACTCACCCTGCGAGGTTCTCTCTATTTACGAGGTGACAGGGCACTCACTCAGTGAGAAATACAGGTTATTCTGCCTGCAAGGTGTACAGGGCACTCACCCTGTGAGATACATATAGTGTACATATATGCGAGATAACAGTAGTAGAGAGACAATGTCCGGGTTAGCTACCGGATATGTCGGGTTCTGGGAAAGTAATCGACAAGCACTACAAAAAAAAGAGTTTAAAATGGCATTGACATTACGGCGGTTTTAAAGAACCGCCGTAATACCCGGTTATTATGGCATGTTTGGTTGCTGCCATAATTAACTTTGCGTTTGGTGGTGGTTCTGGTGATTATGGCGGTTTTAAATCGCCGTTTTTACATGTATATAAAACCAAAGAACTGCAACCCTATCTCATTAAACGAAACACATTTCGGCGCTCTTGATCTCCCTTCTCTCTCCTTCGTCTCCTCTGTGCTCCGACAACGCCGTTCTTCCCTCTCGGGCTTCTCCTCTCTCCGCCGGTTACGATTTCTCTAGGTACCTCTCCCTCTCCGCTAGTTACTGATTTGTTTCTCTGCAACTCACTCTCAAGTTCTCTATGTACCTCTCCCTCTCCGTCAGTTACTGATTTCTTCGTTTTTGCTCGGGTTTTGGTTTCAAAATTGTTTTTGTTGTTGATTTTTGGGGGTTTTTATTTCTCTGCAGCTCCGCGATCGGGTCTTGTGTTGAAGCATTCGATTGACGTTGGTGCGGGAGTGATTGACGCCGATCGGATCTTGTGTTCAACCAGTCGACGATCTCAGATCTTGGATCTTGGATCTTGGATCTTCCTTCCTCACATCTGCCATCGACACTGCTTGCAAAGCCGGCGAAGTTGTTTTCGTAACCTTACCCCCTCATCTCTCTCTCTTTCTCTCTCCCAGATCTCAGATCTAGTGCCAATGTCTAGTGTTCTGAACTGGTTATGTTGATTAAAGACCACTTCTTATCTGAACTGGTTTTGTTATGTTGATTCAAGTATTTAGTGTTCTAACTTGTTTAAATTTGCATCTGTATCCGATTCTGATTTAGACAAGTTTGGGTTTGTTAAATTATCTTATAAAACAGTGGCTTAATTTTTGTTAAATTATCTGATTTAGACAAGATTTATACATGTAAGACATAGCTGTTGTCCCTCTTCTAGTCATTCATCTGTAATTAATATTGACACTGATTCTGGGAGATGTAGCTGGAGGAGGGTGCCTAAATTGCCATCTCCGATGAACAAGTTTCATAAAGTTATTAGTTTTTGTTCCACTCTTTCCCTACATAGTATTCTTGGTGATGAAGATGAACATCTTCAAATTCACTCAACTTCCAAGCACACTCAACTTCAGTTTGCACACACAAAATCCAAAAGCGAGGGGAGGGAAAAAATCTAAGATAAATACACTGAAGATTCATGAAATGGCAATCTTATCTTCCACTCCTATAAGATATTTAATTGAACAATTTAAACTAAATTATTTCCCTTGGTACAGGCCATAATTATGTCTTAAAGGGGAAAAATGTAGAGTAGAAAAATGAACTACTATGTTGTTTATGTAAATAATCTATGTTTACTTGATCACCAATTTTTTAGTGTTGTTTCTGTTTTACAATTATTTGTGATCATGAATGACAGTCACAACTATTTAGGACATGTTCTGTTTTACATTGCCTGAAATTTGGTTTCTTTGAGAATTCAACTTGCTCAAGATTCTTGAAAAAGTTGCAGTAACTAAAGTGGAATGCTTATCCACATAACAAGACTAAAATGACACTCTTATAGGTTTTTATCTTTTTTTTTTGGAAATTACTTTTTTCGACCATTACTACTACTGCTGATGTATGCATTAAGAATAGAAAATTGTCATGTTTCTAGAAATCCTTTTTGTTCGACTCAGCTGCTATTTCGATGAATTCAAGTTTCATTCAACTCCTGATAATTAATTTCTTAATAAGGGCCGGTCTTTGATAGTTCATGGGTATGGCATATTTACTATATATTTGGTGAGTTGTCTTTATCTTATAAGAGAATCTATTTATTATTGTGGGATAAATTTTAGATCTTTTATTATTGTGGTATATATATTATATATTTATGTTGATGATTATTGTCTTCACATGTTTTAGACTTGATTATTATGAATGGTAATTAGTGTTTTAGACTAATGTTAATCATGCTTTTGCGTTTCAGCTCTTCACAACCATCACTGTTAATGAGCCTGCTCCTGGTCTCAAAACCATCTTTAACTTTAGAGTTCCTGATCAAAGGTCTGGAAAGGTAAGACATTCATTTGCAGTGTAAACCTTACATCTCCATAGACAAGAGTGGATTATAAAATTTAAGAAATGAACTCATTGAAACTATACTAAACCTTGAACTATATCTTTCATTGGCAATAAGTTGAGTTTTGTCTCTGTTGGTGAACAGGTGGAAGTTCAGTATGTGCATGCATAGTAGGGTATATAGATATCTCTTATTCACCACTTTTAATTTCTTGCTACAATAATAATACATCATCATCAATCAATATTCAATTGGATACTAACTATATATATATATATATAGCTGTTTACTTAAGCAGCAGTAGTCCACATGATCAAACCATCATTAACTAATTAATTTTTACCATTCACTATTCTTTCATTCCCTTTTGGATTAATTATAATTATCCGGTGATTATTAATTATACATTATTATTTCAAGTTTTTCCTTCTTGCTAAACTTGGTCCCCTTTTACAATATCTGCCTGAAATGTAAAATAACTAGTACTAAATTAGAACAAATGTCCAGAATGTACACAAATAACTAGTTCAGTTTTGTCTCTGGTGTTGTAGGGACTGACGTACTTGCAATTGGTTCTGAGCTCTCTTACGACACCAAAATTGGGGAGTTCACAAAATACAATGCTGGAGTGAACTTCACCAAAGCTGACTTGGTTGCCTCTTTGACTGTGTGAGTGATTGTTTCTTCATTATCCATGTTCTTTTTTGTTTCGTCCCAACCCCTACAGTTAGCCTTTTACATCTATGTGCTTGGGAGTTTTGAAGCTAGTCTTTAATACAAGTTGTTCTTAGCTTGCTTTTTCACATTATTTTTTAGAAAAATACTCTTATAACTTAATCCACAGCTGATTATTTAACATTGTGGACTCAATCAAGGTCCCTGCTTTAGCATCTCCCATCCCCATTGTTCGGACTTATTATTATTGTGTTCTCCCATCTCTCATTATGTTCTCTGAATTAGCTAGCTAAGTTAAGAGAAGTTTCCCTATAACACTTATTATTATTATACATCGAAAGTTTTCCTTTTCTGCTCTTTAATTTGATCTATTTTTATTAACTAATAATAAGCATTGAAAAGCTCATTTCATTAATGTATAGTTTGGTTGCTCTGTGTAGCATTAAATCTCAACAACTATCAACATTAGGAACTTCAAATCTTCGTATTTTTAATTGCATGTATAGTTTTCCTTTTCGGTGTGAGCATGTGGTTCCTTTATTGCAATTTTGTTCAAACTTTTAGTTGCTTAATTAATCACCTGCTCTTGTTTCTTATTATATTAAAGGTAATATATTTTTGTTTCTTTTAAAACAAATGAATAACTGAAATTGGGACCAAAATAATAACATAGCTTAGAAGGTACAGATATATTCTTCTCTGTTACTTTTGTTTAGGATTTGAAGTAGATCTTATTTATTTATTTATTCGTTTGAATTTATGAACCTGATGAAAAAGCAATGGCCTGTTGCCTCTGTAAATAGGCCTCTCGTTACCTTCAGGGATATATGAATCCAAAGTTATTGGGTGAACCTCTGTTCTTTCTTTATGGCTCCAGGTTCAGTAAACCGTGGGACATTTCTTTCTTTTTTTTTAAAAAAAAATTTCATATTTGAAAATCAAAATATTGGAGTGAGAAACCTAATGAAAAAAGCAGGGGTCTATTGCCTATGTGAGCAGTCCTCTTGTAACCGTCAGGGATAT
Source organism: Arachis stenosperma (assembly GCF_014773155.1). Taxonomy (NCBI): domain Eukaryota; kingdom Viridiplantae; phylum Streptophyta; class Magnoliopsida; order Fabales; family Fabaceae; genus Arachis; species Arachis stenosperma. Next base: position 65,338,411 of record NC_080383.1, read on the forward strand.
AATTACCATTGTTATTTGTTCCATTAATATAACCTTATAATTAGCTTCATAGCTTGTGTTCTTATTAATTTTATTTTTTAAAAATATTATGTACATATTAAAAATTAGTCATGCATTTTGTCGGATGCACACACATTCTTGCTACTTACTCCTACTTAGCATGGAATCAGAACTCTGATTTTGTAATTTTAACTCATTTGGGTTAAATTGAGATATAGATAAATAATTTGAAAAAAAAACAGATGCTACTAATTTGAGTTTCAAAATTTAAATAAGTTGGAATATCATGTTCCCTAATTTCTCAATCGTATCCAACACATTATATATCTTTGGGCTTAATTAATCAATCCCAATAACATATAAAGTTGAATTTAATTACTGATTGTTTCATCTAAATAATATATTTGCTTTATTTATTTTTTTTGTTTCTTTTTATCTTGTAGAAAAAAATTAATTTGCATATATACAACTACCTGAGAAGGAAAAGTTCACAAAGCCACAGTTACAGCTACAAAATTATCATTTGAAAGAGGTAATTATAATTTTTTTATAATTTTTTTAGAATACTATTTAAGTATTTGTTTGATATCTAATTTGCATACAAGAATTTCTTTTTATAGTAGCGCCTGCTGATATATACTAGTTAGTTGCCTAGTTAATATGAGAGAGAGATAGAGAGATTTTTAGTTGCCTAGTTAGTTGCCTAGTTAATTATTGATTTGATCCATTATGCAGATATGCCAAAGCAAAAGAGGTACAAGAATCTACTTAAAGCAGCAGCCGCAGCTGCAAATTCTTCACAAGACAAGTCCGCAGCAGCTGCAAATACATCACAAGTCAAGTCCGCAGCAGCTGCAAATTCCTCCCGGGACAAGTCTGCAGCAGCTGCAAATTCCTCCCGAGACAAGTCGGCAGCTTCAAATTCATCTCGGGACAAGTCGGCAGCTGCAAGTTCCTCTCGGGACAAGTTGGCAGCAGCTGCAAGTTTCTTCCAGGACAAGTCGGCAGCTTCAAATTCCTCTCGGGACAAGTCGGCAACAGTTGCAAGTTCCTCCCGGGACAAGTCGGCAGCTTCAAATTCTTCTGAGCCATCATCAGTTGCTGCAATTATATCTGAGTATCCATCCAAACCTAAACGTAAACGTGGACGTGAATCTAAACATTATTGGACTGTTGATGCCATAGGTATGTATAGATTCTGTTCGTTCTATTACTACCTCATATGCTGGTCCAGAATCCCAAAAGAACTACCTCTTCTATTTTCTTATTTATTTATCATTTTATAGCACTACTATACATTGTGACAATAATGTTCATAAAGTATATATGAGTAATTGACAAGAAAACAATAATTTATGTGATTGATACAGTTTATTGTTATAGCTTTTCTGGTCTGGTCTGATACTCATTTATTTATACTCGTTTGTCTATTTTAGATGAATACGGAGATAGTACACGTCTTCATTTATTAGTGAAGGATGTGCATAATTTGCCAGAAGGTTTGCGCATAGTTGTCAATTTTGATAAAGATTATGCAGCAATAAGAGAAGCAGCTGGACTCCTTGCAGGAGTTTGTGGGCAGTTGGCCACTGATTGTGTTGCATTTCCAATTAGTTTTGATAAGTGGTCAGACATTTCAACAAGCTTTTTTGAAAATCAATGGAATATTTGTTGAATGTCACCTGGCAAATTTGTGGTGAGAAATTGATATGATTTTTTTTACCCCCTAGATGATCTCTGCTAGGGATATATTATTGAAAACTAAGCATAATGGATTGTTTTACAAATGTAACCTTACTTTATGTATTAGAGATTTAGAGCATCAATTAAAGACTGAATTTCTGAATGATTGGACTGGCCTTGTATTTTAAATGTTTTCAAGTGGTTAGTTGGCTCTATAATTTTAAATTGGTTTCATTATTGTATCAATGCTATGTAATTAGACATGATAAATGTATATCAATATATGTCATTTTCTTGCATTTCTTGTGCTTATAATAGTTATATGTTTGTTGTAGGGATTGGATCAGGAGAGTGAGATTCCATCACCAAAAGAGTTAGGAAGTAGGTCTTCTGGAGCAAGCAATAAGGAAGCATGACCTTACTTGATATGTTAAGACGTATATTAAGAATTATATGTTAAGACGTATTATTGAAAAATGTTACTTTGATACTTTGTTTTTGGATTATGACTTGGATTATGACTTTTGGATCATGTATGAATTAAAAATCATCTAATGATGTTTGATTTATGATTATGCATTTTGGTTATTACGAGATTTTTAAGTGAGTTTCGAAAATATCACTTTAAATTGGTAGTTTCAATCTTATTTTAAAAAGTATAAAATTGTCATCATAATTAGGTACAAACAGCGATTAGAAACCCCCATTTTAAATGAAAACGATGCCATTATATGCTGGTAGAAACAGCGGTTAAAAACTGCCATTTTAAACACAAAAGATGCCATTATAACCTGGTAAAAACAGCGGCTAGAAACTGCCATTTTAAACACACAAGATGCCATTATAACCTGGTAAAAATGGCGGTTATAATGGTAAAAACGGCGGTTAAAAACTACCATTTTAAACAGAAATGCTGCCACAACATCCTGGAAAAAAGGCGGTTATAGCCGCCATTTTAAACAATTCAGAAACCGCCATTTTATACGAAAATAATGGCGGTTGCAAACTGCCATTTTAACCCTCAGAGAACCGCCGTATTATCCTCAGGTAATTGTGGCGGTTTTTTGAGAACCGTCGTAATAACCAGAATGGCGCCCAGAATAACGGCGTTTCTTGGGGGCGCCATTTTTGGTAATAATAGCGGTTGCCGTAATTCCCCAAAATAACCGCCGTTTTAACCCCTTTTTTTGTAGTGACGTAAGCTCATGGCTAGTAGGACAGGCATACATCATCTGCATTTGATTGATTTTTTTGGGTTTGCTACTTGTCATTGCTTGTTTATTTGTGTATATTAAGTAACTATGTGCGAATTGCTTTACTTGAGTTTACTTGTGTATTATTTGTTTGTCTTGCTTGTGTTTGAATATCTTAGAATTCTCTCATGCTAGTGTTGGTTGATGCTGAGGGCTATTATGTTTGGAGATTGTTACCACTACTAAATAAAATGGTTGGATATCTGAGTTTAAACCATTGTGACAATAATAGAACTCATGACTCATGTTGAAGAGAGTTGAGAACCTAAAATCACTAAATATCCTGAAACTAAATATTAAGAATAAAATAAATACTATTGAAATGAAATTAGTTTGATAATGACTTATTTAAAGTAAATGAGATTGAATATATATGTATAGCTGAGATTAGCATGTTTAACCTGTAAGGATTTAGAGAAGACCCTAGGCTTGGATCTTGTCTGCTGGAGTTTTAGGATTGCCTAATAGATTTGTGTAGTCTTTACATCGTTTCTATTTAGAAATTTTACCTTATTGAGAACCCTATAAAGGATGATGTTCTCAGCCATTTTAAAAATTTCTATTTTATAGATATAGGACGTGACGTACCTCACTGAGCGTGTAGGATCTGCTCTTAGGATGCGAAGTTTGAGATTTATATTCTGTATTTAGATTATATATATATTCTCTACTTTTATAATAAAGATATTTCCTAAATTAGTATAATTATAATAAAGATATTTTTCTAAAATAAATTTAGAAAAGAAAATAGTGCATCCATTTTGGCGAAAAAATGGATTAATGAGGAATCGACACCTCACTTCCATTAGCTCGGGAAAAATCCAGTTTTAGTATAATATAATTAATAATTAATAATTAATAAAAAAAATTCTCGTATAATCTTCATAAATTACAATAATTTCTTTATTTATGTATACGTATATATTATTTTTGTTAAATAATTCTAAATATTTCCTTATTTATACATACATATATATTAATTATACATAAAAATATTTAAATCACATATATTAAATATTTTTTGTTATAATTATTTTCTTATATATATATATATATATATATATATATATATATATATATATATAGTCTCCAATCCCAACCACATTCATATGCAAACTGTATATAATTTTTTTAATAGAGTAATTTTAATTTTTAATGGAGATACTTGCTACAATTAGATAAAAATTATGCTATTATCTTTTATTAACCTTTATAATTAATTCAATGGAGATAATTGCTCAATATATATGTTATCTACATTAATTATGTGCCAATATTTTTAGGAAAGAGCTAAAAAAAGAGATATATAATATTATTACTATATAGAAAGCAGATATAAATTGATACGTTCTATTTTATTATATTATACAACTTAAAGTTATATTATCATGTTACTATTAATTATAAATACTTGCTACAATTATATCAAATTTAATTATAAATCTAAATAAATAAAATAGATAACAATAAATAGTATTTTTTTACATTCAATATTTACTATAAATATAAAAAGTAAAATAACTAATGAATAAAAATATGAGTAGAAAATAAAACAGAATAATTAAAATTCACTTTGTTAACTAATTAATCTTGTATCTATATTATTATTATTATTATTATTATTATTATTATTATTATTATTATTATTATTATTATTATTATTATTATTATTATTATTATTATTATTATTATTATTATAGCATGAATTATTGTGAATACAACTATCTATTAATAAAATTGTGGATACAACTAATTATTGTAGATACAATTATCTACTAATAAAATTATTGCACATGAATGAGAATTAAAACTATATCAATTAATATAATTAGAATGAATAAAAATATCGATAATTGATAATTAGTTTAATAATGCATTGAATATTGATTTGATATAATTATAATAAAGATATTTTTTAAAATAATATAATTATATATTATTTATGAGCTAATTGTAATATAATTAGAACGAATAAATTCATTTGAAAGAAAAAACATTCACGTGTAATCTTCATAAATTACAGTAATTTCTTTATTTATGTAGACGTATATATTAATTTTGTTCAATAATTCTAAATATTTTTTATTTATACATACATATATATTAATTATACATAAAAGTATTTCTTGTTATAATTGCATATCCGAGTCTGACACGAATTTAGCGAAACTGAACTTAAATTAAGGGAATTCAATCTCATTATTCGCTCCACTTTGAAGATTTTAGGACAGATGTAGAAAGTATGGAGGAGACAGAACTAAAACTTAGCCTACAAAATTCCCTAGAAATAATTTCTCAATAAAAAATCAAGCTCCTTGGTGCACGAAATTGTGATCAATACTCTTCAAAACATAAACAATCCCTAGTAATGGCTCCAAAGTCTTGGTGCTCAATACCATGGCATAAACACAACTTCGCACAACTAACCAGCAAGTGCACTGGGTCGTCCAAGTAATAAACCTTACGCGAGTAAGGGTCGATCCCACGGAGATTGGTGGTATGAAGCAAGCTATGGTCATCTTGTAAATCTTAGTCAGGCAGACTCAATTGGGTATAGATGATGAACGAAAATAACATAAGAGATAAAGATAGAGATACTTATGTATATCATTGGTGAGAGCTTCAGACAAGCGTATGAAGATGCCTTCCCTTCCGTCTCTCTGCTTTCCTACTGCCTTCATCCAATCCTTCTTACTCCTTTCCATGGCAAGCTCGTGTAGGGTTTCACTGTTGTCAGTGGCTACCTCCCATCCTCGCAGTGAAAGCTAATGCTCACGCACTCTGTCACAGTACGGCCAATCACCGGTTGGTTCCCGCTCCTACTGGAATAGAATCCCTCTTTTGCGTCTGTCACTAACGCCCAGCAGGTTAGGAGTTTGAAGCACGTCACAGTCATTCAATCATTGAATCCTACTCAGAATACCACAGACAAGGTTAGACCTTCCGGATTCTCTTGAATGCCGCCATCAGTTCTTGCCTATACCACGAAGATTCTGATCTCACGGAATGGCTGGCTCGTTTGTCAGGCGAGCACTCGGTTGTCAGGCGATCAACCATGCATCATGCAATCAGAAATCCAAGAGATATTCACTAAGCCTCAGATGCTTGTAGAACAAGAATGGTTGTCAGTCACCTTGTTCATAGGTGAGAAAGGTGATGAGTGTCACGGATCATCACATTCATCAAGTTGAAGAACAAGTGATATCTTGGACAAAGAACAAGAGGAATTGAATAGAAGAACAATAGTAATTGCATTAATACTCGAGGTACAGCAGAGCTCCACACCTTAATCTATGGTGTGTAGAAACTCCACCGTTGAAAATACATAAGAACAAGGTTTAGGCATGGCCGAATGGCCAGCCTCCCAAAGTGAGTTCAATCATCAAAACATGATCAAAAGACTCTCTATCTCAATTACAATAGTAAAAGGTCCTACTTATAGAAAACTAGTAGCCTAAGGTGTACAAAGATGAGTAAATGACATAAAAATCCACTTCCGGGCCCACTTGGTGTGTGCTTGGGCTGAGCAATGAAGCATTTTCGTGTAGAGACTTCTCTTGGAGTTAAACGCCAGCTTTTATGCCAGTTTGGGCGTTTAACTCCCAATTAGGTGCCAGTTCCGGCGTTTAACGCTGGAATTTCTGTAGGTGACTTTGAACGCCGGTTTGGGCCATCAAATCTTGGGCAAAGTATAGACTATCATATATTGCTGGAAAGCCCAGGATGTCTACTTTCCAATTGGGCTTCTGTAGATCCAGAAAATCCACTTCGAGTGCAGGGAGGTCAGAATCCAACAGCATCTGCAGTCCTTTTCAGTCTCTGAATCAGATTTTTGCTCAGGTCCCTCAATTTCAGCCAGAAAATACCTGAAATCATAGAAAAATACACAAACTCATAGTAAAGTCCAGAAAAGTGAATTTTAACTAAAAACTGATAAAAATATATTAAGAACTCAACTAAAACTACTAAAAACATACTAAAAACAATGCCAAAAAGCATACAAATTATCCGCTCATCACAACACCAAACTTAAATTGTTGCTTGTCCCCAAGCAACTAAAGATCAAATAAGATAAAAAGAAGAGAATATGCAATGAACTCCAAAAACATCTATGAAGATCAGTATTAATTAGATGAGCGGGGCTTTTAGCTTTTTGCCTCTGAATAGTTTTGGCATCTCACTTTATCCTTTGGAACTCAGAATGATTGGCTTCTTTAGGAACTCAGAATCCAGATAGTGTTTATTGATTCTCCTAGTTAAGTATGATGATTCTTGAACACAGCTACTTTATTGAGTCTTGGCTGTGGCCCAAAGCACTCTGTCTTCCAGTATTACCACCGGATACATACATGCCACAGACACATAAATGGGTGAACCTTTTCAGATTGTGACTCAGCTTTGCTAAAGTCCCCAATTAGAGGTGTCCAGGGTTCTTAAGCGCACTCTTTTTGCCTTGGATCACAACTTTATTTCTTTCTTTCTTTTTTCTTTTCTTTTCTTTTTTTTCGGTTTTTTTTTGTATTCACTGCTTTTTCTTGCTTCAAGAATCATTTTTTATGATTTTTCAGATCCTCAATAACATGTCTCCTTTTTCATCATTCTTTCAAGAGCCAACATTCATGAATCACAAATTCAAAAGACATATGCACTGTTCAAGCATACATTCAGAGAACAAAAGTGTTGCCACCACATCAAAATAATTAAACTGTTATAAAATTCAAAATTCATGCAATTCTTTTTCCTTTCAATTTAAGCACGTTTTTATTTAAGAAAGGTGATGGATTCATAGGACATTCATAACTTTAAGGCATAGACACTAAGACACTAATGATCATAAGACACAAACATGGATAAACATAAGCACTAAAATTCGAAAAACAGAAGAATAAAGAACAAGGAAATCAAGGAACGGGTCCACCTTAGTGATGGCGGCTCTTCCTTCCTCTTGAAGATCCTATGGAGTGTTTGAGCTCCTCAATGTCTCTTCCTTGCCTTTGTTGCTCCTCTCTCATGATTCTTTGATCTTCTCTTATTTCATGGAGGAGAATGGAGTGTTCTTGGTGCTCCACCCTTAGTTGTCCCATGTTGGAACTCAAGTCTCCTAGGGAGGTGTTTAGTTGCTCCCAATAGTTTTGTGGAGGAAAGTGCATCCCTTGAGGCATCTCAGGGATCTCATGATGAGAGGGGTCTCTTGTGTGCTCCATCCTTTTCTTGGTAATGGGCTTATCCTCATCAATGGTGATGTCTCCCTCTATGTCAACTCCAACTGAATAACAGAGGTGACAAATGAGGTGAGGAAAGGCTAACCTTGCCAAGGTAGAGGACTTATCCGCCACCTTGTAGAGTTCTTGGGCTATAACCTCATGAACTTCCACTTCTTCTCCAATCATGATGCTATGGATCATGATGGCCCGGTCTAAAGTAACTTCGGACCGGTTGCTAGTGAGAATGATTGAGCGTTGGATAAACTCCAACCATCCTCTAGCCACGGGTTTGAGGTCATGCCTTCTCAATTGAACCGGCTTGCCTCTTGAATCTCTCTTCCATTGTGCGCCCTCTTCACATATGATTGTGAGGACTTGGTCCAACCTTTGATCAAAGTTGACCCTTCTTGTGTAAGGATGTTTATCTCCTTGCATCATAGGCAAGTTGAACGCCACCCTCACACTTTCCGAACTAAAATCCAAGTATTTCCCCCGAACCATAGTAAGATAATTCTTTGGATCCGGGTTCATACTTTGATCATGGCTCTTGGTGATCCATGCATTGGCATAGAACTCTTGAACCATCAAGATTCCAACTTGTTGAATGGGGTTGGTAAGTACTTCCCAACCTCTTCTTTGGATCTCATGGCGGATCTCCGGATATTCACCCTTTTTGAGTGAAAAGGGGACCTCGGAGATCACCTTCTTCAAGGCCACAACTTCATAGAAGTGGTCTTGATGCACCCTTGAGATGAACCTAACCATCTCCCATGACTCGGAGGTGGAAGCTTTTGCCTTCCCTTTCCTCTTTCTAGAGGTTTCTCCGGCCTTGGATGCCATAATGGTTATGGAAAAACGAAAAAGCAACGCTTTTACCACACCAAACTTAAAATGTTTGCTCGTCCTCGAGCAAAAGAAGAAAGAAGAGAGTAGAAGAAGAAGAAATGAGGAAGAGGGAGATGGTGGTGTATTCGGCCAAAGAGGGGGAGAAGTGGTGTTTTGGTTGTGTGAAAATGAAGGAGTGAAGAAGGGTATTTATAGGAGAGAGGAGAGATGGGGTTCGGCCATATTGGGTGGGTTTGGGAGGGAAAGTGGTTTGAATTTGAAGGGTGAGGTTGGTGGGGTTTTATGAAGGATGGATGTGAGTGGTGAAGAAAAAGATGGGATTTGATAGGTGAAGGGGTTTTGGGGAAGAGGTAGTGAGGTGATTGGTGAATGGGGGAAGAAGAGAGAGAGTGGTGGTGGGGTTGGTGGGGATCCTGTGGGGTCCACAGATCCTGTGGTGTCAAGGAAAAGTCATCCCTGCACCAAATGTTGCTCAAAATCACGTTTTGAGCCATTTCTGGCGTTAAACGCCGGGCTGGTGCCCATTCCTAGCGTTTAACGCCAGGTTCTTGCCCTTTTCTGGCGTTTAACGCCAGTCTGGTGCCCCTTTCTGGCGTTAAACGCCCAGAATGGTGCCAGACTGGGCGTTAAACGCCCAACTGCTAGGTTTACTGGCGTTTAAACGCCAGCAACATCTTCCTCCAGGATGTGCTGTTTTTCTTCCTGTTTTTCATTTTGTTTTTGCTTTTTCAATGGATTTTGTGACTTCTTATGATCATCAACCTACAAAAAACATAAAATAACAAAAGAAACTATATAAATTATAATTATTGGGTTGCCTCCCAACAAGCGCTTCTTTAATGTCAGTAGCTTGACAGAGGGCTCTCATGGAGCCTCACAGATACTCAGAGCAATGTTGGAACCTCCCAACACCAAACTTAGAGTTTGAAAGTGGGGGTTCAACACCAAACTTAGAGTTTGGTTGTGGCCTCCCAACACCAAACTTAGAGTTTGACTGTGGGGGCTCTTCTTGACTCTGATTTGAGAGAAGCTCTTCATGCTTCATCTCTATGGTGACAGAGGGATGTCCTTGAGCCTTAAACACAAAGGATTCTTCATTCACTTGAATGATTAACTCTCCTCTATCAACATCAATCACAGCCTTTGCTGTGGCTAGGAAGGGTCTGCCAAGGATGATGGTTTCATCCATGCACTCCCCAGTCTCTAGGACTACGAAATCAGTAGGGATGTAATGGTCTTCAACTTTTACCAGAACATCCTCTACAAGTCCATAGGCTTGTTTTCTTGAGTTGTCTGCCATCTCTAGTGAGATTTTTGCAGCTTGCACCTCAAAGATCCCTAATTTCTCCATTACAGAGAGGGGCATAAGGTTTACACTTGACCCTAAGTCACACAAGGCCTTCTTGAAGGTCATGGTGCCTATGGTACAAGGTATAGAAAACTTCCCAGGATCCTGCCTCTTTTGAGGCAGTTTCTGCCTAGACAAGTCATCCAGTTCTTTGGTGAGCAAGGGAGGTTCATCTTCCCAAGTCTCATTTCCAAATAACTTGTCATTTAGCTTCATGATTGCTCCAAGATATTTAGCAACTTGCTCTTCAGTGACATACTCATCCTCTTCAGAGGAAGAATACTCATCAGAGCTCATGAAAGGCAGAAGTAAGTCCAATGGAATCTCTATAGTCTCATTTTGAGCCTCAGATTCCCATGGTTCCTCATTGGGGAACTCAGAGGAGGTTGGTGTACACCCATTGAGGTCTTCCTCAGTGACGTCCACCTCCTCTCTTTCCTCTCCATATTCGGCCATGGTTATGGCTTTGCACTCTCCTTTTGGATTTTCTTCTGTGTTGCTTGGGAGAGTACTAGGAGGGAGTTCAGTAATTTTCTTGCTCAGCTGACCCACTTGTCCTTCCAAATTCCTAATGGAGGACCTTGTTTCATTCATGAAACTTTGAGTGGTCTTTATTAGATCAGAGACCATTGTTGCTAAGTCAGAGGTATTCTGCTTAGAACTCTCTGTCTGTTGCTGAGAAGATGATGGAAAAGGTTTGCCATTGCTAAACCTGTTTCTTCCACTATTATTGTTGTTAAAACCTTGTTGAGGTCTTTCTTGATTCTTCCATGAGAAATTTGGTTGATTTCTCCATGAAGAATTATAGGTGTTTCTATAGGGTTCTCCTAGGTAATTCACCTCCTCCATTGAAGGATTCTCAGGATCATAAGCTTCTTCCTCAGATGAAGCTTCCTTAGTATTGTCAGGTGTATTTTGCATTCCAGACAGACTTTGAGAAATCAAATTGACTTGTTGAGTCAATATCTTGTTCTGAGCCAGTATGGCATTCAGAGTGTCAATCTCAAGAACTCCTTTCTTCTGACTAGTCCCATTGTTCACAGGATTCCTTTCAGAAGTGTACATGAATTGGTTATTTGCAACCATCTCAATGAGCTCTTGAGCCTCTGTAGGCGTCTTCTTCAGATGAAGAGATCCTCCAGCAGAGCTATCCAAAGACATCTTGGACAGTTCAGAGAGACCATCATAGAAAATACCTATGATGCTCCATTCAGAAAGCATGTCTGAAGGACATTTTCTGATTAATTGTTTGTATCTTTCCCAAGCTTCATAGAGGGATTCTCCATCCTTCTGTCTGAAGGTTTGGACTTCCACTCTAAGCTTACTCCATCTTTGAGGTGGAAAGAACTTTGCCAAGAAGGCATTGACTAGCTTTTCCCAAGAGTCCAGGCTTTCTTTAGGTTGAGAGTCCAACCATATTCTAGCTCTGTGTCTTACAGCAAAAGGGAATAGCATCAGTCTATAGACCTCAGGGTCAACCCCATTAGTCTTGACTGTGTCACAGATTTGCAAGAATTCAGCTAAGAACTGATGAGAATCTTCCATTGGAAGTCCATGGAACTTGCAATTCTGTTGCATTAGAGAAACTAATTGAGGCTTAAGCTCAAAGTTGTTTGCTCCAATGGCAGGGATAGAGATGCTTCTCCCATAAAAATCAGGAGTAGGTGCAGTAAAGTCACCCAGCACCTTCCTTGCATTGTTTGCGTTATTGTTGTTTTCGGCTGCCATGTCTTCTTCTTCTTTGAAGAATTCGGTCAGGTCCTCTAAAGAGAGTTGTGCTTTGGCTTCTCTTAGCTTTCTCTTCAAGGTCCTTTCGGGTTCAGGGTCAGCTTCAACAAGAACGCCTTTGTCTCTGCTCCTGCTCATATGAAAGAGAAGAGAACAAGAAAATGTGGAATCCTCTATGTCACAGTATAGAGATTCCTTGAAGTGTCAGAGGAAAAGAAAAATAGAAGAAAGAAGGTAGAAGAATTCGAACTTGATTAGATAGAGTTCGAATTGTGCATTAAGAAGGAGTAGTACTCCATAAATGGAAGGATGTGGGAGGAGAGAAGAGAATTTTCGAAAATTAATTAGAAAGATGTTAAAAACATTTTAAAAATTGATTGATAATTTTCGAAAATTGAAAGTGGAAAAGAAATCAAGTGATTTTTGAAAAAGATTTTGAAATTAGAAATTAAAAAGATTTGATTGAAAACTATTTTGAAAAAGATGTGATTAAAAAGATATGATTGAAAAGTTATGGTTTTAAAAAGATTTTGATTTGAAAACAATTTTAAAAGATATGATTTGAAAACACTTTTAAAAAGATTTGATTTGAAAAATCAATGACTTGCCTAACAAGAAAAGATATGATTCAAACATAAAACCTTCCTCAACAGAAAAGGCAAAAAATGTTCAATCAAATCATTAATTGTTAGTAAGTATCTTTGAAAAAGGAAAGAAATTAATTTTGAAAACATTTGATTGAAAAGATTTGATTTGAAAAAGATTTGATTTTGAAAAACTTTGAAAACTTGAAAAAAAATTTGATTTGAAAAACAAAATCTTCCCCCTAGCACCATCCTGGCGTTAAACGCCCAGAATGGTATACATTCTGGCGTTTAACGCCCAAAATGCTACCTCTTTGGGCGTTAAACGCCCAACCAGGTACCCTGGCTGGCGTTTAAACGCCAGTCTGTCTTCTTCACTGGCCATTTTTGAATGCTCAGCTTTTTCTGTATAATTCCTCTGCAGTATGTTCTGAACCTTCAATTCTTTGTATCATTGACTTGAAAAGACACAAATTAAAAATATTTTTGGATTTTTTTAATAATCAAAATGCAACAAGAATCAAATAACAATGCATGCAAGACACCAAACTTAGCAGTTTGTATACTACTGACACTAACAAAATGAAAATGCTCATGAGACACACAAGATACTCAAGTCAATAGAATTCAAAGATCAGAGCAAGTAAATCATCAAGAACATCTTGAAGATCACTAAGATATATGAATGCATGCAATTGACACCAAACTTAAGATGAGACACTAGACTCAAACAAGAAATATTTTTGAATTTTATGATTTTGTAATTTTTTTTTGTGTTTTTCGAAAATTAAGTGGGAAAAGATATCAAAATTCTTAATGAGAATTCCAGGAATCAGTGCAATGCTAGTCTAAGACTCCGGTCCAGGAATTAGACATGGCTTCACAGCCAGCCAAGCTTTCAAAGAAAGCTTCGGTCCAAAACACTAGACATGACCAAAGGTCAGCCAAGCCTTAGCAGATCACTGCTCCAAAAGCAAAATTGATGAAAATCAACAAGCTCTTGTGGTGATAAGTTGAAACCTCGGTCCAATCAGATTAGACATGGCTTCTCAGCCAGCCAGATTTCAACAAATCATCATGAAACTCTAGAATTCATCTTCAAGAATTTCGAAAAAAATAAATGCCTAATCTAAGCAACAAGATGAACCGTCAGTTGTCCATACACAAGAACAATCCCCGGCAACGGCGCCAAAAACTTGGTGCACGAAATTGTGATCAATACTCTTCAAAACATAAACAATCCCTAGTAATGGCTCCAAAGTCTTGGTGCTCAATACCATGGCATAAACACAACTTCGCACAACTAACCAGCAAGTGCACTGGGTCGTCCAAGTAATAAACCTTACGCGAGTAAGGGTCGATCCCACGGAGATTGGTGGTATGAAGCAAGCTATGGTCATCTTGTAAATCTTAGTCAGGCAGACTCAATTGGGTATAGATGATGAACGAAAATAACATAAGAGATAAAGATAGAGATACTTATGTATATCATTGGTGAGAGCTTCAGACAAGCGTATGAAGATGCCTTCCCTTCCGTCTCTCTGCTTTCCTACTGCCTTCATCCAATCCTTCTTACTCCTTTCCATGGCAAGCTCGTGTAGGGTTTCACCGTTGTCAGTGGCTACCTCCCATCCTCGCAGTGAAAGCTAATGCTCACGCACTCTGTCACAGTACGGCCAATCACCGGTTGGTTCCCGCTCCTACTGGAATAGAATCCCTCTTTTGCGTCTGTCACTAACGCCCAGCAGGTTAGGAGTTTGAAGCACGTCACAGTCATTCAATCATTGAATCCTACTCAGAATACCACAGACAAGGTTAGACCTTCCGGATTCTCTTGAATGCCGCCATCAGTTCTTGCCTATACCACGAAGATTCTGATCTCACGGAATGGCTGGCTCGTTTGTCAGGCGAGCACTCGGTTGTCAGGCGATCAACCATGCATCATGCAATCAGAAATCCAAGAGATATTCACTAAGCCTCAGATGCTTGTAGAACAAGAATGGTTGTCAGTCACCTTGTTCATAGGTGAGAAAGGTGATGAGTGTCACGGATCATCACATTCATCAAGTTGAAGAACAAGTGATATCTTGGACAAAGAACAAGAGGAATTGAATAGAAGAACAATAGTAATTGCATTAATACTCGAGGTACAGCAGAGCTCCACACCTTAATCTATGGTGTGTAGAAACTCCACCGTTGAAAATACATAAGAACAAGGTTTAGGCATGGCCGAATGGCCAGCCTCCCAAAGTGAGTTCAATCATCAAAACATGATCAAAAGACTCTCTATCTCAATTACAATAGTAAAAGGTCCTACTTATAGAAAACTAGTAGCCTAAGGTGTACAAAGATGAGTAAATGACATAAAAATCCACTTCCGGGCCCACTTGGTGTGTGCTTGGGCTGAACAATGAAGCATTTTCGTGTAGAGACTTCTCTTGGAGTTAAACGCCAGCTTTTATGCCAGTTTGGGCGTTTAACTCCCAATTAGGTGCCAGTTCCGGCGTTTAACGCTGGAATTTCTGTAGGTGACTTTGAACGCCGGTTTGGGCCATCAAATCTTTGGCAAAGTATGGACTATCATATATTGCTGGAAAGCCCAGGATGTCTACTTTCCAACGCCGTTGAGAGCGCGCCAATTGGGCTTCTGTAGCTCCAGAAAATCCACTTCGAGTGCAGGGAGGTCAGAATCCAACAGCATCTGCAGTCCTTTTCAGTCTCTGAATCAGATTTTTGCTCAGGTCCCTCAATTTCAACCAGAAAATACCTGAAATCACAGAAAAACACACAAACTCGTAGTAAAGTCCAGAAAAGTGAATTTTAACTAAAAACTGATAAAAATATATTAAGAACTCAACTAAAACTACTAAAAACATACTAAAAACAATGCCAAAAAGCGTACAAATTATCCGCTCATCACTCCTCCCAAGAAAACTAATTTTACCCACATTCGATTAGGTTGGTCAAAATATGTGAGTAGATACAACCATCCTTCGGTAAAATAGAGTTTAGTACCTCTTCTTTGAACGCTTACACCCATGTAGTTAGAACGCGAATCAGTGAATAGAACTCGATGAGGTATTTCATGGATGTGATGCATTGTAAACAATTGTGGCAAAAAATAATCGCATTGGAACATTAGTCGAAAAGATAAGTTGCAGTAAGAACAATCATTAAATTATCAAAAAAATAATATAATAAAATAAGTATATAAAAAATATTATATAAAATTATAAATTATACCTTAAAAGGATCAAATTCGATGAAATACAAAGAATACATTCTATGAAATAGTAAATAAAAATAATAAATTTACAAAAGTGAGTTGACTCTCAGATCTAGGCTCATGTACACAAAAAATTCTATATATAGGCTTTATTAAAAAAATAAATATGTAAATTAGTTATTATTAAGGTAATTTTTTATTATTTACGTTAGTTATACATTATATATTTGTTTTTGTTAAAGTTATATGATTTTATCGTATCATATCATGATTAGAATCATTATTTTTTTATTATGAATAGAGTAACTGGGACCAACTTCATATATTGATAAACCACTATTTTATGGTATATTTTTTATTAAATTCAGTAGATTTTATCAACTATTCTCACACTTATTCATGTAAATTGCATGCTTTTAAGTTTCCTTCCCAATTTTGTGCTACAATTGAAAATATGCTTTTTTGACCTTAAAATTGCTAATTTGTAGTCTTCTCTAATTACCATTCGATGCCGTGATATGTGTGTTAAGTGTTTTCAGGTTTTATAGGGTAGGAATGGCTTAGAGCATGGAAAAGAAGCATGCAAAAGTAGAAGGAACACAAGAATTTTGAGATTTGAAAAGCTGGCCTCGATGCGCACGGATCGATGACGCGTACACGTGGCAAGTTCAATATCCAGCGACGCGTACGCGTGGCTGACACGTACGTGTGACAAACGTCACGTGCCTCAGTTACAAGAAAACCATGGGGGTGATTTCTGGGCTACTTTTGACCCAGTTTCAGGCCCGAAATTGAAGACAAGCGGCTGCAGAGTGGAGATGGGATTCATTCATCATTTATTCATTCACTTTTACACTTTAGGTTTTAGATGTAGGTTTCTAGAGAGAGAGAGGCTCTCTCTTCTCTCTAGGTTTTAGAATTTTTAGTCTTATTTCTTCTTAGCTTCAGAATTTCATCTTGCTTTAATTTAGTTTTTTTACCTTTTATTGTTCTAGTATCTTAGTTTATCTTCTGTTGTTGATTTCTTTATTTTTTCAATTTAGTTTATGAACTCTTCTTGTTAAATTCAATTTTCTTTTAGTGTAATTTGAGGTATTTCATGTTTATTGCTTCTTTCTTTAATTGTTGGTTATTGATTCCTTGCATTTGTTAATCTTAGATTTTACTATTTCTTGTTACTTTTCTATGCTTTTATTTTGTGCCTTCCAAGTGTTTGATAAAATGTTTGGTTAGGTTTTAGAAGGAATTTTTATGTTCTTGACTTGAATTGATTAATTAGATACTCTTGAGTTATTAAAATTCTTTTATTGATTGGTGATTAAAAGTTGCTAGTTTGCTTGAGCCTCACTAAATCTAGTCATTATTTGATTAGGACTTGTGAACTTATGTCAATTTTGCTCGCTTGGCTTTCTTTCATTTGTTAGAGGATAACTAAGTGAAAGCGATTCGCACTTACCATCATAATTGATGATGATAATGAGGATACGAATTCCAATTCTCAATCCTTGCTAGGACCTTTCTTAGTTATTAGTTTATTTTTCTCGCAATTTATATTTTCTTGTTCCTTATTTGAAAACCCAAAAAGAAGTACATCATAACCAATAATAAATATACTTCCCTGTAATTCCTTCAGAGACGACCCGATGATTAAATACTTTGGTTTATTTTTATTGGGGTTTGTACTTGTGACAACCTAATTAAACGTTGATTGAGGATTAATTGTCAGTTTAAATCTATACTTGCAACGAAGTTATTTTTAGAAATTCTTTACCGACATTTTTCTTCCGTCATGTTTTTGGCGCCGTTGCCAGGGAGTTGCAAATGTGTGCCTTGTTATTGGTTATTGTGAATATTGTGAATATGTTTGCCTTTTGTTTCTTTGTTAGTTGTTGCTAGTTTTAGGAGTTTAATTTCATTATTTCTTGTTAGTTTTTATTTTTATTTCCTCTCATTACTATGAATTCTCACCACTTTGGCTATGAGTTTGGTTTAAATTATGTTGTAGGGAATGGAAGCTACAATGAGAACATGCATCAAGGATGGGACAATCAAAAGTGGGAGGAGCCTCAAGCTTATGGACAACCTTCATAACAACAACCCTCTCCAATGCACTATGAGCAAGAGTCATTCCAAGATGCATATCAACCCGACGGCTATGGTGGAGCTCCTTGTGACTACCAACAACCACCACCATATGCCTATGAACCTCCTCCACAACATAGCCTTCAACCATACTCACAAGCCTCATACCACCAAACACCTTCATATGATCCTAACCCTTATCCACCGTACCAACCACCATATGAACCATACACAGAGTCACAATAATTCCAACCCAGTTACTCTCAAGAACCACCACCTCAATATACACCATCTCCATATCATTCTCAAGATGAACCACCACAACTCCAGCATCATTACCTTCACAACCCTTCTTTTCCCTCCAACCAAGCTCCTATGGATGATACACTTGGTGTCATTCTTCAAGAGCAACAAGAGCTTTAAACCACACTCACCTCTACCCTCACCGGTTTCACCTCTACCTTTCAAGAGCTTATATCCTGTCTACCTCCACCTTCTACCAACAACCAAAGCACCTTCTAACCTTCAAGCTTTAATGCAAATCCTTTTCAACCGCAAGATGAACTCTCTTTTCCACCACAATCCTCCATGGAAGAGTATTCATATTCATCATCCCAAGAGCAATATGATCCTACTCATATTAGCCAAGTGGAATAAGATCCAATGGATCATCTCAAGGAAGCAATGGATCGGCTCCAAGCAATCATCCATCGAAAGGAGCAAGAGGAAGGCCAAAGGACGCGCAAAACTATCATGGCTAACATTGCTAAAATTAAAGCCACTGTGAACTCATGGGATACATGCCACAAGCAAAGTAGTTCCACGGACGAATGTGAAAAATTAACCGAAGAGAAGAGCATGAAGGAGATTTTTGAATCTCAACATGAGAACAAGAAAATAGAGTGTGTTGTGCAACAAGTGGAAAGTATAGAGATTGTTGAAGAAGAAGCAGTGGGTGAAAGCCTAGGCGAAGTTGAACAAAAGGTGGATTCCAAGCTTGAGAACACTTCCACACCAAGTGATGTTATTGATGATTTTGTGAAAGTTGTTGAACCTTCTTCAATTGAGCATGAATTTGATGTTGAAGAGAATAATGTGCAACCTCTTAGGCAATATTGTGAATGATGAGAGATTGGAAGAGGTTGAGCAAGTGATAAATCCTATTATTGAAGATGATTCCACACCAACTAATGTGCTATTTGAGATTGTTGAACCTTTCTCATTGTGTTGTGAAATTAATGTTGAGGAGGCTAGAGCACAACCTCCAACACATGACTTGAACAATGAAGAATGTATAAAAGAAGTTGGTGAGCAAGGAATTGAAATTAAAGAAAGCTACCAAAAGGAAGTGGTTGAAGTTGACGAAGCTTGCCAAGAGGTGGAACTGGTCAAGGAAGAGCACAAGGGAGTGGAGCTTGTTTAATAATATTTGGCATTACTTCGATAGCTTTTTAATAAAAAAAGAAGGCACGACACGTGTGCGCGTAGGCGACGCGTACGCGTCACTAGGATACTACTGCTCTCTGGTACAAAAACCAGAGAGTTTTGCTGGAACTATGCTCGTTGGGTGCGAGGCGTATAACCAGGCCCACGCGTACGCATCGCCGATGCGTACGCATCACCCAAAATTTCTACCATCCGACACATGTGTGTAGACGACGCGCACACGTCATATCTGATGGTGTTTTTGTGGAAAAACGAATTCCCAACACACAAATCTAACCGGCAAGTGTATTGGGTCGCATCAAGTAGTAATAACTCACTTAGAGTGAGGTCGATCCCACAGGGATTGATGGATCAAGCAACTTTAGTGGGTGATTAGTTTAGTCAAGCTAACATTGAAGTGAAATTGGATGAAATGTAGCCAACAGAAAGTAATTTGACAAGAATTGTAAATGACAGAATGTAAATAGGAAGAAAACTTAAAGAGCAAGAAATGTAAATTGATAGAATCTTAAATGACAAGAAATATAAATTGCATCAAATGTAAAGGGGGCTGGGGTGTTGGAAATTAAAGAGAGCAATGAAGTAGAATTAAGAACAATTGACTGAAAAGAAAATTGCAGGAAAGTAAATTGGAAGCAATGTAACAGAAGAGTTGAATTCAAGCTCAATGTAAATTGACGTGTATAATTGCAGAAAAGTAAAGTTGCAGAAGAAGTAGAAGTGTAGAAGAGCAAATCAAGTTCAATGAAAATGAAACTGTGAATTTTGCAGAAAGGAAAACTTGCAGAATAAGAAAAATTGAAACAGAAAGGAAAGAAAACTCAGATCTGATTTTTAGTTCTCAAGTTCAAAAAAGAAAATGTAAACAAAGAGCTCTCTATTCTACTCCTAATGCTCCCTAATGGAGCCAGCCTTCTTAATGAAATGAAATTGATGCCTTTATATAGGCTTTACAAGATGAAAATGAAATTGAAATTGAAAACAAATTAAATGAAATTCCTAATCTAACTATTTCTTGTGCCTTTGAGTAATGTCAATGAGTCTTGCTTGCTTTGAGGCTTCAAAGGGCTTGAATTAATTGAGTCAGATTGTACTTATGGTGGGCTCTTTTGGTGTGTGAAGGAATGGATCTAAAATGGCAATTGAATAAAAATTCAACCCATGGTGCACCTCCCAGGGGAGCTTTCAGTTAACTAAGTTAACTGAGCGCTCCAAGTCTTGGTCCCAGGGCTCAATTTGTTGCGTGCATTGCTCTAGAGTAGCGCTCAGTTGGAATTTTCTAACTGAGCGCCCAAACTTGTGTTCTTAGCTCCTTTGTATTGCACACCAAGCTCCTTGTGGCAAGCATCAGGGTAGCGCTCAGTGAAAATGTTTTAACTGAGCGCCCCTTACCTTAATATAGCGCTTTCTTTGGTAAATTCAAGGTGCTTGGTTCGAGCCTTAATGAAGACAATTCAGAGCCTATTTTCCTTGGCCAAGTGGAGTACTCCTTCCTTGCAAGAGATGAGCTCCTTGGTTCGAATCCTACTAGTTGCATTTTGTGTACTGCGTCTTGCATTTTCTTTGGGAGATAGCACGATAAAGTTAAAAAAATTAACTGAGCGCTCCTTTGAATCAAGCTTCCTTGTAGCGCTCAGTTTGGTTTCTCAACGCAGCGCTGTGGCCTTGCTCCCTTTCTTGGGCATGCTTCCTTGGATTTGTAGAGCGCTGCTTTTCCTTGGCCTAGCAATGATGTAGCGCTCGGTTATTAAAGCCAACGCAGCGCTCCAATTGGTTCCTTCATTGGCCTTTACATGCTTTTATTAATAATGCTTAGTAATGCAATGCTTTAATCGTTAAAGCCAATGCAAGCATATAATACATTATCAATTGCCAATTAGCTTTAATAATGCATGCTTTCATTAAATGCCGTAGCATTGCATTCATTAGCTTTACTAATTAAATATTTCATGCATGCATTCATTAAATTCATTCGGCCATAATTAAATGCATGCATGCATAAGTATTAACGCATGTGTATAAGGCCAAGGCTTCATGGTCATGGGCCACGCTTTTAGCCTAAGACATCAAAGTGTGTTCTAACTTTAAAGGATGTCCAAAATTCTTCTTTTCTTCTTTTTAGTTTATTTTGTGCTTTTTTGCTTCTTTTTCTTCTTATTTATTACAAAATTTATAAAATCAAAAGATCAAGGAAATATACCATTTAAGCACAAAAGAATGCAATATTTGAGCACAAATCATAAATTTCTTGTATGAAAGAGCATAGAAAAACATGACATGATGACATGTCATCAATATCTCAATGCTGTAATGCTAGTACAAAAACCAGAGACTTGTGATGGAACCGTGCGGCTACTGTGCGCAGACCTCACGCGTACGCGTGCCTAACGCGTACGCGTCGATAGCATTATCATCAACTCACGCGTAAGCGTGATGGATGCGTACACGTCACTTCTCTATCCCTCTTGGTCACGTGCACGCGTGACCCATGCGCGGGCGTCGCGTTCGCACCCTGTTTCTACCTTGTTTCTTTTCCTTTCTTCTTCTCTGTTCTTCCTTTCTTACTTTCTTCTTCTCCCTCTCTTCACATTTTCACTTCTCATTTTTATCCTCTTTCTCTTCTTTTGTTTATTACATTTTAACTTTGTTGTTTGTTCCTCTTTTATTTTCTATATTTGTTGTTTTAACATTGGTGTTGAATTTTCTTACTCAACTGTTGAATATTTCTTGCATTGTTTTGGTGCTTCTTGACTTGTTTGATATTGTTGGGTGCTGATACTTTTAAATCAATATCTAATCTCTTGTGATACTTGCATTCTTTGTGCATTGATATGGACTCACATTGTCTTTCATACTCCACTTTTTCTTAGTTATTATTTGCAAATTTTGCCCCACACATAAGATTAGTGCTTTAGTCCTTCCTAACTCATTATTCTTTGTTTTTGTGCTTCATTATCATTGAGTTAGGATGGGACCGAATACTCTCATGCTCATCGATCACTAATTTTGTCTGTGTCAATTCTCATTTTAATTTGATGTTTCCGAGTATTCTTTTCATTTACCTATGCTTCGACTTTACTCATTCATCAAGTGTTTGTTGATATGCCATTCGCTTATATTGCTCTCTCACTTACATGTTGTAGCTACTATGTAGTTGAGAATTCCACTCTTATTTGGCATTAGCCCACCTATATTATATTTATTTTGATATCTTTGTTTGTAGACTAGTCTTCTTCCTTTTTCTCTCCTTTCAAGCTGGCCACCAAGACGGAACAGGAAAAGCTTCTAAATGGGGGCGAACCACGAGTCCATCCGCACAATTCTTTGACGAAGTTCATCAGTTGCAGCAACCCACCTGATCCACCCTGCTCATCTTTGCATGCACCGAGGACGGTGCAAACTTTAAGTGTAGGGAGGTCAAGACCGACTTCCATAGGTAACTACTTCCTATTCCAACACCAAATCTTAATTTTCTTTCTTAGCTAGTTATTGCATTGCATGATAGATTGCATGTTCAGTTAGTTGCTTGCATTTATGTTCTACTTGGTTGAAGTGATAATTTCTTGTCCAAGAAAATATTTTAGAGCATTTCACTAATTTGAATTAAAAATTTTGTTAAACTTACTTGAAAAAATTTATTTTTGGAACATGGTTTTAGAGCTCGAACACACAAACCCATTGAGATTTTGAGCCTATTTGATTGATTGCATCTTATCAACCAATATTTTGTTTCGGTGTGTGTTGTTCACTCTAAAATTGTGATCTTTGTCTTGCTTGATTCTATATTTTCATTGTTTGATGAATGAATGCATTTATATGATTGAGGCCCTTGTTTCACTAAGCTCACATATCCCTATGGCCTTACCCTTTTCATCATCTTTTTGCAACCCCATGTTGAGTCTATTTTACCCCATTTGTTCTTTATTTTAGCACATCATTAACTCTAAGAAGAAAACAATGAATGTCCTTATTTTGAATTCTTGGTTAGCTTAGACTATTGAGAGTATATATGAATTAAGTGTGGGAAAATTGGGTTTGGGAACATTTAGTTTAGGAATTGGGTATTGTATATTTTTTTGAAAATGTGAGAAAGATAGTTGAGCACATATTCTTATATTCAATACCTTAATCATATGCATTGAGAAAAATAAAAGCAAAAGAAAAACCAAAAATAAAAGAAAAAAAGAAAACAATAAAAAGGGGATAAAATGTCCCAAAATAAATGGTGGTAGTAATGCATATGTATTGTACTCAAATTTGGGATGTATGAATATGTGGAAAACATAGTTAATGGGTAGTTAGATTTTGTATTTTGATTACATAGAGTATCTTAGGTTAGGTGGGAAGTTTAGGTTAATCAAGATTCGAATTTTAGTCCACTTGACCAAATATATTCTGATGAGCGGATAATTTATACGCTTTTTGGCATTGTTTTTAGGTAGTTTTTAGTAAATTCAAGCTACTTTTAGGGATGTTTTCATTAGTTTTTATGTTAAATTCACATTTCTGGACTTTACTATGAGTTTGTGTATTTTTCTGTGATTTTAGGTAATTTCTGGCTGAAATTGAGGGACTTGAGCAAAACTCTGATAGGAGGCTGACAAAGGACTGCTGATGCTGTTGGAATTTGACCTCCCTGCACTCGAAATGGATTTCTGGAGCTACAGAACTCCAAATGACGCGCTCTCAATGGCGTTGGAAAGTAGACATTCAGAGCTTTCCAGCAATATATAATAGTCCATACTTTATTCGGGAATTGACGACGTGAACTGGCGCTCAACGCCAGTTCCATGTTGCTGTCTGGAGTAAAACGCCAAAAACACGTCACGACCCGGAGTTGAACGCCCAAAACACGTTACAACTTGGCGTTCAACTCCAAAAGAAGCCTCAGCTCGTGGATAGATCAAGCTCAGCCCAAACACACACTAAGTGGGCCCCGGAAGTGGATTTATGCATCAATTACTTACTCTTGTAAACCCTAGTAGCTAGTCTAGTATAAATAGGATAATTTACTATTGTATTAGAAATCTTTGGTCTCAGTTTTATTTTATTATTCATCTGAGGAGACTATTGATCACGTTTTGGGGGGGGCTGGCCATGCCTGAACCTTTCACTTATATATTTTCAACGGTGGAGTTTCTACACACCATAGATTAAGGGTGTGGAGCTCTGCTGTACCTCAAGTTTCAATGCAATTACTATTATCTTCTATCCAATTCGATTTATTCCTATTCTAAGATATTCGTTGCACTTCAACTTGATGAATGTGATGATCTGTGACACTCATCATCATTCTCACCTATGAACGCGCGTGATTGACAACCACTTCCGTTCTATCTTAGACCGGGCGCATATCTCTTGGATTCCTTAATCAGAATCTTCGTGGTATAAGCTAGAATTGATGGCGGCATTCATGAGAATCCGAAAAGTCTAAACCTTGTCTATGGTATTCCGAGTAGGATTCTGGGATTGAATGACTGTGACGAGCTTCAAACTCCTGAAGGCTGGGCGTTAGTGACAGACGCAAAAGAATCAAGGGATTCTATTCCAACCTAATTAAGAACCGACAGATGATTAGCCGTGCTGTGACAGAGCATTTGGACCTTTTTCACTGAGAGGATGGGATGTAGCCATTGACAACGGTGATGCCCTACATACAGCTTGTCATGGAAAGGAGTAAGAAAGATTGGATGAAGCAGTAGGAAAGCAGAGATTCAGGAGGAGCACAACATCTCCATACACCTATCTGAAATTTCCACCATGGAAATGCATGAGTAACTTTATCTTTATTTTATGTTTATTTACTCTTATTTGATTTTCCAAATTCCATAATTTATTTAAATCTGCCTGACTGAGATTTACAAGATGACCATAACTTGCTTCATACCAACAATCTCTGTGGGATCGACCCTTACTCACGTAAGGTTTATTACTTGGACGACCCAGTACACTTGCTGGTTAGTTGAACGAAGTTGTGACCACACATACCAAAGAGCTATTATCTCGAATTAAATTTCATACAAGTACAAAGAGTACGGATCACAATTTCGTCCACCACATTCCTACCTTGACTCTAACCCAATTACAACCCTTGGAAAGACCTCTTGATATATGTAGTCATGCATTAAATTTATGTTGATTGGTAGAAGAAGACTAAGTCTTACAAAACAAGATTAGTAGAGAATCGAGAGAATCGATCCTCAAACACTAGAGTGATCAAAGTGTATACACTTTCGGTGAGGGATCGATGCTTAATTCTTTGTTCCTGACTTTCACGAGTTTTCTTCTTGCAAATCTAACTATACTTTATTTTATGATTTCAATTAGTGGAATCAGTTCATATTTGTTCTTAAAAGATTTATTTACTTTTAACCAAGTATGTAGAAGTATTTAGCATGTAGTTGCATTTATATAGATAAATTACATTACATAAATCTCACCATTTTTCCTTCACTCTTTTGGTTCCCTTGAGCTTAGCATGAGGACATGATAATGTTTAAGTGTGGGGAGATTGATAAACCACTATTTTATGGTATATTTTAGATTGAATTTAGTAGATTTTATCAATTATTTTCACACTTATTCATGTAAATTGCATGCTTTTAAGTTTCCTTACTAATTTTGTGCTATAATTGAAAACATGCTTCTTTGGCCTTAAAATTGCTAATTTGTAATCTTCTCTTATTATCATTCGATGCCGTGATATGTGTATTAAGTATTTTGAAGTTTTATAGGACAGGAATGGCTTAGAGGATGGAAATGAAGCATGCAAAAGTGGAAAGAACACAAGAATTTGAAGATTTGAAAAGCTGGCCTCGATGCACACGCATGGATGACGCGTACGCGTGGCAAGTTCAATATCCAGTGATGCGTACACATGGCTGACGCGTACGTGTGACAAACGTCACGTGCGTCAGTTACGAGAAAATGCTTGGGGCGATTTCTGGGCTGCTTTTGACCTAATTTCAGGCCCAAAATTGAATACAAGAAGCTGAATAGTGGAGATGGGAATCATTCATCATTCATTCATTCACTTTTACACTTTAGGTTTTAGATGTAGATTTCTAAAGAGAGGGGCTCTCTCCTCTCTCTAGGTTTTAGGTTTTCAGTCTTATTTCTTCTTAGCTTCAGAATTTCATCTTACTTTAATTTAGCTTTCTTCTACCTTTTATTGTTCTAGTATCTTAGTTTATCTTCTTTTGTTGATTTCTTTATTTTCCCAATTTAGTTTATGAACTCTTCTTGTTAGATTCAATTTCTTTTTAATGTAATTTGAGGTATTTCATGTTTATTGCTTCTTTTTTTAATTGTTGGTTATTGATTCCTTACATTTGTTAATCTTAGATTTTACTATTTCTTATTACTTTTCTATGCTTTTATTTTGTGCCTTCCAAGTATTTGATAAAATGCTTGGTTGGATTTTAAAAGAGATTTTTATGTTCTTGACTTGGATTGATTAATTAGAGACTCTTGAGTTATCAAAATTCTTTTGTTGATTGGTGATTGAAAGTTGCTAGTTTGCTTGAGCCTCACTAAATCTAGTTTTTGACTAGAACTTGTCAACTTAAGTCGATTTCGCTCGCTTGGCTTTCCTTCATTTGTTAGAGGATAACTAAGTGAAAGCGATTTCCACTTACCATCACAATTGATGATGATAAGGAGGATATGAATTCCAATTCTCAATCCTTGTTAGGACCTTTCTTAGTTGTTAGTTTATTTTTCTCGCAATTTATATTTTCTTGTTCATTATTTCAAAACCCCAAAAAGAAGTACATCATAACCAATAATAAATACACTTCCTTACAATTCCTTGAGAG
The DNA here is from genome assembly GCF_014773155.1 of Arachis stenosperma. NCBI lineage: Eukaryota > Viridiplantae > Streptophyta > Magnoliopsida > Fabales > Fabaceae > Arachis > Arachis stenosperma. Next base: position 65,365,628 of record NC_080383.1, read on the forward strand.
ACAACCCGAGGTTTGAATACTTCGATTTATTTTTATTGGGGTTTGTACTTGTGACAACCTAATTAAATGTTGACTGAGGATTAATTGTCAGTTTAGATCTATACTTGCAACGAAGTTATTTTGAGAAATTTTTTTCTGACATGTTTTCTCCGTCAATCATTATCATATCACATTATTATTATTATTATTATTATTATTATTATTATTATTATTATTATTATTATTATTATTATTATTATTATTATTATTATTATTATTATTATCAACATAAATGGATCATCATTAAGTTAACAACTTGCCGTTAATAAAATCATTAGATAATGAATAAGAATTAGAATTGTATCAATATAATTAAAATCAATATAATTAAAATGATTAAAAATATTTTCAAGAGATAATTAGTTTAATAATGTACTAAATATTGATTTTATATAATTATAATAAAAATATTTTCTTAAATTAGTATAATTATGCATTATTCATTAAATACTAATTGCAATATTGTAATATAATTATAATAAAGATATTTTTTAAAAATAAATTTATTTAGAGAAATATAAATTGGTTATTAATAACTGGTGCCGTTATCATATCATATTATTATTATTATTATTATTATTATTATTATTATTATTATTATTATTATTAAAATGATTAAAAATATTTTCGATTGATAATTGATAAGTAGATTAATAATGCATTAAATATTGATTTTATATAATTATAATGAAGATATTTTCCTAAATTAGTATAATTATGCATTATTACTTAAAGGCTAATTATAGTATAATTATAATAAAGATATTTTTTAAAATAAACTTAGAAGAGAAAATAGTGCATTCATTTTGGCAGAAAAATGAATTTATGAGAAATCGACACCTCACTTCTATTAGCTGGGGAAAAACTCAGTTTTAGTATATTAAGTAAATAGATTATATATAACTTTCATATTGACAATTAAATTTCAGTTGCTACACAAATATTATATTTTAGGTAATGGTACTTCTTTTATTATTTTAAAATTATTATATTTTTAAGATTATTTAATTATGTTTATTTTTCTAAAAACATTGTCATGATTAAAGAGTAACTAATATTCGTTTGTGATAGTCTAAAATTAAAAAAATAAAAAATATAACATTAATATTCTGAGTTTTTCAGACCATGTTTGCCTTACGTATTTTCTATTTCTTATTAATTACTATTTTTTTTACACTTAATTATTATTAATTTATATCAATTAAAATTTATAACTTGAAAAAAATAGATACGTATCTAAAAAATAAACAAAAAATATATTTTCTTTTTAGTAAAACATTTATGTTGCTTTAGCTTTTTTCTGCATTATATCTAACATTTTTACTATAGTTAAAAGTTTTACAGATATAATAAACTAATTGTTATACTATTAAATATATTATTATAGATAAATTATTAAATATAAATTTGTAAAGAATATATAATACTTAGTTAGGTATCATAATCATATTTAAAGGTAACTAAAATTTAAATGATTGAAATTATTAAAGGTTAAATATTTTACACTTAATCAATTTTAGTGTTGTTATTGAAATTAAAAAAAAGGACAAGTTGTTAATAAATTCTATATTTAAATTTAAATTTGAGTAAGAAAATAAAAAAATATTTTAAATTTTATCTCACTAATAAGAGTTAATTTTAAGATAAGAAATTACTTTGTATATCATATTGTAGGATAGTATGGTCATTTGTTATTTTTTAACGACAAATATTGTCAAATCAAATGGTGTAAGAAATTAAAAAGAAATATATTTATCAGTTCAGGAAATACTAATTTATTTTTTAATAGAATAAATTATATATTGAATAACAAAAGTTGTTATTGGTTTCTCTTCACACTAACTAATACTCAACGATAATATTTTGGTACACTATGTTACCAAGAATAAATTTGGTAATGACATAAGTCTATAAATTTAAAAATTTAAAAATTATGTCATAAAATGTGAAATTTTAACAAGGAACAATGTTGATCATATTGTTTTGATTTCAAGAATGAATGTGATATCAACAAATAAATTTATCCCAGGTAAGATAAAAGTCCATAAGTATTGTTATTAATAATGAGATATTAATCTATTTTAAGATAAATACATTTTTTTCTACGAATTTTTTTAACTTGCATGTCAAAGACTAATCCACTACACATTGATACTCTATTTATTAAAGGTCTGCTGCTAACTAATGAATTGTTACGCACACATACAAGGCGAGATTCGAATTTCAAATAATTGCTTATGTAGACAAATGAGATGACCATTCAACTAATCCAAATTGATGAAGACAAATATTAATTATTTTTAATATTTTTAAGTTATAAAATATTTATAATAATAATTACTATATATATTTTTTGTTTAATTTTTTAATAAAAAATTTATATAACTTTATGTATTATCTCGTGCAGGGCACAGAAACATATACTAGTTAGATTTTTAAAAATATGGAATGTTACACACGTCATTACTAGAACGGCCGACTCAGCGTCAGAAATATGCTCAGAGACCACTATGGTGTCTTAGAGATAAATTTGGGAGACTATTATAGTGAAATTAAAACTTCGAAAACCAAAAAAATTCTATGAATTTTAGAACCGATAATAGAAATTTACTCCCATACAAAATATTATTATTATTATTATTATTATTATTATTATTATTATTATTAGAAAAATTCTATGGTACTTATGAAAGATTCCTTTAGCAGGTGAGGAAAAGTGTTGGCAAAATGTGAAAACGATACATGTGAGATCTTGAAAATTATGAGAAGACAAATTCTGTCAAAAAGAAAAGGCTATAGAATGTTGTAGGGTAATAGAATTAGATTAATTCTGAAAACATAATTGTAATTATATTATTGGGCCTGTTAGTGTGAAGTTGCGGTCTTTTTTTAGAAGTGTGTCAATGATACGAGTTTTTGGACTTCGAAAAAAATTGAGAATTCAAAAATAATAACAGTAAAAATTATATGGGATGAAATGGGCATTACTTATAATAATAGCATTGGATATTATATTAGAAGTAGTAATAAACATCTAAAACTTTATTATTTTTTCATAAAAACACATTTTTTATTTTATTTTTATATTAAAATGAATATTTTTTTACTAACTAACTCATTAGTTTATATTTATTATATTATCATATAATATGTGTATTTATCGAAAAATAAGATTAATAAATATTATATAATCTTAAAAAATATTATATTGTTATTAATAAAAATATTTGATTTTTTTATACATATTTAATTACATTTATATTAATAATCATGACTAATAAAAAAATATTTAATTTAAATATAAGTGTGTCTAAAATTAAAATAATCAGTAACAGGAATTATTACATATATTGATATATCATATATTTGATCTTCCTTATTTAATTATTCCACAACAATATATATAATTTAGTATAATTACGTATATTCATCCAACATATATCAAGCAAATCTCAAATGATTAATTTAATGTATAAAAATGACAACTGCTGTAATATGATTAATAAAATTATTTATAATTTTATTCTCCACCCTTTTATATGTTATTAAGATATTAAATAATCATTTTAATATTATTGTTTATCGAAGTCCAAAAATAATATATTGTATTTATTTTTTCTTGTATAATATTAAAAACAAGTTTTTTCGATAAATACATATACTATATGATAATATAATAAATATAAATTAATGAGTTAGTTAGTAAAAAAAATGTTTATTTTAATATAAAAATAAAATAAAAAATGTAATTTTATGAAAAAAATACTAAAGTTTTAGATGCTTATTACTACTCCTAATACAATATCCAATGTTATTATTATAAGTAATGCCCATTTCAACCTATATAATTTTTACTGTTATTATTTTTGAATTTTCAATTTTGCTCGAAACCCAAAAACCATATCATTAACACGCTTCCAAAAAAGGGCCGCAACTTCATACTAATAAGGCCCAATAATATAATTACAATTATGTTTTTAGAATTAATCTAATACTATTATTCTACAATTTCTATAGCCTCTCCTTTTGGACAGAATTTATCTCCTCATAGTTTCTAAAATCCCATATGTGTCGTCTCCACATTTTACTAACACTTTTTCTCACCTGCTGTAGGATCCATAAGCACCATATTATTATTATTATTATTATTGTTATTATTATTATTATTATTATTATTATTATTATTATTATGGTGATTGACTGAAATTGTAAATAGTTTAATTTTTCTCCATTAAACTAACAAGTGACAACTAACAAACAGACAGTATCCCCAATGAATGGTCGAATCAATCGGATGTAATTAGCCATTTTAAGAAACGCGTTGCCTTGTGTTGTAATGTTTCTTTTTCACAAAATTAGTGTGCGTAACTACCTACGTACAACGACCCTGCCAAGTAAGAACCTCTACCTCGCAGGTTCAATCTCCGTTTCCCCGATACACAAAACGATTACATTCACAATCATAATCCCAAATCTATTGGCCCTAATATTCTATTTCGTTTCACGACTTAGGGTTGCTTCCTAGATTCTCCTCTGTTAACACAAAAAGCTTCATTTTGTTTCCTTGGTAGCGGAGGATCAAGTTTGGTTTCTTTTCATTGCGGTGAGTAGTGTTGCCTTTAAATGATTCTATTAACATGATTTCATTAATTCCGATCTACATCATTCATGCTAGTGGTAGCTTTATCTGATCCATGTGGCGTTGCTTGCATTTTGCATTTTGCATTTCATGATTTGTTTGTATTTCTTCTTTGGTTGACTCCTATCCTTTCTTTCAAGTTCCAGTGATTGCTTCATTTGTTATAAGTTGTAAACATCTCTTTTACTTTCTAGCTAATTAAATTGTTAGGTATAATAAACTTATTACAGTGGCTTAGTAATGTTATACAATGCAGGGTTCTTATATGGTTGCTACTTCCATATAGCAATCGAGAACAAAAATGAAAGAAACCAAGTGAATGGGTAGCAATGGAGAATTGTTACAAGGCTAATGGAAATATACATAGAGTTTCAAGGCAGAATAAACATCCATTCTCCATAAGGGATCAATCATTGCCCTGCTTTGACATAAGAGTATTTTTAGTCAGAGTTTGCAAATCTGATCTTGATAATTCTGCTCCCGAGGTTCTCAAACTGAAATGTGTTTCACCAAATCCTGGCACACTTCTCAAAGTTAATGGCGTCCGCGCTGCTATGCAATCCGAGGGTGTTTCAAGCCTTCTCAAAAGAGATAGAGTAGATAAGAAATCAAAAGAAGTGACATTTGTAAGCACAGATAGTATTAAGATGAGTAGTAATGTTAAGTTTGAAGTGTTTGACAAAGATGTTCTGTTGGTTTCTGGGGTCTTAGAATTATGCAATAGCAATGGATCTGTTAATGGACAAAGATGGAGCATGAACTGTGAGTCAATTATAATTCCTGGAACTAGTTTCTTCAAGAGCAAGAAATTCATGTTGCCAGGTTCAACTTTACCTACAATAGAGGTCTACATTGCTGGGTCCTTCTTGGATACTCCAATTGTCTTAACAAAGACCCTCCACCTTAGTTCTCAGATAAAACACACAAGGATGGGGACATTCTCTACAAACCTGGAAAACGAGACAAGTGCTCCTTCAACATTTACTTTACAGGTTAACAAGTGAAAGGGGTTTTGCTTTTATTTCCTTCTTTTATTTTATTCTTACTAATAGTTGCATGGCAATTCTTGTACTAATTAAAGGCTGCAGATAACATGAGTGAAAAGCCTGAAGAGGAGGATAACAACATTGATTTGTACCAAAGAAGAGCATATGTTGCTGCTGAAGAAGAAGATGGAGAGGTATCATGGTTCAATGCAGGTGTGAGAGTAGGTGTTGGAATTGGTCTGAGTGTTTGCATTGGCATTGGCATTGGAGTTGGCGTGCTTGTTAAGACTTATCAAGGCACTACTCGCAACTTTAGGAGACGCCTATTATGATATTAATCTGCACATACATACGCAAATATAACATGCTTGATTCACTGATCAACTATCATAATGGACAATTATTTGAAAAGAAAAACTCATCACTTTGTATTGTGCACCATGTTTGTCATTACATATCCAATTGAAGTGGGGTCACGGGTTACTTACACCCAATCTAATTAAATCTCATTAATTACTCCTAAATTTTCCTTGTTGATAGAATTACTTTTTGTTACTTTAATAAGCTCCGTTTATTCCTCGACCTTGTTAGCTTCGGTATATGGCAAAATTGGAAATCAGCAAATAAAGGAAAAGTCTAGAGGACCAGTAACTTTTGTATTTTTTAGCCAGCACTTAATCATAAAAACAAAAGTGAGTGATCTCCTACCATTAAATATAATCTCACACCATTAAAAATACTATTGATGGCCAATTAATGGTTACAAAACACCAAAATTATTGGCCCCTAGCATTCCTCGCAAATAAATGATCTTGGCACTGTCACTCGAGCTGAATGGAGATTCTTATTCCATGAATACAACGGTAGGAGACAGATGTCGACCCAAAAAATTAATAGACAAAGACTTGTATCTTTAGTTGTTCTAATTAGCATACCGGAATTCTTTTGAAGAACAGGGTTAGTTGTTGGTGAAATTCATTATTGAGGGAATTAAAAGCAATATTATTAAATGGCGAATTGTAAAGCAATGGTTTGGTGGTGAGTTACGTTGGATAATCACGTTTACTTGGAATCTCCGTTCAGTCAATTAATCAAATTGACATGTACATATATATAGAGCCAAGTACAGGCATTTCACTAAAATTACAGCGGATTATTACGTGCCAACGTCCATTACAGTACTTCCAAGCTTTTGATGTGAAAATAAGATCAAGACACGTGCTCTCCAACTTCAACGTCAGCCTCAACCCATCAATTCCTTTATATGACTACGGTGGTCCAACAATTGAATCCTGTAATTTCTACGTACATGGTAAAACATAACAATGCATCCAATAAGAATAATAATTACTTAGGATTCCTACATTTGAAATGCGCGCTTTACTCATCAAATTCTTCTTCAGTCGTTCTTTCTTTCATTAACCTGATATGGACAGTGGAATTAGAAAGGATAATGTGTTGATTGATGACTCATTAATTCATAATGGTCCGTCCTAATGGGAACATTGGAAATGGCATTTGGCAAGCAGGGATAGGAGTGGCATTTCGGTAAATAAAGTGTCATTCCAAGCTTAAAACATAACAACTGAAAATGAACTCTGTTTCCATTGGCCTTTTCTTCTTTAGTCTTTATTATATCCGTTGATGATGAAACTTCAAAGTTGAAACCCCACTCTTCTTTTTTTCTTTTCCTTTCTCTTTTCCTTTTCCAAATTCCAACCATTCCGTCTCATTATAGTTTTCTCAGAAGCCAAACGCTCTTAATTAACGACAACTCACACTCCCGATTCCCGAGAGACTTCATTACACCTCCTCACTCGCAGCAATGGCAGCAACCTCCACGGAATCCACCGCTGGTGCTCTGCCGGAGCTGACCAACCGAACTACATTTCTAGGTCTGAAGGTGTACGTGCTAGTGCTGGTTTTTTTGGCGATCGTGGTGGCATTGTTGATCGTGATTTATGTGTGCTTTCGGCGTAGCAGCAGAAGCTCGAAGAAGGGGCAAATGCGAGTGAAGCACAGCTCAGGCGCGATCCCACTGGTTTCAAAGGAGATTGTGGAGGTTAATGCATTGGATCTCGCGGATCATCTCAAAATGGAAAAAGAAGAAGAAGAAGACACGGTCGTTGATGTTGATCCTAATCGGAAGCAAAAACAGAAGCAGCAGAAGAAGAAGAAGGAGGAATGTGAGATCAAGGTTGAGGGAATAATAGAAGGGAGTGAGAAGAGGAGGGAGGAGGAGTCGGTGGAGTCTTCGCCGAACATAGGGTGGGGACGGTGGTACAGCATGTCGGAAGTGGAAGAAGCGACGAATGGGTTTGCGGAAGGGAATGTGATCGGAGAAGGAGGGTATGGGATTGTGTACAGAGGTGTTCTTCGCGACGGTTCTGTCGTCGCTGTCAAGAATCTTCTTAACAACAAGTACGTTCAATTAATTTCATCTCTAACTCGTCAAGCTTCTGCTTATTCTCTTGTGCTCTGCATGGTTGATTTTCTTCTAAGTTTTAATTACCACCTATAAAAGTACAAACTACTATATGATTAATTTATGAGACCATCTTTTGGCAACTCTATGCTTCTTATAAAATATACATTAAAAATTGATAAAAAAAAATAGTTCAATATATAAAATATATGATTGATTTAATTATTGATTATTAATATAAACTTATTAATATTTTTGTTAATTATTATAATGTTTTGTTTATACTCACTTCGTCATTGACATAAAAATCATTTTTTTTCTTGATGCATGTGGTGTGGGACTGAATGGTGAAGTGGTGAGAGTTCCGTATTTACTAGTATTATATATTTATATACGAAGAATATTAGGTGACCATCAATTTTGGTATTTTCTAACCATCAATTGATTATTAATAATATTTTTAATGGTGTGAAATTATATCTAATGGTAAAAAATCATTCACTTTTGTTTTGATAGTTAAGTACTGGCCAGAAATCACAAAAGTTGCTAGCCCCTAGACTTTTTCTTTATATACTTCTATTCAATAGGAAAAAAAAAAAAATTACTTAATTGTATATAAAAAATTAATTCACATGATTTGTTTTCCTTTTTTTCATATAAAAAAGGATTTTTTTTTTAATCATTATACACATGAAACATGTGTGACTATCCTGGCTTTATGCTGTCTATGTTGCATAATCCAAAAGACTTTGGGACTTGTTAACGGAAAAATATAGGGTCGTGTATGGAAATGAATGACTACGGAAAATAATGACCAAGATAATAAGAGTTTAGGTGGAATAGCTATAAGCTATGGATCCCATATATAATTGTTGGTAAAATTTGTTTGGCGGACAGGCGGAGTATGGGGAAAAGAAAATGGTCACTTTGCACTTTGCTTTTGTTTTCTTTGTTACTTTTCCGCTGGCCGGGTAAGGGTAATGTTACTTTCCTCTTTAATCTTTTTTTTTCCCCGTTATATATATAAACAAAAAACTTCTCTTAACTTTTACTTTAATTTTCTTTATTGATCTTTTTTATATTTTTTTTTATTAAAGTATGACAGTACATGATAAAATCAATTTCCCAGAAACATTTAATCAGTAAGATTTAAAACCTACTTTAAAGTGATATATTCTTTGTGTCTTCCCAAAAACATTACCAGGCACATCATTTAATCCCAAAAAACATGTTTAAAAGACTAAAATAAAATAGAAGCAACGTCATCATTGACCGTGAACTAGGTAGGCCAGCTCGACGACTATTGGGTGTAGCTAACTTCATATTACCGCAAGCGAAAAAGTAACACAGAAATTCAATTATTCATGACTGAGCAGACTAAGGGTGGTTTTGGGGGGGTTCAAAATAGTATATCAAACAATTAGTGCTTTTCATGCTGGAAACTTTTACAGTCGTTCGTCTAGCTCTGTAGTATTTCAATACTTCATAATGGATCTGAAATTATTTTTATAATTCAAGTAATCCTATATTTCTAGATTATCTTACCTCCAATAATGCAACATCTATAATGTGCTTTTTCTTCCTCATCACCTAGCAAAGTAAAGGCCAACTGAAATTTATTGTGGTTATTCTGTTATTTTTGTAGGGGCCAAGCAGAGAAAGAGTTTAAGGTGGAGGTTGAGGCCATTGGAAAAGTGAGGCATAAGAATTTGGTACGTTTAGTTGGATACTGTGCACAAGGTGCTAAGAGGTAAAATGTTGTGTCCACATGACTTGTATTATTTTCTTTTGTTGTAATAATGTCTTTTTTGATTCAAATGTAAATGGTATGTCACTTTTGCTGACCACTCAGGATGCTTGTTTATGAATACGTTGACAATGGAAATTTGGAGCAGTGGCTACATGGTGATGTAGGCCCTGTTAGCCCCTTGACATGGGATATACGAATGAGGATTGCTGTTGGAACTGCCAAAGGGTGTGTTTTTCTCGTTTTCCTGTTTCGTTATATTCAAATACCATATAATATCCTAAAGTATCTCCCTTGCATTAATATACAAAAGTGAAAAAATGTATTATTATAACATGAATCAGATTAGCCTACTTGCATGAAGGCTTAGAACCCAAAGTTGTGCACCGAGATGTAAAATCCAGTAACATTCTTTTGGACAAAAATTGGAATGCCAAAGTATCTGATTTCGGACTGGCCAAGCTCTTAGGCTCAGAGAAAAGCTATGTCACAACGCGTGTAATGGGAACATTTGGGTTAGTTCTTCTTCAGTTATATCTTATGGCATAAAGTTTTCTTGCACATTGACGTTAATGAAATTACATTTTGTACAGATATGTTTCACCTGAGTATGCAAGCACAGGAATGCTCAATGAGTGCAGTGATGTGTATAGCTTTGGGATTCTACTAATGGAGCTAATTACAGGAAGAAGTCCTATTGATTATTCCAGACCACCTGCAGAGGTGATTCCATGATTATTTTTCATCAGGTCTTATTTCTGCCCACTATACGAGTTCTTATTGCTTTTTTGCTTGATGTGCATCAGATGAACTTGGTTGACTGGTTTAAGGGAATGGTAACAAGTCGTCGCGGCGATGAGCTAGTCGATCCTTTAATTGAGATTAAACCCTCTCCAAGATCTCTGAAGCGAGCTTTGCTGGTTTGTTTGCGCTGTATAGACTTGGATGTCATTAAGCGACCAAAGATGGGTCAAATTGTTCACATGCTTGAAGCTGACGATTACCCATTTCGTTCTGTAAGTCTTTCTTCTTTCTTATAACAGTAGGCCCTTCTAGTGATTCACTTTGATTAAATGATTTTTTGTAATTGTTTTGAATGAGTAGGAGGTTCATACATATAGAGAGAAAGACCCTTCTCCTTCTCATACAACTGTTGCTTTTCCAACAAGGCAGGTGGAGTCAGTACATAAACCAAGCTGGAGGAGATGATTGCGTTGCCTATAGAGACTACAGGGTTGCAGCTTGTGTAAACTCTGCTGATACAAACTATCAATTTGTTGTAATGTGAATTTTCACTTTTTTATGAAGAAGAAGAACAGGTGAGATGCCATTGTGAATATTTCTATAACAACATAGTTAATATATAGTTATTTTAATTAGGTGTTTAAAATGCGGTGTGGTATTGCATTATCATCATGAGAAGAAATGAGCACTGGCTTGTAAATATGTATTCCTCACGATATACCAATTCTATTAGTTTGTTAGATTGTTGACATTTAGTAAGGAGATTTCTTTTTGTAATAAATACATTAAAAAAAACTAGCCATCAAATGATATTTTTAAATATAAATATATATTTGATATCACATAAAACATAGACTTAACCGTAATCTAATAGCTAATGATTGTGTGTAAACAATTTTTAATCCGATTGAATTTAATATATTAGAAAATGAAAGTGTAGAGTTCTTTTTCAATACACACAACTCATACCACTAAAGTTGAAAGGAAATAAAGCAACAAATTTAGAAGCATTTCCTATCTTTTGTTTCTCACACAAGTTATTCGGAGAAACAAAAATGCCTCTCTGATTCGTAATTTCTTTCTGGTTGCGTTTCAAACAGAGATAGAGACTAAAAGACAGAAAGAGATTAGGAGATAGAGACTGAACTAAGTTTAAATATTATGTTTGACGTAAAGTATACAAAATTGAGTTATGTCTCAGTATCCTATTTAATTTAAAATAAAAACAAAAATTGGATTTATTAAAGTTATTAAAATACCATGTCCTCGAACTACGCCTGAGCAGTGAAGCCCACCTCCCTTCAACCCCGCCCCTGGCTACTCCACGGAGGTCGGCGCAGCAGATGATGTCCTCGTACGCATCACAGTGTCTGTAACGCATCTAAATCGCGCCAGGAATTCCTGAGAGTCGTGATTTCGGTGCCATTTCTTCCCACATCGTTGGAGATCACCACTACTCCATCCCTCTTCGTCGCATTCTTCCTCTCGTCACTCTTCCTCGTGTTCATCCCTCGTTGTCGCATTCTTCCTGCTGCTAATTGTTCTTGCTGCCTCATCAAGTTATCGCCGTCAATCGTTCTCACTGTTTTGCATTGATTGGCCGCTCCTTATTCTGTATCGGCGACTCCTTCCTCCCACAACTCGTGCTGTTTATCAGCGCTTCTCCTCCATTCCTTGTTTAGCGGTGGCGGTGGCTCCTCTTTGTCCTTATCGTCTCCTCCTGCTTCCTTTCTCTCTTCTACCATCTTCTATTCTATTTTTTGTCCCCTATTCTTCAATTTTTTGTATTATGCTTTTGAAATCCTCTTGTTTATGAGATTATTGAATCTAATTTTGAAATATGTTTATGAGATTGTTGCTATCCTTAGTATTATTGTTGTTGGTGGTGATATTAGATACATGATGATAGAGGTAGGGTGATAAGTTTAGGGCCGGCACATGTGTGAAAAAGTGTTGGTGTGAAGGATGGTTAGGAGTAGACTTGGACTATAAAGTTTTGAAACGAGAGCATGTTAAAAAAGAAATATTATTAAAGTTTCAATCTCTGTCCCAAAATTTCAGTTTCTTGCATTTCCGCTTTCTAGAGGTACTGAAGTGACTAAAATTTTGTATCCCAAGATTAAAATTTTAGTTCCAGTATCTAATCATCAAACACAATACTGAGTCCCAATCCCCAATCTCAATCCCAATAGTCCATACCAAATACTACTTTCCAAATCAAGAAACAAATATATTAGTATCACTCATAAGGCATCCATGACATAAGAAGAGATTCTTCTGGCCCTTGGTAAGGCGAAATCGAGGCAGAGCAGTTATTTTTCTCAATGATCGCCTTGCGAATATCGTCCAAAGAACAATATGAGCAGCCACTTTGTCACAACAAACCAAGCTTATCACTCTTAGTTGCTTGCAATTTCCACTATCCAAGTTATCCTATTGGCCATGATTTTCGGACAACAATCCAGTTTTTCTGTTAACTTATAACATCTATTTGAAATAAGAGAGAGTTATGTGTCCCGAATAAACAACCATGACAAATTCAACACACACAATGTAGGAACTTCAAAGCCAACCCAAAACAGTTCCAATCTTAATCGAGCTAAGTTAGTATGCTGAATCTTACATCACTTCCTCAAAACTTTAAGAGCACCTTCCAAAACGCTCTCACAACACCTCAAATCTATCATCTCCATGTTGGGGCAAACGGAAGCAATCATTTTGACACTTCCATCATTCAAAGATGAATTGTGAGCCAAATAGAAACCTTTTTCTTCCCAACATTTGTTCTCTCCATCCTGATCTCGGTTATCAAAGGACAGTTTTGCATGATGACAAACAAACTCAAATCAGTAAGCTTTTTATTCTCACTAAGTTTCACAATGTTCAAGCTACCAAGAAGCAAAGACAGCTCAATGACACATCGATCATCTAGAAACCTCGAGAGTTGAAGATCAAAATACTGCATATTGTTACACTTTCTCAAAAAAGAAGAGATTCCACCGTATCCATATCCCTAACAACCCCGAAGAGAGAGTTCCCTCAACGAAAGGCCTTCTTCCGCAACAACACTTAAGAACTCATCAGAAAAATGTGAATAAGATAAATCAAAGAAAGTCAAACCCCTCAAACTCACCGATGCATCAATGAGCTCCAATGTCACATTGCCCCTTGTAAATACCCTATTTATAAATAGACCGTGTAAACAGCTAGCAGCCAAAGACCCCAATCCGGGTCTCTCGTGAATCACATTGGCAATGCCTATATGTCTAAGATGGCAGGTTAGCTTCCATTTCTTACAACAACATTGGAACCAAACTTGAAACCAGAGGGGTGAGAATTCATAGTAGCTAAAGAATGGACTTTTGTGTGGTCTAGAATTCACAAATAAAAGCTCATTGAAAGTATAGCTTCTAAACCAACAAAAATCTTTTCGTACAAAAGATTGTTTGTCACAAGTAACAAACCCCTAATAAATAATAATCGAAGTATTTAAACCTTGGGTCGTCTCTCAAGGAATTGCAGGGAGGTGTTCTTATTATTGGTTATGAGTAAGTATCTTTTGGATTTTTTGAAAGGTTTGAACAAGAAATTTAGATGGCAAGAAAATAAATTAATAACTAGAAAAACTCTTGGTAAGGTATGAGAACTGAAAATCTCATCCTAGTTATCCTTATCAGTTGTGATGAGAATTGTTTATTGCTCCCACTTAGTTAACCCTTACTAAATAAAGGAAAGTCAAGTGGACTAATCAGTTTGATTCTTCAAATCGTAGTCAACTCCTATGGAAAGACTAGCGTTAGAGGAATCTAAATCAATCAGCAAATTCTAATTTTGAATCAGCATCGAGTTTGATAACTCAAGTGTCACCAATTACTCAACCAAAGCTAAAGGGGGAAAAATCTAAATTATTTATATCATAAATAAAAGAAAGCAATCATAAATCTGAAATACCTCAAATTATATTAAATATAAAATCAAATCTAACATGAGAATTCATAAATCAAAGTAATAGAATAAATAAAAATAGAAGGGAAACCAAAGTAAAGGAACATTGAACCTGGAATGAAGAAGAAGTAAACATAACCTAAGAGAAATCCTAAATCCTAAAAACTAAGAGAGAGGAGAGAGCCTCTCTCTCTAGAAAACTACATCTAAAACCTAAAATTGTGTGTATGAAAGTTGTATGTATGAATGGATGCATTTTCCCACTTTGTAGCCTCTAATCTGTGTTTTCTGGGGCGAAAACTAGGTCAAAAATAGCCCAGAAATCGCCCCCAGTGATTTCTGTTAATTCTGCGAATCGCGCATGTCACGCGTGCGCGTCGCTGGTCGTTTTGGCATGTCACGCGTTCGCGTCAAGCACGCGCACGCGTCATCTTGCAGAACTCCAATCTACGCTTACGCGTCAGGCACGCACACACATCGATGCAAATTTCTTCATGTCGCGCGCACGCATGAGCCATGCGTGCGCGTCAATGCTCGCTGGTTATCTCCTTAGTTTCTTGTGTTCCTTCCCTTTTTGCAAGCTTTTCTCTCCATTCTCTAAGTCATTCCTGACCTATAAAGCCTGAAACACTTAACACACATATCACAGCATCGAATAGTAATAAGAGAGGATTAATATTAGCAAATATAAGGTCAAAGAAGCATGTTTTCAATCATAGCAAAAAATTAGGAAAAAAAACGTAAAACATGCGAATTGTATGAATAAGTGTGAGAATAATGGATAAATTCACTAGATTAAGCACATGATAAACCCTAAAAATGGGATTTATTAAATTGGCATCTCCAACTTCACCCTTGAGGCACACTTTTATGACTATGCTTTGAGCTTCAGTTTTGGTCTTTAAGAAAGCATATGAAATGTCACAATTGGAGCTTGAAATTGACAAATAATTGACCAAGTCTAATGCTCATCAAACCCAACTAATCAAGCCCACAACCATAAGAATAATTCACAAGGCTCAGGATCCAAAGGAAGCAAGGAAGATCACCAGTGATAGCTTGTTAGGAAATGCATTTGAATGTAATTTAAATTTCATTTGAATTTGTAATTTAGGATATGTTATAAATAGAGGTTGAGAAAGCCTCAGGGGGGACATCATTCCATTTACTTCACTTTCTACTTCTTTCATATTCTCATACTTTTTTGTAATTTTTTGAGCTATTGGTAGCTGTTTATCTCATCATTGAGGAAAAGAGCTCTGTTGAATTTCAATGTATTCATGTAATTGATTCTTTAGTTCAATTCTTCTTTCAATTATTTCTTTAGAAAGAGTCTTCATTCTTCATCAAGGATCTAAATCTATCATAAGATAATTTATATCCAAACTGGATTTTATAATCATTTGGAAAAGTGAATTTGTGGAATTATGCTTGGAAACTCTTCCTCTCAAATCTCATGATTATAAATCTGGATTTGATATGTGACATTGAATCAATCCTATCTAGATCTTGAAGAATTGTGTGGTGATAAATTAGAGAATGTGCTTATCTCTTTTCACGAGCAACTGAATTACCAAGAAATTGAAATTTAATTACTTATGATTTACCAAGAGATTATTGATTGTATGATTGAAGTTGAGACGAGAGCTATTGATCCTAAGAACTCAACATCTCTCTACCCCAATGTTCTTCCCATTATTATCTTCTTATCATGCTTTAGAATTTTTTTTAATTAATGCAATTACGTTAATTCTTTTCCTTGCATTTTACTATTGCTTTTAATTCTTATAATTTACATTTTAGTCATTTATATTCTTGTAATTTAAGATTTCAGTCATTTACATTTCCGTTATTTATATTCAAGTCATTTATAGCTTTCATTTACTTCTTTATCAATCCATTTAAATTCCAATCTATTCTACCAAATGTTCATCATCCAAATTTGAATTGTCTAACTAGAATAATCAATTGATCATTGATTGCTTAATCCATTAATCCTCATGGGAACGATAACTCACTCACTGTTTTATTACTTGATGCGACTCGTTGCACTTGCTGATTTTCTATGTATCAAAACTTGACCCTATGTTACCAAAAGCTCAGAATCTTTAGCAAACCATGACAGAACACCGATTTCAATGGTTTCAGAAGCAAAAACGCTTACCAAGAAGGTAGGGGCTCCAACGGCAATTTTGATGACAACAATGCCACACCTGTGATCAAAATAGCAGTGGTGCAACTCAATAGCGAGGATGGCCAGGCTCTGACGGAAAGCAAATCGGCAACAACACCAGCAGCGGATATGGATCTGACAGTGATGGAGCTACATAGCGGCGCAGGTGGCGATGAATGGAAGGCAAAATACGACGCCTTTCCCTCTATCTCGTCTGGCTCTTCTCACGGCAGCTTGACGGTGACGGACCATCGGCAGCGGCGGCAAGGAGCATGACGGTAACGGGCTCGATAATATCTTTAAAACTCATTAATTCAAAACCTAATAATCAAACTTAATTAAAACAAAATCAATAATATCTTTTCCTTAATTAACCTCCATAAAGCAAAGATAATTTAATTGAGGCCCACTCTTTTAACAAATATTTATTTATTCATGATTTTACTCTCCTAGAAAACTTGGAGGAACCCACATGCAACGTGAAATAGTCCGCGTGCAACATGTTCAAGGAGGAGGCTTGGACATTGGAAGACTTGACTTTGTGTGCAACATGGTGGAGAAGAAGGGAGGCCCAACATGTAATGTAGACCTCCCACATTGCACATGTGCAAAATCATGGAGGGGGGACTTGCTAGCCACGGGCCCAATGTGTAACATGGCCTTCCCACATTACACGTGTGCGATCTAAAGAGGGGGAGCCACTAGCCTTTGGTCCAATGTGTAATGTGGCTCCTCAACATTTAACTTCTTTGTGCTTCCTTAAATGTGATGGCTTCACATGTAATATGGTAGTCGAGAGGGAGGCCTTCACGTTGCACGTGGACTTTCCACATGTAACGTATGTGAATTAGATGGAGGGGGAGGCATTGGCCTTTGGCTCAATGTGTAACATGGCTCCCGTACATTTAACTTGCTTGACCCCGGAGGCTTGAATTGCTTGGACGTGTAACGTGAATAGTGCATGTTACATGTCTTCGATGGCTAAGTGCTAGGAGGCTCCTGGGGGTTGGCCCAACATTGCACATGGATAGAGCACATTTAACATAGATGCATGCATGGAGGAGAGTAGGCTTGGATGTGTAAGATGGCTTCTCCATGTTGAACGTCCATGAAGAAAAGTGACTTAAAGCTGTTCCTGGAGCTAGGCCCAACGTGTAACGTGGCTTCTCCATGTTGCACGTTCTTGTTTGTGTCTTTTTCCTCTATTTTTCTTTTTCTAGTTCTTTGTTTCCTCTATTTGCTCTCTAACTTCACTTTGGTTTGTGACTTGAGCTTTTGTTTGAATTTTTTTTTGTTTTTGGGAAAATCTTCACTAATCCTCTACAACACGTAAAACAAAAGTATTCAAAGTATTGGTGCAGAATTTGAAAACCACAAACTAACCGGCAAGTGCACCGGGTCGTACCAATGAGGGTTGATCCCACGAGGATTGATGGATCAAATAACAATAATCGAGTGATTTGCTTAGTCAAACAAGCAAAAATGAGTGTTTTGTG
Organism: Arachis stenosperma; assembly: GCF_014773155.1. Taxonomy (NCBI): domain Eukaryota; kingdom Viridiplantae; phylum Streptophyta; class Magnoliopsida; order Fabales; family Fabaceae; genus Arachis; species Arachis stenosperma. The sequence continues at coordinate 65,383,822 of NC_080383.1, forward strand.
TTCAAATGCATTAAACAGTAATTCAGGAATTAAGAAAGCAAACAATGACTTGGGTGTAAAAAGTGTATGAGAAACAGTTAAGGTTTTGGATATATTTATTTTTCCGAATTAATAATTCTTATCAATTACTTTAATCATGCAATATTCAATTCATGGAAACCCTAATTCCTTAGTGATTTAATCTCCTCTAACCTAATCAACTGCTAATTCCTTGGTCACTTAAGTTAGATTACAACTTTAAGTCCAATTTTAGTTTATTAGCCACACAAACCCTAATTACCCAAAGATAAGATGATTATATATCACATATCACGTTAAGTCCAGATAACCAGAAAATTATGAGAAATTAGTTCTAAGCTGTTATTCAAGTGAGTTAACTTTTTCAAGATTCAATAAGAATTCAAGTAGAAAAAGAGTTATCTTCCAATATACTCTAATTCCTAGGATGAAGAACGAAAGTAATTCTTGAATATAAATAAGTACATTGATTAAAAGTAAGATGACAATAGTATTAATCCATAGAATAAGCAGAGCTCCTAACCTTAACAGAGGAGGTTTAGTTGCTCATAGAGAAAATAAACCCTATCAGAGAAAAGTGTGTAATTCTGAAAAGTACAGAAGAGAGGAAGAAGAAACCCTAGGCTAAGATATCTTCTCCTTTTATATCTAATCTTAATTATATAAAAAATATTTTCTAAAAACTAATTATTCTCTCTCTAATTGTGAACGAAAACTCAATTTAAATAAAAAATATATGGAGATCACGTTACTGGCTTCTCAGAACTAATTTAAATAAAAAAACTAATTCTAACCATTTTTTATGAAGAACAAAAACTGTTTCTTAAAGAGGAATTAATTACATCAATTAGAAATAGAAAAATTATTGCATTAATCCATAAAATTAACAGAGCTCCTAACCTTAACCGAGGAGAATTAGAAACTCATGCTTGTTCTTGAAATCCTTAAGAAATTAAAACTCAAAATTGCCAAAGAAGAAAAAATGTCAGAACCCCCTTCCCTTATATACTAACCCTAAAAGATAGATAATTCAAATTCAAACTTCTAAATCAAATTCAAAATCAAAACAGAATCAAATCTTTTCCTAATTATTTTCTATTGAGAAGATATCTTCCTTGATTGTTTGTGATCTATAATAACTGTCAGTATTAATGAGCTTGTGAATGATCCTTCAAAGGGCTGAGAAGTTGAAGAAAAAAAGGTCTTGGTTGAGATTCTGGAAGAGGCAACAAGGCCTGCATAGTACTTGGCTTGTTCCAAGTTATACGTGATATACAAATTTTAACTCTGGAGTGTCTTTTGTGGGCTCATGTACAACGTGAAGTGGGCTATATTGTACGTGAGCCAATCTCCCTCAATTTGGCCTTATGAGGTGCCCTGGCGTTGTACGTGGTAAATTCCAGATACTACGCGAAAATCAACTCGCGCGTACGCGTACCTCACCCGTACTCGTGACGTCCAAAAATCCCTTGTTGCGCATACACGTAATGTAAGCGTATGCGTGACAACTACTTTATACGTGGGATTTTCAACGAACTACGTGAAAAGTGATGGTCATACGTACACGCGCTGCATAAACACACGTGATATGGAAATTGTCCCCAACGTAGTATGTGAATGCTTCAGCGTACTACGTGAAATGATGGTCATGCATATGCGCGCTGCATGCGTACGCGTGACATGAAAAATGTGGGGGACGTAATAAGTGAGATTTGCAGCGTGCATACATGTGACATGTAAAATCTGGGGGACGTAGTACATGAGACCTCTAGCATTGCACGCCCTCACTTCTCTTTCTTCCATAGAGCTTTCTGCACCTTCTAGGAAGCTTTCTGTATTTTCCAGGGGACTTTCTGTTTGTTGCCCTCTAGCCTCTTTTTTGTTTTGTTTCTTTCTATTTTGCTTCTAAAATTTCCTACAATCAATGAAATTCAACTAATCAAAGTAATATCTATTTCAATCTTAAATTCATTGATTATTCAAAGAAATTCTTAATAAATCAATTAAAATAAAGAAAGAAAAACACTAAACATGCGCATGCATCAAGTGGCAGAGTTCGTTACGAAATGTCCACCCTGCCAGAAACGTGCCAACTTCCATGTTGCACTTTCGGAAGAGCTCATTAGCATTACATCTCCATGGCCATTTGTAAACTGGGCGTCTTGACTTACTTGGGCCATTTTCCTAAGCTCCAAGACAAGTCAAATACCTTATAATAGGGATTGACTATTTCACTAAATGGATCGAGGCAGAGCCGTTAGCAACTATTACCGCCCAGAGAAGTTAAAAATTCTTGTACAAAAATACTATCACGAGGTTTGGAGTTCCTTACTCCATCACCACAGACAACGTGACTCAATTCACCGACTCGACTTTCAGGAACCTGGTGGCCGGCCTCAAGATAAAATACCGATTCACGTCAGTAGAACATCCCCAGGCCAATAGATAGAATGAAGCCGCGAATAAAGTCATATTGGCTGGATTGAAATGCCGATACAAGACGTGAACGGAGCTTGGGCTGACGAGCTCCCTCAAGTCTTATGGGCATACCGGACCACCCCACATTCTACAACAGGAGAATCACCTTTCCGACTTATTTATGGAATGGAAGCCATGATTCAATAGAAGTTTCTGAAGAATCACCTAGAGTCATATTCTATAATGAAAGAGATAACACCCAGGCACAAAAAGAAGAGCTTGATCTTCTCTCAGAAGTCCGAAAAAGAATTCGGATTAGAGAGGAAGCCCTAAAATAAAGGATGGCTCTAAGGTACAATAAAAAGGTGATCAAGAGGAGCTTTTCCACCAACGACCTTATCCTGATCCGAAATGACATTGGAATATAGAAGTCAGGTGAAGGAAAACTAGCTGAGAACTAGAAGGGACCTTACAAGATAGTCGAGGTCTTAGGCAAAGGTTACTACAAAGTGTCCGACCTCCAAGGGCGGGAGCTCCTGAGGTCTTGGCATGTGTGTAATCTAAGAAAGTATTACAGCTAGATAGCGAACATTGTCCCCTGGTGTACTCTTTTTCCCAACCTTAGGATTTTTTCCTGAAAAAAGGTTTTTTTCTAAAAGAGGTTTTAATGAGGCACCACAGCAAGGGCTGAGGGTAAATACCCTTGGTAGCCAACTCTATATACAGGAATTTATCATTCATCAATAAAGTTCCATTATTTCTTCAAAAGAGTTTTTTGCTTAAACGCATTAATTTAAGCTCGACAAACCACGAAAATCATTGCTTGACCTAAAGATGGTTGGCAGGATGAAGTAACGAGGTACAAATTAATGTAATAAATTATAAAAATAATTCGTACAAAATCGAACTTTATTGAAGGACGGCCTAAAAATGAAGTGTAGAAGTAACTTAATAAAGTCCGACTACCCGAAGTCGGAACTAAAAAAAAACTCATAAGTAACTTATTCGTATTTGGAAAGGAAGCAGCGTTACAAAAGTTGCTAAGGTACAAAACCAAGTAACTATATAAAATAATTCCTAAAGACCTAGCTTTATCTACATAAAAAGCAAAGGGTCCAAAAAAGTAATTTGAATACTATTTATAGAGTTATGGGAAAAGGAACTATAACAAAATAAAGTATTAAAAAACTAAGCTATTACAAAATAAATTTGTCCAAAGAACCACAATATCAGGCCATTCCAGAAACAATCTACAAAAACTAAGAAGTAGTGCCAAATAGCAGGGTAAGGTTATCCTCGTATTTTTCATCTGTACCCTGGGTTGGAGGGGTCAGAGGATGAACCGAAACCAGAATAACGGTAGAAGGCAAAGGAGAGGTCTCCACGTTAACAACCTCAAAGGGGACCCCGGGAGAAACAGAGACTTTACCGCCTTGTAGAACCAATGTCTTAGGGTCGGGCAAAGGCTCTTCATCGTCTTCAGAAACCGGGACTTGTCTTGACTGAACAGGGAAAGTTCGACCCTGGGAGTAAGGACTTCGACTTAGGCCTTCAAGTTATTAAACATCTCATCCATCCCTTCGACTACGAACTCTTGAAGGGAAGCATACTCCTCCTTAGTAGTCTTTAACTCCTCCCTGAGGTCGAGGAGTTCCCCATAGGTCCAGGTATAGCTTTCTTCTGCCCTCTTCTGAATCCCCTCCGCCATCTTTACCAGAGCTCGGGCCTTTTTCAAGTCGGTATTCAGCATGGCTTTCTCCTCCTCCAACTGCTCTCTTAGGCTCTTCAGTCTCTCCAACTCAGCTCGAGCAGCGACAAGAAAGCTTTGAGTGGCGCTGACAAGGGTCTTTCTCAGCTCCTTAGCCAGGGCAATGCACACTCCCACCATCTGAATACTATTACAGGCCATATGGCTAAGTGATGCACCACTATTTCGTGGTACATTTTGTGCTCAATTTAGGTGGATTTTATCCACTTTTCTCACATTTATTCAATGAAATGGCATTGTTTCATAATTTTCTCCTAAATTGTGTTTAAGTGTAAAAATATGCTTTTTAGGCCCTTTAATTGGTTAATTTTAATTCACCTTTGATTTCACTAGATGTCTTGATATGTTTGTTAGTGAATTCAGGTTGAGAAGGCTAGGAATGGATCAAAGGAATGAAGAGAAAAGCATGCAAAGTGGAGAAATCATGGAAAATCAAGGATTTGGGATGCATTCATCGACGCACACGCATAACAGACATGCACGCGTGGAATTGGAGTCACATGGCGACGCGTACGCGTATATGATGCATACGCGTGGAACGAAAAAGGCCAAGCGACGCGTACGCGTCGATGCTCGCACGTGACCCGCTTAAAGTGAATTCGCTGGGAGCGATTTCTGGGCTTTCCAGACCCAAATCCAACTCACTTCTGATGCTATTAAACCCAAGGATTGAAGGAGGATTAGGGTGGGAAGTTACCAATTAGTCATTGTTTAGTTTTATGATGCTTTAGTTACCAATTACTACTTTTTTTTCTCTTTTGCTTTAATTTTCCTTTTTCATCTTTAATTGTTCTCTTGTAGTTGTAGCATTCTACTTCTCTTGTACTTCTCTTGTATTGTTAGTTGTAGTTCATGCACTCTTTTGTAGATCTCCTTTCCCCTTCAATGCAATTTATGATTTCCTTGTCGTTATATGTTTGCTTTAGTTTTCTATTGTTGATCTCTTGCCTTGATTAGTTGTAGTTCCTTTAATTCTTGCAATTCATGTTGTTTACCTTTATTGCCTTCTATGTGTTTGATGAAATGCTTCTTTTAGTTATGAGTTATATCTTTCTCCTCTTGGCTTTGGTTGAGTAATTGGTGACTCTTGAGTTATCTAATGTTTTTGTTGATTGACAATTAGAAGTTGCTAATTGAATTGCATGTCACTAAAGCTAGGCTTTTCCTTTGGATTTGACTAGTGATGGACGAAATTGTGATCACTATTCTTTTCAAGTTGTTTGTCTTTGTATGAAATCACTATTATGGAACTGGTTGAATTCACAACTCCGTTCAACTAACCAGCAAGTGTACTGGGTCGTCCAAGTAATAAACCTTACGTGAGTAAGGGTCGAATCCACAGAGATTGTTGGTATGAAGCAAGCTATGGTCACCTTGCAGATCTCAGTTAGGCAGATTAAAGGGTAATTGTGATTATTGGAATAAAATAGGAAATAAATAATAAAAAGGATAGAAATACTTATGTAGATTCATTGGTGAGAATTTCAGATAAGTGTATGGAGGTGCTGTATGACTCACGGACGTCTGCCTTCCCACTGCTTCTACTCAATCCTTCTTACTCCTTTCCATGGCAAGCTGTGAATAGGGGTTCACCATCAGCGGTGGCTACTTTCAATCCTCTCGGGAAAATATCCTATGCGGCTGTCACTCGCACAGCTAATCATCTGGAGGCATCACCCATGGTTGATGGCTACATCCCATCCTCGCAGTGAAAACTAATGCTCACGCACTCTGTCACAGTACGGCTAATCATTGGTTGGTTCCCGCGCCTACTGGAATAGAATCCCTTGATTCTTTTGCGTCTGTCACTAACGCCCAGCACTTGCAAGTTTGAAGCACGTCACAGTCATTCATTACCGGAATCCTACTCGGAATACCACAGACAAGGTGAGACTTTCCGGATTCCCAGGATCCTACTCGGAATACCACAGACAAGGTGAGACTTTCCGGATCCTCATAAATGCCGCCATCTATCTAGCTTATACCACGAAGATTCTGTTGGGGAATCTAAGAGATACACATTCAAGCTCTGTTGCATGTAGAACGGAAGTGGTTGTCAATCACGCGCGTTCATAAGTGAGAATGATAATGAGGGTTATCTAACTCATCACATTCATCATGTTCTTGGGTGCAAATGAATATCTTGGAATAAGAATAAGAGAGATTTGAATAAAAGAAAATAGAACTTCATTAATACTTGAGGTACAGCAGAGCTCCACACCCTTAATCTATGGTGTGCAGAAACTCCACCGTTGAAAATACATAAGTGAAAGAGGTTCAGGCATGGCCGAATGGCCAGCCCCCTAAAACGTGATCAATAGCCTCTTAGGATGAAGAATAAAACAAAGCTGAGACCAAAGATGTCTAATACATTAGTAAATCATCCTATTTATAATAAACTAGCTCCTAGGGTTTACATGAGTAAGTAATTGATGCATAAATCCACTTCCGGGGCCCACTTGGTGTATGCTTGGGCTGAGCTTGATCAATCCACGAGCTGAGGCTCCTCTTGGAGTTGAACTCCGAGTTATGACGTGTTTTGGGCGTTCAACTCCGGATCATGACGTTTTTCTAGCGTTTAACTTCAGACAGCAGCATGTACTTGGCGTTCAACGCCAAGTTACGTCATCATTCTTCGAATAAAGTATGGACTATTATATATTGCTGGAAAGCCCTGGATGTCTACTTTCCAACGCCGTTGAGAGCGCACCAATTGAAGTTCTGTAGCTCCAGAAAATCCATTTTGAGTGCAGGGAGGTCAGATTCCAACAGCATCAGCAGTCCTTTTGTCAGCCTTTTTCAGAGTTTTGCTCAAGTCCCTCAATTTCAGCCAGATTTTACCTGAAATCACAGAAAAATACACAAACTCATAGTAAAGTCCAGAAATGTGAATTTAACATAAAAACTAATGAAAACATCCCTAAAAGTAGCTTGAACTTATTAAAAACTACCTAAAAACAATGCCAAAAAGCGTATAAATTATCCGCTCATCACAACACCAAACTTAAATTGTTGCTTGTCCCCAAGCAACTGAAAATAAAATAGGATAAAAAGAAGAGAATATACTATAAATTCAGAAATATCAATGAATATTAATTATAATTAGATGAGCGTGACTTGTAGCTTTTTGCTTCTGAACAGTTTTGGCATCTCACTTTTTCCTTTGTAGTTCAGAATGATTGGCTTCTCTAGGAACTTAGAATTTCGGATAGTGTTATTGATTCTCCTAGTTAAGCATGTTGATTCTTGAACACAGCTACTTATGAGTCTTGGCCGTGGCCCTAAGCACTTTGTCTTCCAGTATTACCACCGGATACATAAATGCCACAGACACATAACTGGGTGAACCTTTTCAGATTGTGACTCAACTTTGCTAAAGTCCCCAGTTAGTGGTGTCCAGAGCTCTTAAGCACACTCTTTTGCCTTGGATCACGACTTTAACCACTTAGTCTCAAGCTTTTTTTGCTTGGACCTTCATGACACAAGCACATGGTTAGGGACAGCTTGATTTAGCCGCTTAGGCCTGGATTTTATTTCCTTGGGCCCTCCTATCCATTGATGCTCAAAGCCTTGGATCCTTTTTACCCTTGCCTTTTGGTTTTAAGGGCTATTGGCTTTTTCTACTGTTCCTTCTCTTTTTTTTTTCACTGCTTTTTCTTGCTTCAAGAATCAATTACATGAATTTTTCAGATCATCAATAACATTTCTCTTTGTTCATCATTCTTTCAAGAACCAACAATTTTAACACTCATAAACAACAAGATCAAAAGACATATGCACTGTTCAAGCATTCATTCAGAAAACAAAAAGTATTGTCACCACATCAATATAATTAAATTAAATTCAATAATAATTTCGAAATTTATGTACTTCTTGTTCTTTTGAATTAAAACATTTTTCTTTTAAGAGAGGTGAGGGATTAATGGATTTTATTCATAGCTTTAAGGCATGGTTACATACTAATGATCATGAAATAAAGACACAAAACATAGATAAACACAATAATTAAAAACCGAAAAACAGAAAGAAATAAAGAACAAGGAATGAATCCACCTTTAGTGGCGTCTTCTTCTTGAAGGACCAATGATGTTCTTCAACTCTTCTATGTCCCTTCCTTGCCTTTGTTGCTCCTCCCTCATTGCTCTTTGATCTTCTCTTATTTCTTGGAGAATGATGGAGTGCTCATGATGTTCCACCCTTAGTTGTTCAACATTATGGCTCAAATCTTCTAAGGAGGTGTTGAGTTGTTCCCAATAGTTGTTGGGAGGAAAGTGCATTCCTTGAGGCATTTGTTGATGATGAACTTCCTCATGTTCTTCTTGAGGGCCGTGAGGAACTTCTCTTGTTTGCTCCATCCTTTTCTTGGTGATGGGCTTGTCTTCTTCAATGGAGACATCTCCATCTATGATAACTCCAGCTGAGTAACATAGATGGCATATAAGGTGGGGGAAGGCTAGCCGTGCCATGTGTGAGGGCTTGTCGGCTATTTTGTAGAGTTCATTGGAGATGACTTCATGAACTTCTACTTCCTCTCCAATCATGATGCTATGAATCATGATGGCCCGATCCACAGTAACTTCAGATCGGTTGCTTGTAGGGATGATGGATCTTTGGATGAACTCCAACCATCCTCTAGCTACAGGCTTGAGGTCCAGTCTTCTTAGTTAGACTGGCTTGCCTTTGGAGTCTATTCTCCATTGGGCGCCTTCGACACAAATGTCCATTAGGACTTGGTCCAACCTTTGATTAAAGTTGACCCTTCTTGTGTAGGGGCGTTCATCACCTTGCATCATGGGTAAGTGAAACGCCAACCTCACATTTTCCGGACTAAAATCTAAGTATTTCCCCCGAACCATTGTGAGATAGTTCTTTGGATTCGGGTTCATACTTTGATCATGATTTCTAGTGATCCATGCATTAGCATAGAACTCTTGAACCATTAAGATTCCAACTTGTTGCATGGGGTTGGTTAAGACTTCCCAACCTCTTCTTTGAACTTCATGTCGGATCTCCGGATACTCATTCTTCTTGAGTTTGAAAGGGACCTCAGGGATCACCTTCTTCTTTGCCACAACCTCATAGAAGTGGTCTTGATGGCTCTTGGAGATGAATCTTTCCATCTCCCACGACTCGGAGGTGGAAGCTTTTGCTTTCCCTTTCCCTTTTCTTGAGGAAACTCCGGCCTTAGGTGCCATTGGTAATGGAAAAACAAAAAAAAGCTTATGCTTTTACCACACCAAACTTAAAATTTGCTCGTCCTCGAGCAAGAAAGAAAAGAAGAGTAGAAGAAGAAGAAGAGAAAATGCTAGAGAGGAGAAGAGGTAGGTTCGGCTATGTGGGAGAAGAAGGGGTTATTGTTGTGTGAAAATGAAGAAGAATGGAAGGTTATTTATAGGGAGAGGGAGGGTGGGAGTTCGGCCATTTTGGGTGAGAATGGGTGGGAAATTGAATTTGAATTTTATGAGGGTAGGTGGGGTTTATGGGGAAGAGGAGGTTGATGTGAATGGTGAATGGGTTAATTGGGAAGAGGAGTTGAGGTGATTGGTGATGGGTGTTGGAAAGTGTGACATGGAGAATGAGATTTGGATTAGGAGAGTGTGATTAGGATTAAAAGGTAAGGTGGGAATATGGTAGGTGGGGATCCTGTGGGGTCCACAGATCCTGAGGTGAGGATCCTGTGGGGTCCACAGATCCTAAGGTGAAAACAAATACCATTCCTTCACCATATAGGCATGTAAAATGCCTTCATGCATCATTCTGGCGTTTAAACGCCCATTGATGCATGTTCTGGGCGTTCAACGCCCATGTAATGCATGTTTCTGGCGTTGAACGCCAGTTTCATGCTTGTTTCTGGCGTTCAGCGCCAGTTTGTCCTCTATGTGCACCATCCTGGCGTTTAACGCCAGGTTGTTGCTTGTTTTGGGCGTTCAGCGCCAGAATGGTGCTCTGTTCTGGCGTTGAACGCCGGCCAGATGCACCTTACTGGCGTTGAACGCCAGTCTGCGCTACCTCCAGGGTGAAAATTTTTTTCTTCTGTTTTTGACTCTGTTTTTAATTTTTTTGATTTTTTTCGTGACTCCTCATGATCATGTACCTAATAAAACACAAAAATAACAAAGAAACAAAATAAAATAAAATTAGATAAATAAAATTGGGTTGCCTCCCAACAAGCGCTTCTTTAATGTCAATAGCTTGACAGTGGCTCTCATGGAGCCACATGGTGATCAGGTCAATTTAGTGTATAATCCCAACACCAAACTTAGAGTTTGGATATGGGGTTTGAACACCAAACTTAGAGTTTGGTTGTGGCCTCACAACACCAAACTTAGAGTTTGACTGTGTGGGCTCTTCTTGACTCTGAACTGAGAGAAGCTCTTCATGCTTACTCTCTTTTGTCACAGAGGGATGGCCATGTGCCTGAAACACAAGGTAGTCCCCATTCAATTGAAGGACTAACTCACCTCTGTTGACATCTATCACAGCTCCTGCTGTGGCTAGGAAAGGTCTTCCTAGGATGATGCATTCATCATCTTCCTTCCTAGTGTCTAGGATTATGAAATCAGTAGGGATGTAAAGGCCTTCAACCCTTACTAGCACGTCCTCTACTATTCCATAAGCTTGTCTTATGGACTTATCTGCCAATTGTAATGAGAACAAGGCAGGTTGTACCTCAATAATTTCCAGCTTCTCCATTACAGAGAGTGGCATAAGATTTATCCCTGACCCAAGATCACATAGAGCTTTTTCAAAGCTCATGGTGCCAATGGTGCAAGGTATTAAGAACTTGCCAGGATCTTGTTTCTTTTGAGGTAGAGTTCTCTGAATCCAAGTATCTAGTTCACTAATGAGCAAGGGAGGTTCACTTTTCCAAGTCTCATTACCAAACAGCTTGGCATTCAGTTTCATGATAGCTCCTAAGTATTGAGCAACTTGCTCTCCAGTCACATCTTCATTCTCTTCAGAGGATGAATATTCTTCAGAGCTTATGAATGGCAGAAGGAGATTTAAAGGAATCTCTATGGTCTCTAGATGAGCCTCAGATTCCTCTGGATCCTTAATAGGAAACTCCTTCTTGTTTGAGGGACGTCCTAGGAAGTCTTCCTCACTAAGATTTTCGTCCCCCTCCTCCCTTGTGTATTCGGCCTCTTTGATCACATCAATGGCCTTGCACTCTCCTTTTGGATTCTCTTCTGTATTGCTTGGGAGAATACTGGGAGGAGTTTCAACAACTTTCTTACTCAGCTGGCCCACTTGTGCCTCCAAATTTCTAATGGAGGATCTGGTTTCATTCATGAAACTGAAAGTGGCCTTTGACAGATCAGAGACTATATTGGCTAAATTAGAATTGTTTTGTTCAGAGTTCTCTGTCTGTTGCTGAGAAGATGATGGATATGGCTTACTATTGTTCAGCCTATTGCGTCCACCATTGTTAAAGCCTTGTTGAGGCTTTTGTTGATCCTTCCATGAGAAATTTGGATGATTTCTCCATGATGAGTTGTAGGTGTTTCCATAAGGTTCACCCATGTAATTAACCTCTGCCATGGCAGGGTTCTCAGGATCATAAGCTTCTTCAGAAGCTGCCTCTCTAGTACTGTTGGATGCATGTTGCAGTCCATTCAGATTTTGAGAGATCATGTTGACCTGTTGAGTCAACATTTTGTTCTGAGCTAATATGGCATTCAGAGTATCAATTTCAAGAACTCCTTTCTTCTGAGATACCCCATTGTTCACGGAATTCCTCTCAGAAGTGTACATGAACTGGTTATTAGCAACCATGTCAATGAGCTCTTGAGCCTCTTCAAGCGTTTTCTTCAGGTGAATAGATCCACCTGCAGAATGGTCCAATGACATTTTCGAAAATTCAGAGAGACCATAATAGAATATATCTAATATGGTCCATTCTGAAAACATGTCAGATGGACATCTCTTGGTCAGCTGCTTGTATCTTTCCCAAGCTTCATAGAGGGATTCACCATCTTTTTGTTTGAAGGTTTGAACATCCACTCTCAGCTTGCTCAGCTTTTGAGGAGGAAAGAATTTATCTAAGAATGCAGTGACAAGCTTATCCCATGAGTCCAGGCTATCCTTGGGTTGGGAATCCAACCATACTCTAGCTCTGTCTCTTACAGCAAAAGGGAAAAGCATGAGTCTGTAGACTTCAGGATCAACTTCATTCGTCTTTACAGTCTCACAGATCTGCAAGAACTCAGTTAAAAACTGATAAGGATCTTCAGATGGAAGTCCATAAAACTTGCAGTTTTGTTGCATTAAAGCAACTAGTTGAGGCTTAAGCTCAAAGTTATTGGCTCCAATGGCAGGAATGGAGATGCTTCTTCCATCAAACTTGGACGTTGGCTTTGTGAAGTCACCAAGCATTCTCCTTGCATTATTATTATTTTCGGCCATCTCCTTCTCTTGTTCTAATGTTTCTGAAAGGTTACCTTTAGAATAATTTAATTTAGCTTCTCTTAATTTTCTCTTCAGAGTCCTTTCAGGTTCTGGATCTATTTCAACAAGAGTGCCTTTATCCCTGTTCCTGCTCATATGAAAGAGAAGAAAACAAGAAAAGAAGAGGAATCCTCTATGTCACAGTATAGAGATTCCTTTATGTTAGTAGAAAAAGAAGGGGTAGAAGAATGAAGAATGGATTCGGATTTTTGGATGAAGAGAGGTGGAGAGAAGTGTTAGTAATAAAATAATTAAATAGAAGAAGAAAAGAGGAGGGAGATTTCGAAAATAATTTTTGAAAAGGGGTTAGTGATTTTCGAAAATTAGAGATAAATTGTAATTAAAATTAAACATGAAACAATTAGTTAAATTAAAAAGAATTTTTGAAAAAGAGAGAAATATTTTCGAAAATAGAAGAGGGAAAAGTAGTTAGGTGGTTTTGAAAAAGATAAGAAACAAACAAAAAGTTAGTTGGTTGATTGAAAAAGATTTGAAATCAAATTTGAACAAGATAAGAAGGTAATAAGTTAGATAAGATATTTTGAAATCAAATTTTGAAAAAGATAAAATTTTTGAAAAAGATCAAATAAAAGATAAAAAGATTTAATTCAAAAAAAATTTGAAATTATTTACTTCACTAACAAGAAACTACAAGATAAGATTCTAGAACTTAAAGATTGAACCTTTCTTAACAAGAAAGTAACAAACTCCAAATTTTTGAACCAATCACATTAATTATTAGTGAATTTTTGAAAATTAGATATAAAGATAAGAAAAAGATTTTGAAAATAATTTGGAAAAGATTTTTGAAATTTTCGAAAAATAAAAAAATGAAAAAGATATGATTTTTGAAAAAGATTTTGAAAAGATAAGATTTTTAAAATTGAAATTTTGACTTGACTTGTAAGAAACAACTAATTTTGAAAATTTTTGACCAAGTCAACCCAAAATTTCGAAAATTTGGAGGGAAATAAGGAAAGATATTTTTTTTTTTTGATTTTTGAATTTTTAATTGTGAGAGAGAAAAACAACAAAAATGCTTTATGCATGAAATTTTTAGATCAAAACAATGAATGCATGCAAGAATGCTATGAATGTCAAGATGAACACCAAGAACACTTTGATGATCATGATGAACATCAAGAACATAATTTTGAAAAAATTTTTGATGCAAAGAAAACATGCAAGACACCAAACTTAGAAATCTTTAATGCATGGAAAATATGAATGCAAAAATGCACATGAAAAACAAGAAACAACACAAAACAAGAAATCATCAAGATCAAACAAGAGGACTTATCAAGAACAACTTGAAGATCATGAAGAACACTATGAATGCATGGGATTTTCGAAAAAAAATGCAATAAAAATTTTTAAAGCATGCAATTGACACCAAACTTAAAAATTGACTCAAGACTCAAACAAGAAATACAAAATATTTTTTATTTTTATGATTTTCTAAATTTTTTTGGATTTTTATTAATTTTTTCGAAAATAATGTTAGGAAAAACGAAAAAATAAAAGAAAAATTTTGAAAAAGATTTTTGAAAAGAAAATTACCTAATCTGAGCAACAAGATGAACCGTCAGTTGTCCATACTCGAACAATCCCCGGCAACGGCGCCAAAAACTTGATGGACGAAATTGTGATCACTATTCTTTTCAAGTTGTTTGTCTTTGTATGAAATCACTATTATGGCACTGGCTGAATTCACAACTCCGTTCAACTAACCAGCAAGTGTACTGGGTCGTCTAAGTAATAAACCTTACGTGAGTAAGGGTCGAATCCACAGAGATTGTTGGTATGAAGCAAGCTATGGTCACCTTGCAGATCTCAGTTAGGCAGATTAAAGGGTAATTGTGATTATTGGAATAAAATAGGAAATAAATAATAAAAAGGATAGAAATACTTATGTAGATTCATTGGTGAGAATTTCAGATAAGTGTATGGAGGTGCTGTATGACTCACGGACGTCTGCCTTCCCACTGCTTCTACTCAATCCTTCTTACTCCTTTTCATGGCAAGCTGTGAATAGGGGTTCACCATCAGCGGTGGCTACTTTCAATCCTCTCGGGAAAATATCCTATGCGGCTGTCACTCGCACAGCTAATCATCTGGAGGCATCACCCATGGTTGATGGCTACATCCCATCCTCGCAGTGAAAACTAATGCTCACGCACTCTGTCACAGTACGGCTAATCACTGGTTGGTTCCCGCGCCTACTGGAATAGAATCCATTGATTCTTTTGCGTCTGTCACTAACGCCCAGCACTTGCAAGTTTGAAGCACGTCACAGTCATTCATTACCGGAATCCTACTCGGAATACCACAGACAAGGTGAGACTTTCCGGATTCCCAGGATCCTACTCGGAATACCACAGACAAGGTGAGACTTTCCGGATCCTCATAAATGCCGCCATCTATCTAGCTTATACCACGAAGATTCTGTTGGGGAATCTAAGAGATACACATTCAAGCTCTGTTGCATGTAGAACGGAAGTGGTTGTCAATCACGCGCGTTCATAAGTGAGAATGATAATGAGGGTTATCTAACTCATCACATTCATCATGTTCTTGGGTGTGAATGAATATCTTGGAATAAGAATAAGAGAGATTTGAATAAAAGAAAATAGAACTTCATTAATACTTGAGGTACAGCAGAGCTCCACACCCTTAATCTATGGTGTGCAGAAACTCCACCGTTGAAAATACATAAGTGAAAGAGGTTCAGGCATGGCCGAATGGCCAGCCCCCTAAAACGTGATCAATAGCCTCTTAGGATGAAGAATAAAACAAAGTTGAGACCAAAGATGTCTAATACATTAGTAAATCATCCTATTTATAATAAACTAGCTCCTAGGGTTTACATGAGTAAGTAATTGATGCATAAATCCACTTCCGGGGCCCACTTGGTGTATGCTTGGGCTGAGCTTGATCAATCCACGAGCTGAGGCTCCTCTTGGAGTTGAACTCCGAGTTATGACGTGTTTTGGGCGTTCAACTCCGGATCATGACGTTTTTCTGGCGTTTAACTTCAGACAGCAGCATGTACTTGGCGTTCAACGCCAAGTTACGTCGTCATTCTTCGAATAAAGTATGGACTATTATATATTGCTGGAAAGCCCTGGATGTCTACTTTCCAACGCCGTTGAGAGCGCGCCAATTGGAGTTCTGTAGCTCCAGAAAATCCATTTTGAGTGCAGGGAGGTCAGATTCCAACAGCATCAGCAGTCCTTTTGTCAGCCTTTTTCAGAGTTTTGCTCAAGTCCCTCAATTTCAGCCAGATTTTACCTGAAATCACAGAAAAACACACAAACTCATAGTAAAGTCCAGAAATGTGAATTTAACATAAAAACTAATGAAAACATCCCTAAAAGTAGCTTGAACTTATTAAAAACTACCTAAAAACAATGCCAAAAAGCGTATAAATTATCCGCTCATCAACTAGGACTTGTGAATCCAATTTGATTATCTTCACTTGACTTTCCTTCATAGTTAGAGGTTAACTAAGTGGAGCAATGAACAATTGTCATCACAATTGATGATGATAATGAGGATAGGACTTCCAATTCTCATACCTTGCCAAGAGCTCTTCTAGTTGTTTTATTTCCTTTGTCATTTACATTTCTTACTTCTTATTCAACCCCAAAAATATACAATCCCTAGCCAATAAGAAGAACACTTCCCTGCAATTTCTTTAAGAGACGACCCGAGGTTTGAATACTTCGGTTATTTTTATTGGGGTTTGTACTTGTGACAAATATTTTTTTTGCATGAAAGAATTATTTGTTGGTTTAGAAAATATACTTGCAACGAGATTTCATTTGTGAAATTCTATACCATCAAATTTCCGTTCATCACTAAGGTGATTTTGGATAGCCACATCAGCCATGCTAATGTGGCTATGAGGCAGGATATTCTTCTCACTCCAAACGAATCTGTCAAACCCTTTATCGTTGATACCTCACCTCCCCAGTAGTTTTCTATTTCTTAGGAGGCGGCTAAGACGTTGGTGGAGAAGGAAGAACACCAGAATCACCTTGAGAAGGGTCAGTATGGATCAGCCGACTGGCTAGGGTTGGAATTATCTTTCTCCGAGTTACAAGGTCAGAATTCGACTTCTTCGGAGAAGATCGAGACGAAGCACCCCCAGCCTCTTTATCACCTTGAAGACTGCGGGCCACCACGGTTTTTCTTGTATGTCAAAGATGTTTCATGGCACCAGACTTAGAGGTCATGGTATCTGCAAAGCAAGAATAAAAAGATTATTAGAAAAAACAAAATACAACTAACAAAGTTGTAGAAGCTAGAGGTCGGGAGGCTACCTAATTCGGACTGAAGTTGATCGGGGTCCCCTAGAAAACTTTTTGTGTCCAGGTGAGGAGCCCAACCCCAGCACCCTTGTAACACATCCACCAAACCCTTCTCAATATCATCTAGTTTATCTACACTATACCTAGCTATCACGGGTTCCTCTTGCTATTATAAAGGGAAAGAGGGCTCATCATTTTCATCCAAAAAGAAAAGTTGGGTACCCTCTACTGCTCGGATTTTAAAGAAGTAATTCTTAAAATCGTGAAAAGACTCATGAAAGATGGCAAAAACTTTCTTACCCTGGACAGCACGGAAGGAAAACCAGGAAGCTTTATCTTTCGTCGTCCCGAGTTTAGTCAAAACAAATAAATGAAAGAAGACATTGGTAGAAGGTCGCACTCCCAACTCCCGACATAGAAGCTGGAAAATTTTTAAGAAGGCCCAAGAGTTCGGGTGAAGCTAGGAAGGGGCAACATTGCAAGTCCAAAGAATATTTGTTTCAAAATCGGTAAAAGGGAGTGAAACTCCTAGTTTAGAGAAAAAGCAATCATAGGCATAGAAAAAGGGTCAGCCCGATTTATTTAAAGGAGGAAAACAAACCCTCTCCTCGGGATCGGGTACTACTAACTCATAGTTCCTCTCGTCCTCTCTATTCTCACAAATCTTATGATGCCTATGAAAGGTGTCACAATACTCCCTATCAACTACAAGGACGCAAGAAATGACAGAGGCAAAATAAAGAGATCGTTACTACAACAACTCGGACATCATACAAAAGAAGTCGGTCAAAACAAAGCCAAACTAAAGAAAGTCATTTTTCAAACATTTTACAAAGCATGGCAAAAATGGTGTCTCTCCTATACAATAAAAACAACACCGCCACACAGAAGCAACACCATTGGGGACAATACAAATACAAACAAACAGTAAAATGGCTACGGTTGTAATTTTACAAACTCAGAAAATCGAAAAATCCCCAAAATAAGCAAAGGGTGATGTCGATCAACCATCAAAAGGGAGTCTTTTAACAACAAAGAAACCTCAAAGTAACCGCAGTTCTACAAAATAGAAAACGCACACATTCAAGTGTTCTACACCCACCTCAATTGGTGAAAAAAAATTCTCAACAAAAAAGATGCAACAACAGTTAACGCAACTCCCAAAACCAACAAACAAAGCACATTTTTTAGAAAATCACTCAGAACAATCTCATGAAAGACAACAACGCAAAAAAGAATCAGGAAAAGAAAGACACCAACCTTAAGGAAGCTTCAAAACGGAGAAGGGCACGACAAACAGCAAAACATGAATGATCCTCTTCAAAGAATTCTTTCAAGAAAGATGAGATTCAAAAAAGCTTGAGAAACGGAGTTGCAAAACGAATAAAGAAAAGAGCTTTTTCTTTTTCACAGTGATAGCAAATGAAAAGGCTTTTAGAAATGGGAAAAAGGAAAAGAAGAAAGGCCATGTTGCTTTTATAAGAGACAAGGAGTAACTGGCCTAATAACTCGTCTTTAATACATGCGCGCAATTCAAGAAAACTACTGCGCCAACTTAGCCCCTCATTTAAAGGGAGGCAACGTTCAAATTTTCAAACACGTTGAGTGCCCGACCTCCGAAAGAGGGCACCCGACGCCTAAGCAGAAGTCACAAAATGCTTGAACCCGACCTACAGAACGCTCAAGACTCAAGTAGTGGCACTGTTCATACTTAGCCAAATAAGCAAAGCTAAGCCCAATAAACAAAAAGGCCCACCAAGAAATGTGGCCTCCACAAACGTACCCAACCTCTTTAAAGAGGTCAGACACCAATAAAGATGCCCAACTCTACCTACCCAAAGCGAGTAACTGCTTTTGCGAATCTCGCTTGCAATCTCTATCTCTATTATAAGATAAATTCCAACAAACTCCCAAGATAAATGACACAGTTATCCATCAAAGAAGATAGAACTACTCCAATAAAGGTGGTTATCGACTCTACTATAAATACACTGACACTCATCAGGTATAATTTACGTTTAAAACTATTAAAAATTTGCTTAAAACCCTTGCTAACTTAAGCATTTGAGTCTCTGGCAAGTACCATCTCCCACCTCCTCACAAGAAACTCGAATAAACGACACTTTGGCATGAATAAATCAGACACTATGAGATATAATTTTCAGACCTAAATCAACGTTTCAAGTAACCCTCACAATAAATATCAATAGATATTTATCAACAATTTTTTATAATGAAATAATATTTAACCCACACACACATTGCAAATTTTACAATAGTTGGATATTAAATTTTAATTTCTCATGCGTTCTCACCCGAGTCGCTAGTTTAACAAGATGAGCCAAGATTGGCTGAAGCAGTGACACGTGGCGGAACAAAAAATGAGGCTTTAGGCCACACCACCAGTAAGCAGTAAGCAGTAAGCAGTAAGCAGTAAGCAGTAAGCAGTAAGCAGTAAGCAGTAAGCGACTCGAACCCAACCCAACGCTGCCCTGCGCGCCAAACACTTTATTTAGCTTTGCCTTTTTTCACCCTTTATTTCTGTAACTTCAATAAATCCAGTTCCAATAATATATGCACTTTTCATCACAACTCATCTGTCACCGGCACCCGATAGATCTATCTATTCCATTTAACATTTAATCAAATCGAATCCGAGAAGAAAGAGTAAAGACTGCGTCCGACTGAACAGAACCATGGATGAGAAGCTCATACAAAGGCTTGAATCCGCGGTGGTCCGCTTGGAGGCCCTATCCACCAGATTCCCTGCTGCCGCTTCTCCGGGAGATGCTTCCGATGTGCCTGATTCGGCGGCGCTCGACCCTTCCATCGTTGCTTACGACGATCTGATGGCCCAGTATTTGGCTAGGGTTTCAGCTGCCGCTGAGAAGATTGGAGGACAAGTCTTGGACGTCACAAAGGTTTTGCACGAAGCTTTTTCTGTTCAGAAGCAGCTTCTGATTAAAGTCAAGCAAAGTCAAGTGAGTTTTCCTTACGCATTTCATACCTCCGTTTTCTCCCTGCGCATGCATCCCTAATTTCGTTGATGTTATCAATCCTGTGTTAATTCGTTGATGCATTTTAATAGCATTCTAGGTGGTGTTTGGCATAGTCTGGATTTTCTTTTTATCTGCCTGAAATTTTCATTATTCTTAGCTACTGAACTGAACTGGATGAAGTGGCGAACAGTTTTCTGTGTAGTGTTTGTACTCATGTTTGTGATTGGTGTCTTAATCTATCGTATATTAATTGTGCAGAAACCTGACCTTGCTGGGTTGGCTGAGTTTCTGAAACCTTTAAATGAAGTGATCATGAAAGCTACTTTAATGACAGAAGGAAGGAGATCAGATTTTTTTAACCACTTGAAGGCTGCTGCTGACAGCCTCTCAGCTCTAGCATGGATTGCATTTACAGGGAAGGATTGTGGTAAGTGATGAATGATTTACATTTCTTCATTGACCTACATTTCAATATCTTATTTACCGTTTGTTGTTTCAAGGTATGAGTATGCCCATTGCACATGTGGAAGAAAGTTGGCAAATGGCTGAGTTTTATAGCAACAAGGTATACTTCAGACATGCCTGAAACTGTAAAATTATTTAGGATATTTTTTTTTATGAACTTCTGGTCCTCTCATTCACTATAAGCTCAAAAAAGATACTTCAGACGTGTTTGATTCCAAATCAAGTTTGGGAACATTTTGCATTAGCCTTCTAGATGTTTTCTTGCACATTCCTTTTTCATTTTGCCTGTTGTGTCATGAGCCATGACGTTTATATATATATATATATTGAAATAATCAGGTGCTTGTAGAGTATAGAAACAAAGACCCAAATCATGTTGAATGGGCCAAATCTCTGAAAGAGTTATATCTACCTGGTTTGAGAGATTACGTCAAGGGGTTTTATCCTTTGGGCCCTGTATGGAGTGCAACAGGAAAAAGTATTGCTCCGACAAAAGCTGCTGCTGCTCCTCCTCCTCCTCCTCCACCTGCTTCTCTCTTTAGTTCTGAATCTTCTCAACCTTCATCTTCCAAGCCAAAAGATGGGATGTCTGCTGTTTTCCAACAACTCAGCACTGGGAATGTCACTGCAGGTATCTTATTTTTGCTCTTACATTCCTGATTGAATGTTGAATGAACATTTATGAGTCATACCTCTTATCTACCAGGTTTGAGAAAGGTTACAGATGATATGAAAACAAAAAACCGGGCAGATAGAACTGGAGCTGTTGCCATTAGTGAAAAAGAAAGTCGTGTGGCTTCTCATGCATTTTCTAAAGTAGGACCCCCAAAGCTCGAGCTTCAAATGGGCCGCAAGTAGGTTTTTATATTTATGTGTATGATTGTGATTTCATGATTGAAAATTTGAAATAGTCAATTTTACTTTGTCAATATACCATCTCTCTATCCTTTACTATTCTCTGCTGCTGTAGGTGGGTTGTTGAGAATCAAATTGGAAAAAAGGACTTGATCATTGAAGATTGTGATGCAAAGCAGTCTGTTTATGTTTATGGATGCAAAGACTCGATTTTGCATATTCAAGGTAACCACAACTATTTCATGAATGATTTCTTTGTTTACATGTTTATTATATCACATAATGATATTTACTATCCAATTTGTCTCTTGATGAAACAACTATAATTTTCAGGCAAGGTCAACAATATCACTATTGACAAGTGCACAAAGATGGGAGTTGTATTTAAGGTTAGCGTGACACATGGGAATAGAGATTTTTGTAAAAGTCACGGAAAGCAATTTATGTTAGCATTTCGAAGGCAACTTCTCATCTATATTTGTGCTTAAAATGTAGGATGTTGTTGCAGCTTTTGAGATTGTAAACTGCAATGGCGTTGAGGTGCAATGTCAGGTACCCTAACTCCTTCCTCCTCTTTTTCTTTGCATGAAAACTTTCAACATGCTGGCGTGCCTGTTTGAATTTGATGTTATTATGCCTGTGTTATGGAAGCTTTGGTGATCCTACAGTCTTATAAATTATATTGCTGATGATATGTAGAGGATAACGGTTTGATCTTAAATAAATATTTGGTAGCTCAAATGTGGTTAGTCATTAAGATGCCTGCCTTTGTTAATATAGGGTTCAGCTCCAACAATATCGGTGGACAACACTTCTGGCTGCCAGCTTTATTTGAGCAAAGATTCCCTAGAGACATCCATATCTACTGCCAAATCAAGTGAGATCAATGTGCTGGTACCTGGTGCCGAGCCTGCTGGTGATTGGGTATGATTTCACATTCATTTTTTGTTCTATTCGGGCACCGTGTAAAATGTTAGTTTGTGCTTGAATCTGGTTATGATGATAACATCCTGCGCCCTGCAATAGTGGATGGAATCCATCCATAATTAGTATCTTTTCAAAAACTTGGTAACTGGATTCTTCAATTGGCCGAAATGATTAGCAAACTATGGAATTGGAGTAATACCAACTCTAAAATTTAATCAATATATTTTATTTCAGGTGGAGCACTCTTTGCCTCAACAATATATTCATATGTTCAAGGACGGCTGTTTTGAGACGACTCCCGCCTCCCACTCTGGAGGTTAAATCGATTGGCAGTTTGGAGTTCCTACTTATATTTTCATCTTGGATCGCTGTGGGAGTGGCTTTGATTTATTGTTTCTTAAATTCATCTACAAATGCATCAGAATGTATATGTGTATCATATGTATTCTGGCTCAGCTGCCTTTTCTTGTGATTTTCCACTGGCTTATTGAATCAGTGGAAACATCCATCAGATTTTGTTTGCCAATGTGCAGGATTGTGCTTGAGCGTGTATTTTCTTGTGAGTTGCATTGTGTTTGCTTGCTTTCGGCCTTCAGAGGACCCTTGCGGATATGTTTTCCATCGTCGGAATACGGTTGTTTCATTCTCATGTCTTGTGTTATGAAATATTGAGCCGAAATGGGACTCGTCTTTGACGACGCTTGATGAGGCATTTGGAGAGTTGTCAATCATCATTAATTGATATTTCCCTCAAGTTTCTTTGTTTCGAAAGTTGGATAAACTTTACACATAAATACTTTTTTTTTTGTTAAAATACACAAATCGGTTCCAAAGTTTTTAAAATTGGAAGTCTCTTAAATTTCAAAATACACAATAATTTCTGTTAGATAATATAGTTCCACTTCATTAGTTACTGTTCCGTCCTGGGTGAACCGAGGTATACGTAATCCGGAGTGACTGCTGGATTCCTGACGTGAGCTATGAGTTTCTCGGTGGTAATGTTGTTGATAACCTCGGTACCTTGAAACACGGCGGCGGGAGCACCTGCAAAAAGGACTCCGATGCTCAAGTAAGTATGTGATTGCAGAGATAAAAAGTAAATCACTCGAAGCTAAGCTAGAACCTGGCCTTATGAGTTGGGAGAGGCTGGCTTTATAGGCCTTTCGTAGCTTAATGGGAAGCTCAGTTTGTTCCGATATTCTTGGCTAGAGCTGTTAAGCATATCTGAAGTGCAAAGACGTGTGTTAATAGTGTGTTCAGTTAGGAGAGTAGCCGTTGTGGGGATAGGGTTTGTTTGTTTCATTTGTTTCCGACCTTTTAGGTCGGCGAGTATCGTGTGGTACACATCATAGCCCCCCAGGTCGTCTAGCGTGCCGTATAGGTCGGTGGACGAGCTTAGTCATGCGTGGTAAATTTATTGTTTTGAATAAAATTAAAAAGAAAGAGAAGAAAGAGGTTTTACCTGTCTCTTCGTGGGTCGTGTCGTCTTTATTGCTTACTGCTGCCGTTTTGGTTTCCCACGTTTTGTTTAGTGGGTATGCATTAACTTACCCATATTGTTAGTGGGCTTGCAATAAAAGTAATTTTGGTTTTGGGAATTACACTGCGTCTCCTCCATTTCCCTTATCTGTATTATGTCTTCGAGAGGTAAGTGTTTCTTGACTTTTCTTTGACTGTTTATTTTGCTGCATTCTTCTATGGGAGAGAAATTAAAAGAAAAATTGAGAGTTGTTGAAGTTAAGGAAGATGACCCGTATCATTGGGTTCAAGATGACGTGAAGACGCGTTCGTCTTCCTTTACTAGCGTCGAATCGCTTTCTGATTTGAGGGGTGCAGATTTTGTTAGGGGTGGTTCCGGTGTCGCCGTCGAATTCCTGCCCTGTTCCGGCAGCGATAGGGTCTGTGAGAGGAGGGGTGACTGGGAGTATTTCTATATGTATACCCCATGCATGGTCGACGTCGGAGTGAAGTTTCCCTTCTCTGATTTCGAGTGTAGTGTTCTTACTCAGGTCAACTGTGCTCCGTCACAGTTGCATCCCAACTCTTGGGCGTTCCTTCGCGCCTTTCAGTGTCTGATGGACTTTCTCTCCTTCCCCTGTTCCTTGCCTCTGTTCTTTTCTCTTTTCCAAGCGAAGGGGGTTCATAAGGGACAATGGGTTTGTTTTAGTAGTTTTCCGGGTCGATCCCTGTTCCTTCTTTATAAATCCTCTTTTAAAAACTTTAAATCTCTTTTTGTCAAAGTCCGCTCGGCCGAGTCTGAGTATCCTTTTTATTTGGACGATGAACTTAGTGAAAAATTCCCTTTGTATTGGTGTTCTGAACCGACTCAAATTCTGGAGGCTTCTGAAAGAAGTGAAGAAGAGGAGTTTGTGATGAACTTTCTTGTTGAAAGTGTTGCTGCTGGGGAATGTTTGTCTATTCCCGAAATTTTACATTTTTATGATTCGGGTGACAAAGAGGGGTTGAGGGCGTACTTAGGTAACGCTTGTTATGTTTGTTGTTGTGTTTGGGTTTTTGCTGTATTTGTCTAATTACTTTTGGTGGTTTCTTGCAGGTGGGCGAGTTCCTTTGCTGGATCCGAACAAGCTACAGTCTTTTTTAAATAAGAAAAAGGAAAAGGGGGTTGGTTCTGCTGAGGGTCGAAAAGATGTTGGTGATCAGGCTGTCTCGTCGGTAGCCCGTCCTGCATCTTCTTTCAAGAGAAAAAGGGATGATCCTTCTTTGGAGGTAATTTCTGAAGATGATCAAGAGGCTTTGGGTGGTGGTGGCCTTGTGTTTGATCGGCAGAAGAAGCTTCATGGGTTTATTGCTGGTTCTGGCTCACATTCTCTTTGGAGTGAGCAATTCAACTTCGCGGAGTTGTCTGAGAGGGCTTCGCAGTATCCTGGAGACATGCTGATGACGCGCCGAGTTGGTTTGGAAGCGCTTGGGAAGTTCGTTCAGGTATATGTTATTTTTTCTTCTTGTTCTCTTGTTTCTCTACATTGTACTTATGTTATGTACGTTTCTGTAGGTGGTTGCTAGTCGCTTGCTTTGTGTTGGTCGGACTGTTGAGCATGTTGGGGCCGAGCAGCAGGAAACTGTGGAAAAAGCCTCTGTTTCTATGGGTCGAATTGCTGAGCTGGAGAAGGCTGTGAAGGAAAAAGATGAAGCTACTACTAGTGCTTTAGCTAAAGCGAAGGAGGCCGAGGATGAAGTGGCTCGTTTGAGGGATCAGATTCGCTTGCTGCAGAATGAAGTTAAGGATCAGGATGTGGCCAAAGGTCGGCTCACCTCCCGTGTGCAGGAGTTGGAGGAGGCTGGAATGGAGATGTTTTCCTATGGTTTCGACCGCGCAGTGAGTCAGGTTGCTCTGTTAGCTCCCGACTTTGATTGTGACAAGCTTGATATTAGGAAAATAGTTGTAGATGGAAAGTTGATTGTTGATGGTACTGTGGAGGAGCATGGTGAGAACGCTCCTCCTTGATTTGTTTGTCGTCATAACTTTTGTTATTTTGGTTGTCTTATCTTTAGACTTGTTTTATTTTGTATGGTATTTTGCCGACGTTGTATTCGGTTTAACGATCTGTGGAATTTAGGCCGATGTTTGGCCATTTTTATGATAGGATTTGTATAATAATTTTCTTGTTGGGCTATTTTTAAGAGGATCGTATTATCTTTATTTGAATTTGAAGGGCGTCCGGCCTCGTTAAAACCCTCCTTAGGCAAAACCCTCTTTTTGGGAAAAAAGCTCTAAGGGGGAAAAAGAGTACCTTCATTCGCATACAGACTAGGACATATACATTTTAAGTGAGGAGACGTTCCAGTTTCCTGGGATGGCTTTGCCTTGTAGTGTTTGTAGTTGATACGCCCCCTTGCCGAGCACTTTGGTTACACGGAAGGGGCCTTCCCAGTTTGCGGCGAGCTTTCCGTGGGCTGGAGGTCTCCTGGCCTCTTCTGTTTGTCTGAGTATGAGATCGCCTTCCTTGAATGTTCTTGGTTTCACCTTTCTGTTGTGCTTCCTTTCCATTATTCTCTTTTGGGCCCTTTGCTTGATAGCGGCGATTTCTCTATCTTCTTCGGCTAAATCAAGCTCGGCATTCCTGGCTCTTAGATTTTGTTGTTCGTCGTATAATTCGGCTCTTGCCGTTGGAATTCCGACCTCAATGGGGATTAGTGCTTCTGAGCCGTAGACTAACTTGAAAGGTGTTTCGCCTGTGGTGCTATGTATTGTGGTGTTGTAGCTCCACAGTACCTCGGGTATGAGCTCGGTCCATTCTCCTTTCGCTTCATCAAGCTTCTTTCTTATTGCCTGCAACACAACTCGGTTAGCAGTTTCGGCCTGCCCATTGGATTGTGGGTGTTCCACCGAGCTAAAACGATGTTGGATATTAAAATTTTTTAAGAATGAACCGAGCTTATTGTCTGTGAATTGTCTTCCATTGTCTGATATTATTTCTTTTGGTATTCCAAAGCGGCATATTATATTTTTCCAAATAAAGGATCGTACCTTTTCAGCCGTTATTTTTGCTAAGGGTTGTGCTTCTATCCATTTTGAGAAGTAGTCTATGGATACCAAGAGAAATTTTACCTGTCCTGGCGCTGTTGGGAATGGGCCGAGGATATCCAGCCCCCATCTATGGAAAGGCCAGCTTACCTCCATGCTGTGCAATACCTCGGCTGGCTTGGTTGAGATCATCTCGTGCTTCTGGCATTTGTCACATGCTTTGACCCTGGCTATGCAATCTCTCTTCATGGTCGGCCAGTAGTATCCTGTTCGGGTTATCTTGGCTGCGAGAGCTCGTCCTCCTATGTGGTTCCCACATACTCCTTCATGGACTTCATTCATTACTTCTTGGGCCTGGTCTTGGTTTAGGCATCTCAGTAATGGTTGTGAGAAACCTCGTCTGTATAATTCTCCTGACACTCTTGTGTAGAAGCTTGCCTTGCGTCTGAACTGTTGAGGATGAGGCTCGTCCTTGGGTATGGTACCTGTACAGATATATTCAAGGAAAGGTCTCCTCCAATCATGGAGGTCGTTAATGCGTTCAATAGATAATAGTTCAATGCTCGGTTTGGTGAGTGTGTGTTGTGATAATGTTGATGTTTGTGTTTCCGCCCTTGTGGCGGCGAGCTTAGAAAGTATGTCTGCCCTGACATTTTGTTCTCTGTGTACGTGTATTATGGTAAATGAATTGAAATTTGAAATTAGATCCTTTGCTATGAGCCAGTATCGTTCTAGCAAGGGATCTTTTACCTGGAATTCTCCTCGGATTTGTTAGACTACCAGGAGGGAATCGCAATGTGCTGTTAAGTTGGTTGCTTTGCGGTCCAGGGCGAGCTTGAGTCCTGCTATCAGGGCTTCATACTCGGCTTGATTGTTGCTGGCCGAGAAGTGAAACTGGAGAGATTGCTCGGCTACCACCTTATTTCCCTCTTTTAGGATTATGCCAGCCCCGCTCCCTTCTCGGCTTGAGGCCCCGTCCACATGCAATTCCCATGTTTCAATGTGCTCATCTGAGGTCATTTCCGTGATAAAGTCGGCGAGAATTTGTGCCTTGAGGGCCGATCTGGTCTGAAACTGAATATCAAACTCCGATAGTTCAATTGACCATTTGGTCAATCGTCCTGCCAACTCCGGTTTGGTTAATACTTGCCTTAGCGGATGATTTGTTCTTACTATTATCGTGTGGCTCTGGAAGTAGGGCCTTAGCCTCCTCGCTGTAGCCACGAGTGCAAGGGCGAGCTGTTCTATTTTCGGGTACCTTTGTTCCGTTGGTTGCATTACTCTGCTTACGAAATACACTGGTTGTTGAATTCTTCCTGTCTCTAGGACGAGAGCCGAGCTTATGGAATGATTGGAAACAGATAGGTATAGGTACAGTGGCTTGCCGACTTCAGGTCTTTGTAGCACGGGAGGTGATGATAGAAGGGTCTTGAGTTCGGTGAACGCCGTCTCACATTCGGGTGTCCATTGGAATTGTTTGTTCTTTAAGATCGTCTGGAAGAAAAGATGTGACCGAGTTGATACCGCGGGTAAGAATCGGGAGAGAGCGGCTATCCTTCCTGCTAGTTGTTGTACTTCCTTTATTGTCTTGGGACTTGTCATGTTGAGTATAGCCTTGCACTTCTCAGGGTTTGCTTCGATTCCTCTGGACGTCAGCATGAAGCCTAGGAACTTTCCTCCTTGTACCCCAAAGGCGCATTTCTCCGGATTTAATCTCATATTGTATGCTCGGATCTGTTCGAATACCTCCTTGAGGTCGTCGCAATGAGACCGATCTTTAGTTGACTTGGCGACCATGTCGTCCACATAGATTTCGATGTTCCGACCTATTTGGTGTCGGAATACCTTGTCCATCAGACGCTGGTAGGTTGCACCTGCATTCTTTAGGCCAAACGGCATAACTCTATAACAGAAATTACCATGTTCAGTTATAAATGCTGTTTTGCTTTGATCTTCCGGGTGCATTAGAATCTGGTTGTACCCAGAGTATGCATCCATGAAGCTCAAGCTGTTAAAACCTGATGCATTGTCCACAAGTTTATCGATGCATGGAAGGGGGTAAGCGTCCTTAGGACATGCTTTGTTCAAATCTGAAAAGTCGACGCACATGCGCCACTTACCTGAACTTTTTCTTACCATTACCACGTTCGAGAGCCATGTGGTGAAGCGGATTTCCTTAATGAAGTTAGCCTTGAGGAGTTTCTCGGTTTCTTCCAAGGCTGCCTTTGACTTTTCAGATCCGAGGTTTCGCTTTTTCTGGGCTATAGGTCGGCATGTGTCGTTCGTCGCTAGCCTGTGACAGATGATTTCTGGGCTAATGCCAGGCATATCTGCCGGGGTCCAAGCAAATAAGTCGGCATTGTCCTGTAACAATTTGATCAGTTCTGACCTTTGTTGGCCCCTCAGCGCCTGGCCGATGTAGGTTACCTGTCCCGGCACCTTTGTCAGCTGGATTTCGTGTAGCTCATCTGCTGGCTGAGGTCTTTCCTGTATATCCCCTCGAGGGTCAAGCTCGGCCAAAGACAAGATTTCTGAGCTATTTATTGAGTGGACTTCTCCTTGTTTCCGGATCACATCCGATCTTTTTAAGCTCGCGTTGTAGCATTGCCGAGCTTGTTGTCGGTCAGAGTGTATCGTCGCTATCTTGTCATCCTGTGCCTGAAACTTAACGCATAGATGGTAAGTAGATACGACTGCCCTGAACATATTCAGAGCAGGTCGTCCAAGGATTATATTGTAGGGACTGGGACAGTCGACGATCAGGTACTGTATGTCTAGGGTTTTTGCTAATGGGTTGTTTCCCATCGTCGTCCTTAGCCATATGTACCCTTTGATCGGTACTCTCTCGCCGGAGAACCCTACTAATTCTCCGGATGAGGGTTGTATTAGTTTTTCAGATAGATTCATTTTTAAGAAAGTAGAATGGAAAAGAACATCGGCACTACTACCTGGGTCCAAAAGGACTTTTCTTACCAGAAGGTCGCCTGTTTGAACGGAAATTACGACTGGGTCGTCTGAGTGAGGAGCGGCCGAGCATACGTCAGCTTGGTTGAAAGTGATTTCTAAATCTTGAATAGCTTTGTTGCAGGGTAGTGTTGTTCCCTCGATTGCTAACATCGCACGGTAGCTCCGCTTTCGTGCCGAGCTTGTTTCGCCACCGCCAGCGAACCCTCCGGATATGCAGTTTATTATTCCCTTAGGTGGATTGTTGTTTGGCCACTTGTTGGTTTCCTTACTGGCCGAGGTTTGCTGATCTTCTTTGTTGTTTTCCCTGTGTTTTCGGCCCTCTATGTATTTGTCTAAGAGGCCCTGTCGTGCTAATCTCTCCAGGAGATCTTTGGCTATCACGCACTCGTCCGTCGTATGACCATATTTCTGGTGGAAGGCACAGTGCTTGCTCTTGTCGACGAATCGCTGATCTTGGTAACTCCCTGCTCGGGTCGGCGGCTTTATGATCTTGGCGTTAAGTATTTCCTTGATTATCCTCTCTCTCTTCGTATTGAATCTGGTGTAGTTGTCGAATTTTGGAGTGAGCTTAAATGGCTTGCCGAGGTCCCTGGCGTTCGTTGATCTGGAGGGCCTGTCGTCCTCTTTTCTTGGTCTTCTTTCGGACTTGTCGGCCTCTCGAAGTTCTTCGATCTCCATTTGTCCGGCTGCCCTTTCTCGAAATTCGTCCAGTGTTTTCGGCTTGGTAACCGCAATTATTTCTCTGAACTTTCCGGGCCTGAGTCCGGCTTTGAGAGCGTGTAGGTGGACGGCAGGATTTAAGTCGGGAATTTCCATGGTGGCGTCTGTGAACCTCGTCATGTAGTCTTTTAAACTTTCCTGCGGGCCTTGACGGATGGTACTTAGATAGTCGGATCCATGCACATAGATCCGAGCTGCTGCAAAGTAGTCGATAAATGACCTAGCCAGGTCTTCGAAGGAGGCAATTGACCCTGCAGACAATTTTGAAAACCAAAGTAGGGCAGCCCCGTCCAGATAAGTAGGGAAAGCCCTGCAAAGTACAGGGTCATTGTTAGGTCCGTTAAAAAACATCATAGATTGAAATTTCTTAATGTGAGCCCGGGGGTCACCAATCCCCTTATATGGCTCGAGAGAAGAGGGAAGTGTGAAATGCTTCGGCATTTGGAAATTCGTGATTTCCTCAGAGAACGGGTTGTCCAAGGTCAGCTTCTCCTTGGGGGGGTTGACACCAATAAGTTCGGCTCCTCCTTGGGTTGAGCCCTTGGAGTTGCCTTCCTCATGTTTGCTGTTCTGGGTTGATAGCTCTGCTAATCTCTTGACCTCCGCTTGTAGTTCAGCCATCTGGGCCATTAGTTCGGCCTGACTGGGCATTTGAACTCCATTGTCGGCCATGGACTTGGTGAATCCTGCGTAGAGGAGAGAAAATAAAATACAAGAAAATAGTGATGATATGGGGTTAGCTCTTCGGGCCCCACGGTGGGCGCCAAATGTTCCGTCCTGGGTGAACCGAGGTATACGTAATCCGGAGTGACTGCTGGATTCCTGACGTGAGCTATGAGTTTCTCGGTGGTAATGTTGTTGATAACCTCGGTACCTTGAAACACGGCGGCGGGAGCACCTGCAAAAAGGACTCCGACGCTCAAGTAAGTATGTGATTGCAGAGATAAAAAGTAAATCACTCGAAGCTAAGCTAGAACCTGGCCTTATGAGTTGGGAGAGGCTGGCTTTATAGGCCTTTCGTAGCTTAATGGGAAGCTCAGTTTGTTCCGATATTCTTGGCTAGAGCTGTTAAGCATATCTGAAGTGCAGAGACGTGTGTTAATAGTGTGTTCAGTTAGGAGAGTAGCCGTTGTGGGGATAGGGTTTGTTTGTTTCATTTGTTTCTGACCTTTTAGGTCGGCGAGTATCGTGTGGTACACATCAGTTACTAATGACGATTGTTGACGTGAAGTGTTAATTTGCATACGTGATTGTGAAGTGTTCACGTGTATGAGTTGGAAAAATCAATCTCTAAGTGTTGGACAAATCAATCTCTAAGTGAAGTATAAATTAGTTTCTGAAAAAATTTAAAAATTTCAAAATTGTCCTTAAAAAATTCTTCCTTTGAATGTTTTTTTATCTTTTTCAAAAGTCAAGGTCTTATAATCTTTTAATTAGAATAATCGAGATTCCCTCACTAGTAGAAGGTCTATTACTCCACATTCCTTCACCAGCCTTTTCCTGCGGGGCTATTACACCCCTCCCATATTGACCGGATTCCTTCCGGGGTTAACGTCAATATAGCTCTTTCCCCCTACCCAGAAGTAAAGAGCTGCTCAAAGAGCAATAACGTATGCAGCCACCATCCAAGGACCATCAAAGAGCTCATGGTCATAATCTTCTTTAACTTTCAAACTTAACCAAGATAAACTCATTGCCCAGGTTAGTAACCATAAACAGTGATTTCAGTTTCCAAAGTTAGCTTAGACGTCACACTATGAAGTTGTTTGTGACCCAGTCTCTTACCTTCTAATCTTCCCGATCGGAGAAGCATTCGAAACGGGCTCCGCGTTCATTTGATCATTTCGTTAGCAGAAACGATCCACAATCCACTCAGGGCTTCGGATAGACCGAACGCAGTGCCATATAGGCTTTTGCTTTTACTATTTGTCCATTTCATCTGGTATTCTTGGATGAGCTGCCTAAGCCAACCTTTGAAAACACAAGGAAGAAGAGCTATGGGGAAAAGGTCTTCGTATTACTGTCTTTACTTTATTTAGAGTTTTGTCTTTTGCCACCTATGAGATAGATAGCTCTTCAAATGAAATTGTGGAGAACCCTTTAAATCAAGTAGTAATGTAATGATTAAGGGTTCTCACAAACAACAAACACATTTACATATAATTAATTCAAATTTTATTATGTGATTTATTTTTCTTTTTTTTTTTTGGGGTTGTATTAATTTTCATTAAAAAAAACTTAGAAAAATTTAATAGAATGGCTTAAACCTTATCAACTGAAAATGAAAAAATAAAATTTGGATAAATACCAATAACTATTACGGATAAAAGGATAGAAATCGATATAAATAATTTTCGCGGACCAGAATACAAAAGATACAAGTTTAGTATATTAAAAAAGTTTGTATCCATAGAACATCTGCTGTAACATAGATGATGAAAAAATAAGAGTTAATATAATTCTAATTATGTTTAAAAAAATTATTAGTATTTTTGTCATTAAAAAATATTATAACACCCAAGAAATTCGGTATAATGGATTGATTTTGTACTACTTAACCCAAGAATTCCACTGTACGTGCTGCTGTGCTGGGACTTCAAAACAAACCTACTGCACTTCCTGCCAAACCAGGCTTTTATACTTACAGCACGAGCTGTGACCATTGACAAGAACGAGTGCCCTATACAAAGTAGGAGAATTGCGAGTCTAAGAGAGGATCCCTGGTCTGAGTTGATCACAATGGCTGAGAACATATGCTTAACGCCCTCTTCAACAACCTTTCCCTTCACCCACAGAACTAGAATAGTATAAAAACAAGAACACCACAATCCATGACCGCTAAACAAAAGGAGTCCATTACCAAGTAAGCTAGGCAACCGTCTTTACCGGTCTCTCTATTAATTTAGGACCGGATGTGGCACCCGGGCTTCGGGTTTCGCAAAGAAGCCCCGCTCCTGTAGCTATTGAGTTAGTCCTCTATTCTCGGACTTCTAAATAAAGATGAGTCCTAATTCACTCTAGGAAGTGCTTTCAGCAAAGGGGGAGGGAAGGTTTGGACATCAAATTCTAGTCTTCAAAAAACTAGAAGAGGTTCAATTCCTCTTTGATGTGGTTAAGGCAAAAGATAGATATAGATATCAGTGGGACATTACAGTATCCAATTTGTTTGGCAAGAGTGACTCAGCTCCAACGGTTGAAAAGTACATCGCGAGGAGAAAGTTACTTGTTCAGCTATAAATTCTGTTGTTCTTGTTTATGACTCTACTGCTATCGATTAGCTGGGATTGGAATGTTTGACTTGCTTTCAAAGCCTTTCTAGGCTAACATATTATTAAAAAATATATAATAAATAAAAATATAAAAAATAATAAAATATATATTAAAAGATAATTTTATTTATTAATTTTAATGTCAAAAGAAATGATATTATTTAATTATTAATCTATGTATTATAGTTGTGAGGTAGAAACCATAATAATAACTAAATCTAAGAGGTTATTGCTTTATGAAGGTCATTATTTGAGTTAATAATCAAATTAGTCCTTGAAAGATGAGACATTCTTTAAATGTTTCTAAAAGATTTTATTAATCAAAGTGGTCATTCAGAAACTACGAATTAATCATATTTGTCCTTAAGTTACTTAATTAACAATTTTCGTTAACAATTAATGATGTGGAATGTTAATTGATAATATACATGACATCTATCATATCTAATTGGACACTGACTAAATATATGTTAAAAATCTATCAATTTAGTCGTTAGATCATATTGGGAATAAGGTTTATATAATTGGAAAAAAGAACTAAATTAATATATTTTTATAAATGTATTTGGTCAATATTCAATTAGACATGTCACGTATGATGTATGTTGTCAATTAACATTTCACAACATCATTCGTTGACGAAAATTATTAATGAAGTGACGAAGGACAAATATGATTAATTTTTAATGTTTTAATGAATCAATTTGATTGAGAAAATTTTTTAAGGATGAATTTGAAGAATATCTTATATTTCAGGGACTAATTTGACTATTAACCCATCATTATTTATATATCTAAACTCCTAAGATATTGACAAAAACTTACAAATTTGATTTCATAGGTAACTTAGTTTGCATTGCATGCAAGTTCCAAAGTGTTACTTTTATAAGCATTTGTACAAATATTTTTAATTATTATTCTAAAAAATTTTATATTAAATGGGAGTTCTTCTATTTCTTCAAATAACAATAGCACATTTTCTTCTTCATCATTAAAAAATATCATAAAATATGATAAGCACAAATTAAATTAAATTAAATTAATATCCTGCATGGTAAAAAATAAATATAGGTTTACTTATTTTAAATTATTTTTTTTGAAAAATAATGTCTTTTCAAAATAAATTTATAACTTAGGATTTTAAAATACATTTTTTTTGTATATATATATAATCAAATTAAAAATAAATAGACAAAAAATTTTAGAAATTAAAATTTATTAATTAAGAAATAATTATATATAAATAATTCGAAGGAATTATTTTAAAAATTTAAAAAAATTAGGGATTATTTTTAGATTTTAAAATTTTTTGGGGATCATTTTGTACTTTACTTTAAGGACAGATTTGTTCATATCACACACGTAGATACTAAAAGTATCTCTAATGGAGTGCTTTTAGAGTAATATTTTTTATACTTTCAAGAAGTGAATTGATTTGGAATTGAAATCTGTATTGGCGTTGATTTATGAAGTGAAATTGATATCACCTTAGAGATACAGTATCACCTTGATGGAGAACCAATAAAATTTTATCACTCGAATAATTATATTGATAAAATAATTTAAAATAATATAAAATTCTAATTGAACTAATATTAAATATTAGAAGAGCGAATTTCACTTTTAATTTCAAATTATTATTTATGACATATAGTCCCACAAATTATGCTTGTAGGACCCTGTTTCACTCATTTTTTTTGTAATCTGAATAGGGTGCCGAAATCGAGCTTGTATCAAGATCTCAGTTTGGAGAGCAGATACGGATCCTCAGCAAATAGTGAGTTTGACCCGAAAATTACTTAATATTGGTGTCAAAGTAGACTATGTCAAACTATTAGTGGCAAGTTGTAACAAATAAAAATGGAAATACAAATAACTAAAATGAAATTTGATTAAGTAGAAAATGTAAGTGAAAATGGAAATTAGCAGAAAATTGAATAACGATGAAATATTTAAAATGAGAAAATTAAAAGACAAAAAAAATTATAATAAAATGGGCCCTTAATACTCACATGCACTTCCACTCTATGATCTTCTATTGCATCACTGAGACTGGAAATTCTTAAAGAGTTTGTGTGATGATTGGTCGCGGATTTCAAAAATCACAAACTCACCGGCAAGTGCACAGGGTCGTACCAAGTAATACCTCAGGTGGGCGAGGGTCGATCCCACGAGAATTGATGGACCAAGTAATAATGGTCGAATGACTCACTTAGTCAAGCAAGCAGAAAATAGTGTTTTGAGGTTCAAAAGCATTAAACAATAATCCAAGTGTTCGGAAAGCAAACTGTAAATGAGTTGTGAGAAATATGTTAGAAAATAATTAAGGTTTCAGAGACATTTATTTTTTCTGAATTTATATTTCTTACCAACTATTTTAATCATACAAGATTTATTTCATTGCAAACCGTAATTGACTAAACCCTAATTCTTTAGTGATTTAGTCTCCTCTAGCCTAATTAACCGACAATTCCTTGGTCACTTAATATAAATTAAAGGGTTAGATTCAATTCTAATTTATTTTCCACAAAAACCCTAATTACCCGAGTATAAGAGGATTATATGTCACGTATCCCATTAAGTCCAAGCAATTAGTGGTTTAGGAGGAGTTTACTTTCAAGCTAGTATTCGAGTGAGATAACTTTTTCAAGAATCAACAAGAATTCATGTAGAATAAGAGATATTTTTCAATACACTCAAATTCATAAGATGAAGAACGAAAGTAATCTTTGAAATTAAATTAATACATTAATTAAAATAGAGTGGTAATAGTATCAATCTATAGAATAAATAGAGCTCCTAACATTAACCAAGGACATTTAATTGCTCATGACTCAGAGAGAAAACTAGGGTTCGAAAATTGTGTAAGGTGCGGAACGAGGCCGTCGAGAAAAGAGGAGAGCCCGAAGGGCTAAATCTTTTCCCTTTTATATCTAACCTAATTTTGATTTCAAAATAAAATAAACTAATAATTAATAAACCTAAAAGATTGTGTTTGTAAATAAAAATAACCAAAATAAAATAAAATATAATAATTAAAAGCCAAATCTAACTAAAGATGCTCCTTTGGGTGAGGTTGATCCGCGTCATTGGCGCTAAACGCCAGAATCAGCATTTAGCGCCCTAGGTGGCAGTAAGCTCCAAATTTGTTTCTGACTTCCTAGCACTAAACGCCAGGTTTGACGTTTAATGCCCTATGAGGCAGAGAGCTCGTACACGTTACGAGGCATCTGACGCTAAACGCCAAGGTCCGCGTTTAGCGCCAGGTTGACAGAATGGCTGCACGCAATCCAAGGCACTTGGGAGCTAAATGCTAGATGCGGCGTTTAGCGCCAACTCAACAAAATTAAAATTTTACTCTTTTCTTCTGCATAGACTCTGTCAGACTAATCCAAACTTCACCTAAAATAATCAAAACAATTGAACGACTCAAAGTAGCATCCAAACAGGCTTCAAATACTAAAATCTCAATAAAACTCAATAAATTCATATATAAAATAATAAGAAAATAAAGAAAAGATGCTCACGCATCATAACACCAAACTTAATCTGTTGCTTGTACTCAAGCAACTAAAAACAATATAGAACTAAGAAGTGAAATTGCCTAAGAATTGAGTTTTTATTTAAGCTCCTGTCTATTCACCGAGTGGGGTTAATGACACTGTGATTCTGAATAGGTTTGGCATATCTTTTGAAGCTCAAAAAATGTCAATGTCCTTTAGTACTAGAACTCAGATAATATTATGAGTTCTCTTCCTTTTTAACCTTTAGTTAATCCTTGAACATAACTTTTTCTTATATTTTCTTTGGTGCTTTGCACCTTGAGTCTAGCCGTGACTCTAAATATTTTGTCTCAAGCTTAACTTGACACAGAAACACCATAAGCACTTAACTGGGGAACTCTTTGAGTTTGGGTTTGTCTTTTCAATTTTTCCCAGTCAGTGGTGCTCAGAGCCTTTGGCATACTCTTTAATTGCACTTGGTCTCGACTCTTAGTGCTTTTTCTTAAGAATACCTTGAAACATTCACACTACAAGCATATGGCTAGAAAAATAACTCTTTGAGCTTTTAATCATATTTGACCTTCCTAGCCATTGATGCTCAGAGCTTTGGACCTTGCTTCTTATATTCTTTTTCTTTTTGCTATTTGTTTTGCTTCAGGGATTAACTTTTTGTTTATTTTAGAGAATCCATAATACTTCTTTAAATTTTTGTACCTTAAAAATCAACACTCTTAACTTCAGTATCAATTATGCACTATTCAATTTATATATTCATAATCACAGATAATACCACCACATTAAGGTAAATAAGACACGCACTTAGAATATATAACTCAAGTCTCATGCATTATGCTACTTTTTTCCCTTTTTTATTTTTTAAGCTAGTGAGCAATACATGAGATATTTTTCAAAATAAGCATAAATTGCTAAATTAATTAACTAAACTAGAAAAACTAAAGATGCTACTACTCATGCCAAAGCTTTAAACAGAAAGCAAAAAATAAGATATAATAACTGAGAAACATAAAATAGGAAAAATAGTAGATAAAGAAACTCAACCACCTCAGTTATGGTGGCCGCTCCCTCCTAGGAATCCTCTCCACGCTTCAAAATCATGCCTCAGCTCATCCATATCTCGCCTCTGACTCTGCTGCTCCTCCACTAGCTGCTGGAGAAAGATGGATTGGCCCTCATGGTCAAACCTTAGCTGATCAACGAAATATTCCATCTGCCCAATAGATGATGTCAACTGATCCTAGTAGTCCCATGGAGCGAAGTAATATCCCTGAGGCATCTCAGGCTACTCCTATTGATGAAGGAGAACTGGCTCCTGAGGTGGTGTGCGGGCATACTCCTTAGCGTACTCCATACCCCTCCTAGTGATCGGCCTGTCGATGTTAATAGGGGTGTCTCGATCAATGCATACTCGAGCAGCCTCACATAGGCAGAAGATAAGGTGGGAAAAGGCCAATCTAGCAGAAGTGGAGGCCTTCGCGGCTATGCTGTACAACTCTTGAGGGATCATACGATGCACCTCCACCTCATTACTGAGCATGATACAGTAAATCATCATAGCTCGATCAATAATAACCTCAGACCGATTACTTGTAGGAATGATGGAGCGTTGAATGAATTCCAACCACCTCTGAGCAACCGTCTTCAGATCATGCCTTCCCAACTGGTATGGTTGCCCTCTAGCATCCTGCCTCCACTGTGCTCCGGAGAGGCATATGTTAGTGAGAATCTAGTCTAGCCTCTGATCACTGTTGACCCTCTGAGTATAGGAGTGAGGGTCCTCTTGGATCGGTGGCAACTGAAATATATCCCTCACTCTCTCTGGACTAAGCTTCAGAATTCTCCCGAGAACCATGGTGCACCAGTTCTTCGGGTCCGGGTTCACGCCATTGACATGCTTGTAAGTCACCCAAGCATTGGCGTAAAACTCCCGGACCATCAGAATGCCTACATTTGTCACGAGGTTGCACAGAACTTCCCAACCACTCCTCAGAATTTGCTCCCATATCTTTGGATATTCATCCAACTGTAAGTCAAATCTCACCTTCGGGATCAACTTCTTCTTGCTTACAATCTCATGAAAGTGATCCTCATAAGTCTTGGAGCTGAACCGATTACTGTCAAATGGACCAGTTGCGGGAGCTTTCTCCTTTTTCTTTCTAGAAGATGATTCTCCGATTTTGGGTGTCATATGGAATAGTCACAAAGAGAGAAAACCGAGGTGCCCCAACACCAAACTTAAAATTTTTGCTCGTTCTCGAGCAAAAAAGAAAGAGAAAAAGAAAATTGGAGGGAAGAGTTAAGGATATGGGGAAGAAGAGAAATAAAAAAATTAAGAGGAGATAAGGAAAGGTAAAATGGATAAT
The DNA here is from genome assembly GCF_014773155.1 of Arachis stenosperma. Lineage (NCBI taxonomy): Eukaryota > Viridiplantae > Streptophyta > Magnoliopsida > Fabales > Fabaceae > Arachis > Arachis stenosperma. Next base: position 65,423,359 of record NC_080383.1, read on the forward strand.
ATGGGATGTGATAAAGAGAGAATTGGAGTAGGAAAGAGGTTGGTAAAGGGAGAAACGTGTGAAGGTAAAGGAAGAGGAAGAAAGGAATTGTTGGTGGGTGAATGAGTGGTAAAAGGGAGTATTTATAGAAGGGGGGATAGGTTCGGTCAAGGGAAGGAAGGGTTGGGTAAAAATGAATTTGGTGTAATGGGGAGGGAGAAGTTACCATTGGGAAGGGAGAAGAATAAAGAAAAAGGAAAAAAAGGAAAAAAGGGATTTTTATGGGAAAGGAAAATATGGAGTGATTGGATGGGGAATGTAGAGGGTAGGTGGGGTGGTATATGGGGAAAGAGGAAAGAATAAATAGTGAGGTGTGTGTATAATGGTCAAAAGGAGAGGGGATGTGGAGTGGGATCCACAGTTTTTACCGTTTTCAAAGTTTAAACCCCTTCTTCGAAAACCATTTTCGCGTTGCTGGCGCTAAACGCCAGCTCCGATGTTTAGCGCTACAGCGTTAAGAATCTTGTGTCATTTTTGACGCTGAACACCCACTCTAGTGTTTAGCGCCACAGAGTATTTTTTTTTTGAAGAGGGCTCGACGCTCCCAGGTCCACGTTTAGTGCCGAGTGAATAGAAACCATTCAATTGTTGATGCGATGTTTTGCATTAAACGCCCTCCTGACATTTGATGACCTGTGAGGCAGGGGCCTTATCTTGGGTTTGTGCACGCTGGCACTAAACACCCAAGTCTGTGTTTAGCGCCAATATCGACGTAATTCTTCTCGAAGTTCTCGCTCTCCGACGCTAAATGCCTAGCCTGACGTTTTGATGCGTGAGCATCTTGTACGCTTTTTCTTGTTATTTTCTAGTTGTTTTTAGTTATATTTATTTAGATTTACTTAATTTTAGTGCCAAAATCCTCTATGGACGCTACTTTGCGTTGTTCTAGTGTTTTTATGATTTCAGGTAAAATTTGGACCAATTTGGCAGAGTTTTGACCTAACAAGGAAAAAGCCGGCAGCACCCTCTGTAAGAACTGGCAAAATTATTTTTAATAAAATAATAATTTTTAAGTGCCCGGAGTATATTCAAAATTTAGAAGTTTTAATTTGATAATTTAAAGGTGAAATTTGATTTCAATGAAATTTTCTGAGTTGGAAAATGTATCCTTTATGAAAAGTTTTTGTAAAAATGCATACTGGCACTTAAGCCGGCAGTACCAGCTCTAGTTTGTCCAGTACCGTGTATTTTGGAAAATAAGATTTTGAAAAATTGATTATTTGTTTTGAAAAGATAAAAATAATTTAGAATTAAAAACCGGGCACTAATCTTAAAGGTTTGGGCCCAAAGTAGGCCAAAAAAACCAAAAACGCTAACGGATTGGACCGAGTCCAAGTTGAGCCCAAGCCCAACATATATATGCACCCTTTAATGAGCTTTCAACTCATTTTACCCCAATTGAGAGAGGAGAGGCGCTGATGAGAAGAGAGAAGAGAGGAATGGGGTTTTACTATTCACCTCCAGCTTCCGGGAGCCATAACTTGAGCTACGGAACTCCAATTGACGAGTCGTTTGCGGCCACGCGAAGATCTTGACGAGATCTTTCTTTTTATCTAAGAAAATCTGGTAAAAAATTGCATCTCAATCCCCAGTTTCCAGCCCTAGATTTATGTATTTGTTGGGTTATGGTTTTTGAGTAGGTTTTGTGGTTTTGCTTGTTTAGGTGATCTCTAGTAGCGGATAATTATCGGGCTTTGCCCCAATCACCGTTTGATAAGTTAAGGGATCTCTATATCCTTGTGGTTTAGTGTAGTGTGAGCTTTAGTTGTTAATGTATGGTTATGTTGTATGTATGAAGCTTGTTTTTGGAGTTGATTGTGGCTTTTGGCTTGGCTTTGGTAGTTTGGAGCTTGATGAATGCTTGTTGGAACCAAGCTTTTGGTGTTTGTGCATATTGGGAATCGGCCAAGGTATGGTTTCGGTTTCCTTTATGTAATATGTAATGTTTCTGGAAACTTAGGCTAGTGGACCATAAGATAGGATGTAATGATGTTGGTGTATGGCTAATTAATTATGGAATTATGTTGTATGATGAAGAGGATTAAAGGGAATGTTGGAATGTATAATATTTGTTTATGATGCTTGTTGAAGGATATTGACGATTATGATGTGTGATGATATATTATGATGATGATTGTAGGTTTTGAATCTTGTGGTTGGTGATGGTATTGAATGGTGTTGATTTTTAGTTAATATTGCATGAGGAATATATGAAATTGATGAAGATTGTTTGTATTTAATGATTAAGAAGGTTGATGATGAATGTGTGATTTAGTGTTGTTGATGAAGGTTTGTTGATATGGTTGATGATTGATGATGAATATTAACATTGTTGGTAATTGAAAGTGAGTGTTGAGATTGTTAATAAATGATATGGATTATAAGATGGGATGATGATAAATTGATGCTTGGATTGATGAGTGTTGAAGGAGTTAATAGATTGAGATATTAAATAGTTTGGATGATTAAATAGTACATATGGTTGAGAAATGATTGTTATAGATTCAAGAGTGAATTTGGTATTATGTTGAGTAGGCTTTGATTTTGGTTTTGAATTGAGAGTTGGTTAAAACTGAAGTTTGAGGTTTTTAGTAAAAACTGGTTTTTAGTGAACTTTGACGGATTATAACTTGTGCGTCAATTTTCTAAATTTGTTGAAATTTGTCTATAATTAAAGTTCAATGAAAAATCTTCAAATTGATATAAAGTTTGTAAAAATTGAATTTTTGTAGAGGAAGTTATGATCATTCAAAGTTTGGTATCAAAATCTGAAATTCTGCAAAGTTGCAGAATTTTGTGATTTCTGGTGTGTGCGCACGCACAGCCTTGTACGCACGCACACTCTTGTGATTTTCGAACATGTGCACACGCATAGCCTTGTGCATACGCACATATAGGGGAAGGCTTGCAGTTGACAGCGCTAGCACGACCTGTGCGCGCACATAACCAACAAAGTATTACAACCTGTGCGCACGCACACGTTAGAAGGTCCACTTTGTTGAGGGCATTCGCATGCCTTGTGCGGATGAACAGAGTTAAAATTTTTTACTACCTGTGCGTATTGGTGCACGAAATTGCAATCACACTTTTGTAACCTCGCACAACTAACCAGCAAGTGCACTGGGTCGTCCAAGTAATACCTTACGTGAGTAAGGGTCGATCCCACGGAGATTGTCGGCTTGAAGCAAGCTATGGTTATCTTGTAAATCTTAGTCAGGATATCAGAAATTATCAGGATTGATTGTGAAAAGCAAAAGAACATGAAATAAGTACTTGTTACGCAGTAAGGGGAATAGGTTGAGGTTTTGGAGATGCTCCATCTTACGAATCTCTGCTTTCCTACTGTCTTCTTCATCAAACACGCAAGACTCCTTCCATGGCAAGCTGTATGTAGGGTTTCACCGTTGTCAATGGCTACCTCCCATCCTCTCAGTGGAAATGTTCAACGCACCCTGTCACGGCACGGCTATCCAGCTGTCGGTTCTCGGTCAGGCCGGAATAGAATCCAGTGATTCTTTTGCGTCTGTCACTAACTCCCCGCCTGCTAGGAGTTTGAAGCACGTCACAGTCATTCAATCATTGAATCCTACTCAGAATACCACAGACAAAGTTTAGACCTTCCGGATTCTCTTGAATGCCACCATCAATTCTAGCTTATACCACGAAGACTCTGATTAAGGAATCCAAGAGATATCTACTCAATCTACGGTAGAACGGAGGTAGTTGTCAGGCACGCGTTCATAGTTGAGAATATGATGAGTGTCACGGATCATCACATTCATCCGGGTTAAGAACAAGTGATATCTTAGAACGGAAGCAAGCATGATTGAATAAGAAACAGTAGTAATTGCATTAATCCATCAAGACACAGCAGAGCTCCTCACCCCCAACCATGGGGTTTAGAGACTCATGCCGTGGAAGGTACACAAAGAAACGTGTAAAGTGTCATGAGGTACAGATACAATGTCAAAAGATCCTATTAATAGTGAACTAGTAACCTAAGGTTTACAGAAATGAGTAAATGACAGAAAAATCTACTTCCGGGCCCACTTGGTGTGTGCTTGGGCTGAGCATTGAAGCTTTCATGTGTAGAGACCTTTTCTGGAGTTAAACGCCAGCTTTCATGCCAGTTTGGGCGTTTAACTCCAATTTTTATGCCAGTTCCAGCGTTAAACGCTGGGATTTCTGAAGCTGATTTGCAACGCCGGTTTGGGCCATCAAATCTCGGGCAAAGTATAAACTATCATATATTGCTGGAAAGCCCAGGATGTCTACTTTCCAACGCCGTTGAGAGCGCGCCAATTGGGCTTCTGTAGCTCCAGAAAATCTACTTCGAGTGCAGGGAGGTCAGAATCCAACAGCATCTGTAGTCCTTTTCAGCCTCTAAATCAGATTTTTGCTCAGATCCCTCAATTTCAGCCAGAAAATACCTGAAATCACAGAAAAACACACAAACCCATAGTAAAGTCCAGAAAAGTGAATTTTAACTAAAAACTAATAAAAATATACTAAAAACTAACTAAATCATACTAAAAACATACTAAAAACAATGCCAAAAAGCGTATAAATTATCCGCTCATCACAACACCAAACTTAAATTGTTGCTTGTCCTCAAGGAACTGAAAATCAAATAAGATAAAAAGAAGAGAATATACTATGGACTCCAAATTATCAATGAAACTTAGCTCCAAATTAGATGAGCGGGACTAGTAACTTTTTGCCTCCGAACAGTTTTGGCATCTCACTTTATCCTTTGAAATTCAGAATGATTGGCTTCTTTAGGAACTCAGAATCCGGATAGTGTTATTGATTCTCCTAGTTAAGTATGGTGATTCTTGAACACAGCTACTTTATGAGTCTTGGCTGTGGCCCAAAGCACTCTGTCTTCCAGTATTACCACCGGATACATACATGCCACAGACACATAATTGGGTGAACCTTTTCAGATTGTGACTCAGCTTTGCTAGAGTCCCCAATTAGAGGTGTCCAGGGTTCTTAAGCACACTCTCCTTTGCCTTGGTTCACAACTTTTATTTCTTTCTTTTTCTTTCTTTTTCTTTTTTTTTGATTTTTTTTTTTGTATTCACTGCTTTTTCTTGCTTCAAGAATCATTTTTATGATTTTTCAGATCCTCAATAACATGTCTCTTTTTTCATCATTCTTTCAAGAGCCAACAATTTTAACATTCATGAATAACAAATTCAAAAGACATATGCACTGTTCAAGCATACATTCAGAAAACAGAAAGTATTGTCACCACATCAAACCAATTAAGCTAGTTTCAAGGATAGATTCGAAATCTTGTACTTCTTGTTCTTTTGTGATTAAATCATTTTTCATTTAAGAGAGGTGATGGATTCATAGGACATTCATAGCTTTAAGACATGAATTTAAATTTTATTAATTATGAATTAAGAACAATACTCAAAAATAGATATAAGATGAAACTAGAAAACAAAAATTTAAACTAGGCTCCTAATGATAGAGGTTTTCACAGAGTTAGGACTCAACAACCTTGATTTTGAGAAGTGGATGCTCCCTCAGCTTGAGAGGAGAGCTTTTGGCGTTTCAACTCTTGGAGTTCACGCCCCTGCTTCTCTTGTTCCTTCAGCAATTTGCAGAGCATGCAGTTCTGATTCTGCTGTTCTTCCTTAAGTTGCTCCATAGTCTCTTGCAACTTGTTGATAGATGCTTCTAGGTTGGCCCAGTAGCCAATTTCAGGGAATTCAGGGAGGAACTCCTGCGCCCTCCTTTTGATAGAGTTGTCTTGCATTTGTCCTTCCATTGACTTCTTGGTGATTGGATGTTCAATGGGTATGAATTCATCTACTCCCATCTTCACCCCAGCCTCTTTACAGAGCAAGGAGATCAAGCTTGGGTAAGCTAGTTTGGCTTCAGTGGAATTCTTATTTGCAATTGTGTAGATCTCACAAGCAATTACATGATGCACCTCCACTTCTTTTCCAAGCATAATGCAATGAATCATCACTGCTCTCTTGATAGTGACCTCAGAACGGTTGCTAGTGGGCAATATGGAACGCCCAATAAAGTCTAGCCAACCTCTTGCAATTGGTTTGAGGTCTCCCCTCTTGAGTTGGTTTGGGACACCCTTTGAATTGGTTATCCACTTAGTTCCAGGGAGGCATATGTCCTCTAGAACTTGATCCAACCCTTTATCTGCTCTCACCATTCTCCTATTAAAGGAGTCAGGATCATCCTGCAGTTGAGGCAATTTGAAGATTTCTCTTATTTTGTCCAGATGGAAGTACATAACTTTCCCTCTGACCATGGTTCTGTAGGTATGGTAAGCAGTTCCAGTCATTCTCTGCTTATCTGTTAGCCACGGATTTGAGTAGAATTCCTGAACCATATTCCTTCCAACCTTTATTTCAGGATTGGTTAGAACTTCCCATCCTCTGTTTCGAATTTGCTCTTGGATCCCCGGATATTCATTTTCTTTCAGATCAAACTTCACTTCCGGGATCACTGACCTCAGACCCATTATTTTGTGATAATGGTCTTCATGTTCTTTGGTTAAGAACTTCTCTTGATTCCAAAGATTCTTTGGATTGTTCTCTTTCTTTCCTCTTAAATTGGTTTGTTTTCCCTTAGGAGCCATGATCTTAGCTTAGTGATCACGGAAAAGCACACCAAACTTAGAGGTTTGCTTGTCCTCAAGCAAAAGAAAGGAAGGAGAAGAGAGAGGAGAGAGCAAATTCGAATGGTGTGTGGGAATGGTGAGGCCGAACGTGTTCTTATAAAGGGGGGAAAGGAGATTTCGAAAAAATTGAGAAGAGATTTGAGAAGATATGGAGAGAATTTGAGAGAAGGGTGAGTTTTTGAACAAGATTTGGGATTGATATGAGAGATTTGAAGAATGATTTTGATTGTTTGAAGATTTGAAAGTAAATGATGAAAGGTTGAAGTGTATTTATGTAGAAGAGTATGGGTAAGAAAAGGAAAGTTTGAAAAAATTTGATTTGAAAACAAAATTGTGGTCCCCCCCACCTTTCTGGCGTTAAACGCCCAGAATGGCACCCATTCTGGCGTTTAACGCCCATTTGTTGCCCCTTTTGGGCGTTTAACGCCCAGCCAGGTGCCCTGGCTGGCGTTAAACGCCAGAATTCCTTTATCACTGGGCGTTTTTCTAAACGCCCAGGATGCTGTACACCTGGCGTTAAACGCCCAGAATGGTGCCCATTCTGGCGTTTAACGCCCAAAATGGCACCATTCCTGGCGTTAAACGCCCAGAATGGTACCCATTCTGGCGTTTAACGCCCAAAATGCCCCTTACTGGCGTTTTTTCGCCAGTAAGCTCTTTTTCTCTGCTTTTTGAGCTGAATCCTTCTGTGACTCTGTGAATTCCTTCATTTTTTATACTTGCCTCTGTAAAAACAAATCATATAACCTCCTAATGACTGGGTTGCCTCCCAGGAAGCGCTTCTTTACTGTCTTTAGCTGGACCTTTACTGAGAATCACTCAAGTCTCAGTTTTGAGCATTCCTGCTCAAAATTGCTTTCAAGATAATGCTTGATTCTCTGTCCATTAACAATGAACTTTTTGTCAGAATCAATATCCTGAAGTTCAACATATCCATATGGTGACACTCCTGTAATCACATACGGACCCCTCCACCGGGATTTAAGTTTTCCTGGAAACAATTTGAGCCTAGAGTTGAATAGCAGAACTTTTTGTCCTGGCTCAAAGACTCTAGTTGACAACTTCTTGTCATGCCACTTCTTTGCCTTTTCCTTATAAATTTTTGCATTTTCAAAGGCATTGAGTCTGAACTCCTCTAGCTCATTTAACTGGAGCAATCTTTTCTCACCAGCTAACTGAGCATCCATGTTTAGGAATCTGGTTGCCCAGTAGGCTTTATGTTCCAGTTCCACGGGCAGATGACAGGCCTTCCCATACACCAATTGGTATGGAGAGGTTCCTATAGGAGTCTTGAATGCTGTTCTGTATGCCCACAGAGCATCATCCAAGCTCTTTGCCCAATCCTTTCTTCGGGCTATCACAGTCCGTTCTAGGATTCTTTTTAGCTCTCTGTTAGAGACTTCAGCTTGCCCATTTGTCTGTGGATGATACGAAGTTGCCACTTTGTGGCTAATTCCATATCTGACCATAGCAGAGTATAGCTGTCTATTACAGAAATGAGTGCCCCCGTCACTGATTAGTACTCTGGGAACACCAAACCTGCTGAAGATGTGTTTCTGGAGGAATTTCAGCACGGTCTTGGTATCATTAGTGGGTGTAGCAATTGCTTCTACCCACTTAGATACATAGTCCACTGCCACCAGAATGTAAGTGTTTGAGTATGATGGTGGGAACGGACCCATGAAGTCAATTCCCCATACATCAAACAATTCTATCTCTAATATCCCTTGTTGAGGCATGGCATATCTGTGAGGCAAGTTACCAGCTCTTTGGCAACTGTCACAGTTACGCACAAACTCTCGGGAATCTTTATAGAGAGTAGGCCAGTAGAAGCCACATTGGAGGACTTTAATGGCTGTTCGCTCACTTCCAAAATGTCCTCCATACTGTGATCCATGGCAATGCCATAGGATCCTTTGTGCTTCTTCTCTGGGTACACATCTGCGGATCACTCCGTCTGCACATCTCTTAAAGAGATATGGCTCATCCCATAGGTAGTACTTGGCATCTGAAATTAATTTCTTTCTTTGCACTCTGCTGTACTCCTGGGGTATGAACCTCACAGCTTTGTAGTTTGCAATGTCTGCAAACCATGGAGCTTCCTGAATGACAAAGAGTTACTCATCTGGGAAAGTCTCAGAGATCTCAGTAGAAGGGAGGGACGCCCCAGCTACTGGTTCTATTCGGGACAGATGATCAGCTACTTGGTTCTCTGTCCCTTTTCTGTCTCTTATTTCTATATCAAACTCTTGCAGAAGCAACACCCATCTTATTAGCCTGGGTTTTGTATCCTGCTTTGTGAGTAAGTATTTAAGAGCAGCATGGTCAGTGTACACAATCACTTTGGATCCCACTAGATAAGATCTAAACTTGTCAATGGCATAAACCACTGCAAGTAATTCTTTTTCTGTGGTTGTGTAATTCTTCTGTGCATCATTTAGAACACGGCTAGCATAATAAATGACGTGCAGAAGCTTGTTATGCCTCTGTCCCAACACTGCACCAATGGCATGGTCACTGGCATCACACATTAGTTCAAATGGCAATGTCCAATCTGGAGCAGAGATGACTGGTGCTGTGACCAGCTTAGCTTTCAGGGTCTCAAATGCCTGCAGACACTGTGTGTCAAACACAAATGGTGTGTCAGCAGCTAGCAGATTACTCAGAGGTTTTGCAATTTTCGAAAAATCCTTTATGAACCTTCTGTAGAATCCTGCATGCCCCAGAAAGCTTCTGATTGCCTTAACATTGGCAGGTGGTGGTAATTTTTCAATTACCTCTACCTTTGCCTTATCCACCTCTATTCCCCTGCTTAAAATTTTGTGCCCAAGGACAATTCCCTCAGTCACCATAAAGTGACATTTCTCCCAATTTAAAACCAGGTTAGTCTCTTGGCACCTTTTCAGGACAAGTGCTAGGTGATTAAGACAGGAGCTGAATGAGTCTCCATATACTGAGAAGTCATCCATGAAGACTTCCAGAAATTTCTCTACCATATCTGAGAAGATAGAGAGCATGCACCTCTGAAAGGTTGCAGGTGCATTGCACAGACCAAAAGGCATCCTTCTGTAGGCAAACACGCCAGAAGGGCAGGTAAATGCTGTTTTCTCTTGGTCCTGAGGATCTACTGCAATTTGGTTGTAGCCTGAATAGCCATCCAAAAAGCAGTAATAATCATGACCAGCTAGTCTTTCTAGCATTTGGTCTATGAATGGTAAAGGAAAATGATCCTTTCTGGTGGCCGTATTGAGCCTTCTGTAGTCAATACACATACGCCACCCTGTGACTGTTCTTGTAGGAACCAATTCATTTTTTTCATTATGAACCACTGTCATGCCTCCCTTTTTGGGGACAACTTGGACAGGGCTCACCCAGGGGCTATCAGAAATAGGATAAATAATCCCAGCCTCTAGTAATTTAGTGACCTCTTTCTGCACCACCTCCTTCATGGCTGGATTTAGCCTCCTCTGTGGTTGGACCACTGGTTTGGCATTATCCTCCAACATGATCTTGTGCATGCATCTAGCTGGGCTAATGCCCTTAAGATCACTTATGGACCACCCAAGAGCTGTCTTGTGTGTCCTTAGCACTTGAATCAGTGCTTCCTCTTCCTGTGGATTCAAAGCAGAGCTTATAATCACTGGAAAAGTGTCACCCTCTCCCAGAAATGCATACTTCAGAGATGGTGGTAGTGGTTTGAGTTCAGGCTTGGGAGGCTTATCCTCCTCCTGAGGAATTTTCAAAAATTCCTTTGTTTCCTGTGGTTCTTCTTGATCAGGTTGAACATCCTTGAAGATGTCTTCAAGTTCTGATTCTAGGCTTTCAGTCATATTGATCTCCTCCACCAAAGAGTCAATAATGTCAGCGCCCATGCAGTCATTTGGTGTGTCTGGATGCTGCATAGCTTTCACAGCATTCAACTTGAACTCATCCTCATTGACTCTCAGGGTTACTTCCCCTTTTTGTACATCAATGAGAGTCCGTCCAGTTGCTAGGAAGGGTCTTCCTAGAATGAGAGTTGCACTTTTGTGCTCCTCCATTTCCAGCACCACAAAGTCAGTTGGAAAGGCAAATGGCCCAACCTTGACAATCATATCCTCTATTATGCCTGATGGATGTTTAATGGAGCCATCAGCAAGTTGGAGGCATATCCTGGTTGGTTTGACTTCTCCAGTCAACCCAAGCTTTCTGATAGTGGATGCAGGTATTAGATTGATGCTTGCTCCAAGATCACATAGGGCTGTCTTGGTGCAAGCGCCTTCTAATGTGCATGGTATCATAAAGCTTCCAGGATCTTGAAGCTTTTCTGGTAAGCTTTTCAGAATGACTGCACTGCATTCTTCAGTGAGAAACACTTTTTCAGTTTCTCTCCAATCCTTCTTATGACTTAAGATTTCTTTCACGAACTTAGCATAAGAAGGTATTTGCTCAAGTGCCTCTGCAAACGGAATCTTTATTTCAAGAGTCCTTAGATAGTCTGCAAAACGGGCAAATTGCTTATCCTGTTTCGCTTGGCAGAGTTTTTGAGGATAGGGCATCTTGGCTTTGTAGTCTTCAACCTTAGATGCTGCAGGTTTATTCCTTACAGAAGTGGTTGAAGAAGCCTTGTTAGAGGGATTACTGTCAGCACTCTCAGGTGTCTGATCCTCCCTTGGCGTCTGAACGCCAGGAATGGGTGAAGATTGGGCGTTAAACGCCAACTTCTCTCCCTTTTCTGGCGTTTGAACGCTAGAACTGGGCAGGGAATGGGCGTTTAACGCCAACTTTCCTTCCCCTTCTGGCGTTTGAACGCCACTAGCATTCCTCTCTGGGCTCTTACTGTCCTCAGAGGGATTTTGAACAGTGGTTTGGTTATCCTCTGTCAATTATTCCTTGTTTGACTTTTTGCTCTTTTGAGTGGTGTTGTTCAGTGTCTTCCCACTCCTCAGTTGAACTGCTTGACACTCTCCTGTTATCTGTTTAGATATCTGCTGTTTTGCTTGATTCAACTGCAGTTCTATGTTCTTGTTAGCAACTTTAGTTTCATGGAGCATCTCTTTAAATTCTGCCAACTGCTCTGTCATCAGGAGTAACTGTTGATTAAGCTCAATCATCTGTTCTTGAGGATTAGGATCAGTGACTACTGCCATGACTTCCTCTTTTGGGGAGAACTCATTGCTAGAGTATAAGTATTGGTTTCTAGCAACAGTGTCTATAAGCTCTTGAGCTTCTTCAATTGTCTTCCTCATGTGTATAGATCCACCAGCTGAGTGGTCTAAAGACATCTGAGCTTTTTCTGTAAGCCCATAGTAGAAGATGTCTAACTGTACCCACTTTGAAAACATTTCAGAGGGGCATTTTCTAAGCATACCTCTATACCTCTCCCAGGCATTATAAAGGGATTCATTATCCTCTTGTTTAAAGCCTTGGATGTCCAGCCTTAGCTGTGTCATCCTCTTTGGAGGGTAAAAATGATTCAGGAATTTGTCTGACAGCTGTTTCTATGTCTTTATGCTTGCTGTAGGTTGGTTATTCAACCACCTTTTAGCTTGATCTTTTACAGCAAATGGAAACAGTAATAGTCTGTAGACATCCTGATCCACCTCTTTATCATGTACTGTGTCAGCAATTTGTAAGAACTGTGCCAGAAACTCAGTAGGTTCTTCCTCTGGAAGACCGAAATACTGGCAATTTTGCTGCACTATGATAATGAGTTGAGGATTTAGCTCAAAGCTGCTTGCTTTGATGGGAGGTGTACAGATGCTACTCCCATATGCAGCTGTAATGGGGTTAGCATATGACCCCAGAGTCCTTCTGGACTGATCAATCCCACTTAGGTCCATAATGGATAAAGGGAAATGATATGGATTGCAATTAGATAAATTTTGTTTTGTTTTTTTTTTTTTAATTAACCGAAAAAAAACAAAATAAAATAAAACAAAAGTAAAATAAAATAAAAATTCGAAAACTAAAAGAAAATAAGATCAAAGCAAATTGAAAACTGAATCAATTAGTCAATTAAAAAGATTTTGAGATTAGCAATTAGAGAGATATGATTGAAAAATTTTTTTGAAAAAGATTTGATTTTTGAAAAGAGGAAAGAGAAAAACAACAAAAGGACACCAAACTTAAAATTTTTAGAAAATCAAACACTAATTTTCGAAAATTTTTAAGGGAAAAACACAAAGAGGACACCAAACTTAGAACTTTTATGGATCAAAAAGGGACTAAGGACATGCAAAATCGCAAATTAAAAGAAAAACAAAAGCATGCAATTGACACCAAACTTAAATTATGAGACTAGACTCAACTAAAAGACTCTAAACCAACAAAAACAAAACAGTCCTAATCTAAGCAACAAGATAAGCCGTCAGTTGTCCAAACTCGAACAATCCCCGGCAACGGCGCCAAAAACTTGGTGCACAAAATTGCAATCACACTTTTGCAACCTCGCACAACTAACCAGCAAGTGCACTGGGTCGTCCAAGTAATACCTTACGTGAGTAAGGGTCGATTCCACGGAGATTGTCGGCTTGAAGTAAGCTATGGTTATCTTGTAAATCTTAGTCAGGATATCAGAAATTATCAGGATTGATTGTGAAAAGCAAAAGAACATGAAATAAGTACTTGTTACGCAGTAAGGGGAATAGGTTGAGGTTTTGGAGATGCTCCATCTTACGAATCTCTGCTTTCCTACTGTCTTTTTCATCAAACACGCAAGACTCCTTCCATGGCAAGCTGTATGTAGGGTTTCACCGTTGTCAATGGCTACCTCCCATCCTCTCAGTGGAAATGTTCAACGTACCCTGTCACGGCACGGCTATCCAGCTGTCGGTTCTCGGTCAGGCCGGAATAGAATCCAGTGATTCTTTTGCGTCTGTCACTAACGCCCCGCCTGCTAGGAGTTTGAAGCACGTCACAGTCATTCAATCATTGAATCCTACTCAGAATACCACAGACAAAGTTTAGACCTTCCGGATTCTCTTGAATGCCGCCATCAATTCTAGCTTATACCACGAAGACTCTGATTAAGGAATCCAAGAGATATCTACTCAATCTACGGTAGAACGGAGGTGGTTGTCAGGCACGCGTTCATAGTTGAGAATATGATGAGTGTCACGGATCATCACATTCATCCGGGTTAAGAACAAGTGATATCTTAGAACGGAAGCAAGCATGATTGAATAAGAAACAGTAGTAATTGCATTAATCCATCAAGACACAGCAGAGCTCCTCACCCCCAACCATGGGGTTTAGAGACTCATGCCGTGGAAGGTACACAAAGAAACGTGTAAAGTGTCATGAGGTACAGATACAATGTCAAAAGATCCTATTAATAGTGAACTAGTAACCTAAGGTTTACAGAAATGAGTAAATGACAGAAAAATCCACTTCCGGGCCCACTTGGTGTGTGCTTGGGCTGAGCATTGAAGCTTTCATGTGTAGAGACCTTTTCTGGAGTTAAACGGCAGCTTTCATGCCAGTTTGGGCGTTTAACTCCAATTTTTATGCCAGTTCCAGCGTTAAACGCTGGGATTTCTGAAGCTGATTTGCAACGCCAGTTTGGGCCATCAAATCTCGGGCAAAGTATGGACTATCATATATTGCTGGAAATCCCAGGATGTCTACTTTCCAACGCCGTTAAGATCGTGCCAATTGGGCTTCTGTAGCTCTAGAAAATCTACTTCGAGTGCAGGGAGGTCAGAATCCAACAGCATCTGCAGTCCTTTTCAGCCTCTAAATCAGATTTTTGCTCAGATCCCTCAATTTCAGCCAGAAAATACCTGAAATCACAGAAAAACACACAAACCCATAGTAAAGTCCAGAAAAGTGAATTTTAACTAAAAACTAATAAAAATATACTAAAAACTAACTAAATCATACTAAAAACATACTAAAAACAATGCCAAAAAGCGTATAAATTATCCGCTCATCACGTACGCACACACTTGAAAACTTCCTGGGCGTGCGCACGCACACCCCTGTGCGTACGCACACGCCCTGTTTTTCAAACTTAAACTTTGTTTTCAATAATTGCACCTTCGCAACAAGATTGTAAGCTTCTGTGGCACCATTTTAAGACTCTTGGGCTTATTTTTGAGCAATAAAACATGGGAAAGATCTTAGGAGGATTAATTTGATATTACTTTAAAAAGTTAGCAAACGGAGGTTTAGGTTTCTGGTGTACTGGGGATGAGTTTGGTTGAGAGAGAAGGAAAAGTAGTGAACTTAGTGATTGCTGACAACAAATTGAGAAACTGATGAACTAATGAGTTCGGAATAGAATTAAGAGCGGATGATGGGTATTATGAGCTTGATGGATATTGAAGGAAAGTATGCCAGACACTATATCCTTGGAATGTTGAGAATTGATAATTGAAAGTGATCTGAAATGAGAAATGGTGATGATTGGGGATGATTTAAAGTCGATGGACTTGTGGATGTGGACAGTGTGTCAGGCACTATATCCTTGGGAATGAATGATTATGGATAATGGAATAAGTATGAGTGGAAGTGTGCTATGAGCAGTAGCCTCTGAGATTTAATATGTGATTGTGACATGCATTGTGTTCCGTCGTAGGGGTTGTGGCAGTCTCCCACCTACATTCGGATGTGAGGCTTGAAGCTGGGTTTCTCACTCATATTTATTTCTTGAGAGGATCGTGGTAAGGCACTCTCCCTCAGAACGTTTCCCTCTGAAAGGAGAAGGTGGTAAGGTACTCTCCCTCGGAATTTTCCTCCTGAGCATGGTTTCTCTCTGGTTGCAAGGTGATAGGGCACTAACTCACGAAATGATGCGGCATCCAGAGGAAGGTGGTAGGGCACTCTCCCTTGGAACGTTTCCCTCTGAAAGGAGAAGGTCGTAGGGCACTTATCCCTCGGAATTATTCCTCCTGAGTATGCGCAACAGAAAGACTAATCCGGGAGGTGCCGTCTGGATTTTCTGTCGCATTTGGTACTATAACCGACATGTGATATTACAGCCAATAGGACAGGCATTCATCATATGCATCTTCTATATGCTTGCTTGCTTTGATTACTTGATTTTGCCTAATTGTATAATATGCCTACTTGCTTATTGAATTACTTGTTATATATATATATATATATATATATATATATATATATATATATATATATATATATATATATATATGAATACTACTTGTGTTTTCTTTGCTTGCATTACAGGTGTTTGTCTGGTGCTGAGGAGGTTAGGTAAGCGGTAGCGATGGGATCGCACGGAGGTTAGGTAAGCGGTAGCGATGGGATCGCATGGAGGTTAGGGTGGCGAAAGCTGTGTGATACAGCGGTGTGATTAGTATTAGTTAGAATTTTCCTAAGTTTAGATAACCCGATTTATGGTGTAGATTCTATATTTATTTATTTTTATTCTAAGCTTGAATATCTGTATGCAATGTGAAGTTCTAGGATTGCCTTCGGCATTCCGGAGCCTTATGTCTTACATATTGGGCACTGTTACCATACTAAGAACCTCCGGTTCTCATACCATATTTTGTTGTTATTTTTCAGACACTGGTTAAAAATCCACCTCGGTGAGATTGTGGATATGGTGAGAGAGCGGAGTATGGTTCCTCCTTAGTTTATTTCTATTTTACTTTGTTGTAGTTGCTCTCACATCTCTTTGTATATTTATCTTTGTTGCCTTAGATGCTTTATTTCTAAATTGAGAGATAGGTTGTATAAGCTGTTTTGAACTTCAAAGCTCTATAGTAGTCTGTTTGAGCTTGTCAGCCTAAACTCCACAGGCAGTGGCTAGTCTTCTTTTGTATAGTATATATATAACTGTTTACCTTGTTGATCTATTAATTACTACCTTGTATCTTGGAGCTTTATGGCAAGGTTGTATATATTATATTTTGTATCCTTTCGTGCCAAATGCGTTTAGTTACCGTGTGCGAACACTTTACGTATGTGATTCCGCATTATGCGACTTTGAGCTTTATTCCTTCATCGGGCTTTTAGTTATATAAATTCTTAGAAATATATATATATATATATATATATATATATATATATATATATATATATATATATATATATATATATATATATATATGCTTTAGAACTGTCATGGAACCTTGTTATCCTTTGCTTTATGGCTAGAGGTAAGGCTTAGGGTAACGAGGTGTTACATTTAGTGGTATCAGAGTGGTTCGTCCTCGTGAGCTTGAGGGATGGACCGATTGTGCTTCGTTGCACACTCTGAGACATTTTTTTCTTTCGTGCTATTTAGGATATCTGTTTGATATGCATAGCATGCTTATTTGTGAGTGCCTTTGAGTATAATTGAAGTACTAGACTTGAGATATCGAGATTGATCACCTTGGTATCGATTGCTTGGTGTAGAAAGAAAACCCGAATGGAAACTCATGGATGAGGTCGATTGCGTTAACAGAGAGGTAGTGAGGATGATTAACCTAGCCTATGCGTTACGAGCTCAGCATGTTTCGGAAAAACCAGTTCGTAGAGTTGAGGCATATCAGTTGACGGGTGAGGCTCAACACTGGTGGCAACAGAAGTGCAGACTGTTTCTTTTGTGGTTTTTACTTACGATTTTCAATTTCTAAGCGGTATGGTTTAGATTCTTGTTGAAAAAGTTTTAGAGCTGAAAATGATTTTGAATTTGGTTTGGAACTTTTGGTTTAAAAGATTTGGTTTTGAAAGTTGGTCGAAACTCTTGATTTAAATAATATGGTTTACAGAAAAAGTGAGTTTTAAGATTTTCTTAATTTGTGATTTTGGTTTATAAATTATGGTTTACACAACTCCCTTCAGGGTGTTAAATGCCCAAAACGGCGTTTAACACCAGCAGCTGACCGAATTTACCCTCTATTTGGCACCTCAAGTGGATTTAGCATTTATTAGTTATATTTTATTTTCTTTTTAAAAAAAATACCTTTTAGTTTTAGGATTTATTATTTTAATTTACTTTCCGTATCAAATTAGGTTAGTATAAAAGGAAAAAGATCTTCTATATTTGGATCTTCTTCCTTCCGCATGTTTTCAAAACCCTATTTTCTCTGTAAGTCATGAGCAACTAAACCTCTTGGTTAAGGTTAGGAGCTCTGTTTATCTCTATGGATTAGAACTATTATTCTTATATTTTAATTACTGTATTGATTCAATTCTAATGATTGTTTTCGTTTTTAATCTTATGAATTTGGGTAGAACAAGAGTATGACCCTTATTCTACATGAGTTCTTGTGATTCTCGAGAGAGTTATCTCTCTTGAAATACAACTTGAAAATAAATTCCTCCTAAATTGCTAATTACATGAACTAATTGGGATATGTGATATATAATCCTGTTAGCTTTGGGTAATTAGGGTTTTTGTGGCCATAAACTAGTCTAATCGGAATTAAGTGACCACGAGAGTTGCGGTTAATGAAGGTTAGAGGAGGCTAAATCACTAAGAGATTAGGGTTTAGACATTTATAGTTTGCCATGGAATGAATGATACATTGTTAAAATAGTTGGTAAGAACTTTCAATCCCTAAAGATAAACATCTTCGAAGCGTTAACTGTTTTCTTATATTGTTTTTACACCAAACCCAGTTATTTGCTTTCTTTACTTTCTTGTTTATTGTCTTATGCACTTTCAACCATTAAAACTCCTTTTGATTTGCCTAACTAAACCAACCTAACAACCACTGCTTGCTCAGCTTGACAATCCTCGTGGGATCGACTCTCACTTACCTGAGGTATTACTTGGATGACCCGGTGCACTTGCCGGTTAAGTTGTGTGAAATCCTAATTCGTGCACCAAATTTTTGGTGCCATTGCCGGGGATTGTTTGTGATTGACAACTACTAGTTGTCTACTTGCTTAGATAAGGTATTTTTCTTAGTTTTATTTAATTACTTTTTCTTTTAATTTTTTATTTTTAATTTTTAGTTTTTTTCTTAGTGGTATTTGATCCTACCAATACCACTTCATCTTCAAATGATTTAGCACCTCAAAGGTCTCAGAGAGAAAGAAAACAATCATATTTACAAGACTAACATTGTTTCAACATCTCATCATATAGAGATACATGTTACACAAAAACCGAATCTACTTCAGGTTGTAAGTATCCCTTATCTCACCATTTGTCATATGCATCCTTCTTCCCTAAGCAGCTGGCTTTTACATTTTCTCTTATTAATAACCTTGACCCTAAGCACTACTTTGAGCCTGTAATGCATGATTGTGGATTGTTGGGCACCAAACCAGTCACCACTCCTATGGACTATGGCATCTCTTTGTCTAAGGATTCGGTTACCCCTTTGCCTGATCCCTTTGTGTACTGTAGACTTGTTGGAAGATTGCTTTACTTGACGAATACACATCCAGATCTCTTTGTCAAACTTGCGAGTTAACTCATCAACTCGTACGACTTTACGAGTTTAGGTAGTGGAATCGAGTTGACTCGGACACACTCGTTTCTGGGTAGACTCGGGTAGACTTAGCTAGACTCGGACAAAATCACTCAAAATCGCGAGTTTGCTAGCGAGTCAGCGAGTTTGAATTGGGTGCCCATTTTCGCCAAAACGGTGTTTTTTGGGCCAAAAAAAAAAAACTACAGCTAACCCATCACTTAGTAACCCTAATTCAAAATGGCGTACTCCAAGCCCTCACTCTCCACCAAGCCCTCACTCTCTTCTTCTTCTCCAACGTTCGCCGAATCGCCACCATCCACCGGCACCGTTGTCTGCGCTGCCACGCAGAGGCTGGACGGATCCCTCATCCCTCGCCTGTCGCCTCGCCTAACCAACCAATTTTCCTCGTGTCGTGGAGTCGTGGTACATCACCGACATCGCCCACCAGCCGACCACCCCCATCGTTCATGTCCTGATGTCCTGAACTGGCGAACTGGTGAAGGTTTCTGGTGCTACATCGTTGACACCAGCCTAACACCCACGTCGGACACTTCGACGATTCACGGCACGCTGTTCACCGCCCCTATTCTGCGTTCGTCGGCCGTCGGCCCTGTTCTGCGATCTACTTCCAATTCTACTTCTGCTTCAATACTTTACTGCGTTTGCCTCCCCTGTTCGTCGCCCCTGTTCTGCACTGCCGATCTGCTTCAATTCTACCCCTGTTCTCCAAGCAGGGATGGATACAAAAATATTATCATGGGGGGCCAATAACATATATAATATTAAAAAATTATATAATATAAAATGTATTATAAAAATATACCGATAGAGAATATATTTTAAAGTACAAAAAATATGTGTGTATTTTTTTATTAACGAAATTGTCGATTCTTCGTATCATAAAATTCATCAATAATAGAATTTGTGTCAAATTTTTCAGTAATTTTCTTTTCAATATAATTAAAAGACAAATAACAAGAAATTCATCTTTCATTTTGTTTCTGAGTTATTCTTCACAATATTCATAGTTGAAAAAGATTTCTCAATTGTAGTAGTTAAAACAAAGAGAATTAATACCAAATGAATCAAGAAGAACACTCACCAGAAGAAAAAAAATCTACTTTATAGGATTTGAAAAATTTTATTTAATTAAAAAATATTAGTAATAATATCTTTTCAAATTTTTTTTAATATTGTTACTTACTTTTTAGATATTAGAAATCATTAATATTTAGGTTAGACTGAATTTTTATTTATATTAGACTAAATACTAAATAAATTTTTTTAAAAATTAAATCATACTTAATAACTTATTACTATTAATCTTTTTTAAAAAAAGTTGAGGGGACCGAGGCCTCCACTCGCCCCCTAGGTCCGTCCCCGTCTCCAAGGTTATTTTTTTAAAGAAATTCAAATAACAATTTTGGTCTGAATTCTGCAATTTTGGTTCTGGACTTCTGATATTAACTTTTTAAAATTTTTTTAGTTTAGTTTGAATCATACACAGAATTGGTTAACGAGATTTGATATGATGGAAAAAAAATTAAACTGATGCTGCTTCATGCTTTAATAAGTTAGTAAACTAATGATGCTTCATGCTTCATGCTTCATGGTTAAAATGTGTGGTTTACTGGTTGTCTGGTTTAAACTGTTAGTTATTTAGTTAGTGGTTTTTTTGTTAATGTGTCTGAATATCTGACTGAAAATCTGAAATATTAGTGTTAGTTTAGTTAGTGTTAGCTTATGAATAATTCAACTTTGATAGTGGATCACTCATCACTTGACAATTGAAATCTGAAATCTGAATTTGTTATTTATCAATTGAATCTGAATCTGAAATCTGAATTTAGTTTGTGGATAATCTAAATCTGAATTTGTTATCTAGGCTGTTGATTTTTAGGGATAAAAATACAAACTGTCTGAGAATGTTGGTTCAAGGACAAGGTCTTCACTTCCTAGTATTCCTAGACCTACAGTTGCTGTTTCTAGGAGGAAAAATGCAACTAGAAATAGAAGTGATATAGGATAGAAACATAGGATTGATGTTCAAAGCAATGGTAAAAAAGTGAAGTGTAATTATTGCTCAAAAACTATAAGCGGAGGGATTTATAGATTCAAGCATCATCTTGCCGGTACAAAAGAGGATTCAGAGCCTTGTGCTTCAGTACCTGAAGAAGTTAAGGCTGTGATGTTGAAAGTTTGTGTGATCTAAAGTACTTGTTGTAACTTGTAATTGTAGTATTATATTAATTTATTATGTATTTTGATGTTGAAATTGTTAAGTTTGAATGTGTATATCTGAGTAAATATATATTATACATGATATATATATATATATATATATATATATATATATATATATATATATATATTTATAAAAAATGTATAACAAGTAAACTCGTACGAGTCTACAAGTCGAGTCTAGGTCAGCTCTACGAGTTTACCTAGACTCGCGAGTTTGACAACTTTGGTTGTTTGAATCAGTTCATGGACTGTCCAACTGATGTACATCTTAGGGCTGCACATAGAGTTATGCAGTACCTTAAACAATCTCCTACTTCAGGCCTTTTCTTTTCTGCCGTTAACAGTTTCAAACTATCGGGGTACACAGATTTAGATTGGGGAGCTTGCAAAGACACCAGAAAATTTATAATTTGATATTACTTCTTTCTTGACCACTGATGAATCCACATTTTATGGTATTTATTTGCTCTAATTGGGTGGATTTCATTGACAATAGCATAGTTTCATGATTTCTTCCTAAATTATGCTTAAAAGTAAAAACATGCTTTTTAGCCCTTAAAATTGCTAAATTTTATTCACTTTAATTTTATTTGATGCCTTGATATATTTGTTGAGTGATTTAAGGGTTTGAAGGCAAATATGGATCGAAGAAGTGAGGAAAGAAAAGCATGCAAAATGGGAGAATTCAAGAAATGAAGGATTTGTAAAGCTGTCAACCCTGACCTCTCAGTACTAAATAGATCATAACTTGAGCTACAGAGGTCCAAATGAGGCGGTTTTAGCGGCATTGGAAAGCTAACATCCGGGGCTTTAAAATGATATACAATTTATTATAGTGGACATAAGTTTAAGTGTTCATTTGCACACAATATGTGCGTATGCACAAGTCGGGATTCAGTCAGTGTGCGTACGCACACATCTATGCGTACGCACAAGTCCTGGCACGTGACCTCATTAAATGCAAAATGCTGGCAGTGATTTTTGGGCTTCCAGAGCCCAATCCAACTCATTTCTGAAGCTATTTCAAGCCAAATTGAAGAGGGATGAAGAAGGGAACAATTAGGTTTAGGTTTTTACATGTCTTAGCTTAGTTTTGTTGAGAGAGAAACCCCCCCTTCTCTCTAGAATTTAGGGTTTTTGTCTTAGTTTCTTTTTAATTATAGATTTTAATTCTTGTTTTAATGTAATTTCATTTATGTTTTTTTGTTTTGTTGTCTTGATCTTCCTAATTTCTTTAGTCATTTTCTCAATTTTGTCATTTTTAGTTTATGAATACTCTTGTCAATTTTGATTTCATTAATTCAATTTTAATGTTTTATGTTTCGTTGATGATATTTGAGTTGTTATTACTATTTTATTGCAATTGGTAGTATAGATTTTATTTTTATTGTAATTTATGATATTTTTCTTTTTATGTATGTTAGGTGTTTAATAAAATGTCTCTTATAGTTTTGTATAGTTTTTCATACTCTTGGTTAGAAATTGGGTAATTAGGTAAACTTGAGTCATGGATGTCCATTCCACATTGTGTTAGGATTGTTAGTTTGTTTGGTTTCTATTGATACTAGTCTTTCGCGAAGTTAATTAGTGAGTTGATTAGGACTTATGGATTGAGATTAATTATGCCCTTTTGACTTATCCTCGATGTTAGGATAGACTAATTGGGATTAATTATACGCAATTACCATGTTTGTGGTCCATGACTAGGATATGAATTCTCAATTCCCCAATCCTTGCCAAGAGCCCTTTTTGCCACTTGAATTCCATTTTTGATTTACTTGCTTTGAGTTTTAATTCCCTTGCATGCTTATTTAATTTCTTGACTTTTAAATTTCTTGCCATTTGCAAGCAAAATCCTACTTTCTCCATAGCCAATAATTGAACATTTCATTGCAATTCCTAGGGAGAACGACTCGGAATTTAATGCTCTCAGTTATTTTGTGTTGAATTGTGATATCTTTGATTTAAACTTTGATTGATGGTCAATTGTTGGGTTTGGACTATACTTGCAACGGAGAAATGCTATTCTTGTGAAATTCCTAACCCACTTTTAGCGATCATCAACCACATTCTCATCTCTTGAAAAAGTAAGAAGCAGACCACGGTTTCAAGATCATCCTCCAAAGCTGAATATAGAGCTTTAGCCAATGGCACTTGTGAGCTCATTTGGTTGCTCAAGTTATTGAAAGAATTTCACATTCAACCACCTCTTCCTATAGATATCTTTTGTGACAATAAATCTGTCATCTACATTGCTTCAAACCTGATATTTCATCAGCACACCTGATTCCACTCAATTGTCTTCTGGTTGGAGAGGAACTATACCTTGCTAGTAAATTCACCGCGAATGATATGTCAGGTCACGTATTATTAGCAAGATACATTAGTGCTCCAATGGCACTAAGATATCGTACTTCAAGACTAAGGATATTTTCATTCTCTTCTTTAGGACGAAATTGATCCTTTTTCACATCCAAAGATCTTACGATCATTGGAGTACTTAATCGATGTGACTTATCCATATAAAATCTCTTCAAGATCTTCTCTGTGTATGTTGTTTGATGAATAAAGATCCCATTTTTTATATGCTCGATCTGTAGGCCGAGACAAAATTTAGTCCTTCCAATATCTTTTATCTCAAATTCTTCTTTTAGAGTTTTTATAATTGTTGGAATCTCTTCAGGAGTCCCAATGATATTTAAATCATCAACGTACACAACAATTATAATAAATCCAGATGCAGATTTCTTTATGAAAACACATGGACATATATCATCATTCTTGAATCCATTTTTGGCCATATACTCAGTAAGACGATTATACCACATTCGTCCAGATTGTTTCAAACCATATAAAGATCTTTGCAATTTGACTGAGTATAACCCTTGCGAATATTCATTGGATGGTTTAGATATCTTTAGTCCTTCAGGGACTTTCATATAAATATCTCGATCTAATGAGCCGTATATAGGCTGTTACCACATCTATTAAATGCATATGCAGTTTATGATATACAGATAAACTGACCAAATAACGTAATGTTATTGCATCCACTATAGGGGAATACGTTTCTTCATAATCTATACCGGGCCTTTATGAAAAACCTTGTGCCACAAGACAGGCTTTGTAACGCACAACTTCATTTTTTTTATTTCGTTTTCTCACAAATACCCACCTGTATCCAACAGGTTTTACATCTTCAGGTGTACGGACTACAAGTCCAAAGACTTCACGTTTTGCAAGTGAGTCTAACTCAGCCTTCATGGCTTCTTCCCATTTTGGTCAATCATTCCTTTGTCGACATTTTTTGACTGATCTTGGCTCAAGATCCTTACTTTCATGCATGATATTTAATGCCACGCTATATGCAAATATTTCATTGACAATTGTCTTATTTTGGTCCCATTTCTCTCCTATAAAGACATAATTTATCGAGATCTCGTTATTTTCACAATTTTCAGGTACCTGAACATCTTCTGGCGTTAAAACTATATCAGAATTTTGGACAACTGCAAGTGTCTTTACTATGTCTTTTTCAACAAGAATAATATTTACCTCTTTTCTCTTTCGAGGATTTTTGTCTTTGGAACCGACAGTCCTGCCACGCTTCTGGCGTGAATTTACTTCAATGGCTACTTGTCCTACTGGGATATCAATTCGAATTGGGGCATTTTTTGCTGGTATATAAGATTTGGTTATCCTCTTTGTATCAGAAAATGCATCAGGCAATTCATTTGCTATTCTTTGCAAATGTATAATCTTTTGAACTTCCAGTTCACATTGCCTTTATCGAGGATCTAAATGCATCAATGATGATGCATTCCAATTAAGTTCCTTTTCAGAAAGCTTATTCTCTCCCCCTAATGTTTGAAATTTTGATTCATCAAAATGACAATCCGCAAACCGGGCTTTAAATACATCTCCAGTTTGTATTTTAAGATACCTCACTATAGAGGGAGAATAATATCCAATATATATCCCCAATTTTCTTTGGGGTCCTATTTTAGTGCGATTAGGTGGTGCAATGGGAACATATATCGCACACTCAAATATTCTTAAATGGAAAACATTTGGCTGTTGGCCAAATGCTAATTGAATAGGAGAGAACTGATGGTAACTCGTTGGCCTCAAACGAATAAGTGTTACAGCATGTAAAATAGCATACCCCAAACTAAAGTTGGGAGATTTGTTCTCATAAGCAAGGGTCTAGCAATTAATTGGAGGCGTTTAATAAGTGATTATACTAACCCATTTTGTGTGTGAGCATAAGCTACTGGATGTTCAACAATTATTCCATTAGCCATACAATAAGCATCAAAAGCTTGGGAAGTAAATTCACCAGCATTATCAAGACGAATTGCTTTGATTGGATTTTCTGGAAATTGTATTTTTAATCGAATAATTTGAGCCAGTAATCTCGCAAACGCCAGGTTGCGAGAAGACAATAAGCACACATGTGACCATCTCGAAGATGCGTCTATCAGGACCATAAAATATCTAAAAGATCCACATGGTGGATGAATAGGTCCACATATATCACCTTGAATCCTTTCTAGGAATTCAGGGGACTCCAATCCAATCTTTACTGGTGATGGCCTTAAAAATAACTTCCCTTGAGAACATGCAGCATAATAAAATTCACTAGATTTAAGAAATCTTCTAGTTCTTTAGTGAATGTCCATGAGAGTTTTCAATAATTCTCCTTATCATGGTTGTTCCCGAATGACCCAATCTATCATGCTAAGTTATGAATTCATTTGAGCTAGTAAACTTCTAGTTTACAGTGGCATGTGATTCAATTGCACTAATTTTGGTATAATATAACCCAGATGAAAGTGAGGGTAATTTTTCTAATATAGCTTTCTTATTTGAATCATGAGTTGTGATACATAAATACTCATGATCTCCCTCATTTAGTGTCTCAACATGATATCTATTTCGACAAATATCTTTAAAGCTCAACAAGTTTCTTCGAGACTTGGTAGACAACAGTGCATTATTTATTATGAATTTTGTTCCTCCGGAAAACAAAATTATAGCTCTTCTGGAGCCTTCAATCACATTGCCTAAGCCAATAATAGTATTAACACATTATTCTTTTGGCATTAGATGGGTAAAATATATATCACTTTTGAGAATAGTGTGCAAACTTGCACTATCCGCAAGGCATACATCTTCATTATATATCCTTGCCGTTTTCTTCAAAGACAAATAATAATAAAATGAGTAGTATGCACAGTTGAATTGAATACTTGATCGGAATTATTTTTTTAAGAAACGCTGTACATAAAAATAAGGGCAATTTACGCTTATAAATTGTTTGAGCCCCAATATTACGCAAATACATTGTTTCAGTTTTATAAACGCAAATGCGTTGTTTTACTATTTTATGTAAACCGCTACTGGCAGTAGCGGTTTACAGGTGTGCATAAACCGCTACAACCAGCTGCGGTTTATGTGTGTGAGTGTGTGAGTGTAAACCGCTGCTGGCAGCAGCGGTTTACGTGCGTGTGTGTGAGTGTAAACTGCTGCTGGCAGCAGCGGTTTACGTGTGTTTGTGTGTGAGTGTAAACCGCTATAGGCTATAGCGGTTTACGTGTAGTGTGCTGCCTATATAGTCAAATTATACAAAATTAAATAAAAATTAACTAAGTTCCATACAAAACTAAGTTCCATACAAAAGAACATGTATTAATAGAAATAATTAAAAATTTTATATGAATAATGAGTACTAAAAATTCCGATACAAAAATATAACAATATGCATTAGAGAATGTAAAAAAAATTCTAAAAAAACATATTACTATGAACAAACAAAATAAATGTAAAATTGATTAAAAAAATCAAAACTTATAAAAACTGATAATTATTCTTGATTTTTTTATTACAAATAAAATCGAATGGTAAAATTAGCAAAAAAATAATATTTTTTTAAATTATTTTTCATTTTAATAATTGAAGCGTAAAAACTACACTTAGTTATTTCCAGTGAACAAGAGTTAAAACATAGAAGTCATGTTTGTCTTTAAAGAAAAAAAACAGACAAACAAAAAATTCTGATATTTAACAAGAAAAGTCTAATTAAAAAGATGTTGCAGAGTACAATACATAAGCCTATATTAAAATCCACGATTATAAAAATAAGTTAAAATATAAATATAAAATATATATTAAAAATAATTAAATAATATATATTTATATATAAATATATAATAATTAATTTTAATAATTTATTTTAGTATATAAATAATATTTTTAATCAAACATATACAAAATAAAAAGATACGCGAGTACATAAAAATAGGGAGATATATAGGTGTATTATACACATAATATATTAAAACAGTATTTTTTGTTCTTGTTTTTGGTGTAATTTACTCTCTAACTGAACTATATCTGTATTATACACATAATATATTAAAACAGTATTTTTTGTTCTTGTTTTTGGTGTAATTTACTCTCTAACTGAACTATATCTCCCTATTTTTATGTACTCACGTATCTTTTTATTTTGTATATGTTTGATTAAAAATATTATTTATATACTAAAATAAATTATTAAAATTAATTATTATATATTTATATATAAATATATATTATTTAATTATTTTTAATATATATTTTATATTTATATTTTAACTTATTTTTATAATCGTGGATTTTAATATAGTCTTATGTATTGTACTCGCTGCAACATCTTTTTAATTAGACTTTTCTTGTTAAATATCAGAATTTTTTGTTTGTCTGTTTTTTTTCTTTAAAGACAAACATGACTTCTATGTTTTAATTTTTGTTCACTGGAAATAACTAAGTGTAGTTTTTACGCTCTGTTCAATTATTAAAATGAAAAATAATTTAAAAAAATATTATTTTTTTGCTAATTTTGCCATTCGATTTTATTTGTAATAAAAAAATCAAGAATAATTATCAGTTTTTATAAGTTTTGATTTTTTAATCAATTTTACACTTATTTTGTTTGTTCATCGTAATATGTTTTTTTAGAATTTTTTTTTACATTCTCTAATGCATATTGTTATATTTTTGTATTGGAATTTTTAGTACTCATTATTCATATAAAATTTTTAATTATTTCTATTAATACATGTTCTTTTGTATGGAACTTAGTTTTGTATGGAACTTAGTTAATTTTTATTTAATTTTTTATAATTTGACTATATAGGCAGCACAGTACACGTGAACCGCTATAGCCTATAGCGGTTTACACTCACACACAAACACACGTAAACCGCTGCTGCCAGTAGCAGTTTACACTCACACACACGCACGTAAACCGCTGCTGCCAGCAGCGGTTTACACTCACACACTCACACACATAAACCGCGGCTGGTTGTAGCGGTTTATGCACACTTGTAAACCGCTAGCGGTTTACATAAAATAGTGAAACAACGCATTTGCGTATATAAAACTGAAACAATGTATTTGCGTAATATTGGGGCTCAAACAATTTATAAGCGTAAATTGCCCTAAAAATAATGTTATATACTAAAATTTTATTTTTACATGACATATTTAATGATTTCAAAATTCATAAACATTAATATTTTATTATTTATATACATCATATTTGAAACTTAAATACATAGACTTTACATTATTTATTTACATGAATACTTAAAATCTCACATATTAAACTATTCCATCATTGATCAAATGACCAATATTTCTTTCAGGATCCTCAAAGAAATCAGATACATCATAATGAGTGGTGGAATTTTCAACATTATTTGAAACAAAATTCGACTCTTTTCTCTTGTCGTCCTTTTTCAAAGATGCCTGGTAAAGATCGACTAGGTGCCTTGGGGTACGGCAGGTACGAGACCAATGGCACTTTCCACCACAACAGAAATACTTATCCTCTACTGATTTATTTTACCCGATATTTCTTTCTTGATCCTACTTCTGGTGAGATCCTCTCTTTTGAATATAATTCCTTTTCCTTCCATAATTTTTCTTGCTACTAGAACTTTGCCAATGATTTGCCGCATTTACTTCAGAAAATGGGGCGGTGCCAGCTGGACGTGCTTCATGATTCTTTAAAAGCAACTCATTGTTTCGTTCAGCAACAAGAAGACAAGAAATTAACTCAGAATATTTTTTAAACCCTTTTTCTCGATACTGCTGCTGTAGGAGCACATTCGAGGCATGGAAGGTTGAGAAAGTTTTCTCTAACATATCATGATCAGTTATCTTTTTCCCACATAATTTCATTCGTGAGGTGATTCGAAACATTGCAGAATTATATTCATTTATGGATTTCAAATCCTGCAGACGTAAGTGCGTCCATTCATATCGGGCTTGAGGAAGTATCACCGTTTTTTTATGATTATACCTTTCTTCAAGGTCTTTCCAAAGATCTGCATGATCTTTTAATGTGAGATATTCATTTTTCAATCCTTCGTCAAGATGACGACGAAGAAAAATCATGGCTTTGGCTTTATCCTTTTTGGGATGCATTATTTTCGGCCTTAATGGTATCTCCAAGATCCATTGAATCAAGATGAATTTCAGCTTCTAGCATCCATGATAAATAATTGTTTCCAGATATATCAAGAGCATTGAATTCAAGATGAGAGAGTTTCGACATAATGAAAATTTGTTACCTGAGTCTTCTTTAAAAATTTGATCAGAGTCTCGTGCTGATAACGTGTTGTGAAATAAATAAATAAGGAAGATATAAATATAAGATAGAAAAATATAAATATAAAACTCTTGTATTAATATTTACTATTATAATTATTTTGATATAATAAAAGTAACTTATATATTACTAATATAAGTAGTATTGTATGTAAAGAAAAAGAAGAGTATAAAAGAGAGAGAGAAATATTGCTCCGTAAAAAAAAAGATTATTATAGTTTGCTTGTGTTTTTCTTAGAGGCAATAGACCTCTATTTATACATGTACGGGGAGTCTAATTTCAACATACATTTAAAATTAATTTTTCCTTAAAAAAGTAAACTCCACGTAAAAATAGACATCCACGTCCCATTCTTATCACATCAGAATATAATTTTCTCTTAAAATAATTTATAATTATTTCACTTATTTGCCACTTTAGCAAATTTTAAAATTATGGGTCTTTTTATAAGGCTCAGTTTTTTCAATATTGGGATGGAGAATGAGTTGTGCAGAGATATGGGAAATGGAGGTGTTAGACAATGGTGTGGGACAGGTTTTTCTGATCCATGGCAGGCGGGCATTCGGACCCAGCGATTGGCGTGGGCGGGAATCAAAGTTGAAATTGTATATGGGAATCGTTGGGTCCGATTCGTTAAGGGTGCAATGTTGATTTTTTTTTTTGTTGTCTATGAAACTGGAGTCGCTCGGTACGTTTGCGGTTTTCTGATTTTTTTTTTTTTTTACTCAAGGAATCGTTGGGTCCGTTTGGTGGGGCAGGTGAATTTTTTTTTGTTTAATGGAGTCGTTGGGTCCGATTTGTGGGAGGGAGTTTTTTTTTTTTTGTTGTAGGGGTCGCTGGGTCCGTTTTGCAGAAGAAAAAAAAAGTGAAATTTTTTTAGTAGGATTCGGTGGGTCCGATTTGTATATATATATATATGTGTGTGTTTTGAAAACTCGGATGAACTCCTCAAATCTGATTCCTCTTTACTGTTCAGCGTCTTCTTCCCTTCTTCCTCCCCTGTTTCTATTGTACTTGTCATTGAGTCTGTGTTATTTCATTTGAACTCCAAGAGTAAATGAGAGTTCACTAGATATTTATGTATGAGAGTATGAAAAATGGTTGATAGAGTTACAGTTAGAGTATATTATTTCGGTCAGATTCTATTAGAAACACCCGAAGGAGTGAGATTTAGTTGTGAGAAGCCGTTAGATATTGTAATCCCTTTCACAATCTCATTCGAGGAGCTAAAAGGTGTGATTTGTAAGAAGATAGGTTTTCAAATATCCAAGAAAATATCATGTATGGTATATAGATATCCCATACCGGTATTTGGTGGTTTCGTGCAGTATCAAACCAAGTATGTAACCGACGAAGCGAGTATGCAGGAGATGTTTTCAATGTATTTTGAAAGTCGCGGTCAGATATCGGTGATAGAGTTGTACGTCGAATTCGAACAATCTGAAGTGGACCGAAATATTGAAGAGGAAGAATATGATAGTGACAGTGAGGAAGAGTTTGAAAGCAATTACGAAGCTGTTGCTCCAGAAGGAGAAGAAGATCAAGGTGACGGGGTGGTGGGTCCAAATGTGGAAGACGTTGCACATGCACTTGCAAACGAAGATCCCTTTGAGGAGCCGTCCTTCATGCGGGTTCTGGACTTGGAAGCCATGCATGCGCCGGAGTTTCCGGAATATATGAGTGCCGGTACGTATTAACATATAAATATAAAAAGTAGTAGACTTTGGGAAATAATCTATGTTGATAGATGTAAATAAGAATATAAGTCACGTGAAAATTAAGTTGTGTGCATTCGTCCAAAGTTTTTTATGTGTTTATGTTTGTAGGATGTTAAAAGTGGGATGACAACATGATAGATAGGAATAATATTTATATTGATGGGGATATAGGGAGCATTGACGTAGTCTTTAAGTTATTAAATGTATTTGCCTTAAATTAATTTGATTTGGCTGTCGTTGTGGTAGAAATTCCTATGGTTGCAAATGGTGAATTTGCAATCGGAATGGAATTCAGTTGTAGGGAAGCTGTTATGATGGCGGTGAAAGATTATACCATCCGAAGAGGCGTAGACTACCGTGTGTATGAGTCGGAGCCGTTGACCTTCTATGCGAAGTGTACACAATATGGATCAGGGTGTGATTGGCTTATCAGGGTTAGCATGATCAGCAGAAAGTATTGTTGGGTTATAAGGAGGTACAACGGTTCTCACACTTGTACTAGAGCCACTATTTCTCAGGATCATTCGAAGCTGGATTCGAACACAATTGCGGAAGCAATAAAGCCGTTGGTTGAGGCTGACCCGTCAATAAAGGTGAAATCAGTTATTGCGGAAGTGCAGTCGAAGTTCAATTACACCGTCAGCTATCGGAAGGCATGGTTGGCGAAACAAAAAGCAGTGGAAAAAATATTTGGCGGTTGGGAAGCATCATATGAAGCTTTGCCTATTTGGTTTCAGGCCATGTGTAACAAGGAGCCATCAGCAATCGTCCATTTCGAGACTATGTCTGCATATCAAGGTGATGAGGAAGTAACTGATATCCGGGTATTGCATAGAGTCTTCTGGAGTTATTACCCCTGCATTAGAGCGTTCAGACACTGCAAGCCAGTTGTCCAGGTTGATGGGACTCACTTGTACGGAAAGTATAAGGGTTGTTTGTTGGTCGCCGTTTCACAGGATGGTAACAATAATATCGTCCCTATTGCGTTCGCAATTGTGGAGGGGGAGACTTCTGATGCATGGCACTTTTTTCTTAGTAACCTGCGACAACATGTTGTGACTAGGGATGGTGTGGGACTGATTTCTGACAGGCACGAATCCATCAATGCAGCTATTGCCCGGAGCAACGGAGCTTGGTCGCCCCCGAGAGCATTCCACATGTTTTGCATCAGGCATATAGAGTCGAACTTCTTGAGAAAGTTCAAGGCACCGTACCTGCAAAAACTTGTGGTCAATATAGGTAAATGTTAAGTAACTATAATTTCCTTATTAACCGAGTTACCTTCCAGCAGATTTTCTCATGAATTCTTCTCTTGTGTGGCCTTGATTGTTGTCCAGGTTATTCGAGGACGGTGCGCGAGTACGAACAGCGCTACCAGCGTTTACGTGAACGGGGCGAGGCATATACCAACTGGCTGAACCGAATCCCACGCGAACAGTACGCGTTGGCGTATGACGGTGGCTACCGCTGGGGTCACATGACGACAAACCTAGTGGAATGCATCAACTCCGTGTTGAAGGGGGCACGCAATCTTCCTATAACTGCACTTGTGAAAGCCACATTCTACAGGTTTAACGAGTTGTTCACTAGAAAAAGAGCCGAGGCGGAGTCGCGGATAACAGCTGGACATGTTTTTTCTGAGGTTGTCACGTCGAAGTTGAATGCCAATCAACTTGCAAGTTCTAACATCCAGGTTAATTGCTTCGATAGGATGAATGAGGTCTTCGAGGTTCGTGAGATGCCAGCTGGAACTGAGTATGCCGTCGATCTCCGTCAACAACGCTGTGACTGTGGTGAGTTTTAGGTGGATCGGATTCCCTGTCGACATGTTTTTGCATGTTGTGCGAATCAGCGACTGGATTGGCGAGTGTATGTCCACGAAGTTTACAAGATGGACCAAGTTCGAAGGGTTTACCGAGCTAGGTTTCGGCCACTGGGCAATCCCACTATGTGGCCTGTGTACAGCGGCCCTCGATTTGTCCCGAATCCGAACATGAGACGGGCGAACAAAGGTCGCCCGAGGATGACACGTTTCTTGAACGAAATGGACACACGAATGTTACGTGCTCCTAGGCGTTGTCGGCAATGTGGAGCCGAGGGACACAGCCGAAGTAGATGCCGTCGGTCATCTGGTGTAGGTCCGAGTAACCCAGGATAGTAGTTTTATGCCTATCATGTTTCATTGTACTACTTTATGGCATTTGCTTGTTTATTTTTACGCGTTTGTTTATGTTTATCAGGACATTGTTATTTCATGAAACTTCTTTACGAGACCTGAGACTTCTTTATGACCTTAGATATCAAATTAACTTATTTTCTAATTCATTAATTAGTTAGTATCTATTACTATTACACTATTTAAATATATGTTAAAAAAGATTAATATTAATTCATATCATATAATTAATCAATAACAAAAATAAAACAAAAAATATTAATTTATAGATATTTAAGAAAGTTTAATTTTTATTTTAATAATGATATGAGTAAACCATAATAAAAGGGAGCTGCTGCCACCAGGCTAGAAAATCTGTTACTAACATTTATGCAAATTAAATTATATGTTAATATTATTTAGTAAATGACTTATTTTTACTTAACATTTATTATACCCTGACTTATTAACTTCAAAATACAAGTACTCAACACATAAACACAACATTAACTTCAAAATACAAGTATTCAACATAGATACACAACATTAACTTCAAAATACAAGTATTCAACATAGATACACAACATTAAATTCAAAATACAAGTATTCAACATAGATACACAACATTAAATTCAAAATACAAGTACTCAACATAGATACATAGCTACTTTCTTGTTGCCCACTTTATGTTCTCGAGGATGTTCTTGCATTTCTTCTTGGCCTTCTTGAACATGGACGGGGTGTATCGATTAGCGCTCCGACGTGGCGGGTCCACCCTGAGATTGTAATGTTTACCTGTCTCACCTGTACATAATTTAATGAAAGAGACTATCCAATATGATGCAAACACGGGATAAAAAGGCAAAAAAAGAAAGAAAGCAACAAGTGCAAAACATAATCATAAAGTCGGACCTGCATCATCCGCATCATCTGGAGCATTGTTGCGGGATTCTTCATCCTCATCCATCTCGTCATCCTCGCTCTCCTCTTGATCCTCATCCATCTCCTCATCATCCGGTTCTTCCACGAGATACTGATCGGTTTCATGCTCACCTATCCCGGCATTTTCTTCAATCTGACCCATTGATACACGCCGTAGGTTCCGGCTAGTAAAGATCCCCCGACCGCCTTCACTTCTACTGGAATCTCCAGTTTCCAAACCTCCAGAAGCAACTGAGGCAGTGTGGCATGGAATCCTCGCGTCCAAAGAATACCTGCCGGGCATAAATTCAGGTTGATGGCCAAATTGTGACTGCCCTGCATCCGCAGCCATGAAGCCAAGCAACTGGCTAAAAGAAGCACCCTCTCCAGCATCCCATTGTGGAGTACTCCAATATTGTTGATCTATTGGGTATGACGGGGTATATTGTGTCTGAACATGATATGGTACCGAGGCCTGAAATTGTTCTTGGGAAGCTGGAGGTAGAGGTGGATGTGGATGTGAATGTGAAACCGGTTCTTCATTGGCTACATGAATAACTGGGCTACCCTCATCTTCCATTACTGGGCTACCCTCATCATTTATAGATGGGTTACCCTCATCATCCATTACTTGTTCACCTTCATCGTTCTCTTGAACCACAACATTTGACAATCTCAAATGCTTGCCATACCGTGCACGATACCAGTCCATGTAAACATCCAAAGGATGCTGTGAAGGTTCCACATACTCACACAGAATGTAATTATACCTGTTTGTCCAGCGCATAATCCAACATGAATGGGACGGGGCTGTGGCCCAGTCAAGATTCTTAGGACCAGCAAGTGTTTCTCCATGTGCCCTTCCCAGATTTGTTTCCTCAGATGGAACTCCCTGAACCAAACCAAATTGTCTTCTAACTCTATCCGTTGCATGCCACTCAATAGATTCGAATGAAATCAACGGAACCGTAGCGCTCCAGACTACTGCGTGCAGGAAGATGTCTTCTGGGATTATGCCCGGTTCAATGCGATCCACACCATAAGCAACCCACACGAACTGAACATAGCATAAGACATACGTGACTACAATTAAAATAACAATCAACCTCAATTGAAGACAAATATTTTCTATTAAAAACACACCTGCCCTTCCTGAACCTCATCTAACGCCTCCCTAAAGTAGGCGAGACTAAGATATCTATACCGATTGTCACCACGCTCCCAGTTACGCCACCTGAAATTATTTATGTTACTAGCACATCTTAAATAGAATTATGAACATAACAAGTAAGTTGACAATGTTACCTGTTTGCAAGCGGAAAACTGCGTGGTTCCCTAGTAGGGGGCGCAAGATACGGTAGGCGGATCCAAAACCAACCTAGCAGCAGTGTTAACGGACCATCGATTTCTTTACAATCAAAACAAGAGGCCCGGCATAATGACCGGTATAGGTGCGCCAAACATGCCGATCCCCAACTAAAATTACTGATACTATGAAAATCCCGGAGCAAAGGCAGAAACTTCCAGTGCACAGATGCCCCTGACTTGTCTCCAAGTAATATAGTACCCAATAACAACATAATGTGGCACTTGACGTACCTCTGCATACTGTTTTCGTCAGTCAGTTGTATACGTTCTTTTAGATTCCTAAGCCATGTCATTTTTATGCCGCTCCCTCTGCAGTCGGCCTTTCTCGGTGCAACCCCAAACTGATGGAAACACTTACCCTCCAATGCTTCAAAGCTGCTCAAGGTCATCCCCGTAACCGGAAGGCCGTTCGTCGGGAGGCCCAAAATAACAGCTACATCCTCAAGGGTCACTGTGCACTCACCAATCGGAAGGTGGAAGGTGTGTGTTTCCGGCCGCCACCTCTCAACTAAAGCATTTATCAATGCTTTCTGTCCTTGGACTACTCCAATCTGAGAGGCATGATAAAACCCAGTTACCCGTAAATGATCCTCTACACTTGGATGGTACCGATCCGGAGGCAGTGGGTGGTCACATGTGATCATCCGTGAACTCTGAAAAAACATAACATGTTCCTAGTCAAATCATAAATGATTACTAATTTACAACTTAAATTAATCTTACTACTTCATCGATTAATCATAATTTCTAGCCCAATTACTAAAAAATAACTAACAAATTTTCAGACTACAGCAGGTAAACATAACTTCAAAAGGTTATCATAATTCCTATAATTATAATTTCCTAAAATTAATCATAATAATTTACTAATTAACTATAACTTCTCATCTATTTACTAACAACATATGAACAACATTGTCTAACTAACAACATACAAAATTAACGTTACTATAGTATTCTTAGTTAAATTATAATTGAATTCTTATAATTTACCTTTCTTCCCAAATGAACTATGTATTAAGTAAATTGGCCTTGCAATTAATATTAAAAAATTTCGTTATTAATGATGCAGTTCCGAATTATAAATTCTTAAATTAATAACAAAAGTAAATTAAGTAATTCTAAATTCCAAATTCTAAATCTATTACAACATCAGAATTATAATTTCCAACCTTGATCACAAAAGTTAATTACTAAACTACAATATCTACTCGTATTACAAAAATATTTCTAACATATTCTCCAACAAAAAATTATAATAAATCCTAAATATATAATCTCCAACAATAATATCTTACATTTCCTCCAACTAACTAACAACATCTATACATAATAACAAACAATTTACATTCATAATTTATAACTTTAATCATCAAAATTTATTCATTAATCAAAATAACCGTCTAACAAAATTTTTTTTAACATAATTTCCAATTAACTAACAATATCTAAACATAATAACAAAAAAATTAAAAAAATTGCTAACATTATAATTTTAAAATTAATAATCAGATTTTATATTAATTAATTATAATTTCTAATACTGCTCTCAAAAAATTCTTACAAAATCTGTAACAATCAACATTTATATATCTATCTACCTAACTGCAACATTTAACCATAAAATACAAAAAAATTTTCTACAAAATTTAATTAAAATACAGAAATTTGCAAATAATTAAAAAATTTAACTTACATAATCAGGATTAGACAAATAATTAACAATGTGAAGTTCAGGACGATCAACATCTCTAGCCTTGTGTCTCTTAGCCATTTCCACAGATTCAATTGCATGCAGGGTTTTTGAAGAAGAAGGGAGGAGGAGGATGAACTCACAGAACAAGAAATGGGTTTTCACTTTGAAAAGGATAGTTCGGAGTGAGGGAGTGGGGGAAAGGGAAAGGGGGGTATGCTGGCTGCTGGGGCACCGTTCTGGGGAGGAGCTCCTCTCCGACACGTGGAATGCTCAAGGAATCGGACCGTCCGTTTGCTCCTATCGCTGCGTCCGATTCTTGTAGAGGAAACGCTGGGTCCGATTGCCGTGTAGGGGACGAATCGCTGGGTCCGATTCGTGTTGGGGGGGAAACGCTGGGTCCGTTTCCTGCTTTACACTCCTTCCTGACACCACAGCCAAGTTATTCACTCTCTCACCCCATATACCCACAAAACACCCAACACTCCCCAATATGAAAATTAAAAAGCGTTTTTATAATAATAACTTTCTTTAAAGTAAACTTGAATATCTTTTTATTATAAATTATAAATCTACTCTCCAGCTTCCACCAATCCACCCTAGTTTCTAGATAAATAAATGGTCTTTAATTACGATAACAAATTAACAATTTGACCATAAGGTTGTCAATCTTTGTATTTTCCAGTTTAGCAGTGAATTCAATTTTCAAACCTTGAGAAAAACATCATTTTCCCATTGGACGTTGGACCTACTACTAATTGATTTCCATTTTTTCAAGAATCTGAATGCGATGCCGCCTTCGAAGCAATGGAAACTGGAAAGCCTTCGCGGAGCATAACTTGTCTTTCAAGTGTCCCTCGCTCATGACCCAAAAAAAAAAAAAAAAAAGTGTCCCTCGCTAATGTAAATAAAGTATATTTATCCAAGCCATTTGTCTACAAATAATATCCTCTTATTTGTTTTATTTTTTCATTGCAATGGATCCCCACGTTCTCTTTTTCCCATTTATCCGAAAACAGAGTGTGTCAATTAGTAAACCCAAACAAACAGTAAAATAGTTTACTTTGAGGAAATGAGTTGTTAGGGATTGGGACCAATGGCACATCAAAAGGTTGAATCCTTCCCGGAAACTCACCCATTTAACGAGACAACTTCACCTATACGTCTTCACTACTATTGGCTCTTGACATTAACTCCTATTCATACTTGATAATAGTACAACGGTAACTCCCCCTCCAAGCTCCAACTAATAAGCTCTCACTTCACTGCTCCTTCTTCTTCTTAGTTGTAGTTTCGATTTCTAGATACCGGACATCCTCTTTCATTCTACCACTCGACTTCTTTCTCTTTATTCAATTCAATTTTTGTCGTTTCTCTTTGCTGTTCATTCCTCAGTCTCACGCTCCCACTATATATCATAGCAAGCAGTGACTAATTAAGAGCGCAACATCACAGCAGGCAGCACCCTGCACTCCCACCTGAAAGATTAATTAGCGGATTATGAGCCAAGTTTAATTAGCTATAATTTTCTTCTTAGAAAGCCATGGATGCAATCACACCTTTGCGCCCTTCAATCTTCCTCTGCTTTTATCTATTGCTATTGGCCACCACTCTCACTCTCCGCTTCGCTGGTTAATCCTTACGTCCCTTTTTCATAACTTTCTTTACCTTTTAGCCGGAAAAGCAATCTTACTTTCTGGTCACTTTCTTTCAAGGAAAGTGAAAAAGAAGAATTCTCAAACTATTCTCATTATTGCCTATTTTCTTTTTAATTTACTCTTTCTCTTACTATCACTTCCTAATTAACTTCTCTTTCATTTTCTCGCCTGTTTTGCCAGAGTCACAGTCCTTCATCGGCGTAAACTATGGTCAGGTCGCCGACAACCTCCCACCGCCAGACGCCACCGCAAAGCTCCTCAAGTCCACCACCATCGGAAAAATCCGTCTCTACGGCGCCGATCCCGCTATCATCAATGCCCTGGCCAACTCCGGCATCTCAATCGTCGTCGGTGCCGCCAACGGCGACATTCCGAACCTGGCGTCCGATCCGAACGCGGCGGCTCAGTGGGTTAACGCGAACGTGCTACCCTACTACCCAGCAAGCAACATCACCCTCATCACCGTCGGCAACGAGGTCTTGACCTCCGGCGACCAGGGCCTAACCTCACAGCTGGTACCGGCGATTCGAAATGTCCAAAATGCGCTGAACTCTGCATCGCTGGGCGGGAAGATCAAGGTGTCGACGGTGCACTCGATGGCGGTGTTGACTCAGTCGGATCCTCCGTCCACGGGGTCGTTCAACCCAGCTCTCCAAGACACACTGAAACAATTACTTTCTTTTCAGAGAGACAACAAATCTCCTCTCACCATTAACCCTTACCCGTTCTTTGCTTACCAGAGCGACCCTAGACCTGAAACGCTTGCATTTTGCCTCTTTCAGCCTAACTCGGGCCGAGTTGACTCGGGTAACGGAAAGCTCTACACCAACATGTTCGATGCTCAGGTCCGTACGTTATCTTTTCTTTTGTTTATTTATTTTTTTAAATTAAAGTTGCATACCTTTAGTTTTACTCTTGTTTTTCCACATTCGATCCACGTGTCTACAATCTTTGCACTGATTCTTTAACTTTGTTCCTCTGTGGTCGGTTCGCATTTGTTGTATATTTATCTCTCGTTGAACTGTGACACCACGGTCTTAATATTCTTCAAGTTGATATATTTTTCAAACCGAAAGTAACTTATATTATTTATTATCATTGTTTGATTTGTAGTATTATGGCTTTATTATGCAATGAGTGACTAGATTTAGAAATGCCGTGTCAAATTAAGATGTTAGATGTGTTTAGATGTAGATGTAGTTTACAATTACATAGAAATAGAAGATTATGTTAGATGTCATACATGAGTTACGTAATTTGGACTAATCGAGTTAAATGTGTGTATCTTGTATTGTAGCCAAAGAAAGGTTTCTAATTAGGATTTTTGGCGTTATAGGCATAAGAGTGGAGTTATTGTTCTTATCTTTCTCAGTTATATAATTAAAGAGGGTGGATGGAGCATACCCTGTCCTTCCTTTTCTTATTCCCCTTTGAAATAATGAGTCTGTAGATTTATCACCTAAGTCCTCCAAATGACTTTGATTGGAAGACAGCCTGGCTTCCCCCAATATGGTCACAATTCGCAAATGACTGAATGAGTCCTTCCAAAGTTTCAATAATTGATGGACATGGAAAAGAAAAATGGACCATACCTAGCCTAGTGACTGACTATGATATTGGTTGGTAAAACTTTATATCTCTTTTATCATATGGAATATCAAAGAAAATGCCACACAGTGAGTAACTTTGCTGATGATTCAATCAAAATGGAAATCATTCATCTAATAAACTCATTTGGTTTGTTGTAATTTGCGCCATTTGCAGCTTTCTTTTTGATGTGGGTTAACTGTTGTAATAGGTCGATGCAGTACACTCTGCTTTAAGTGCTATGGGGTACCAAGACATTGAAATTGTGGTTGCTGAGACTGGGTGGCCCGCTCGCGGTGACAACAATGAAGTAGGACCAAGTGTTGATAATGCCAAGGCCTACAATGGGAATCTGATCAATCATCTTAGATCATTGGTTGGTACCCCTTTGATGCCTGGGAAATCAGTCGACACTTATATTTTTGCACTCTACGATGAGGATTTGAAACCAGGCCCGGGATCTGAGCGCGCCTTTGGCCTGTACAAAACTGATCTTAGCGTGTCATATGATGTTGGCTTGGCCAAGTCTAGCCAGCAGGTGAGGAAATTGCTCTAACCTGTATTGAGTGTCCGAAACATTTCGCTAGTTGCGATTTTCAGTAACAAATTGTCTTGTGTTATTTATTTGCCTGTACAGATTCCCCCAAGTAGTCCTAAAACTCCTGCACCTACTACGGCAGCCGGATGGTGTGTTCCTAAAGCAGGAGCATCCGATGCTCAGTTGCAGGCAAACCTCGACTATGCCTGTAGTAGTGAAGGCATAGACTGTGGACCAATTCAACCCGGAGGTACCTGTTTTGAGCCTAACACAGTTGCGTCCCATGCTGCCTTTGCCATGAATCTGTACTACCAAACATATGGCAAGAATCCATGGAATTGTGATTTCTCTCAATCAGCAACGTTGACTTCCCAAAACCCAAGTAAGTTTTCTTGCTTAGACCAAGAATAATATAGGTTTCATATCATACATTGTATTTTACCGTGTTTAACACGATCTTCCTCTTCCTCCTCTTTGTAGGTTACAATGCTTGCGTTTACCCTGGCGGGAGTATCTGAAAAGTAGAGGCTTCAGCTCTTGGCAATAAATTGTGCTGATAGAATTGTTTTATAATTTTAAAATAAATTAATGAATAAGGCTTTGTCTTTTTCCCTCTTTAAGTTATACATCTTAATTAATTTTATGTTGCTTTAATTGTAAAGTCATGTCAATTCTGGTTTGTGTAAGATACTAAGATATCTACTTATTACTTTATCAAAAAAGGTCCACTTATTAGTGTGACAATCTACAAATTCCTGTTTCTTCAATTCTCCTGTGATCCCCCACCCTAGTACTCGATTTGGTTTCAATCATTCCTTTTTTATAACTACGATCTCTTGCCTTGTTGTGTAGTAGTGTAGCAATGTTATTAGACTGTCATTCGTTTTCTCGGACTGGAAATGAGTCATTTATTTTCTGGGACAGGAATTGAAATTAGGAGATTGTGATCCTAGTAATATGTTTGGAGATTGGAAATAGGAATTTAAATTTTAATTTCGAGACACAAAATTTTGATATATTCAAATACTTCTAAAAAATAACAGTACTAAAATTTTTAGTGATAGTGATTGAAATTTTTGTAATATTTTGTTTTAAAAATATTTTCATTTAAATTTTTAAATTTAAAATTTATTCTTCAATTTCTATCTTTATTTTAAACCAAATATAAAATTGAGACATAATTAAATTTATTATATTCTATACTAAATACAATATAGAAATTTAATTTAGTCTCTATTTTTTAATTTTTTATTTACATACAATTTTATTATCCATTGTACATCATTTATCGCCAAATGAGACAACTTTTTAATTGAAGAATCTCATGAACCAAGTGTGATACTAGAAAAATAATATGATGTATAATAAATCACAGGACTAAAGCATTGATAAAATTCATCGTATTGACTATATATTAAAAACATACAAGAGTTTCTACAGTTTTGCTATTAGTACTAATGATTTTGTAGGTTAGAACTCGGAAATTACAAATTTACAATACCGACTTTTGTAGGATGTGGTCATATGGCAATGTTCCAAACCATTTTATTTTCAAAGGCTCAGCATTTGGACTTTCTATACGTAAGCTGAGATCATAGAATAAACGGGATAAATCTTTCCCATGATTCACGAGTGACGTTGACTTATAATATAATATATGAAAAGTTTTAACGAGCCATAAAAATATATTATTTTTGCTTTTTAATTATTTAATTAGTTATTAATATTTAAAATTTTGAGTTAAAGTATGATGTTATATTATTAGACTAAAAAAATTGTATTAATGACTAAAACTAATGACAAAAAATAACAAATTGTAATAATTTTTTAATATTTTTCATATAATATTAGAGGAAAACAATGTAATAATATAAGTAATGGAGTTCCCAAAATTAAAGATCCGTTGTCGTCCAGCGGTTAGGATATCTGGCTTTCACCCAGGAGACCCGGGTTCGATTCCCGGCAACGGAAATTGTTTTCTTTTTTAATTCATTTTATTTAACAAAAGAACAGTTGTAACTTGTAAGTTTTACCGTTTGGAAAATTTGGATAGGTAAATGCGTGGTTTGCGGT
The DNA here is from genome assembly GCF_014773155.1 of Arachis stenosperma. Taxonomy (NCBI): domain Eukaryota; kingdom Viridiplantae; phylum Streptophyta; class Magnoliopsida; order Fabales; family Fabaceae; genus Arachis; species Arachis stenosperma. Next base: position 65,467,035 of record NC_080383.1, read on the forward strand.
AGTTGGGAGTGGAATATGATGGACTAAGATAAGACGATAGTGCTACTGCTAGCAGAGAATAATAGGTTTCTATTTGGTCGGTAGTGATGATGATGATGATGATGATGGCGATGGCGACGGCGACGGCGACGAAGCTATTATATAGATAGACAACTAGTAACAGTAAACACAACTTGTGTCCTGTCCATCTATGGACTAATTTGCAGTTGTAGTTACAGGTTTAGACCTAACATAACAATAAAGAATTAAAAGATGTCCGTTGCAGAGCTGAAGGAGCGTCACTTGGCGGCTACACAGACCGTTAACAACCTCCGCGACCGATTAAAGCAGAAGCGCCTCTCTCTTCTCGACACTGACAGTAACTAACTTCCTCCTATTCTGTTAATCGTTAATTCCTTTGCTCCTCTTATCTTCTTAGGCAAGATCTAATTCATTACTCAAATCAAATTTCTCAGTTTCCGGCTACGCCAAATCACAGGGGAGAACTCCGGTGACCTTCGGACCCACCGATCTGGTTTGCTGCAGAACCCTCCAGGGTCACACCGGCAAGGTGTATTCATTGGATTGGACTTGGGAAAAGAATCGAATTGTTAGCGCCTCCCAAGACGGTAGGCTAATAGTCTGGAATGCGCTGACGAGCCAGAAGACTCATGCCATCAAGCTTCCTTGCGCATGGGTCATGACCTGTGCCTTCTCTCCAACCGGTCAATCCGTCGCGTGCGGCGGCCTCGACAGCGTCTGCTCCATTTTCAATCTCAATTCCGCCGCCGATAGGGACGGTAATCTCCCCGTATCGCGTATGCTTACCGGCCACAAGGGTTATGTCTCCTCTTGCCAGTATGTTCCTGATGAAGACACTCACTTAATCACTGCTTCTGGTGATCAGACTTGTGTTCTTTGGGATATTACTACTGGTCTTAGAACCTCTGTTTTCGGCGGTGAATTTCAGTCTGGTCACACTTCAGATGTGCTTAGGTATAAATGATAATTCACTTGTGTCTCAATTATAATATTATCTAAAACTTTAATCTGAGAATTTGTTTTCTGGTTTGTGGCTCTCAGCATTTCAATTAATGGATCCAACTCTAGAATGTTCGTGTCTGGTTCTTGTGATTCAACTGCCCGGTTATGGGATACTCGTGTGGCAAGTCGCGCAGTGAGGACATTTCATGGGCATGAGAGAGACGTTAGTGCTGTCAAATTCTTCCCTGATGGGAATAGATTTGGAACCGGCTCGGATGATGGAACTTGCAGATTGTTTGATATCAGGACAGGGCACCAACTCCAAGTATATCAACAGCAGCATAGTGAAAATGGCACTGCAAATGTGACCTCCATAGCATTCTCCATATCAGGAAGGCTCCTTTTTGCTGGATACACTAATGGTGATTGCTATGTTTGGGACACTTTATTGGCAAAGGTAATTGACTAATTGGTGCTTTACTGAGTGTGATATAAAATAATAGGCTACGCATTTTTTACTCTTTAGTTAGCAACCATACTAATATGACAGGTGATGCTTCTGACATGGTAGTTACAAAACTTCTGTTTATTCGGGGAAAAGGGTTAGTTTAGGGTACCAATACACACTGTCCTTAATTCCTAATAAGTATTTACACATTGATATAGCTACTGCATATGAAATATTTGAGGTTGATCCTTATTTCATATGCAGTATATATTTAGATCATTGACTCCGTGATTATTTTTATCGTTTTTTCCCTGTAGTTACCTATAATAGATGGAATGGTTGTGCTACTGTCAGTATGTTGGATCTTAGTTTTGCAGGGTTGGGTTCTTATTTTAAAAGGAGTTCATCTGAACCTTTTGAAGTAAATGACATAGGTTCAAGGTGAAAAGAACTAAAGAAGTGAAAATTCTAGTTTAGACTAATATGATTGTGAAGAATGGTATTATATGAAATATCAAACTTGAAACTTATCATATTATTTAGTAGTATACCAGAAAGCAAAACTAAAATTTAATTCCCTTGTGATACATCTTGTTATTGCCTTGATTCCGTAGACACTGTTTTCTCCTAGCAATAATTGGCACTTCTCATGTACTTGCATTTGTGCAACCTTCATGTCTCATGACTTGTTTACTTCCAGGTTGTATTGAATTTAGGATCACTTCAAAACTCTCATGTGGGCAGGATCAGCTGTTTAGGTTTGTCAGCTGATGGAAGTGCCTTGTGTACAGGAAGTTATGACACAAACTTAAAGGTAACTAACTAAGCATACATTTTGGCCTGATATTGTATTTACTATATAATCTGTCATGAAGGAATGCTAGTGTGTATGAATGCTTGGTTATATCCTTGGGATATTGTAATATCTGAGTATCATCTGTCAATTTAAAAATCCTTGGTTATTTTGACATGATTGCTTGCTTCTTGCAGATATGGGCATTTGGAGGGCATAGGAAGGTGATCTGAACCATGAATGGGCAAATACTTGTACTTTTTAGCTCCCCATCAAGGCCACTCCTTGCATGCGATGTTGTTCATCTAAATCCAGATGTGAGTGATGTTTGATTGTGATGGTAGATTTGGAGACATTGGTATTGCAGTAATGCAGATGTATGTACAAGACAATATGGGGTGCATAAGGTATACCAAGTTAAGGATACCGGTACATATTTCTTCAACGTTTTTCAATTATATAGTTTTTTTGTTTTATACTTTAAAAATTAACTACGTTTGAATTTTTTTTTTATAAAAAAGAGACAATTTAAATTCTAAATGTAATGCTTAGTATAAAAGTCTTGTGTATACAAACAAAATATTAAATTGTTGGTAAAATATAATTTATACAAATTTTATACGTAACTTTACGTATTAAATATAAAATTTTGAATATTTTGTTACTTAATTGACGTGTATATTTTAAAAGAAAAAGTCTAGGGAGCCAATGGCCTAAGCGTACAATGTGTACAATGGAGGTTTAAGAAGTATTAGAGATATGACCATTAGTGTTATATTATCCTGTCAGGTTACGCTTTTGGGATGAGTGGTTTCAGATATGGTATTAGAGTTCTAGATTCGAAAGGTCAAGAGTTCGATCCTTGGTGAATTCCAAAATCAATTTAATTTTTTATTGAGATGTATATTATCCAGCCATTGGCTCCCTAGCACTACTCATTTTAAAAAAGAAAGAGAGGTTCATATATAATATTTCATACAATAGAAGTCGATTCGTTATTAGTTGGTGGTGGTTACCGCCCATTACTATTGTAATATTTCTCTTTACATTACATGTATATAATATGCATGATTTGGATTTCGGCAAGAGAAATGCTAAAGAGCTAATTTTTTTTATCAATATTAATTAATATTTTAGTTAATATTTTATTTTTATGTTATTAGAATTTAATATTTTAAATTTAGAGATTTAGAATTTAGTTTTTAGGGTTAGAGTTGACTAATTATTGACAAAAATAATAAATATTATTAATCATGTAGCATTGTTCTTTTTTTTATATTTGAGATCAGAATATTTGTAGCATAGAAAAAATTACGAGCTAATAAATTTTTTAACAATAACTTCTATTGTGTTCAAAATTCTATCAAAATAGTTCAAATATAATTTAAAATTGTACTTTACAATTAATTTTACTTTTTCTTTTTCTAAAAAGTTCCAACTTATAATATATTTTTTCCATGTTCAAATATGAATAAGTCAGAGATAAACAATCCACCAAAAACGCAAAAGGAATAGATAACTCGTATGTTCATATAAAAAATATACATTCTCCCAAGGTTATCATCTTGCATTATGCAACATAACGTGTCCAAATCCAAAAGAATTTTCAATATTGTGTATTGTATTGTATACATATGGGATTCATACTCTATCCCATTTAACTGGGATGTCCACATAGTTCAAGTGGGATGTCCCATTCCATATGTACAAATAATTTTTCTTTTTCTTTTTCTTTTTATTTTACTTTACAAGTATGTGGTGTATATAGTATTCCTTCTCTAATCAACATAGAGAATATGCGCAAAAGAAGAAATAAATTATGGTTTAATTTTTTCCCCGGCGATGATGGGTTCTGACTTCTCAAGGTGTTTCATAGCCTCCTCGTATATTCAGTGGATGTTGATAGGTCACTGCTTGAGACAGAAGGATTGAGGCCATATTCGCTTGTTCCACCAAACTCACTGCTTGCAACTCCACTTTCTCCCAATGCTAGCATCCTGAACCTCTTCATGTCAGCGCTATATGCTGCAGAGCCATATTCACCGCTTTCGCCCATCACACCACTTTGCCCTGGTTTAACTCCTTCGTTATTAAGGACGTCTAGAGAGACATCTCCCTCCAACACTCGCACAATCTGTATATTAGTAAGTATTAATTAGCGAGAAACTAAATAATCGCCATGGATAAGCTTAGTCACGTTATTCCAATTAAATCGTAGAATTTATGTACCTGGCTCATTTTTGCGCGTCTCCTTGCTGAGTGCCTAACACTGGCAGCAGCGCAAGCCACCATATTTTTCATTTCCTGCTTGTCATAATTTTCCTCTAAACGTGGATCCACTAGCCCTGTAAATTCTCCAGTTTCCAATGCTTTTGCACAGAGTGGTCTAGCCTGTTCATATAAAATTTGGAAGTGATTATATATATTTTTTGCAGTTATGCTGTATTAACTACGATATTCTGAAACCAAAAAAAAAAAATTTGTTGGATGGTTGGAAGGTACATACCCAATCAACCAAACTATCCTCTTCATAATCACCAGTGTGGTCCAGTGGGGGTCGTCCTGTAATCAGCTCCAGAAGCATAACACCGAAGGAGAAGACATCAGACTTTTCAGTTAGCTTGCCACTTGATGCATACTCAGGAGCCAAATACCTAAATTAACAGACAAGTAGTAATTATTAGATGAAATTTGCCATGCATTTACCCTGAAATATATTACTATATATATAGGTTGTTTGCTTACCCGAATGTTCCCATCACACGAGTTGAAACATGAGTATTAGTGTCTTGATTGAACTTTGCCAATCCAAAATCAGCCACCTGAATGAGCAGACCTGTTAATTTCTGGGAAGAACGTAACCATTAACCAAAGCCGGAGGCACAAAGTTGCATTGATAGAACTTACTTTGGCATCAAAGTTGTTTTCAAGCAGAATGTTGGCAGTCTTTATGTCTCTATGAATAATACGAGGATGACCTAGTCAAGTTTTACTAGAGTTAGTAAATTTCATTCCGTGATTGAGAAGAAAAAATAATGGCAGAGAGAGGCACGAATCGCTTACAATCCTCATGCAAGTAAGCAAGTCCTTTCGCTGCTCCTGTGGCGATTTTAAGCCTAGTTGGCCAATCCATGACAGGCCGACCCTTTCCATGAAGGTGGTATTCAAGGGTTTTGTTGGGAACAAATTCATAGACGAGGATCTTTCTTTGTTCGGAAAGGGAATAGCCAACAAGTGAGACAAGATGGCGATGATGGACACGGCTAATAGTCTCAACCTCAGCTTGAAACTCTCTATCTCCTTGAGCATCATTGGCTTTGAGGCTCTTCACCGCTACTTCCTTACCATTGGGGAGGACACCTCTGTGCACAAATCCAAACCCACCTTGACCCAACAGGTTTTCCTTTGAAAAGCCACCGGTGGCAACGGATAACTCCTCAAAGGTGAAGGTGCTCTGGTTGAATCCTAGAGCTACTGAAGGGTGTGGGGGTGGATACACTGAACCCTGAGAACCACCAGAGTAACCACTGGAGTTGCTCATCATGCTTCCACTGTATGGCTGGGAATTGGGATTCATTCCCCAACCTCCGCCTGATGTTGGTGCTGTTCCTACTGTTCCCCATGCTGCACCTGGTGGTGGAGGTATATTCATAGCATGGTCAACATCATTATTATTGTATCCCGGACCTCGTCCTGCTATCCATTTCCAAGCATGTTATAAATAAATAAATCATTCATTTCGTGTTTAATTAACTATAATCATCTATCTATATATATTACCGCCAGGTTGGGTATTAGTGAAGTAACGAATGGGAGCGTCCTCTCTTTTCTTTCTTCTTGCACGTACGACAAAGAAGAGTATGATGACAAGAAGTAAGAAACCACTTGCAGCTGCGATTCCTATTATAGCCGTCGTGCTCATTTGACCGCTATTCTCATCCTTCGACTTCGATAGCCCTGGTGGAGGAGCTGTTCTACCTGATGGTGGACCTAATCGACTACGTGTAGGAGGTGGCGGCGGAGGAGAACTAACATCGCCGGATGCCGGTGGTACTTTGCCGGATGTTTTGTTGTTGTCGTTATTGTCAGAGGGAGAGGGAGGAGGGGGGGGAGGAGGTGATGGTGGTGGTGGAGATGAGGAAGAGGAGTCGTCCTTGTTCTCGTCGCCTTTGGGTGATGGTGGTGGGGGCGGCGGCGGGGAGGACGAGGAGGAGGAGGAAGAAGAATCCTCATTATTAGGCGAAGCTGGAGAGGATGAGTCCGAGGGTGGAGGAGGAGGTGGAGATGATGAGTCTGAGGGTGGAGGTGGAGGTGGTGGTGAGGAGGAGTCTGGGGGAGGCGGGGGCGAGGAAGAGGAATCGTCTGATGGGGGCGGAGGTGGGGGAGAGGAGGTGTCGGAGGAACCGGAGGGAGGCGTTGGCGAGGGAGAAGATGGATCAATAAGTGATAGGAAATCGTCGGAAGACATTTGAAATAAAGGTGTTCCCTCCTCCTCCTCCGACAATTCCCCAAAGAGGCAAGGAAGAGGATGGTTCTGATCGACTATGAAACAAAATATATGGAATGTTACCCACTCATCTCCTACAATACAGCCTAATTCCCCATTTTTAGTAACCAAGCAGGTCTTCTCTGTACTAATACCTAATAATGTCACATATTCGATGGGCTTCTTAATTTTGCATCGTTACTCGTTACGCCCCGGCTAAACAAAACACAAAACCCTTAACAAACTAACACTTATCATCATAAATCCTTCTCTATTTGTTACGTTGTTACAACTTCTTAACTAATGAAAAATGTGACTTTCACGTTTCAACTTCATTTTTAGTTAATAATACATACAACACGCACTCTCTCTCGTAATGCATGCATATGCGGTGCCTTATGTAACTAAGTATGCAACTATGATCATGTTGTATGTAATCATAATCCAGAGAGAGAGAGAGAGAGAGAGAGATGCCAGAGAGAGGTGCTATTAAACTAAATAACGTTTAGAACGAACTGATTAAGAAATAAAAAAAGGGGATTTTATCTACTTTATTATTTACTTTTAGATAATATTTAAAATATCATTTTAACAAAAATTTTAATGTATTAAAAAGACTAATACTATATAAGTAGCAAATATTATTATTTTTTGTTAATATTTAGTTGTAATAATTTATACTTATATTTATAGAATTTTGTATATAAAAAATATATAATTTATACGTATATTTACTAGAATTTGTACATATTAATTAATACAGTTTGTATCTATATTTTTTAAATTTTATACACATAAATTAATAAAATTTATTTGATAATTATATTGATTAAATAATAATAAAAAATACTAAAAATTATTAATCTCAAGGGTTTCATGCATTAAAAATATTAGAGTAAACGATTATTTTTATTTATAAAAATTTTAAATGCTAACAATTTTACTTAAAACACTAGACTGATTTTGTATTAAAAAATAATATCTATCGACAAAATTACCAAATAGTAATTTTATCAATCAAAACTTATTTTTATGGTACAAAGTTTGTTTTAGTTTTAGTTAATAAATTTATTAGTATTATGAACATTCTTAAGTAGAAAATGGCAGGTAATGACAATTAGTTCAAAGTATGATTGTAAAAGAATTGAAACTATGAAATAAAATAAAATTAAGAAAAAAAATTATCCAGTTCTAAAAGGTTATTTTGCATTGGGCGTTCTTGGAGTCTGGTGATGTGATGTTCAAGTTGTCACTGGCCACTAATCTGAAAGACAAAATAAAATTAAAAAAAAAATCGAAAAAGAAAAATCAGGTAAGCGCTGCTTGGGTTGGGCAGTGTCAAGCTGAAGCACGAGACAGAGGAAAGAAAGAAAGGAGAAGCTAGCTGAGGAGCGACGAAAGTATGAGCGGTCGCACACCGTAGACGGAAACTTCACTCATCGACCGAATTTGAAGAAATTAAACTCAATCACAAGTCACAACAAACGCAATTTCTCGCCGCCAAACACCTTTGTTTCCGATCTATTCTGTTAACATGCCTTCCCGAAGAAGAACTCTCTTGAAGGTCATCATTCTCGGCGACAGCGGGTTCGTCTCTTCTTTCCGCCTCTCAATTCTAGGGCACGCACTTTTGCTTTAATCGTTTCCCTGATTCCTATCATTTTTTTTTTATCTTAAATTATTCCTCTGCTTCTGCTGAACTTTTCTTTCTTATTTGTGTCCAAAGAGCTTACTTATCTTTTGGAATTAAGATCTACATTTTCAGATTTTCTACCTGCTAGTATTTATAACTATTGCTCTATGTGACTGTTTATGTTGCATTTGTTTGAGTTCTTAGAAGCAGTCAAACACCGGTCTTCGGTGATTCAAAATCAGTGTATTTGACGCAGTACTGTTGCTAACTTTGCAGGGTGGGTAAGACATCTTTGATGAACCAGTATCCTGTGGTACTCTTTTTTTTTTCCTCATACCTTAAATGTTTTCACATTTCAACACTGTATACTAATTACAGTATTACATTATTTACACAGACACCCAAAAAAAAAAAAATATTTACACTGTAATAAGCTGCGGGTTTGGAGTAGGTATTTCCTTTACATATGTATTTTAGATATGTTAATAAGAAGTTCAGTAATCAGTACAAGGCTACCATTGGAGCAGACTTTTTAACCAAAGAAGTGCAATTTGAAGACAGGCTTTTCACCTTACAGGTTCGTGCATTGGATACTGCTCAATCATGCTTAGCTTCTTTTAGTTTCTGTAACACGATTTGTTGCAACAATGGAAACTTTATTCTGTCTAAAATATATTCTTAACCTTGCAGATTTGGGATACAGCTGGCCAGGAAAGATTCCAAAGTCTGGGAGTTGCTTTCTATCGTGGTGCTGACTGCTGTGTTCTTGTGTATGATGTTAATTCAATGAAATCTTTTGAAAACCTTAACAACTGGAGAGATGAATTTCTGATTCAGGCATGCCTGTCTTCATTTTTGTGTATAATTTTTTGCGGTTTAACAATTATGTGTTAGTAAATCTGCGGTTGCGTTGGCAGGCAAGTCCTTCAGATCCGGAGAATTTTCCTTTCGTTGTTATAGGAAACAAGATTGATATTGATGGTGGGAACAGTAGAGTGGTATGCTTTGCTACTATTATTATATATATTATTTAACTTTTTTTTCTCTCTTGTTCGTTCTTTCCAAAACTCATTGATATCAGACACCATATGAACACAAATAAATTCTTGTTTGCAGGTTTCAGAAAAGAAGGCTCGAGCTTGGTGTGCATCTAAAGGAAATATTCCATATTTTGAGACATCCGCCAAGGAAGGCGTTAATGTTGAAGAAGCATTCCAATGCATAGCAAAGGATGCCCTGAAAAGCGGTGAAGAGGAAGAACTGTAAGTTCCTAAACATGTGCTTCTCTTCTATCATGTATGTAAGCAAGTTCACACAGTTTGTTGCTATTTGATTGTGGACAATATTGGTGATTGCTGGAGTCCTAAAAGTTCCAAACTATATGTATAGTAATATCTTGGAATCAAAGGATTCTGTGTATGATTAAATTTTGGTTTGGGTTAAAACTTAGCATTAGTGGTAGGCAACGGGAACACCCTTATCAATCGAAAGTCGTTAATCATACAATAAGGATCATGCTTCTGTTTATTATTTTTGCTTTTTTGGAATTATTAATTTAGGTTTTCAATGGGAAGAAGGCTAGTTACATATACATAATCCATTATTGTACTTAAGTATCTCTAAATAGGTAAATATGAAGAGTAATAATTGGGATAAGATTTGGATAATATATTCAATGGGGTAACTACTCATTAATGGCATGTTCTACCTCCTTTGTCCTTATTTTGTTACTGCTGGTGCTGAAATTAGTTGGTGTTACACAACTGATGCCTGATTTTAGAATGAGTGTTGAAATCATCTGCCTCTATATCCCGGAATATTGCTGTATGGCTAAAGTTTCTTTCAAGTAAAACATCTTCAAAGCGTTATTTGATCTTTACTCCAGCCGTGATAGAACTTTTAATATTTGTAAATTCTATTCTTTGAATATGACACTGATAATAACGTTTTGGGGTTTTGTTCTCCTTGTGGATAATCTGTGCTTATTAAAGATACCTGCCAGACACGATTGATGTTGGAAACAGCAGTCAACAGCGATCAACAGGATGCGAGTGTTAAATATGTCACTTTCCCTTTTACATACAAATAAACTCACTTAAAAATGGCTTCTTCCTGTTTAGGCTTTGCTGTCTTTGAAACTTCGCTGTAGATTAGTGTTTGCTCAAGAAACAAATTGCCCCAAACCATTTGTAGGGTGCTTGTTTGGTTTATGTTCTTTTTTTCTTTTTAAATCAGGTTAAGCTGTTGTACTTGTATCGTATTTCACTAGATTTAGATCCTCTAAAGTGAAAGAAACAGTGTAAAATCCATGAATTTTCAGCGTTTTTACCCTTGCCATGTTACTGGCGGTTATTTAAAGGTAACGATTTCAGGCACTCTACCATTTCATTTGTGCAATTTGTTATATCTATTATATATGGAAGATGTTCAGGTATGGCAGCTTCCGTCAATTTAATCTACCCAGATATATTATAAATGAATGTGAGAGGCTAAGATCGTGGGAAGTTGTTTTGAGTGTACACCAAGAGCAGGGGTTCACAGTGGGTATGCAACGGGTGGAGCAGTTGAGAAGTGTACAGACACAGACAATCTCTCCTGTGTCCGCTTGCAACTAAAGGCTGGGATGTGAAAGCGTGAGCTGTAGTCCTAGCCGAGCCGAATTATGGTTGGGTCAGGTGTGTGGGATGCAAATCAGCTCCCATAAATGGGCCAAGGCATGTTTGAGAAGTTTGGGATGAGAAAAAATCTGGCAATGAAGTAAATTAAAATTTATGGTAATGAGTTCCTTGCGGATGATACTGTGTTGCGATTTAAAATTTGATGATAACTAAATTGAAAATACTACAATTAAAATTAGTGAATGGAATCATAAATTTTATCAACAAAAAAAGAATAGTAAATTGTTTTTGGCTGTAAAGGAAAGTTAGGAGGGGCAAACACAAATTTGACATTAATGTAAATTTGGGACTACATAATAAGGAATTTTGTTTATCATTTATGTATTGCAAGAATAGAAGTTAAAAAGAATACATATGCATTAAAGTATGTATAAATCTATTTAGATGTAGATTTTTTAGGCTATGTCATAAGAGACGTGAATTTTTTTTTTTTCGTGGACGTTTGCATAAATTTGTAAGAAGTATGAGTGAGGTGTTGAAATTTGTGGTGGTATTATAGATTAGTTTATTTCGAAGAAAATTCTTTCATGTATTGAATAAAAATTTATTTATACCAAATTAACAATTATCTCTCTAAACTTTCTGAAATCTTTAAGGATATGACATTTTAGGCTTGTACTCAGGTACCTTAGGTAATACCAGATGTGTCTCAAAAGTTATTAGAAAAGGGTTATCTGAACGTCTGGGAGGTGCGTGCTCCTCCCTCTTTCTTCCTCCTTGCTCCATTTTATTTTGCTCGAGGACGCGCAAATGTTCAAGTTTGATGTTGTCGCTTCGCTTGTTCTCTGTTTGATCTCATGGCACCGAAGACCAGTGAAACCTCAAGAAAGAGGAAACGAAAGGAACCGGCCACCAGTTCTTATGATTCAAGGAGATTCTGCTCCAAATTACATGATGAGCATTTTTATGAGGTCACTTCAAAGAGGACTATGATTCCGAAAATGAAAATTGCACTTCAACCGGATGAGTATCCGGAATTCCAGTTCCAGATTCAGAGGCAAGGGTGGCAATTTCTGTGCAACCCACACACTCAGGTAAGATAATTGATGGTTCAGGAATTTTATGGCAACCTTTGGGTCACCTATAAGGATGTCGTTGGAGTCAATGAGATGAACCACGAGAGCTATGTGAGAGGAAAAATCCTTGACTTCAGTCAAAGGAGTATTCGACAGACCCTCCATTTGCAACTCCCTAATCATATGGCAGAGTGCTACAGCGAGAGGGTGAACCGGGATTAGCATTTAGACCAAGTGCTTCTGAGATATGCATTCCAGGGGCCTAGTGGAGAATAGGTTCGGAAGGGAGACCGAACCAACTTAAGAGCAGTGACCTTCTCCCTTTGGCTAGGGGATAGCCATCCGGAGGTCTATCGAGCTATTATGATTGACTGCATTATGAAGGGAGAGGAGGTGGAGGTAGAGGACATCATTGCACAGCAGATCTATAGCATTGCCTCCAACTCTCCTCTACACATGCTAGGTTGGGCTTCCCACATCTTATCTACCGCCTCTATGAAACCGCTAGGGTGAAGGTGGAAAATGATTTTCCTATTCCAATTGAGAGGCCTATCACCAAAAAGACTATGGAATATGTTAGGGAGTACCAGAGGGTCCACAGAGGAGAGCAAGCTGAAGAGGAGGCTCAGCAAGACCAGCCTCCCCTACCTCAAAGACACTATTTTATGCCTCAGAAGTACTGGCAGTAGTTCACATCCTCTCTTGAGCAGATGAGGATGACACAGGACAGCCACTGGGAACAACTTACTTCTTCTCTCGATTAGATGAAAGCAGTACAGAACAGTCACAGGCTCACAGCACTCTTCTCCATCAATTGGCGGCGGAGCAAGATACTCAACGCCATGAACTTTTTCAGCTGAGACATGACTTCGGGTGCCTGAGAGGACCATATGGACCGTAGCCTGAGGAGAGAGACCCCCACCGGGGTGACTGGGTGGTTTAGTTCTTTTTTCACTTCCCATTTCTCTTCCGTTCCTATTATGTTATATTCCTGTTTTCTTTTGCTTTGATTGCCTGCATGATCTTTAGTATTTTCAGTCTCTTAGGCTTTAACTTGATTTCGTTGATTATTTTTAATTTGAAAAGATGTCTCATGTATCGCTCACGGAGTTTGAATCGAAAAAAAAAGAAAAAAATGGTATATTGCATGAGAAATTGATTCTATATTTAAGAGTAGTTTTATTTACTTAAATATGGTTGTGTTTTTTGTGACTTTGAATGCATGATATGAACAGTGCATATTTGAATTTGGATCAAAAGATGTTGTTACATGAGGAACAGGAATTTAGAGAACTATTATGGATTCTTTAAATTAAACAAGAAATTAATCCTTGAAGCAAAAGAAACAGTAAAAAGAAAAAGAAAATAAAAGGCAAGGTCCAAGACTTTGAGCATCAATGGGTAGGAAGGTTAAGTATGATTGAAAGCTCAAAGAGTTGTTTTCCTAGCCATATTCTTGTAGTGTGAATGTGTCAAGTAATCCTTGAGACAAAGCACTAAGAGCCGAGGCCAAGTGCAGATACAGAGTATGCCAAAGGTTTTGAGTACCACTGTCTGAGAGCAATTGAAAGAGAAATTAGAACTCAAAGAGTTCTCCAATTAAGTGTTTGTGGTGTTTTTATGTCAAGTAAAGTTTGAGACAATGTATTTAAAGTCACGGTTAGGTTCAAGGTGCAAAGCACCAAAGAAAAAAAAAAAAGAAAAAAGCTGTGTTCAAAGATTAATCCGAAGTAAAAAGGCAAGAGAATTCATAATATTATCCGGATTCTAATTCCGAATGACATTGACATTCCTAAGATTTAAAGGATAGTGAGATGCCGAAACTATTCAGGGTTTCAGTATTGGTAACCCCACTTTGAGACGGACAGGAGCTTTATTGAAAACTCAACTCTCATGCAAATTCACATCTAAAGTTTATATTATTTTTGGTTGCTTGAGGAAAAGTAACAATTCAAGTTTGGTATTGTAATGTGTGAGTATCTTTCTTATCTTTTCCTAGTGAATTTGCATTTGCATTTGTTAAGTTTAATCAAGATTTAGGTATTTTAAGACACTATGAACGCTACTTTGATTTGCGTGTAACTTGATTTATTTTAGGTAGCGTTAGGACGGATTTGACAGAGTTTAGAAGGAAGAAATGGAGCCTGAACAATCAAAGGGGTGGCGCCAAACTTGACAATCTCCAAGTTTGGTGCCATGATCATCACAAGGTATCCATTCACTGGTGGCATGGTGGCGCCAAACTTGGAAATTCCAAGTTTGGCTCCAGGATCAACATATGGACGACACTCATGTGCAGACTGAGTGGTGCCAAACTTGGTCTAGCTCAAGTTTGGCGCTAGCTTCAGAATCTAGGGTGGTCCTCACGTCCCAAGAGAGGCCAGCAACGTGAATCTTCAAGGATTTTGATCAAAATTGTATTTTATTTACAATCAGAAAGGATATTATTTAGTTTTTAGAAAATATATTTTACATTAATTAAGATTAGATATAAAAGGAGAAGAGATATTGGCCTAGGATTTTTTCTTCTCCTCTCCTGCACTTTTCAGAATTGGACATTTTTCTCTACTAGGGTTTATTTTCTCCGTGAGCAACTAAACCTTCATTCTTAAGGTTAGGAGCTCTGTTTATTCTATGGATTAATACTATTGCCACTCTATTTTAATTAATGTATTGATTTCAATTTCAAAGATTTGCTTTTGTTCTTCATTTTAGGGATTAGGGTATATTAGAAGATAACCCTTTTTTCTACTTGAGTTCTTGTTAAATTTTTAAAGTAATTTACTTGGACAAAAGCTTGAAAGTAATTCCTCCTGAATACTAATTGCTTGGACTTAATGGGAGACGTGACATATAATCCTCTTATATTTGAGTAATTAGGATTCTTGTGGCTAATAAACTAGAATTGGACTTGAACCTCTAATTGAAATTAAGTGACCAAGGAATTGGCGGTTAACTAGGTTAGAGGAGACTAAATTACTAAGGAATTAGGGTTTAGTCAATTATAGTTTGCCATGAATTTATTCTTGCATGATTAAGATAGTTGGTAAGAAATAGAAATCCGAAAAGTAAACAACTTCGAAACCTTAACTGTTCTTTCACATATTTCTTACACCAAATTTATTATTTGCTTTCTGAGTTCCTGATTTACTGTTTGATGCTTTTGAATCCCAAAATACCGTTTTCTGCTTGTCTGACTAAGTGAGTCACTTAATCATTGTTGCTTGGTCCATCAATTCTCGTGGGATCGACCCTCACTCACTTGAGGTATTACTTGGTACGACCTGATACACTTACCGGTTTGTTTGTGGATTATAAATTTCGCACCACTTCTTGGGCACTTTTACTTTTCATAATTATAGGATTTCTCTGAAGAACATGAGCAACTAAGTCTCCTTGGTTAAGGTTAGGAGCTCTGTTGATTCCTATGGACTAATATTCTAGCTTTTCAAACCTTTAATTAATGCATTGATACTTTCTTAAGAAAAGATTTTCGTTCTTCATTCTAAAGGATTTGAATGTGTTGAGAAATAATTCTTCTCTAACTTGAATTCTTTTAACTTCTTGGAAAAGTTGATTAATTGAATTAAGCTTGAAAACCGATTCTCGCAACTCTTATGTTTTGAAACTAGACTTGATAAGTGACAACGAATCAATTAGGGGAGATTCTTATGAATTGTGTGGCTTATGAATTAGTGAATGTGCTCAACTCTTTTCTTAAGTAATTGACTAAGAAATTAGCGATTAATTAGGTTAAAGAGGAATTGAATTACCAGGGGATTAAGATTTAATTACTAATGATTTGCCATGGAAATATCTTTGCATAATCAAGGTGGAAAGTAAAAATTATTGATCTGGACGTCTCAACATCTCTAAAACCTTAACTCTTTTAATCACATTACCTTTCAACACTCACTATTTGCTTTTTTACATTGCTATTTATGCTCAAGCCTTTCAAACCTAATTTTGATTGTCTGAGTAGATTAATTGATTGACCATTACTTGCTTAGTTCGTTAATCCTCGTGGGATCGACACTCACTCACGGTGAGTTTATTACTTAGTACGACCCAGTGCACTTGTCGGTAGTATTGTGGTGTAAAATTCACATCAGTTGGGTTGCCTCCCAACAAGTGCTTCTTTAATGTTACTTGCTTGACGTTAAGTTTTCCAGGTTGGAGCCAGGGACGGATGTACGTGGGTGGTTGTGGGGGCAAGCGCCCCCACTACAATTTGAAATTTTTTTGAATAGTATATGATAATAATATTTTTTGTCCCCACTAAATTATTAAATTTGACAATAATTTTTTATTCAATTTTTGGTACATTATAATCAATTTAAAAATTTCATATTAGATGTCATTAGAATGATCAATTCTCAATTTAAATGAAATTTATATTTTTTTTAGAAATCGACTTGAAAGAGTATTATTTATCTTTTTTTATATATTAGTTTTTATTTTTTTTTTAGTAACAACTGCATTAATTGAAAGAACTTTCTCAACTATAAATCTCAATAAAAATTGACTTCTAATTATATGAGAAGTAAATTTCTAAATAAGTATTTACTCTATATATATATATATATAAAAGAGTAATACTACACATTCAAGTCTTTTTATGAACTAAGTCTAACCAAGTTAAATAATAAGACATAGAATAATGTTAGTCATAAATGATTTTTGTTATCTTAGATTAATTTGGTTGGGCTTGTTTAACAAAAAAAACTTGAATGTGTAGCGTTATTCTATATAAAAAGAGAGATATTTCGATTGTATTGTTACGAAAAAGATTACTCAATTTTTTTTAAATATAAAACCTAAATAATAATAAAATTTTAAATTATGTGTTATTATTTAAATTATTATTTTAGTATTTTAATTTGTAAATTAGATATTTTAAAGATTAATCATGTTATATGTGCATAGAAAATAACTACCTGTATACATATTGAAATAAAAAAATACATTAAAAATAAATTAAACAATACATATATTTATATACAAATATATAATAATTAATGAATATTTTGATAGCTGATTTATATATACACATAATATTTTTATAAAGATTGTTATTATATTATACATATTTTGCTCCCACTATCAAAATTTTCTGGATCCGTCTCTGGTTGGAGCTTAGGGTGCCTCATAGCACCTTCCAGTGTCATCTTCCATTAAACATTTATTGTCTAGCTCCTCTTTCGTTTAAGAATCTATGTGATACAAAGGGTCTTCAAGGGGTTCCTTCGTCTACAATTTCTTGGACTAAGGTGTTAGTTAAGTCAATTGTCATGTAATCCTCTGTTTTGCTAGGGTGTTGCATGGCTTTGAAAACATTAATAACCTTTAGTGTTAGCTTTTCTTTTTGGATGTCAATAAGTGCCTGTCCAGTGGCTAAAAATGGTCTTCTTTGGATGATTGAGGTATCATAATCTTCCTCCATGTCAAAGATTATGAAGTTGGTGAGAAAGATAAACTTTTCGACCTTGACCAATGCGTTTTTCACTATCTCATGTGAAAACTTCATTGATCGGTCGGCTAATTACAATGAGATTCTGGTTGGCTTCACCTCTTCAATTTGTAGCCTCTTCATCATGGACAGAGGCATTAGATTAATGCTAGCTCCTGTCATAAAGAGCTTTGCTAATAGATGAGACTTGGGAGAATGCTTGAAGTTTGAAGAAAATTAATAGATGAGAATGTTGAAGGCATCCGAGAAATTTGATTCTTGGAATAACAATGCTTATGCTTTCTTATGTAATTCTTACAAAAGTCTTTTCACAACAAATCATTTATAATTAAACCACAATCCCTTGGAGATTTAATTTCTCTAAACCCAATTAATCGCCAATCCCTTGATCAACTAATCAGAGAAGAGGTGAAGAACAGTTTCAATTTTAAGCCACACAATCTTCGAAAACTATCACTAGCCGAATTATATGTCACTTATTCAAACTAGTTCTGGATAAGTGAAGATTGTGAGATGAGTTTATGCTAATTCTGAAATTAATTTTTTTAAATATAAAATCAGAATCCAAGACAGAATTAGAATATTTCTCAATAGTTCTAACCATTATTGATGAAGAAGAAAACTCAATCTTGAAAAAGTAAAGGAGCATGAATTAAAATAAAGAAAACACTTATATTATTAATCCTTAAACCAAATAGAGCTCATGACCTTCAAACGAGGAGGTTTAGTAACTCATGATAGAAAAGAAACTAATCCTAATCATGAGAGAGATGTGTGATTCGATGGATGATGTCCCCTCTTGTGAACAAGATTCACTTATTTATATCCTAAGTTCTATTTAGAATTCAAATTTAAAACTAACTCTAATCTTATCTTTCGGAAAGATAAGATAGCTAACTACCTATTTCAAATTCAAATTAAAATAATAATTCAAATCTAATTTAGAAATAAATCCTAACGACCAAATATTTATCTTTCTAGAAGGAATTAACAATAACTAATCTCTTTGAATTTTGAATCTTCAATCTTCAGATGTGATTAAGGCTTTTAATGATTTGTATAATTGAAATTGAGTCTTAATTGTTGCATCCTGAGAGTTGAGGAGTGTTGTACACCGGACTTGGAGTCTTCTACTTTGGGTGTGGCCCAATTGCACTTCCAGGGAACCAAGTGCCACCGAGCTTGGGAGATGGCCACCAGGCGTGTGTTTGGAAGCAAGTGGGGACGGCAAGCATGGGTTGTGGTTGCTGGGTGTCCATGTCTTGAAAGTTGGGTGTCTGGTTCTCTTCCTTTTGGACCTGGTTGGACTGTATGCAGATACTACAAAGCCAGATTAACGAAGTAGAGTATGATAAACCTAAAATTGGCACAGAAAAATTAAGTCCGGCTCTAAGCAACAGAGTACACCTAAAATTCATGAAAGAAGCATACGCGACAAGGGCGGCGGCGGAGAGAGCTCGTGCGACGATGACGACAAAGGGAGTAGACACGACGAGAGCGGCAACAGAGAGTGCTCTGCGATGATGGGGACGAAGGGAGTAGCCGCGATGAGAGCGGCGATAGAAGGAGCTCGTGCGATGTAAAGAGTGACAGAGAGATTTCGTGCGACGTGAGTGACGGCAGCAACGGTGGAAGAAGCTTGTGCAACGGAGAGAATGAATGGAGGTTTATTGGTATGAACAGTCAAATTTGGAGGCTCGTGTGAATGGAGCTCGAGATTGTGTATTTAAATTTACGACACATTTATTAACCAATTACATTGATAAAATTACCGGTAGATCTTATAATTTGTCACTAATAGTTTAAATTTTTTTATTTTTTATTAATAAAAAATTTGTCGGATATTTTTAATTTTTTATAGTAAAATTCTATTTTAAAAATTTCTCAATAATAAACAACTTTTTAATAGTGAAATAAAGAGAGAATTAAGTCTGAAAATAAAAAAAAAAAGAGATAATTTTAACCTATATAATTCATAAATATGAGAGAATAAAAATGCACGCGTATAAGTGAGAGTAAATTTGCTTTTTAATTTTTAAAATTTTATATTTATATATAAATTAATTTTGATATACATTTAAGATGGTTACAAAAACTAGACCCATATGAATAAAACAAAAAAGACCAATACACTTGACTCAATACAATAATTCGTTTTAAAATAAGAGGAAGAGCAACTATTCAAATCATTTTAAAAACAAACATTTTAGTTTTTTAAAAAAATTAATAAATAAATTAATTTTTAAAATTTTATTCTGACAGATAAATTAATTTTTAGTTTATTTTTTAATAAAATAATTATCAAAATTAATTTTCAAAGATTTTAAAAACAAATATTTTAGTCACTAATAAAATTTAATACATAAATTAATTTCTAATATTTTTTTTATCAGACATAATAGTCTTCTGTCTATTTTATTTTTATTATATATTAATTTTTGTTATTATCAATTTAGTTTTGTGTATGTGATTGATGACACTAGTATATTAATACATTCTTTTTATTAGAGTGAATAATAATTTTATAGAATAATCTCTAATAATTTTATTAAACATTATTATTATTATTATTATTATTATTATTATTATTATTATTATTATTGAGTGACTATATATATTTTTTTATATTATAAATACAGTTTAATAAATAAATTTTTTATTATTTTATTCAAAAAATATAAAAAATTATGATATAGTATTATTGTGTAATTAATAATAATAATAATAATAATAATAATAATAATAATTTTTAGACGGAAGACTGTTATATCTAATAAAAAAAATATTAGAATTGATTTATATATTAATTTTTTTGAGATTAAAATATTTATTTTAAAAATTTTTAGAAATGGATCTGAATAATTATTCTGTCAAAAAATAAACTTAAAATTGATTTATCTATTAAAATAAAATTTTAAAGATATTTTTATATATTAATTTTAAAAATTAAAATATTTATTTTTAAATTTTTTAAAGACTAATTTAAATAATTATTCTAACAAAATAGATTAATCGTACATGAACCATAAATGTTACCACGAGAGTTTAATTTGATTTACTCCCAAATTCCAAGTAGCACGGCTTGACCAATGGAATATTAACTAATAGAAGTCATATATGTGGAATATTAATTAATAGAAGTCATATATATCCGGTTAATATTTAAATTAATTTTTAAAAGATAAGATATTTTTTGAATTTGTTTTTGAAAGATTTTTTTAATTAAATTAGTTCTTTAAAGATTACTAATTAATCATATCGTTCTTTCAGTTACTTTACTTACAATTTTCGTCAACGAACATATTCAATTAGATATTGACTAAATATATTTACAAAAATCTATTAATTTAGTCATTAGGTCATATTAGAAATATGATTTTTGTAATTGAAAAAAATGACTAAATTAATAAATTTTTATAAATATATTTAGTTAATATTCAATTAGACATATCAAGTATTATATACAGATAGGGACCCATGCATAGTAACGAGGGGCACTTGCCCCACTCTCATATCATTTTTTAATATATATATATATATATATATATATATATATATATATATATATACTCCCATTTTAAATTTTAATAACCCCACTACAAATAAATTAAATCTAATTATTAAAAATTTCAAACCCATTTTATCTTTCTATCATTTTTACTATTAGTTAACCTAATCAAATTTAGTTATCTTCTATTCTCAAATCCTAGCCATTATTCATTTATTCTCTTAAACCATCTTCTTAGTTTCACATTTTTAACCTTCTTTTTTTATTTTTTGTCTAGTGGTAATCTTTTTTTCGTCAAAAAGTAAATTTTAAATTCTTTATTTTATTTTATATAGCTCTCTATGACTCTATATATCTTTCAATTTTATTGTTTCTCTTTTTGATATTTTTAATTATAAATTTTAATTCAAACAATTATAGTTTAGGTATTGATTTATTTTTTTATTCTCTTCATGAATTTATATATTTTATTTTATTCTCAATTTAGTGATCCTTATTATTTATTTGTTTATTTTTCATTTTATTCTATTATATGTAATTATGTTGCATATAAATTTTTAAAGTGAATTGATCAATTTACTAATTTAGAATATTTTTTTTCTTTTAGAAATAATAATAAAAAAATATTTCAAAAAAAAAACTATCACTAAAATCTGAAGTCACTCTATTAGTTTCTTTTAATAAAAAATTTTTAGAATTTAATGTGAAATAGTTGATCCTAGACAACAATTCAAAATAAATTTTTGTATTAATATATATTTTGATAGTAATATGTATTATTTTAGACTTTTAACATAAATTTTGTGGGTCCATCATTAATGATATATGTTATCAATTAATATTTTAAGATATCAATTTTTTTAAAAAAATTTAATAAATAATTAAAAAATAAATATGATTAATTTGTAATTTTTAAAAGACTAATTTAATTTAAAAAATTCAAAAATATATTTAAAAATATTTTATTTTGTAAAAACTAATTCAACTAATAACCCATATATGTCTTTTAAAAAAGCACGTTTCCTGCGTTTTTAGGTGAATGGCGCCCTAATTTATTTTCTCTCTCAAAATCCAACCATGTATCCTCCTATTTTTCAGGTTTCCATTTGTTCAATTATGATTGACTTGAATAAAATATTCATTGAAGTGTTAAATCTAATCAGCTTTTGATTACGAGGTATATCTGTTTAATATAAAACACTTTTAATTTATTTTAATATATATTTATATTTTAATATATATTTTATATTAATAATTAATTTTAATATATAAATAACATAATCGATTTAATATTTATACAAACAAAATTATCAAAAAAAGTAACTAAATTATATATGCCCGAAAAAAAATCAACAATTAACTAAATCCGGCGTGTATTTGCATATCTTTCTATTTATTGTTCTATATATATTTTTATATATATTTAATTTATATATATAAATAAATTATTTGATTATTTTTAATTAGCAATTATTTTTAATTTTGTTTATATATTTACAAATTAATATATCCAGAAATAAATTATATTTAAATGGAATAATTATGAAATGTGTCCAAAAAAATTCAAAATGATCAATAGATCGATGGAGTAACTAACTTACATCATTTAAGATGCATTTATTTTTATTTATTCATCATTATAGTATAACCAGTAGTGACATTTCATACTGTTCAAAGTGTTTCACCATGTCCTTTTACTTAGCATCAACATTGTCCTTATCATAAACTGAAACATTAGGTCTTGGTTCAAAGGATTTCACAAATTTCTTTTGTTTCTTAGCGTCAATGTCGTTGTCACCATAAGCTGAAACGTTGGGTCTAGGTTCAAAATCATTCACAACGTGCTTCTTGTTCTTGGCATCAACATCATTATCACCATAAGCTGAAACATTGGGTCTTGGTTCAAAATCGTTCACAACGTGCTTCTTTTCCTTAGCATCGACCTCATTGTCACCATAAGCTGAAACATTGGGTCTTGGTTCAAACTCTTTAACAACCTGTTTCTTTTCCTTACAATCCATTTCGTTATCTTCTGTAAACACCTTCTTTTCCATAGTTACTTCTTCTGTGACCATAAGAGGCTTCAAACCTTCAGTTTGCTGCTCCTCATTGAATTTAACGAGGCCTTGAATTTCTTCTGGCATGTCCTTGATCATTTTCCAATATTCCCCTGCATCTTTTCTTGATTCAACTGAAGCTACAAGCTTCTCCACACAAAACAAGGCAAAAGTAATTATCGAAATGCCATTCTGCTGTAGAAGGTAGAAATTCAGATGTAGTAAACTTCATGTGAAGTTGATAACTGAGAGCGGTTAGATGATTTGATTTATTTGACTAAAATTTTATCTAACGGCTCTCAGTTATGAACTTCACATGAAATCAACTACATCTAAGTTTCCACCGCTGTAGAAATTAAATATATATCTTGAAAACCAAATAAATAAACAAAAATATTTAAGAGCTATAATAATTTGGGAATCATAGAGAATCATAACTTTTTTTTAGCTTTCTTTAATGTATTTATTTTTTTATTTTGTATTATTTAATTTATTGCTAAAATAAATAAATAATTTTAGATATAATAAATATATAATTATAAATATTATACATATAAAATTATGAATACTAAATTAAATAAAATAATGTTATGTTATTTTCTCTCTAATATTAATCTAAACAAATAACCAAATAAAAGAAGGATTTAGCTAAAAATGTTTAAATCACTTGTTAAGATCGAAAATAAAAGTAAAAAGTTTTACAATTTTTTTATAGATGTGTTGGATAAATGGAAGAAACGTACGTCTAAAATATACTAATAATAATAGAAACCAATATATTATTAAGCATACAATGAAAACTATTAAAACTCAGTAAAACATGAACGAACTCTCAAACGTAAAGCGACTAACACAAACCCAATAATATTCGAGAAATAATAAAAAAATTAGTCTAATAATTATATAATTTTAAATATAACAAATATATAATTATAAATATTATATGAATAAAATTATAAATATTAAACTAAACAAACACGTATATCTTAGAGACTACAATTTCATTTATTATGTTATGTAATATGACATATAATAGATGAAATTTTATGAATGCGTGCATTCATGACGAATTACTTTTTAAATTTTTTTAAAACAGTGGTAAATTTTAATTTGAGTTGTTGTTTACTATAAAACTCAGTTCATGGGAGCTCTATCTTAAGGGGATTTAAACATAAAAACAATGAAAGGGAAACATATACCAGGACAAGGAAAGCAAGAGGAAGAAAAGCAAAAGCAACTCTCATTTTTTAGAATCAAGTGAAAGAAGTAAGACTCTCTTTCTCTTATTCTCTGTGGATGAATGCATGTATGATCTCTTCAACCTTCACCTATTTATAGCTCCAAGCCTTCAGGCTTCAAGATATCATACTCCTATTTTTAAATTTTAAACCGAAAACATATTAATTAAAATGTAAAATATTAAATGGAACATTTTATGTGACTAATATTCTTTTTGAAAAAGAGTAAAGAATCAATTTTTAATTAGTCAATATGAGCCAATTTTTTTTTTGAAGACTTAAGATTTATAGTTTATAATTTATTAGTGTTTAGAATTATGGGTTATAATTAAGGTATAAATTTAAGATAAAAAATAATTTAAAAAAAACTGATAAATATTAGTTCCAAAAATGTTAATTTTCTAGCATTACTCTATTTTTTCTTTTTGTCTTTGTTATAATTTTAAACCAATACTAACTAACTCTTCTTTTCGTTTTCAATTCCATTAGGTAACTAACAGAAATTTAGTGACAAACATTTTTAAATTGCACTCCATATACTAATTAATAGTCATTAATTAGTAATTATTTAGATTTTATTTTTAAAAAATATAAAATTATTAATTATTAATTATAATTATTTAAAGTTGACTGATTAAAAATTATTTACTTATTTTTTTTGTTTTATACTTAAAGTGTCAGCCTCTGAATATTGCACATATTAAATATCTATTATTTTAACTAATATCATATCCGGCAAATAAAAAGATGGATTAATAAACACATTAATACGCAAGTCATTTCATTTAAATAATTAGATTATATTATCATTTTAGTTTATAATAATTTTAGTATTTAAGTTTGAATAATCCTCGCACATATGAAAATAAAAACGGCTAGAGTAAAGTATTATTGGGATAAATTTTAAAGTTGTTCCTAACATTTCAATTGTCCTATTTAAATCTCTAATGTTTTAAAATTGATTTAATGTTGTCCTGCCATTAAGAATCCATTAATAGAATTGACGGCAGGACAAAATTGGAATGATTTTAAAACGTTAGGGAGTTAAATAGAACAAAAATATTGGACAAAAACGATACATAGAAATAAATTTTAATTTTATCCTTTAATAATATCAATTTTTTACTATACATAGTATTCAATTACTTTTTAGTCACATCTAAATAAATTATATTTAATCATATTACTTTCATTCTAAATAAATTAATTTTTTTTATAATTTTATTCTTAAAGATTTTTAGTTATCATAAAATGTCTGTAGAATGACTAATATATAAATTTGTGAAAAAGAAAAAAATAATATATATATACAATAAAATATAAAGTATACCTTTTATCTCTAATGTATCAAAATTTTTTAAAATTATAAAAAAATAAATTTATTTAAAATAAAAGTAATGTGATTAAGTGTAATTTACTTAGATGTAATTAAAAAATAATTGAATACTATGTACAGTAAAATATTGATATTATTGAAAGATAAAATTAAATTAAAATTTATTTTATGTATTGTTTTTGTCCTTAATATTTTTGTCTTATTTAAGTTTCTAACGCTTTAAAATTGTCTCAATTTTATTCTGCCATTATATCTGTTAACGAATCCCTAATAACAGAATAATATTAAGTCAATTTTAAAACGTTAGAAATTTAAATAGAACAATTAAAATATTATGAATAATTTTAAAATTAATCTCAAATGAGAACAAAAACAATACTTTACTCAAACGACTAATATTTTTCATAGAAGTTAACGATCATCAAAATTTAAAATATAAAATGAAGGACAAAACTGATATCATGTTGCGTGTTCATTAGATTCAATTAGATTCCCTCAATTATTTAATGAGATACGGAAATTTAGATAGAAAGAGTACAAAATATATATATATATACAAACAATTTACTGCAAGGTTTGTCCCATAACGACAGCGTTAGGAACGACGACAAAAAACAATGAGTTATTTTATTTAATATTTATTTATTATAAAATAATGTATTAAATAAAGTAAAAAATAATAAATTTTAATAATTTTTTACTAATATTTTTTTATCAAATATTTCTGGTCCCCGAAATTAACGACACAATAAATAAAAGTTAAGAAATAAATAATGGATATATCCTTTATCTCCAATTTGTTTTCTTATCTTGAGATTATCATCTTATCATTCATGATTTCTTTTTTATTTGCAGAAGCTTTTTTAAAACAAACAGACTGTGTTTGAATCTCATTTAGTTGTAAGTAAAATTATTTTTTTAATTTTATTATATTTAGAATTTTTTTAAATAAGAATAAAAGTGTACTAGAAATAAAAATTATTTTTTTAAAATAAATTCTCATCTTTTTCAAAAGCATTTTTTTATTTAAAAAAATATTTTTATATAAGATATCTAAATATTAGATTTTTTTTTATATCTTTAAAAAAAATCTTTCTTTTGTAGCTCACCCTTATTTATTTCGATAACTTTTGGGAGAGCACAGCCCAAAATATTAGTAAAGGAATAGCATAGATTTATTCTTTATTTAACAATATAGTAGTAGATTATTGTGCTATGTATATCTTCATAATCTCCCTAATGATTCTTTATTTGGAGTTGTTCACCGAACCATCAATTATATATTTCCGTTATTGGAACCTTTAGTTTCAATACTATTATAGTATAGCTAAAGTGCTAAACTGACGTGAATCATGTGATACATATGATGGCGCACTCACTAATAATCTTAGCATACCGAATAATTAGTACTTGTTTCGACGCTATTTTCAAAAAAAAAATTAAATAATATTTTTTAAAATTTTTTTATTAAAATAAAAATAATTTTATATTTAAATATTTTATGTAAAAAAAATTTTTATTTATTAATTATATTTAGATAAAATACAATAAAGTATTTTTTATTTATTTATTATGTAAAAAATATTTTTTTTTAAAAAAAATATTTGAAAAAAGATGTAAATGATAATTTTTTAAAAATATTTATTTTTTTAGTACTTTTATTATTAGAAATTTGTCAAACACACTAAAAATTAAAAAAAATCATTTTCTATTAAAAAATATCTTTTTTTATTGATTTAATGGTGCCTAAACAAGCACTTAGTATATGTTCCAGTACTCTCTACGAAATAATACATAAAATTATATTAAATTTTTATTAAAAAACTAAATAAAAAATATATATAATAATTATTACTATAAATATTTTATCATTTAAAAATATTAAAAATAATTAATATTTAATTTAATTAATTTGAGTTAGTTAAGTATTCATTTTATTTATTCGCTTAAGCAAATATTAAGAATTTAAATTTTGTCTTGTATATGTAACAATAATTTATTGACTAGCGATAAACTCTTAATAAATAGAATATTAATATGTAGTAGATTAATCTTCGATTTGTCGAGTTAAGAAATACAGTAGAAAAAAATATTTGTTTTGAAAATAAAATAATTTCTCATTGATAACAATACATATTTATGGAGATTTATCTTTATTGAAATTTACCTGGGACAATTTTATTTATTGGTATTATATTTATTCTTGAAATGATCAAAACAATATGATCAACGTTATTACGTGTTAAAACTTCACATTTTATGACATAATTTTCAAGTTTTCAAATTTATAGACTTACGTTATTACAAAAGCTATAAGATTATTGATTAATATTTATTGGTAACATTACTGAAACACCATCGTTGTGAGTATTAATTAGTGTGGAGAGAAACCATTAAGAATTTTGTTATTCAATATATAATTTATTCTATTAAAAATAAATTAATATTTTTTGAATTGGTAAATATATTTTCTTCTAATTTTTTATACCATTTTATTTGGTAATATTTGTCAATAAAAAATAACAAATGACTACACTATTTTACAATATAATGTATAGAATAATTTCTTATCTTGAAATTAATTCAATTAATGAAATAAAATTTAAAATAATTTTTTATTTGTTTACTCAAATTTAAATTTGACTTCAAAATTGATTAATAACTCATCCTTTTTTAATTTCAATAACCAAAAAAATTAGTTAGATGCAAAATATTCAATATTTAATAATTACAATCATTTAAATTTTAATTACCAAAAATTAAGTTAAAAATTAATTATAAGTTAATAATCGATAATGTATATTATAGTACGTAAATAATTATATCTAATGTATTAATTATTTATTTTTTTGACAAGGTTAATGTATAATTTATTGAGGATTTATTTATTGTCTAAAATTATTTTATAAATTTTATAGTACGTGAAAATAGTGATCTTATTTTTTATTATTATTTAAAAAATTATTTTTTTTATTATATAATTAACTTAATTAATAATTTTTATTATTGTTTTTCTACTAAAAAAATATCAGGATATATTATTTATATATATTTTTAATATTAATATGTAAGCAAGTATTTACACTATTATTCTTATTGTCTTAGATGATAACTTAAGTTATTTATTTTATATGTTTCATAATATAAATAACATTTTGTATCTTAAATTTATATATTACGAGGAGAAAAATCATAAAATAAATCATATAAATAGTCAATAGAAAAAAAATCATTTATCATATATAATAATCCATAATATATGTAGTTGTATATATTATAATTATCTATTTTAATTATTTAAATGATTGTTATTATTTTTACCTTTTCATTACATTAATAAATAATATTTAAAATTAAAAGAGAGAAAAAAGATAATTAATTTTTTTTATTTAAATAAAAAAATCTCTTGTAAATATATCTAACTTTTACATATACTGAATGTTATAATATATAATAGTGTAGTATTTATTACAATAATTATTTAAAATATTAATCCAAGATATACTTAACCCCAGTAAAACCTTAAAACAAGGAAGATTAATCTATGTCTATTGTTAGGGTCACAAATCTGATTTGAGTTCATTACCTTAAGGCCCAATATAGATGAAGGCCACGTGTCTTCGATCTTTCAAATCGTCTCAAATTAGATCTCCGTTGCTAATTAAGTATGATAATGAATACTTAGGAGAGCGTGGCGAGCACCTTTCTTGTCCCTCACTCCTGTTTTAAAAAAACATGCCCTCGTTTCCTCTCTGTCTTCGCAAATAACTATTTAATTATTCTCTCAAGTAAGCAAATCCCTTCAGGTATCGAAGGATTTAAAAAAAATTGAAAAAAGGCATAATATTAAATCATAAAATAATGAATTCAATATAATTCAACACAATTCATAACATATTCACTATGAAAAATAACATTTCAAAAGAAAAAATATAAAAATATATTCTAACATAATAACATAACATAATTTATAGAACGATACTAAACAACATAATGACGGATTTTAGAGAGAGAAAGAGAGAGAGAGAGAGAGTTAAGGTTGATAATGAATCTAGAAGAAAAAGGAAGGATTTGAATTGGAGGTAGAAATTAGGGTTACTAATTTATGTAGTTATAAATTAGGATAAATCAGTAATTTTACGGGTCTCATAGGGCGAGTACCTATCTCCCCGTTCTCATCCGCTTCATGTGGGCAAGTCGTGAAAATTTCATAAATCTCCATCTAACCCCAAATCATGAGTAATCCCCACAAATACTCGTTTCGACTGGTTAGTTTTTTTTTTTTATCCCTATTGCTAGCATTCTAATTTCTATTATGAAAAATATTCAATTATATAAAAATTACGTAATAATCTTGATTGATTTAAAATCAACTTATCTTATAATTAATTTAATTACTTGTAATAAAATAATTTCTAAAAATATAAAGCTCAAACTTAATAAAATAAATCATAACTTATTTATATTTAGATTTTCAAAAATACGGGTCGTTACATTCTACTCACCTTATAAAAAATTTTGTCCTCAAAAATTGATACAAGACAAAAAGATATACTTTAACCTTACTTTCAAACATATCAGGGAAGAAATGTAAAAAGATTTAGTATACTTAGCTTCAAAAATCAAGGAAGACATATCACACAAATATATAAAAAAATGTAATGTGATGCAAAAGTTTATAAAATAATTTGATACAAGTTAATTTTAAAACTCGGAACTTAACAATAGGCGCAATGCTTGCTCATAATCTTTAACGAAGTTTGATCACCTTATTGCATTCTTATAACCAAGCTTATTAATCCATGATGCATCACATTTTCACATGCTATATGTGATCCCAACTTAACACTTTTATAATCTATGCTCATCTTGCAATTTTATCACTAGCAACTATAATGTGACATCTACAAACCTTTTTGCTATATTCAAAACTTCACGACTTCTTGTGACGTCATACACTTACCAGTTTTATCTTCTGTATCAGCAATCTCGGTTCCATATAATTAATGTATCGTTCACTATGGTTAGGAATCGGACGTAATGCCAACACAACTTCTAGTTCACTCGAAGGGATACAAAACTAAGTTAAAAAAGAACAAGCAGCGACAATGTTCTAAAGGACTTGGAAGAATGTTTGAAATCACAAGTAAATAAGAATGTATAAAAACGATGAGGGGTAGCAGAAAGAAAATCAAATCACAATCTCAAGGAAGAATCTTGAATCAAAGAACTTCGACAAGAAATCACAAGTAAACAAGAATATATAAAAATAATGAGGGGTTGCAGAAAGAAAATCAAATCACAATCTCAAGGAAGAATCTTGAATCAAAGAACTTCGACAGGAACAATAACAGAAAAATGATGCATTTATTGGAATTGAATTCAAGCTAAAGTACAAAGTTCACAAGAGGAAGATGACCAAAGTCAATGGCATCGTCCACAAAATTCAAGAGAATGTTTAGGAACACAATTGAATAAAATGTCCACAGGAAATAGAAAAATATAAGGGAATTATTTCACTTTCTAAAAAGAAAAGATACAAAATAAACATTTCTCAAAAGAAATAACAAGAGCATAAATGTTTGCATTACATCGAAACATATTCAAGTTGAAATAAGTCATATGAGGTTTATAAAATGAAGGTTATTTAGAATAAAGACAAAAATCTTCCTTCAAAAATCTTGGAGGATACTTAGGTACATAATCAAGCAAAGATACGCATAAAACGACAACAAAATTGATAGAAAATCAAGTTGCATTTAAAGAAGAAAATCTAAGATAAAACTTTTTCATGAGTCCATAAAAGGATAGGTAGTGCATTGCAAACAAACCAGTTTAAATTATATAAAGAAGTTTTAGAGTTCATGTAAGGAAATGCATGTTAAATTGAAAATAATCTTATCAAAATTCATAGAATGATTGTGGATAGAATCAGGCAAAAGAAAACTCAAACCGAAACTTCTTTGAGAAGATCCAAAATAAGAATTTCCAAGAGGATACATTGTCTATGTAGAGGAACGCAAAATCAAAAGCTATAAGGTCAAGAATCTATAAGATAGCTAAGAGTATGATTAGAGCAAGATACGTATAAGATGCAGAACATGAAACAAAAGAATTAAATTGTGTCTTAAGAAAAAAAAATCTAAATTAGAAAACTTTGATAAGAACAATAAGAGAAAAGATGTTGTATTAAATCGAAGTAAGTTCCAATTGAATTAAAGTATAAAGTCCACAAGTAAAGGCGGCTCAGGTCAATGGTAATATTTCTAAAGATTTAAAGATCATTCTTTATAATGAAATAAGTTCAAACTCAAATCAAAGGGTACAAGATTCATAAAGAGAAATTAAGCAATTTCAAAGATGTATATCCTAAAAGATCCAAACGAATAGTTAGGTTCACAATCAAGCACAGATATATATGTGAACCATGGAGTATAACTGGAAGATAGTAAAATCATGTTCCAAGAAAGAAATTTGAATCAGAGAATTACAATGCAATTGATAAAAGAAAAATTGTATACCAAGTTATGTGAATATAAATTATACTTCGAATCGGAACTAATTCCTGAAACGTAACCTCTAATATTCCCAAACCGAGGGAGTACCACTACTCATCAGTTCTATTTCGTCTATGACGACCCATCAGTGTTCCTGTATACATAAGTCATTAGTATCAAGCTGGCCAGACTTAATACCATGAAATATGCAATGGTAAACTAATAGAATCATTTAATAGATAATCGTGCATTTAAAACTCAATCTCTTGTCATTAAGACAAATCTTACTGCATGACAGACGCACAGAGTATACAGTGAAGTGAGTCACTCCCAAGACTCTACAGGAAGGACTGCTCTAATACCAACTTGAAACGACCCTTCCAGTAGAATGTCGCGCTTAAGTTATGGTATTTCTACCAGAAAGGACATTACGTGAACTTTTCTGTTATTATTTAGTTAATATTGAGCCTTTACGATGTTAACTCATTTGCAGTTTTAAGAAAAAAAGCCAATATATTTTTTTGTTGATTTGTTTGAAATCATCACCAGATAAATCAAAATCATTCATAAGGTAAAACTATATCCAAATAGATATATATTCACTTAATTATTAATATGGTATAGTTAGTTAATACAAACTCAAAATCAGCTCCTGCCCCTCTGTAAAGAAACAAGATTCTAAATAATAAAGGCAAGGGAATATAAAATAACTTCACTTACAAATAGACCCTTCTACTTATCTGCTGCTTCGCGACGAGTCTTCATACTAGTATTTCTAAAAGGGTTAGAAAATTTGGGACGAGAACAAAATCACTCATTCTCAATAAAGAATAGGAATGTTGTAAAAGTAAAGAATAAAATACAAAATGTCAAATTGTGTCCCAAAATATTTATTCTTGTCAAACCTTTAAAATTCTTTGAATTTACGTTAGACAATTAGTTATTTTCTTTAAGTTATACTTCCTAAAATATATTTCCGTCTACTTCAACCTCCAACATAAATATAAAACACACAAAAGCAAATCACTCAATACAAATATATCAACAATTTACGCATGCAACAAATAGCAATGAATTCACAATTAGCATAATACAACAATACAAAGCACACCCAAACAATTCATACAAATGCATATGATGAACGTCTAGCCCTAGTGTAGGTCATTAGCTCATGTATCAGTTTCTACCCACTTCTGACGTAACCCAACAGCCGGTCTGGGTAACGCTTTTCCAGAGCAAAACCAAATTAAGTACTATAGGAATACCTCCGTAAGCAACTCTCTTACAGGAACAACTCTTAGGTTGAGTACTCACGTTATACCTCTATAAGTGACATTGCCTTATAGGAACAGCTTGTCAGTCTGAGCATATTTGGAAAAGCAACTCAAATCCACGGGCGTCCCCATCCTTATATTCAATTAGAAGGCTTAAACAACAATCACTAGTCTCTGTAAGCGACCTCCGACTTACAGATTCCGCTTTTCTCATTCGTTTAGGGCTTAATAATTCACTTACCAGCTCTTAGTGATCAGTTGTCAATTCTCCATATTGATCATATTTCTATCACAATCATGCAAGTGAGACAAAACTCATGTCCTTGCCAAACAATCATACCACAATTAACTATAAGCCCTACAAACCAATTATTTCACTTCCGTAATAACCTAAAACATTATTAGTTAATTATATTTTTCTTGGAAAAGATTATTTAAGTTATTTCAGAAATTCTTATTCTAGTTATTTCAAAATATCTAACAATAACATTAATTTTTTTTAAATCACATACCCAAGGCTGACACTGAAACAACCTCGATGATCTAACTTTCTTCCTATTTTTAAAATATAAATGAACTCAAAATTGCACAAACTTTATGTCTACGTGACCATATCGAACTAAAGTTTCTATTAAGCTAAAGATCATAATTTTTTTACCACTCCAACTCTAAAATATAAAGAAAACGGTGACTATCCTATTTTCAACTATACCGCACCTTATTCCTTTACAAGGTTCCTATACGTCACGTAACATTTACGTACTAACCTGTTTCTTTAATATAATATCCTAGGGACACTAAGCTCTACTTGGGTTTTAGTCCTACCTAAATATAAGTGATTAGACTCTAATTCTTTGATAATTTAATCATCCTTTAACTCAATCAACCACCAATTCCTTTGTCACTTAATTTAATTAGAGGGTTTAAGTTTAAATTCTAGTTTATAAACCACACAAAATCGTAAGAACCCAAAAATAAGATGATTATATATCACATATCGCGTTAAATCCAAAAAAGTATAGAATTATGAGGAATTGATTTCAAGCTATAAATCCTGTGATATAACTTTTTCAAGATTCAAAAGGAATTCAAATAGAAAAAGAGTTATCTTCCAATATACTCTAATCCCTAAAATGAAGAACGCAATCAATCCTTGAATATAAATTAATGTATTAATCAAAGAATAAAAGAATAAATAATATTCCATCAAGATAAGTAGAAATCCTAACCTTAACAATGGAGGTTTAGTTCCTCATAGTGAAAATAAACCCTAGTAGAGAAAAGTTATAAAAAGTGTGGAATGAAAATTCGGAGAAGAGAAAAGAAGAGAAGAGGAGAGATCCCGCAGGGCTGGGTCCCACCTTCTTTTATACCTAATCCTAATAATTCTAAGTATTCAAAGTCTAAAAACCTAAAAAATCATCAAATAAAATTAATTAAAAATTAAATTAAGTCTTCCGACTGAGTTGAAAATGTGCTACGTCTTGGCGTTTAGTGCCGTGATGCCAAAGACAAAGTATAAACTATTATATATTGTTGGAAATCTTTAGAAGTTGGCTTTCCAATGCCATTAAAACCACGTCATTTGGATCTTTGTAACTCAAGTTATGCTCGTTGGAGTGTGAAGAGGTCAGGGTTGACAGCATCCACGAATTCTCTTTGTACTTGTCTTCAATTCTTGGTTCCTCCTTGTGCTTTTGCTTCTATTTTACTAAAATTTCCCTACAAGAATTATGAAATCAAAAGGATCAAAGCAATATCCAATTTAAGACCAAAAACTCTCCATAATTAAGCATTATGCGTTTATTTCGTATACGAAAAGGCATAGAAAAAGACAACATGATGCGCACGCATCAGTGGAGCCAGAGGAGTCAGCTAAATACATCCGACTTTTAAGGTTGCTAAGGTGGTGTCTTGGGTTGGAGGTTCCGTCATAGAGATCCATGTCAAGAGTTTTAAATTTCTAGGAACTTTAGCCCGCATGATCTTTTCTATGAACTGGTCTTCTCCCCCTAGGGGCTTTCTTCTCGGTCTATTCTGGTGCTTTGTCTTTGGAGATTGGCCTCTAGTCGTAAGAGCTTTTCTTCTAGCTCCCTTCGTCATTACACTCCTTGTCACATGTAACATCCTACCACACAGAGCTTTATGCCTAGGTCGTAAATCAACTGTGGTGAGGTATCACGACTACTAAAAACAAAATACATACATATATAATAGAAGAAATATGATGTACTAGGAGCCTGTGAAGAAAAGACATAAGCCAAATCACATCACACTCAGAAACTGACGATATACATAAGTGAAAACGACAGAAGTATATATATATGACCCAAAAATTATACATAACAACACTAGTCTTGACCTGAGAAGGTAAGGCCGACTAGTTAATATAATACAACCCAAAAGTATGACAGAATCATAAACATAAATCTTGTTTTTCCATAATCAACCTCTAAGAGGGATATACAAGTTATATAATATATAGCAGTGGAGAATATATATATATATATATATATATATATATATATATATATAAGCAAAAGTAAAATCCCCAAAAGACAATCTTTGTTGCACGCTCAACAAGGTGCATCACGTCCAATACCTGTAAGATGGAAATTTCCGAAACAGGTGAGAATATCATCCGTTTCAGGGTTCTCAACAGGGGTAACAGTTCCAAAGCAGAGACAATGTAAAGACTACATGAATCCTCTAGGCAATTCAACAAACAGGAATCCAAGCCTAGAAATATACTGAACCAGAAAAACAGTAATGTATGCTAGACCAACTAACTACACTCAGGCACCATTGCTTTTCATTCGACATTTCTCCCTCCAATAAACCTCAAGTCCTTCTCAAACTATCTCTAATTAGTTCTCTCACCTTTCACTTATCCTATTTCTTTTAGTCTCAAGCTCTCCCCACTTCATCTCAGCCTCCAGATATATCATGTTTCATAATAGAACGATAACAGCAAATACAAGTAATGAAAATTCAAGCACAACCAGATTCAATTATAGTAATTATAACAGATAACAGTTAAACAATAATATTCACATAGTCAAACCACATATACAATAAACACACCCAAACAATGTCATATAGATTCAAATGATGCATGTCTATCCTACTAACCATGAGCTCACACATCGATTATATTGTCAGACCCGACTCGGATAAGCAGGATTCAACCACCATCATTATCCGTAAGTTCCATAAACAAGCGGGATTAAACTACCATCCTTGTCCGGAACACGCAAGCGGGATTAAACCACCGTCTTTGCCTCCACAGTAAATGGGATTAAACTACCGTCCTTACTGGGCACATCGAGCAAGCAAAATTACACCACCATCCTTGCTCAGGTTACATACATAAATCAATCTGCAAGCGGGATTAAACCACCCTCCTTGCCCAACACAAAATAATATGCAAGCAGGATTAGACCACCGTCCTTGCTAAACAATTCATCAATACATGAGCGGGATAGAACCTACATCCTCACTGTAGGTGGGATAAAACCACCATTCCTGCACAACGGTTTACGCACTGAGCAAGCGAGATTATATCACCATCCTTGCCAGGCCAGATCCCTTAGCGTATTCTCAGTGATCATTGCCCATACAATCCATGTCCACTCATCTTCGAGTTCCAAACTCGTTACAACCATCCTCAGTTCTCAATTCCACAAGCTCATCATTAATCGAACTACATACCACGCCTAAGTCTCCATCTTCTAAACTTATACAAAAATTCACCAATTTAATTCACTAACATATCTCTATTAATCTTAGGACCTAATAACTAATTAGTAATCCTAAGCAGTAATTGGTGGACGAAATTGTGATCCATGTTCTAATTATTTTGAGATGAAGGCTTCTAAAGGGCACCAGCTGAATTCACAACTCCGTTCAACTAACCAGCAAGTGTACTGGGTCGTCCAAGTAATAAACCTTACGTGAGTAAGGGTCGATCCCACAGAGATTGTTGGTATGAAGCAAGCTATGGTCACCTTGTAAATCTCAGTTAGGCAGATTAAAAAGTTATGGGTTCGAAAATCAATAAGAAATAGAAAATAAAAGGGATAGGATACTTATGCAGATTCATTGGTGGGAATTTCAGATAAGCGGATGGAGATGCTGTAGAGCTCAAGGACGCCTGCTCTCCTATTGCTTCTACTCAATCCTTCTTACTCCTTTCCATGGCAAGCTGTGTATAGGGGTTCACCATCAGCGGTGGCTACTTTCAATCCTCTCGGGAAAATATCCTATGCGGCTGTCACTCGCACAGCTAATCATCTGGAGGCATCACCCATGGTTGATGGCTACATCCCATCCTCGCAGTGAAAACTAATGCTCACGCACTCTGTCACAGTACGGCTAATCACTGGTTGGTTCCCGCGCCTACTGGAATAGAATCCCTTGATTCTTTTGCGTCTGTCACTAACGCCCAGCACTTGCAAGTTTGAAGCACGTCACAGTCATTCATTACCGGAATCCTACTCGGAATACCACAGACAAGGTTAGACTTTCCGGATTCCCAGGATCCTACTCGGAATTAGGGGTGTACATGGGCCGGGCCACACCGGGTTTGGCTTGACCCAGACCCGGCCCGAAATATAGACCGGGCCTAATGTTTGGACCCTAACCCGATCCTAGACCCGATGAAACCTACGCACATTCGGGCCGGGTAAAAATCGGGTAAAAACCGGGTGAAAACCGGGTCTTTAGCATGTAAAAATAACCTAATCTCCAACCTTTATTTCACAATTCACATAATAAAATTCACTTAAAAAAATATAACAAGAACCAATACTTCTCTAAAATTAAAGCATAACCATAATCAATACTAATATTGTCTAACACTAAATATTTAAATCAATACAAATAACACGATATTATGCATTAATGTAAAGTCTTATGTATTTTAAACATAAAACATTAACTTATAATCTTATAAATGACTAATAACACAAAATATTAAGGTTTACAATATTTAAATTCCACATAAGAATAGCCATCATCCAACATAAAATATTAATTGTGTATGAAGACCGGGCTATCGGGCCGAGTTCGGGTGACCCGAGCTATGGCCCGGACCCGACCCGAAATAATGACCGGGTCTATCTTTGAGACCCTTACCCGACCCTAGACCCGATGAAATCACACTAAATTAGCCCCTAAAGTGTTCGGGGCCGGGCCGGGTCTTCGGGCCGGGCCGGGTCATGTACACCCCTACTCGGAATACCACAGACAAGGTGAGACTTTCCGGATCCTCATAAATGCCGCCATCTATCTAGCTTATGCCACGAAGATTCTGTTGGGAAATCTAAGAGATATACATTCAAGCTCGGTTGCATGTAGAACGGAAGTGGTTGTCAATCACGCGCGTTCATAAGTGAGAATGATAATGAGGGTTATCTGACTCATCACATTCATCATGTTCTTGGGTACGAATGAACATCTTGGAATAAGAATAAAAGAGGAATTGAATAAAAGAAGATAGAATTTCATTAATACTTGAGGTACAGCAGAGCTCCACACCCTTAATCTATGGTGTGCAGAAACTCCACCGTTGAAAATACATAAGCATAAGGTTCAGGCATGGCCGAATGGCCAGCCCTCTCCATAATCAAGTGACCGAATATTCAAAGAGATTAAACTGTCAAAAGATGTCTAATACAATAGATAAATGTCCTATATATACTAGACTAGCTACTAGGGTTTACATGAGTAAGTAATTGATGCATAAATCCACTTCCGGGGCCCACTTGGTGTGTGCTTGGGCTGAGCTTGATCTATCCACGAGCTGAGGCTTCTCTTGGAGTTGAACTTCGAGTTATGACGTGTTTTGGGCGTTCAACTCCGGATCATGACGTTTTTCTGGCGTTTAACTCTAGACAGCAGCATGTACTTGGCGTTCAACGCCAAGTTACGTCGTCATTCTTCGAATAAAGTATGGACTATTATATATTTCTGGAAAGCCCTGGATGTCTACTTTCCAACGCCGTTGAGAGCGCGCCAATTGGAGTTCTGTAGCTCCAGAAAATTCACTTCGAGTGCAGGGAGGTCAGAATCCAACAGCATCAGCAGTCCTTTTGTCAGCCTTTTTCAGAGTTTTGCTCAAATCCCTCAATTTCAGTCAGAATTTACCTGAAATCACAGAAAAACACACAAACTCATAGTAAAGTCCAGAAATGTGAATTTAACATAAAAACTAAGGAAAACATCCCTAAAAGTAGCTTGAACTTACTAAAAACTACCTAAAAACAATGCCAAAAAGCGTATAAATTATCCGCTCATCACAACACCAAACTTAAATTGTTGCTTGTCCCCAAGCAACTGAAAATAAAATAGGATAAAAAGAAGAGAATATACTATAAATTCCAGAATATCAATGAATATTAATTATAATTAAATGAGCGGGACTTGCAGCTTTTTGCTTCTGAACAGTTTTGGCATCTCACTTTTTCCTTTGTAGTTTAGAGGGATTGGCGTCTCTGGGGAACTTAGAATTTGGGATAGTGTTATTGACTTTCCTAGTTGAGCATGTTGATTCTTGAACACAGCTACTTATGAGTCTTGGCCGTGGCCCTAAGCACTTTGTTTTCCAGTATTACCACCGGATACATAAATGCCACAGACACATAACTGGGTGAACCTTTTCAGATTGTGACTCAGCTTTGCTAGAGTCCCCAGTTAGTGGTGTCCAGAGCTCTTAAGCACACTCTTTTGCTTTGGATCACGACTTTAACCACTCAGTCTCAAGCTTTTCACTTGGACCTTCATGACACAAGCACATGGTTAGGGACAGCTTGATTTAGCCGCTTAGGCCTGGATTTAATTTCCTTAGGCCCTCCTATCCATTGATGCTCAAAGCCTTGGATCCTTTTTACCCTTGCCTTTTGGTTTTAAGGGCTATTGGCTTTTTCTACTGCTCCTTCTTTTTTTTTTCTATATTTTTTTTTCGCCATTTTTTTTTCGCAAGCTTTCTTTTTCACTGCTTTTTCTTGCTTCAAGAATCAATTTCATGATTTTTCAGATCCTCAATAACATTTCTCTTTGTTCATCATTCTTTCAAGAGCCAACAATTTTAACACTCATAAACAACAATATCAAAAGACATATGCACTGTTCAATCATTCATTCAGAAAACAAAAAGTATTGTCACCACATCAATATAATCAAATTAAATTCAATAATAATTTCGAAATTCATGTACTTCTTGTTCTTTTGAATTAAAACATTTTTCATTTAAGAGAGGTGAAGGACTAATGGATTTTATTCATAGCTTTAAGGCATGGTTACACACTAATGATCATGAAGTAGAGACACAAAACATAGATAAACATCATACTAAAAACCGAAAACAGAAAGAAATAAAGAACAAGGAATGAATCCACCTTTAGTGGCGTCTTCTTCTTGAAGGTCCAACAATGTCCTTAAGCTCTTCTATGTCCCTTCCTTGCCTTTGTTGCTTGATTCCTAGTAATTTTGGTGTTCCTACCCTTAGTTGCTTCCAATATTTGTGTGGAGGACAACTTATCCCCTGAGGTATCTCAGGGATCTCTTGATTTGCAGCCACATGTTCTACCACTGAGCTATGACGGCTTATATTTAGTCTTTCCATCTCCCATGACTCAGAGGTGGAAGCTTTTTGTCTTCCCTTTTGAGGTTTCTCTGGCTTTAGGTGCCATTGGTAATGGAAAAACAGAAAAAAGCTTATGCTTTTACCACACCAAACTTAAAATTTGCTCGTCCTCGAGCAAGAAAGAAAAGAATAGTAGAAGAAGAAGAAGAGCAGATGGTAGAGAGGGAGAGAGTAGGTTCGGCTATATGGGAGAAGAAGGGGTTTGTGTTGTGTGAAAATGAAGAAGAATGGGAGGTTATTTATAGGGAGAGGGAGGGTGGGAGTTCGGCCATTTTGGTTGGGAATGGGTGGGAAATTGAATTTGAATTTTATGAGGGTAGGAAGGAGAAGTTGAATTGGAAAGGTAGGTGGGGTTTATGGGGAAGAGTGGGTAAATGTAGGTGGTGAAGAATGTTGGGAATTGTGACATGGGGAATAGTCATCACAAAAACTAGGATTAGGAGGTAAGGTGGGAATATGGTAGGTGGGAATCCTGTGGGGTCCACAGATCCTGAGGTGAGGATCCTGTAGGGGGGTCCACAGATCCTGAGGTGGGGATCCTGTGGGGTCCACAGATCCTGAGGTGAAAACAAATACCATTCCTTCACCATATAGGCATGTAAAATGCCTTGGCACACCATTTTGGCGTTTAAACGCCCATTGGTGCATGTTCTGGGCGTTCAACGCCCATGTAATGCATGTTTCTGGTGTTGAACGCCAGTTTCATGCTTGTTCCTGGCGTTCAGCGCCAGTTTGTCCTCTCTGTGCACCATCCTGGCGTTTAACGCCAGGTTGTTGCTTGTTTTGGGCGTTCAGCGCCAGAATGGTGCTCTGTTCTGGCGTTGAACGCCGGCCAGATGCACCTTACTGGCGTTGAACGCCAGTCTGCGCTGCCTCCAGGGTGAAAATTTTTTCTTCTGTTTTTGACTCTGTTTTTAATTTTTTTGATTTTTTCGTGACTCCTCATGATCATGTACCTAATAAAACACAAAAATAACAAAGAAACAAAATAAAATAAAATTAGATAAATAAAATTGGGTTGCCTCCCAACAAGCGCTTCTTTAATGTCAATAGCTTGACAGTGGCTCTCATGGAGCCACATGGTGATCAGGTCAATTTAGTGTGGTCCCAACACCAAACTTAGAGTTTGGATATGGGGTTTGAACACCAAACTTAGAGTTTGGTTGTGGCCTCACAACACCAAACTTAGAGTTTGACTGTGTGGGCTCTTCTTGACTCTGAACTGAGAGAGGCTCTTCATGCTTACTCTCTTTTGTCACAGAGGGATGGCCATGTGCCTGAAACACAAGGTAGTCCCCATTCAATTGAAGGACTAACTCACCTCTGTTGACATCTATCACAGCTCCTACTGTGGCTAGGAAAGGTCTTCCTAGGATGATGCATTCATCATCTTCCTTCCTAGTGTCTAGGATTATGAAATCAGTAGGGATGTAAAGGCCTTCAACCCTTACTAGCACGTCCTCCACTATTCCATAAGCTTGTCTTATGGACTTATCTGCCAATTGTAATGAGAACAAGGCAGGTTGTACCTCAATGATTCCCAGCTTCTCCATTACAGAGAGTGGCATAAGATTTATCCCTGACCCAAGATCACATAGAGCTTTTTCAAAGCTCATGGTGCCAATGGTGCAAGGTATTAAGAACTTGCCAGGATCTTGTTTCTTTTGAGGTAGAGTTCTCTGAATCCAAGTATCTAGTTCACTAATAAGCAAGGGAGGTTCACTTTCCCAAGTCTCATTACCAAACAGCTTGGCATTCAGCTTCATGATAGCTCCTAAGTATTGAGCAACTTGCTCTCAAGTCACATCTTCATTCTCTTCAGAGGATGAA
The DNA here is from genome assembly GCF_014773155.1 of Arachis stenosperma. NCBI lineage: Eukaryota > Viridiplantae > Streptophyta > Magnoliopsida > Fabales > Fabaceae > Arachis > Arachis stenosperma. The sequence goes on from NC_080383.1 coordinate 65,509,907, forward strand.
TATTCTTCAGAGCTCATGAATGGCAGAAGGAGATTTAAAGGAATCTCTATGGTCTCTAGATGAGCCTCAGATTCCTCAGGATCCTTAATAGGAAACTCCTTCTTGCTTGAGGAACGTCCCAGGAGGTCTTCCTTACTAGGATTTTCGTTCTCCTCCTCCTTTGTGCATTCGGCCTCTTTGATCACATCAATGGCCTTGCACTCTCCTTTTGGATTTTCTTCTGTATTGCTTGGGAGAATACTGGGAGGAGTTTCAATAACTTTCTTACTCAGCTGGCCCACTTGTGCCTCTAGATTTCTAATGGAGGATCTTGTTTCATTCATGAAACTGAAAGTGGCCTTTGACAGATCAGAGACTATATTGGCTAAATTAGAATTGTTTTGTTCAGAGCTCTCTGTCTGTTGCTGAGAAGATGATGGATATGGCTTACTATTGTTCAGCCTATTGCGTCCACCATTGTTAAAGCCTTGTTGAGGCTTTTGTTGATCCTTCCAGGAGAAATTTGGATGATTTCTCCATGATGAGTTATAGGTGTTTCCATAAGGTTCACCCATGTAATTAACCTCTGCCATGGCAGGGTTCTCAGGATCATAAGCTTCTTCAGAAGCTGCCTCTCTAGTACTGTTGGATGCATGTTGCAATCCATTCAGATTTTGAGAGATCATGTTGACCTGTTGAGTCAACACTTTGTTCTGAGCCAATATGGCATTCAGAGCATCAATTTCAAGAACTCCTTTCTTCTGAGGTACCCCATTATTCACAGAATTCCTCTCAGAAGTGTACATGAACTGGTTATTTGCAACCATGTCAATGAGTTCTTGAGCCTCTTCAGGCGTTTTCTTCAGGTGAATAGATCCACCTGCAGAATGATCCAATGACATTTTCGAAAATTCAGAGAGACCATAATAGAATATATCCAATATGGTCCATTCTGAAAACATGTCAGATGGACATCTTTTGGTCAGCTGCTTGTATCTTTCCCAAGCTTCATAGAGGGATTCACCATCTTTTTGTTTGAAGGTTTGAACATCCACTCTCAGCTTGCTCAGCTTTTGAGGAGGAAAGAATTTATCCAAGAAGGCAGTGACCAGCTTATCCCATGAGTCCAGGCTATCCTTGGGTTGTGAATCCAACCATATTCTAGCTCTGTCTCTTACAGCAAAAGGGAAAAGCATGAGTCTGTAGACTTCAGGATCAACTCCATTCGTCTTTACAGTCTCACAAATCTGCAAGAACTCAGTTAAAAACTGATAAGGATCTTCAGATGGAAGTCCATAAAACTTGCAGTTTTGTTGCATTAAAGCAACTAGCTGAGGCTTAAGCTCAAAGTTATTGGCTCCAATGGCAGGAATGGAGATGCTTCTTCCATCAAACTTGGACGTTGGCTTAGTGAAGTCACCAAGCATTCTCCTTGCATTATTATTATTGTTTTCAGCTGCCATCTCTTTCTCTTGTTCGAAAATTTCTAGAAGGTCTCTTCTGGATTGTTGTAATTTAGCTTCTCTTAATTTTCTCTTCAGAGTCCTTTCAGGTTCTGGATCTATTTCAACAAGAGTCCCTTTTTCCCTGTTCCTGCTCATATGAAGGAGAAGAAAACAAGAAAGAAAAGAGGAATCCTCTATGTCACAGTATAGAGATTCCTTTATGTTAGTAGAAAAAGAAAGGGGGTAGAAGAATGAAGAAGAGGGTTCGGATTTTTGGATGAAGAGAGGTGAAGAGAAGTGTTAGTAATTAAATAATTAAATAGAAGAAGAAAAGAGAAGGAAGATTTCGAAAATAATTTTTGAAAAAGAGGTTAGTAATTTTCGAAAATCAAAGATAAAATATAATTAAAATTAAAATTTAAAACAAAAAGAATTTTTGAAAAAGAGAGGGAGATTTTTCGAAAATTAGAGAGGGAAAAGTGGTTAGGTGGTTTTGAAAAAGAAAAGAAACAAACAAAAAGTTAGTTAGTTGATTGAAAAAGATTTGAAATCAAAATTTGAAAAAGATATGAAGATAAGAGGTTAGATAAGATATTTTGAAATCAAATTTTGAAAAAGATAAAATTTTTGAAAAAGATAAGATAAAGATAAAATAAAAGTTTTAAGAAAAAGATATTTTGAAAAAGATTTAATTTTTAAAATTACTTAGCTAACAAGAAACTACAAGATAAGATTCTAGAATTTAAAGATTGAACCTTTCTTAACAAGAAAGTAACAAACTTCAAATTTTTGAATCAATCACATTAATTGTTAGCATATTTTCGAAAATTTGATGTAAAGATAAGAAAAAGATTTTGAAAATATTTTGAAAAAGATTTTTGAAATTTTCGAAAAATATAAAGAAAATGAAAAAAAATATGATTTTTGAAAAAGATTTTACAAAGATAAGATTTTTAAAATTGAAATTTTGACTTGACTTGTAAGAAACAACTAATTTTAAAAATTTTTGACCAAGTCAATCCCAAAATTTCGAAATTTGGAGAGAAATAAGGAAAAGATATTTTTTTGATTTTTGAATTTTTAATGAAAAACACAAAAATGACCCAAAACATGAAAATTTTGGATCAAGACACAAGATGCATGCAAGAGTGCTATGAATGTCAAGATGAACACCAAGAACACTTTGAAGATCATGATGAACATCAAGAACATAATTTTGAAAATTTTTTTTTTTGATGCAAAGAAAACATGTAAGACACCAAACTTAGAAATCTTTAATGCATGGAAAATATGAATGCAAAAGTGCACAAGAAAAACAACAAAAGACACAAAACAAGAAATCATCAAGATCAAACAAGGAGACTTGTCAAGAACAACTTGAAGATCATGAAGAACACTATGAATGCATGAATTTTTGAAAAAATGCAAGAAAAAATTTTTAAAGCATGCAATTGACACCAAACTTAAAAATTAACACAAGACTCAAACAAGAAACACAAAATATTTTTTATTTTTATGATTTTCTAATTTTTTTGGATTTTTATAAATATTTTTTTTTCGAAAATAAAGTTTAGAAAAAAAAAACGAAAAATAAAAGAAAAATTTTGAAAAAAGATTTTTGAAAAGAAAATTACCTAATCTGAGCAACAAGATGAACCGTCAGTTGTCCATACTCGAACAATCCCCGGCAACGGCGCCAAAAACTTGGTGGACGAAATTGTGATCCATGTTCTAATTATTTTGAGATGAAGGCTTCTAAGGGGCACCAGCTGAATTCACAACTCTGTTCAACTAACCAGCAAGTGTACTGGGTCGTCCAAGTAATAAACCTTACGTGAGTAAGGGTCGATCCCACAGAGATTGTTGGTATGAAGCAAGCTATGGTCACCTTGTAAATCTCAGTTAGGCAGATTAAAAAGTTATGGGTTCGAAAATCAATAAGAAATAGAAAATAAAAGGGATAGAATACTTATGCAGATTCATTGGTGGGAATTTCAGATAAGCGGATGGAGATGCTGTAGAGCTCAAGGACGCCTGCTCTCCTACTGCTTCTACTCAATCCTTCTTACTCCTTTCCATGGCAAGCTGTGTATAGGGGTTCACCATCAGCGGTGGCTACTTTCAATCCTCTCGGGAAAATATCCTATGCGGCTGTCACTCGCACAGCTAATCATCTGGAGGCATCACCCATGGTTGATGGCTACATCCCATCCTCGCAGTGAAAACTAATGCTCACGCACTCTGTCACAGTACGGCTAATCACTGGTTGGTTTCCGCGCCTACTGGAATAGAATCCCTTGATTCTTTTGCGTCTGTCACTAACGCCCAGCACTTGCAAGTTTGAAGCACGTCACAGTCATTCATTACCGGAATCCTACTCGGAATACCACAGACAAGGTTAGACTTTCCGGATTCCCAGGATCCTACTCGGAATACCACAGACAAGGTGAGACTTTCCGGATCCTCATAAATGCCGCCATCTATCTAGCTTATGCCACGAAGATTCTGTTGGGGAATCTAAGAGATATACATTCAAGCTCGGTTGCATGTAGAACGGAAGTGGTTGTCAATCACGCGCGTTCATAAGTGAGAATGATAATGCGGGTTATCTGACTCATCACATTCATCATGTTCTTGGGTACGAATGAACATCTTGGAATAAGAATAAAAGAGGAATTGAATAAAAGAAGATAGAATTTCATTAATACTTGAGGTACAGCAGAGCTCCACACCCTTAATCTATGGTGTGCAGAAACTCCACCGTTGAAAATACATAAGCATAAGGTTCAGGCATGGCCGAATGACCAGCCCTCTCCATGATCAAGTGACCGAATATTCAAAGAGATTAAACTGTCAAAAGATGTCTAATACAATAGATAAATGTCCTATATATACTAGACTAGCTACTAGGGTTTACATGAGTAAGTAATTGATGCATAAATCCACTTCCGGGGCCCACTTGGTGTGTGCTTGGGCTGAGCTTGATCTATCCACGAGCTGAGGCTTCTCTTGGAGTTGAACTTCGAGTTATGACGTGTTTTGGGCGTTCAACTCCGGATCATGACGTTTTTCTGGCGTTTAACTCCAGACACCAGCATGTACTTGGCGTTCAACGCCAAGTTACGTCGTCATTCTTCGAATAAAGTATGGACTATTATATATTGCTGGAAATCCCTGGATGTCTACTTTCCAACGCCATTGAGAGCGCGCCAATTGGAGTTCTGTAGCTCCAGAAAATCCATTTCGAGTGCAGGGAGGTCAGAATCCAACAGCATCAGCAGTCCTTTTGTCAGCCTTTTTCAGAGTTTTGCTCAAATCCCTCAATTTCAGTCAGAATTTACCTGAAATCACAGAAAAACACACAAACTCATAGTAAAGTCCAGAAATGTGAATTTAACATAAAAACTAAGGAAAACATCCCTAAAAGTAGCTTGAACTTACTAAAAACTACCTAAAAACAATGCCAAAAAGCGTATAAATTATCCGCTCATCAGTAATTAAGGAAGTTTAGAAAGTTAGAAAACACTTAAAAAGTGAAGAAAACAATTTTTCAGCAAAACAGGGGTCTCAAGTATGCAAGCCCCCTGTTCGCGTACGCAAAGGTGTGAAAATGGGTGGTTGCGCACGCGACACCCTGCTCGTGTACTCGAGTATCCAAAACAGAATGGAATGCTCTTGTTGTGTGTGACAATTCGCGTACTTATGCCTTGAAAAGACATGCTCACGTACACAACATAATGCCAGTGTACGCGAGATTCCCAGGCAGTAAAGAATGCCCGCGTCGCGTGCACAGATTCACGTACGCAAACCTCACCAAACTTAGAAAAATTTCAAAGCTGCAGAATTAAGATTTTTGCACCGAACTTCAAACGTTTATAACTTCCTCTACAAAACTCTATTTTCCTTAAACTTTATACCATTTTGAAGCTCTTTAAACCATCTTCAATTTAAAGCAAAAATACAATCAATTTCGAAAACCGAGACTCAAGTTATGATCCGTCAAAGTCCATTAAAAAACAAATTTTACAAAAGTCAGCAAGGTTCTCCATATTTCAAAACTTTGAACCAAACCAACTCAAAACCACAACGCACATAAATTCACATCTGAACTTACCCTTTTGTCTCAAACCACCACTCTTACCAAATTTTCACTTATAGTACATTATCCTCATAATCCTCAACCCCAATTATCAAATTCATCATACATAAACATTTCTTAACCAACACACTCATCAATCATCATTCAAACTCAATCTCAATATTCAACACCATTTATCAAAAACAACACCATAAATCATCAAAATTACCACAATTATCAACATTTATCATCAAATTAATAATAATTATCAACAACCATCATCAATCAACATACCACATTCTCTTCCTAATTCATACCCAAACTCAACCATAGTCAAATCTTCAATTTTTCAACCACAAACAACTAATCATAAATATAATCAATATCATTCAATCATATCCTAGGGACAACTAACCTAGGTATTCACATAACTTTACATAATGCCTACTTGAAACTCAAACCCGTACCTTGAATGTCGGCGGTTCCAACCCCTGAAGCCTTTTCTTGCTCAATCTCCAAGGTCCACCACCCAAATTTGTCAATCAAATTCCACTTCACACCAAATTCAGCCCCAACAATTCTCTATTACATATAATCTAGTCACAACAATATATCTCAATATTTATTCTAGGGTTCATACATAAAATTGGGGATAATGAAGGGAGTTAAGCTCCATCACCTTAACCCACACAAAATGTGGATAGAATCTACTAGGAATCCATGCTAGAGCATCCCTAAACAACCAAAATCACAATAATTCAACAACCACAAAAACCAAAACCACAAATTTGTAAGGAACAAAAAATTGGGCAAAAAACTGGGAATTTCTTACCACAAGACTTAGATAGAATTGAAGAGGATGAGGAGAACTACGCGTGACTGCAAACGGCTTGTCAATCGGAGCTCCGAATCAAAAGTTATGGACGAAAAAAGATCAAAGTGAATAATGACAAGGGTTTTCTTACTTCTCTTCTCTCTTCTTCATGGTACTCAAGGGAAATGGGGGAAGAACAATGAGTTTGGTGCTAAAGTGAGGTATTTATACTATGGACTTGGGCCCACTCGAGCCCAGTTCATTCGGTTTAGTTCGTTGGCTCAATTTTTGGCCAAAACCTTTAATATTAGAGTTTTAAATCATATTTTAAATATTTCTATCTTTTTAAATTATAAATTCTAATTTCTTAACCTTATTCACTTATAATTAATTTTCTCAACTGCAGTACCGGACAGATCTCATCTTATACTACCGGTTAAATTTCCAGTGCACGTTTGTACGCAGAAAATTATGTTTTCAGACTCAGAAAAATCCACTGAGTCTAAATATCATATTCAAATTATCAAATTATGATGCTAAAATTTTCACTCATTACCACCCATATTTAATTAATTATTTATTTAATTTTTGTTAAATCAGGATTTTACATCGCAGCTCCCGTTCTGCTTCACATTGACGCTTGGCTTCAAGTTCAAGTTGTTCTAGTCGTTCTCATTGACCGTGAACCAAACCCAGCAGCTCCGTTGTTTGCGGGGGAGTCTTGATGATTGGATTTTTGACGGTTTAGAATTTCACAAATGAAATCTCGTTGTAAAGTATAGTTTCTAAACCAAACAATAATCCTTTCATACAAAAAGTTGTTTGTCACTAGTACAAACCCCTAAAATTTATAAACCGAAGTATTGAACCTCGGGTCATTCTCCCTAGGAATTACAATAAAGTGTCTTGTTATTGGTTGTGAGTTATTTTGGGGTTTTTGAGATTCTATACAAGAAATATAAATGGCAAAGGAAATATACTAACAAATAATAAAGCTCTTGGCAAGATATGAGAACTAGAAGTCCTATCCTAGTTATCCTCCTCAATTGTGATGAGAATTGTTCATTACTCCCACTTGGTTAACCTCTAACCATGGAGGAAAGTCAAGTGGATGAATCAATTTGATTCCTCAAGTCCTAATCAACTCCTAGAGGAATGACTAGCTTTAGTGGCATTCAAATCAATTAGCAATCTCTAATTATCAATCAACAAAGGAATTAGATAACTCAAGAGTCACTAATCACTCTACCTAGGCCAAGAGGAACAAAAATCTACACTAGAACTCAACCAAGCATTTCATCAAACACTTGGAAGGCACAAAAGAAAAGCAAAGCAAATTGACAACAAGAAGAGAATCTAACAACAATTATTGAAAGAAATTAACAACAACAATCAAAAGAAACACATTTATTATGAATTACCTTGAATTGAATTGAAAGAAAGTAGAAGGAACAATAATAGATCTACAACAAGATATAAGAACAACATAAAAGAGATTACACCAAAAGAATAGGAGAAGAATGAATGTAACTACAAGGAAGTGAGAAATAAAAGTAGAAGAAAGCAAAGATTAAAACCTAGATCTAAGAACTAAACCTAATCCTAATCCTAATTCTAGAGAGAAGTGAGAGCTTCTCTCTCTAGAAACTACTTCTAGCTACTAAACTAAGCTAATGATTAAAAGTATGTTGATTCCTCTTCAATCCTTGGCTTAAATAGCATCAGAAATGAGTTGGATTGGGCCCACAAGGCTTCTAAAATCACTGGCCACGTGTTGCATTAAGTGGGTCATGTGCCACCATCGGCGCGTCCGCGTACCGTGCGCGTGCGCGCCACTATGCGCGATGAAACTATTGCAAATCTTATATCGTTTCAAAGCCCCGGATGTTAGCTTTCCAACCCAACTAGAACTGCATCATTTGGACCTCTGTAGCTCAAGTTATGGTCGTTTAAGTGCGAAGAGGTCGGCTTGACAGCTTTCCGGTTCTTTCATTTCTTCATAAGTTCTCCAACTTTTCATGCTTTCTTTCTTCATTCCCTTGATCCAATCTTTGCCTTCTAACTCTGAAATCACTTAGCAAACATATCAAGGCATCTACTAGAATCAAGGTGAATTAAATTTAGCTATTTTGAGTCCTAAAAAGCATGTTTTCACTCTTAAGCACAATTAAAGGAGAATATACAAAACCATGCTATTTCATTGCATAAATGTGGGTAAAAGGTTATAAAATCTCCTAAATCAAGCATAAGATAAGCCCTACAAATAGGATTTATCAACCTCCCTACACTTAAACCAAGCATGTCCTCATGCTTAAGCCAAGAGAGAAACAAAGGGTATCAACATTTATTCAATGTAAATAAACTATATGCAACCTAAACTATATGTAACTATCTAAATGGATGCAACTAAATGCAAAATGGTTTTACTTACTTGGTTAAAAATAAATCAATCCTCCAAGTCATACATGCACAAGTAGGGCCAAGATCATATAACGATTCATGAATCCTACCAATTCGAATATCAAAATAAAGTTCAAGTAGACTTGCGAGAAGAATGCTCATGAAAGCCGGGAATCAAGGAATTGAGCATCGAAGCCTCACCGGAAGTGTTTGCACTCTAGTCGCTCGGTGTTTGGGGTTGATTCTCTCAATTCTCCCCTAATCATGCTTCTCAAGATTTGTTTTTCATCTAACAATCAACAATTATTCAATGCACGCATACAATTATCATGAGGTCTTTTCTTTAGGTTGTAATGGGGCTAGGGTTAAGGTAGGATGCATATTTAGTCAAGTGAGCTTGAAGTTTGAATCTTTGATAAGCTTAGACTTCCCACCTAACCTATGACATCCTATACAATTAAGTTCTAACCTAACTACCCATTCTTCACCTTTCCACATACTCATGCATTCCCTTTTCATTTCACAACACATATGCATTGACTTTTATTTGAGCATTACTTTGGGGCATTTTGTCCCCTTTTTTATTTCTTTCTTTTTCTTCGTTTTTTTTCTTTCTTTTTCTATTGCTTTTTTTTCTTTCTTCCTATATACAAGAGCATCAATGCATAAGGTTTTACAATTGATCAATACATGAGCATGTACCCAATTTCCAATAATTTCAATAAAAATACAAAACTACCCTTTTATTCACACAATGTCCCAAGGTTCCCACACTTGAATGATACTCACACACACTAGCCTAAGCTAATCAAAGATCCAAATTAAGGACATTTATTGTTTTTCACTTTAAGGCTTGTAATGTGCTAAATTAAGAACAAAGTGGGTTAATCGTTGGCTCAAATTTGGCTAACAAAGGAAGATAAAAGGTAAGGCCATTTGGGTAAGTGAGCTAATGAAATGATGGCCTCAATCATATAAATGCATGAATACACAAAATAATGGACATAAAGAATCAAACAAATCAAAGATTACAATCATAGGAAGAGAATAATGCACACAAGAAGGAAAATAAGTGGTTATAAGATGTAACCACACCATTAGGCTCAAATCTCACAAGCTTGTGTTCTTAGCTCAAAAACCATGTTCCAAAATAAATTCATTCAAGCAAGTTCCACAAAGTATATTTTTTCAAATTGGTAGGGTGCCCTAAAACGGTTTCTTGGGAAAGAAATCATCACCCTAACCAAGTAGTCCTAACAAAAAAAGAAGTGGTAAAAATATGTACAAATTCTAACTAACATGCAACCTATCATGCAATGCAATAGCTAATCTAACAAAGAAAATAAAAATTTGGTGTTGAAAAGGAAATTGTTACCCATGGAGATCGGTCGGACAACCTCCCCACACTTGAAGATTGCACCGTCCTCGGTGCATGCAAAGAAGAGCAAGGTGGACGGGTTGCTACAATTGATGAGCTTCTTCACAAGGTTGCGCGGAGGACTTGTTTGTTGCCCCATTTAGAAACTTTTCCTTTTTCCCTCCTTGGTGGCCAACCTAAAAGGATAGAAAAGGAAAGGAATATTAAGCCTATGACAAAGATATCAAAGCAAATAGGACATAGGCGGGGGTTAATGCCAAGTAGGAGTATGGTTCTCTACTACATGGTAGCTACAACATGTAGAGGAGGAAACAATAAGAGAAAATGGCATATCAATGATACTTGATGCAAGAGTAAAGTTAAAGTATGAAAAACATATTGAGCATCAAGTTTGAACAAGAGAGAGTGGGCAATGAAAGACAATATAAGGTCATATCAATGCACAAAGAACACAAGTGCATAAAAGATTAAGCATTGATTTGAAGAGAAACATCACCCAACAATATGAAACAAGTCAAGAGGTACCAAAGTAATGCAAGGAAACCTCAACAATTGAGTAGGAAGATGCAACACCATTATTAAAATGACTTTAAAAAAACGAAAACATGCTACAGAAACTAAATGAAAATGGAAGAGTAGAAGTATGCAAATGTGATAAGCAAAAGAAAATGGAAGGGGAGAAAAAAAAATCTTTTTTTTTTACCGACGCGTACGCGTCATGCACGTTTACGCGTCAATGGGCATATTGGTTGAAGGACGCGTACGCGCCAGATGCGCGCACGCGTGCGTCGAGTTAGGCGAGAGGCATAAAGTTGGCCCAAAAGTGGCACAACTCTCGGGTAGAAGTACCGGGGATGCAGATTGTGCAATCGACGCGCGCGCGCACAATGTGCGTGCGCGTGCATTGCGAATTTAAGATCATGTGCGCGTACGCGCCAGGTGCGCGCACGCGTGCACAGACTTGTGCCTTAGGCCCAATGTTCGCACAGTGTAGGCCTGACTCTCAGGTTTTTGGCTGGGGTCGAATTTTTTTGCATCCACGCGTACGCGTACAGTGCGCGTCCGCGTGGATGGTCAAAAAATGCTCAGGTGCGCGTACGCGTTAGGTGCGCACACGCGTGGATGGTGTTCTGTTTTTCAAAAAATATTTTTCTAAGTTCTTACACCAATCCAAGCCTTTCAATCCTCCAAACAGCTACCAAAACGCCCCAAAACCTTATTTATCATATTATACTACCAATCAAACTCAACTATCTAAACAAAACATGAAATTAAACTAATTCTATCAATATGTACAAAAAGGGAAAATGAAAAGAATTTACCATGGTGGGTTGTCTCCCACCTAACACTTTTGTTTATTGTCCTTAAGTTGGACTTATGGGGAGCTCCTCATCAAGGTGGCTTGTGCTTGTATTCATCTTGGAACTCCCACCAATGCTTGGTTCTCCATTGTGCCCCAAGATTTCCTATGGGTTGAGCCAAGTGTTGATGGAGTTCTTCACAAGCTTGGGGCTCCCAATGTTGATCCTCTTTTTCTAATCCGGGATCCCACACTTTATTTTCACACCCGTCTTGAAGTTGATCATAATTATTAGTCCATCCGGGTAGTAAGTAAGGTGAATTCTCTATATAGTGGCCAACAATCCTCTTAGACCCATCTATTTGAGCACTACTCCAACCTTTATATCTCATGTTTGATGCATCAACCATAATGAGCCTTGATTTGCAGCGCCCACCACAAAACCTTTTCCGCTTACGCTTCATCCCACAAACTTCCCTAAGTTGGCCATCCATTTCAAGCAAACCATATTCAAGTGGGATAATAAAACTAATAGAAATGAATTTCACCCACTCAAATGAAGGTGTAGATGGCAACCTAGGCAAAGATACTTCCAAAGATCTTGACAAAGCATAACCAACCCTCGTTCTTCCATTTCTAGGGACTTCCACCTCTTCACAAGATCTCTTAATCTCAATCCTTTGTTTAACAATTTTATCTAAACCTTTTCCTTTACTCAAATCATAATAGGGAGGATGAGAAAAATTTACCTCCTCAACGCTTTCAAATCCAACCGGAGAAGGTTCTTCATGCTCAAAGGATTCTTTACCACTAAGACTTGATGCTTGATCTTCATCTCCAAGGGAACTCAATTCTTTCTCTATCCCATCCAAGTCTTCATATGGAATATGCCTTGGAAGGTGTGCACTTTCCTCCCTAGCATCAATTTCAATCATCTTGGAGGGGTTTTCTTCAACTCTATGTTCCCATGGAGGCTCCGCATCTCCTAAGTCTTCTACCACTTCTTCCTTGTCTTCAACAATTAAAGCTTCCTCCAATTGTTCCAATACGAAGCAACTTCCCTCATTTCCCACCGGAGTTTCCAATCTCTCTTTCATGCTATATTCTTCATTTGATTCTCCACATGTAACCATGGGAGTTCCTTGAGTGTTCAAGCATTGGGAAGCTAATTGATTTGTTACCGCATCCAAGGCGGCCATGAAATTTTGCACGTCCCTTTTCATCTCTTCTTGCCCTTGAACAAGAACACCAAGGGTTTCATCCATTAGAGATTAGGGTGGGTGGAAGGATTCATCATTTTGGGGAAAGGGTTCATAATGGGAAGGTGATTCTTCTTGGTAGAATTGTGGTGGTTTAATATTTTCCATTCTTTCCACTTGTTGCACAACATACTCCATGGTTGCTTGAAATTGATCCAATGCTTCCTTGAGATGATCCCTTGACTCTTGTTCCTCTTGGATAATATGATTAGGATCATGTGGCTCTTGGATCAATGGATATGAGCATTCTTCCATGGGAGGTTGTGGTGGAAAGTAGTATTCATCTTGTGGTTGAAAATTTTCGTATATTGGAGGTGGTTCATCTTGGTAATAATATGGAGAGGGTGGCTCTTGAAAATGTTGATGTTGGGGTGGTGGTAGCTCTATGTGTGGTTCATATGGCTCATATAGTTGTTGGTAGGATGGATATGGATTAGGGTCATATGAAGGTGGTTGGTGAAAAGAGGCTTGTGAGTATGGTTAAAAGTTATGTTGAGGATATGGTTCATAGGCATATGGTGGTGGTTCTTGAAAGTCACAAGGTGATTCACCATAGCCCTTGGATTGATATGCATCATAGAATGACTCTTCTTCATAGTGCATTGGTGGAGGTTGTTGCCATGAAGATTGATCATATGCATATGGTTCCTCCCACCTTTGATTGTCCCATTCTTGATGCACATCTTCATTATAGTCCTCATTTCCTACAACATGTTGATAACCAAACTCATAGCCAAAGTGAGAATTCATGGGAGCAAGATAAAGCAAAAACAAAAACTAGTAACAAATAAAAAGAACAAATTCCTACAACTACCAAAAGCTAACAAAGAGGCAAAAGACAAACATATTCACAATATTCACAAATATACAATAACCAATAACATAACACCATTGCAATTCCCCGGCAACGGCGCCATTTTTGATGATTGGATTTTTGACGGTTTAGAATTTCACAAATGAAATCTCGTTGTAAAGTATAGTTTCTAAACCAAACAATAATCCTTTCATACAAAAAGTTATTTGTCACTAGTACAAACCCCTAAAATTTATAAACCGAAGTATTGAACCTCGGGTCGTTCTCCCTAGGAATTACAATAAAGTGTCTTGTTATTGGTTGTGAGTTATTTTGGGGTTTTTGAGATTCTATACAAGAAATATAAATGGCAAAGGAAATATACTAACAACTAATAAAGCTCTTGGTAAGATATGAGAACTAGAAGTCCTATCCTAGTTATCCTCCTCAATTGTGATGAGAATTGTTCATTGCTCCCACTTGGTTAACCTCTAACCATGGAGGAAAGTTAAGTGGATGAATCAATTTGATTCCTCAAGTCCTAATCAACTCCTAGAGGAATGACTAGTTTAGAGGCATTCAAATCAATTAGCAATCTCTAATTATCAATCAACAAATGAATTAGATAACTCAAGAGTCACTAATCACTCTACCTAGGCCAAGAGGAACAAAAATCTACACTAGAACTCAACCAAGCATTTCATCAAACACTTGGAAGGCACAAAAGAAAAACAAAGCAAATTGACAACAAGAAGAGAATCTAACAACAATTATTGAAAGAAATTAACAACAACAATCAAAAGAAACACATTTATTATGAATTACCTTGAATTGAATTGAAAGAAAGTAGAAGGAACAATAATAGATCTACAACAAGATATAAGAACAACATAAAAGAGATTACACCAAAAGAATAGGAGAAGAATGAATGTAACTACAAGGAAGTGAGAAATAAAAGTAGAAGAAAGCAAAGATTAAAACCTAGATCTAAGAACTAAACCTAATCCTAATCCTAATCCTAGAGAGAAGTGAGATCTTCTCTCTCTAGAAACTACTTCTAGCTACTAAACTAAGCTAATGATTAAAAGTATGTTGATTCCTCTTCAATCATTGGCTTAAATAGCATCAGAAATGAGTTGGATTGGGCCCACAAGGCTTCTAAAATCACTGGCCACGTGTTGCATTAAGTGGGTCATGTGCCACCATCGGCGTGTCCGCATACCGTGCGCGTGCGCGCCACTATGCGCGATGCAACTATTGCAAATCTTATATCGTTTCCCCGGATGTTAGCTTTCCAACCCAACTGGAACTGCATCATTTGGACCTCTGTAGCTCAAGTTATGGTCGTTTAAGTGCGAAGAGGTCGGCTTGACAGCTTTCCGGTTCTTTCATTTCTTCATAAGTTCTCCAACTTTTCATGCTTTCTTTCTTCATTCCCTTGATCCAATCTTTGCCTTCTAACTCTGAAATCACTTAGCAAACATATCAAGGCATCTACTAGAATCAAGGTGAATTAAATTTAGCTATTTTGAGTCCTAAAAAGCATGTTTTCACTCTTAAGCACAATTAAAGGAGAATATACAAAACCATGCTATTTCATTGCATAAATGTGGGTAAAAGGTTATAAAATCTCCTAAATCAAGCATAAGATAAGCCCTACAAATGGGGTTTATCAAGTCTTCTTCTGCAGGTGGATGGACCTATGATTGGATCTTCCTGAGTTGGGGATTTCTTGCTGTCCCTTCTCCGCGAGGAACATGTGTTTATGGTGGTGGAGGAAATATAATGGCATGGCCCTCTGGTTGGGGCTCAGGTTCAGATCGTATGCTGTATGCCCTTCTTCATATGGGTGGTCCGCAATTATTAGGGGTTGAATCTCAAGTCCCCAACAACGGCGCCAATGTTCCGAGGGTTACCTAAAACATTGATTTGGACCTGAACGTGAGGTCCAAATCCCTTTGTATGGCCGCATCCAACTTGTTGACGCGGAGGTGCCGTCTGTCCGAGTTTCTCGTGAGGAGGTGGGGGGTGGTACCTGTAATAGACTTCAATACTTAAGTTAGTAAGAGCTTTAGGCAGGCTTTTAATAGATCAGAACATGTGTATATCTGAGGAGTGTCGGTGTATTTTTAGTAGAATCAATAACTATCTTTGTTGGAGTAGTTCAATCTTTATTTATGGATAATTGTTCCCTTTATCTTGGGAGTTCGTTATCATCTATCTTTTAATGGAGATAGAGATAGTAGGAGAGATTTTCGGAGGTAGTTTACTTGCTTGAGCAAGTAGAGCTTGAACTCTTTTGCAGTGTCCAACCTCTTTCAAGAGGTTGGGTACGGGGTTGAAGACCTCCTTTATAGATTGGGTATTTTAATTTTATTGGGTCTTATTTTAATTATTGGGTTAGAATATGAACAAAAAATATATTAAAAATTGAATTTTAATATTTTTTAACATAATTAAAAAAAGACATTTTATTATTAGAATTTAGTGATTTTAAGCCGAGTAAATTTTTATGCTATTTATTTTTGTTAATAGCCCAAAAGTAAAAAATAATAGTGATCAAATTTTTATTTATTTTTTGTGTACCTCAAATAATTATCCAAATATTTCTAAAAAAATTTCAATCAAACGTATCAGCGATTTGACAAATACAAAAATTATTTATTATTTATTAAAAAATTTTAATTATTTTTGTCGTACTTTCTTTAAGCAAAAGAGAAGTAATTATTTGGCCAGTTTGTTAGTTTTCTTTAACAATTTTTTATGGGCATAGTCTTTTAACAAATATTTAATCAAGCACGAGACGCACGACCAAAGGCTCCGCCTAGTTAAGACTTTATGTGTTGACCAAAGATCGTTAAAAAAAAAAAAAACTTCACTCTCATTTTAGGAGCAGAAAAAAAACACTCTTGGACTGTCTCAAGTGCCTTCGTAATTTGTTTTCCGTGTTTTTTCAGCACCTCCGAGCCCCAAAAAGAAAAGAAAGAGGAAAAAGAATGCTACCAAAGACAAAAAAAGCATGACCAAAAATGAAAAATAAAAAAAGACCATTTTGATTTGGGTCATTTATTATGAAGCAATTCTTATTAGAAAAAATTGATACTAGAAAAAAACAGTTGGTCTCCGTCTCAGGGCGAAAGCTGTACTCCTGTAACTATGAAAAACATTTCTCTGACAAAAAAAAAAACATGCATCCAAAATATTATGACAAAGTTTAAAGATGAATATTTTTATTAAAATTTAGCCAGCATTTAACCATAAAAAAAATAAGTAATTTCATAAGATATAATTTTATATTATTAAAAATATTAATAATAACTAATTGATAACTACAAATTACAAAACCTATTGTTCCTAACACTCCTCGAATACTATATATAAGAACTAAACACGTTTAACTACATATAATATATGCACGGAGGAAGTAATAAGAACTAATAACCAAAGAGCAATATAGTGATTAACATGTCCCTCATTTTCACCCTCACTAAATACATATTTATACTGAATATGGCTTTTGGATTTTGGTCTAATGTCACCTTCCACAATTCTTCAAACTTTTGAATCTAAAAGAAGCTAAGCCAATTAAACAAAGAGCATATGTCTTTCAATTTCCGGAGATTCTGAGAAATAAAAGCTAAAATGTTAATATATCACGATTAACAACTAACTTATTGAAGTGATCAACATACATGTATGTTTCTCTGTTCAAAATCCTACAGAAACCAAAAATGAATGCAGCAAAGAAAATTAGAGATAACCAAAGAAATATAAAAACATATAGGTATAATAACTACTAAACTAACTAATAAATGTCTGATGAATCAAACATATTGTACATCTAGATGTATGTGTGTGTGTATGTGTGCTCTGTCTCTATGATTAGCATATAAGGCAGGATCTTCAATTCAACCCTTTTTCATCGTTTGTTGACTTTATTTGTTCAACCATTTGATCCTCTATCATCGTAAACTGAGGTTCATGGTTATGGTGAGTAGTAGTGTGATATAATATGACATTAGGCTTTATATCAAAGTCTCTAGTAAAACGGTTCTTCCCACCATCTGATTCTGATGAGACTAGTCCTCCTCTATCCTCAATAAGCTCTTTAATTGATTCTGGCATAGGTTGCTCCATCATCATGTTTTTCCAATATTCACCTAACTCCTTTCTTGCACATATCATGTTAGCATCCTATCCCAACACAAAACACAAAACCTTCTAAGAATTTAAGAAAAAAAAAACCATAGAAGATTGAAATTAAAGCAAAAGGATATTAACCAAATAATCAAGAAGCTTAGCTTACCTGGAGAAGATAAATGACTAGGAACAAAGCAAATACTACGGACTTCATGTCCATGTTAATGAATAATCTTGTAAGCTTCCTTCAATTATGGCTATATATATATTACTTAGGCCAGAAGTGAACCACCCGTATTTATGTTTATAATATCATGTAAGTTGTAAAAAGAAAATTACAGAATTAATTAAAAATTATTTTTCCAAAGTTGAAAGTTTAAGTCGGCAACCATAAAGTGCCAACTGCCAAGGCGGTAACCACCCAAATGAGACACACTAATTTCTCTGTTCACATCATATACAAGGTGGAAACTAAATAGTTTAGCCGCAAACAAGGGTGTGGACTTTTTTTTTGGCTGACTTAGTTTATAGGCGAAGTGATATATATAGGGGTACCCAGGCCAGTTATATTAATTTAATTATCAATTAAGTTATATATCACTATAATTTTATTGAAATATAAATATCTAACATATCTAACATATAGATAGAATATGTGATTATTAACGTCAAAATCAAAATCAGATTACTAGAAGAACCCATACCATGGGTTTTGTGGCTTTTCTAAACCTGTTGCACGTGTCTGCAAAAAAGTCATAGCACTTGATCACTATCGTTTATCGCTTATTATATTCCATGCAATAATCATAATAACCCTGGTCCCTTTCAACATTTTAAATTCGTAAGTCTTTTAAAGTGTATAGTTCAAAATTCAAATGGATGCTTCTAAAACGACTTTAAAATAGAGTGAAGGACTCGGTTTGGTCTCTATCTATTTTTATAAAATATAAGATGATTTTTGTCTAAAAAAATCATTTTTATTTAAAATAAAAAATATTTTGACTCTCAATTTTTTTTATTTTAAAATATTTTATTTTAGAATAATATAAATTTTTAGTATGAAGCAAGTTATGGTCATTTTGTAAATCTCAGTTAGGCGGATTCAAATGGTTATAATGGTTTTCGAAAATAATAATAAATAAAACATAAAATAAAGATAGAGATACTTATGTAAATTATTGGTGAGAATTTCAGATAAGTGTATGGAGATGTTTTGTCCCTGTTGGATCTCTGCTTTCCTACTACCTTCCTTCAATCCTTCATACTCCATTCCATGGCAAGCTGTATGTAGGGCATCATCGTTGTCAATGGCTACATCACATCCTCTCAGTGAAAATGGTCCAAATGCTCTGTCACAGCACGGCTAATTATCTGTCGATTCTCGATCATGTCGAAATAAAATCCATTGATTCTTTTGCGTCTGTCACCACACCTAGCAATCGCGAGTTTGAAGCTCGTCACAGTCATTCAATCCCTGAATCCTACTCGAAATACCACAGACAAGGTTTAGACTTTTCGGATTCTCAAGAATGGCCGCCAATAATTCTAGCTTATACCACGAAGATTCTGATTAAGGAATCCAAGAGATATTTGTTCGTTCTGAGGTAGAACGGAAGTGGTTGTCAATCACGTGTTCATAGGTGAGAATGATGATGAGTGTCACTAATCATCACATTTGTCATGTTGAAGTGCAACGAATATTTTAGAATAAGAACAAGCTGAATTGAATAAAAGATAGTAGTACTTTGCATTAAAACTCGAGGTACAGCAGAGCTCCACACCTTAATCTATGGTGTGTAGAAACTCCACCATTGAAAATACATAAGTGATGGTCCAGGCATGGCCGAATGGCCAGCCCCTAAAATGTGATCAACAGTCTCCTAAGATGAATAATATATTAAAACTGAGACCAAAGATGTGGTAAAAAAGACAGTAGTACAATAGTAAAAAGTTCTATTTATACTAAAACTAGCTACTAGGGTTACAGAGATAAGTGATTGATGTAGAAATCCACTTCCAGGGCCCACTTGGTGTGTGATTGGGCTGAGCTTGAGCTTTACATGTGCAGAGGCTTATCTTGGAGTTAAACGCCAAGTTGTAACGTGTTATTGGCGTTTAACTCTGGTTTGTGACGTGTTTCTGGCATTTTACTCCAGAATGCAGCATGGAATTGGTGTTGAACGCTAGTTTGTGTCGTCTAAGCTCGAACAAAGTATGGACCATTATATATTGCTGGAAAGCTCTGGATGTCTACTTTCCAACGCCGTTAAGAGAGCGCCATGTGGAGTTCTATAGCTCCAGAAAATCCATTTCGAGTGAAGGGAGGTCAAAATCCAACAGCATCAGCAGTCCTTTGTCAGCCTCCTATCAGATTTTTGCTCAGGTCCCTCGATTTCAGCTAGAAAATACCTGAAATCATAAAAAAATACACAAACTCATAGTAAAGTCCAGAAATATGAATTTTGCATAAAAACTAATGAAAATATCCCTAAAAGTAGCTAGATCCTACTAAAAACTACCTAAAATCAATGCCAAAAAGCGTATAAATTATCTGCTCATCACAACACCAAACTTAAATTGTTGCTTGTCCCCAAGCAACTGAAAATCAAATAGGATAAAAAGAAGAGAATATACTATAAATCCCAAAATATCAATGAATATTAGTTCTAATTAGATGAGCGGGACTTGTAGTTTTTTGCTTCTGAACAGTTTTGGCATCTCTCTTTATCCTTTGTAGTTTAGAATGATTGGCATCTATAGGAATTCAGAGTTCAGATAGTGTTATTAATTCTCCTAGTTAAGTATGTTGATTTTTGAACACAACTACTTTTATGAGTCTTGGACGTGGCCCTAAGAACTTTGTTTTCCAGTATTACCACCGGATATATAAATACCACAGACACATGATTGGGTGAACCTTTTCAGATTGTGACTCAGCTTTGCTAAAGTCCCCAGTTAGAGGTGTCCAAAGCTCTTAAGCACACTCTTTTTGCTTTGGATCACGACTTTAACCACTCAGTCTCAAGCTTTTCACTTGGACCTGCATGCCACAAGCACATGGTTAGGGATAACTTGATTTAGCCGCTTAGGCCTGGATTTTATTTCTTGGGCCCTCCTATCCATTGATGCTCAAAGCCTTGGATCCTTTTTACCCTTGCCTTTTGGTTTTTTCTGCTTGCTTTTTCTTTTTTTTCTTTTTTTTTTCGCAAGCTTTTGTTCTTCACTGCTTTTTCTTTGCTTCAAGAATCAATTTTATGATTTTTCAGATTATCAATAACATTTCTCTTTGTTCATCATTCTTTCAAGAGCCAATAATTTTAACATTCATAAACAACAAGATAAAAAAATATGCACTTGTTCAAGCATTCATTTTGAAAATAAAAAGTATTGTCACCACATCAATATAATTAAGCTAATTTCAAGGATGAATTCGAAACTCATGTACTTCTTGTTCTTTTGTATTAAAAACATTTTTCATTTAAGAGAGGTGAAGGATTCATGGAATTATTCATAGCCTTAAGACATAGTTACTAAACACTAATGATCATGTAATAAAGACTCAAAACATAAACAAACATGAAGCTTAAAACCGAAAAACAGAGAAATAGGAACAAGGAAGTTAAGAAATGAGTCCACCTTAGTGATGGTGGCATCTTCTTCTTGAAGGACCAATGATGTCCTTGAGCTCCTCTATGTCTCTTCCTTGCCTTTGTTGCTCCTCCCTCATAGCTCTTTGATCTTCTCTAATCTCATGGAGAATGATGGAGTGCTCTTGGTGCTCCACCCTTAATTGGTCCATGTTATAACTCAAGTCTTCTAGAGAAGTGTTGAGTTGTTCCCAATAGTTGTTTGGAGGAAAATGCATCCCTTGAGGCATCTCAGGGATTCCTTGATGATGAGCTTCCTCATGTGTCTCTTGAGATCCATGAATGGGCTTTCTTGTTTGCTCCATCCTCTTCTTAGTGATGGGCTTGTCCTCTTCAATGAGGATGCCTCCTTCTATGATAACTCAGCTGAGTAGCATAGATGGCAAATGAGATGAGGAAAAGCTAGCCTTGCCAAGGTGGAGGGCTTTTCGGCTACTTTGTAGAGTTCTAGAGAGATGACTTCATGAACTTCTACTTCCTCTCCAATCATGATGCTATGGATCATGATGGCCCGATCCACAGTAACTTCGGATTGGTTGTTAGTGGGGATGATGGAGCATTGGATGAACTCCAACCATCCTCTAGCCACAGGCTTAAGGTCCAGTCTTCTCAATTGAACAGGCTTGCCTTTAGAGTCTCTTTTCCATTGAGCTCCTTCAACACATATGTCCATAAGGACTTGGTCCAACCTTTGATCAAAGTTGACCCTTCTAGTGTAGGGGGCATGCATCTTCTTGCATCATAGGCAAGTTGAATGCCAACCTTACATTTTTCGGACTGAAATCTAAGCATTTTCCCCGAACCATTGTAAGATAATTCTTTGGATTTGGGTTCATACTTTGATCATGGTTCCTAGTGATCCATGCATTAGCATAGAACTCTTGAACCATTAAGATTCTGACTTGTTGAATGGGGTTGGTTAGAACTTCCCAACCTCTTCTTTGAATCTCATGTCGGATCTCCGGATACTCATTTTTCTTGAGCATGAAAGGGACCTCAGAGATCACCTTCTTCTTGGCCACAACTTCATAGAAGTGGTCTTGATGGACCTTTGAGATGAATCCCTCCATCTCCCATGACTAGGAGGTGGAAGCTTTTGTCTTCCCTTTCCTCTTTCTAGAGGTTTCTCCAGCCTTGGGTGCCATAAGTGGTTATGGAAAAACAAAAAAACTATGCTTTTACCACAGCAAACTTAGAATGTTGCTCGCCCTCGAGCAAAAGAAGAAAGAAGAAGAAGAAGAAGAAGAAGAAGAAGAAGAAGAAGAAGAAGAAGAAGATATGGAGGAGAGGGAGAGAGATGTGTATTCGGCCAAGGGGGAGAAGAGAGGGTGGTGTTTTGTGAGAATGAAGAAGGATGGAGGAGTTTATATAGTATAGGGAGAGGGGTTTGGTTCGGCCATTTAGGGTGGGTTTGGGTGGGAAAGAAATTTTGAATTTGAAGGTAGGTGGGGTTTATGGGGAAGAGTGGATGGATGTGAGTGGTGAATAGGTGATGGGGAAGAGATATTGAGGTGATTGGTGAAGGGTTTTTTTGGGGAAGAGTGATATTGGATTGTGTGAAGAAGAGAGAGGGTGAGTTGAGGTAGGTGGGGATTCTGAGGTGATCCTGTGGGGTCCACATATCCTGAAGTGATCCTGTGGGGTCCACAGATCCTGAGGTGATCCTGTGGGGTCCACAAATCCTGAGGTGTCAAAGATTTATCATTCCTGCACCAATTATGCATGTAAAACGCCCTCTGCATGTAATCCTGGCATTTAATGCTAGGTTGATGCTTGTTTCTGGCGTTAAACGCCAGCTCAATGCTTGTTTTGGGCGTTCAACGCCAATCTGCAGCATGTTTCTGGCGTTGAACGCCAGTTCCATGCTTGTTTCTGGCGTTTAATGCCAGCTCTCCTCAGGGTGTAATCCTGGAGTTTAAACGCCAGACTGCTGCTTGTTTCTGGCATTCAATGTCAGATTCATACTCTGTTCTGGCGTTGAACACCAGCCAGATGCTTCTTATTGGCGTTTAAACGCCAGTAAGCTCTTCCTCTAGGGTGTGCTGTTTCCTTTGCTATTTTTGATTCTGTTTTTAATTTTAGTATTTGTTTTGTGACTCTACATGATCATGAACCTAATAAAACATAAAAGAACAATAAAAATATAGATAAATAAAAATTGGGTTGCCTCCCAATAAGCGCTCCTTTAATGTCAATAGCTTGACAGTGAGCTCTCATGGAACTTCACAGATTTTCAAAGCATTTTTGGGACCTCCCAACACCAAACTTAGAGTTTGAATGTGGGGGTTCAACACCAAACTTAGAGTTTGGTTGTGGCCTCCCAATACCAAACTTAGAGTTTGATTGTGGGGGCTTTGTTTGACTCTGTATTGAGAGAAGCTTATCGTGCCTCTTCTCTATGTTTACAGAAGGATAGCCTTGGGCCTTAAACACAAGGTAGTCCCCATTCAATTGAAGGACTAATTCTCCTCTGTTAACATCAATCACAGCTCCTGCTGTGGCTAGGAAGGGTCTTCCAAGGATGATACATTCATCCTTCTCCCTCCTAGTGTCTAAGATTATGAAATCAGCAGGGATGTAAAGGCCTTTAACCTTCACTAACACGTCCTCTACCATTCCATAAGCTTGTCTTATTGACTTATCTGCCATTTCTAATGAGAATGTGGCAGCCTGTACCTCAAAGATCCCTAGTTTCTCCATTACAGAGAGTGGCATAAGATTTATACCTGACCCCAGGTCACACAGAGCCTTCTCAAAAGTCATGGTGCCCATGGTATAGGGTATTAAGAATTTACCAGGATCTTGTTTCTTTTGAGGTAAAGTTTGCTAAACCTATGTATCTAGTTCACTAATGAGCAATGGAGGTGCATCTTCCCAAGTCTCATTACCAAACAACTTGGCATTCAGCTTCATGATAGCTCTGAGATATTGAGCAACTTGCTCTCCAGTTACATCTTCATCCTCTTCAGAAGAAGAATAGTTTTCAGAGCTCATGAATGGCAGAAGGAGGTTTAATGGAATCTCTATGGTATCTATGTGAGCCTCAGATTTCTCTAGGTCCTCAATAGAAAACTCCTTCTTGTCTAGGAGACGTCCCATGAGGTCTTCCTCATTGGGATTCACGTCCTCCCCTTCCTCTCTAGGTTCGGCCAATTTGATTATATCAATGGCCTTGCACTCTCTTTTCTGATGCTCTTCAGTATTTCTTGGGAGAGTACTAGGAGGAGTTTCGGTGATTTTTTTACTCAGCTGGCTCACTTATGCCTCTAAATTTCTAATGGAGGACCTTGTTTCACTCATGAAACTTAAAGTGGCTTTAGACAGATCAGAGACTATATTTGCTAAGTTAGAAGAGCTCTGCTCAGAATTCTCTGTCTGTTGTTGAGAAGATGATGGAAAAGGTTTGCTATTGCTAAGCCTGTTTCTTCCACCATTATTAAAGCCTTGTTGGAGCTTTTGTTGATCCTTCCATGAGAAGTTTGGATGATTTCTCCATGAAGAATTATAGGTGTTCCCGTAGGATTCACCCATGTAATTCACCTCTGCCATTGCAGGGTTCTCAGGATCATAAGCTTCTTCTTCAGAAGATGCCTCTTTAGTACTGTTGGATGCATTTTGCCATCCATTTAGACTTTGAGAAATCATGTTGACTTGCTGAGTCAACATTTTGTTTTGAGCCAATATGGCATTCAAAGCATCAATTTCAAGAACTCTCTTCCTCTGAGGTGTCCCATTACTCACATAATTCCTCTCGAAAGTGTACATGAATTAGTTATTTGCAACCATGTCAATAAGTTCTTGAGCTTCTACGTGCGTTTTCTTCAGGTGAATGGATCCACCTGCAGAATGGTCCAGTGACATCTTAGAAAACTCAGATAGACCATAATAGAATATATTCAAAATGGTCCACTCTGAAAGCATGTCAGAAGGACACCTTTTGGTCATCTGCTTGTATCTTTCCTAAGCTTCATAGACGGATTCACCATCTTTCTACTTGAAGGTCTGAACATCCACTCTAAGCTTGCTCAGCTTTTGAGGAGGAAAGAACTTAGCCAAGAAGGTCTTGACCAGCTTATCCCAAGAGTCCAGGCTATCTTTAGGTTGTGAGTCCAACAATTTTTTAGCTCTGTCTTTTACAGCAAAAGGGAAAAGCATGAGCCTATAGACTTCAGGATCTACTTCATTAGTCTTAACAGTCTCGCAGATCTGCAAGAACTCAGTTAAAAATTGATAGGGATCTTCTGATGGAAGTCCATGAAACTTGTAGTTCTGTTGCATTAGAGCAACTAGTTGAGGTTTCAGCTCAAAATTGTTTGCTCCAATGGCAGGGATTGAGATACTTCTTCCATCAAATTTAGAAGTAAGTGTAGTATAATCACCAAGCATCCTCCTTGCACCTCCACCATTGTTATTGGGTTCGGCCATGTCTCTTTCTTTTTCGAGATTCTCTGTAAGGTTTTCTCTGGATTGTTGTGCTTTAGCTTCTCTTAGCTTCTTCTTCAGAGTTTTTTCAGGTTTTGGATCTGCTTCAACAAGAAAGTTCTTATCCCTGCTCCTGCTCATATAAAAAATAAGATAACAGAGAAAGAAGAGGAATCCTCTATGTCACAGTATAGAGATTCCTTTATGTGAGTAGAAGAATAAGAGAATAAAAGGAGAAAAAGGTAAGAATCCAAACACAGGGGGGAAGAGTGGGTTCAAATTCTTGAGTAGAAGAGAGGTGTTAGTAGATAAATAAATAAATAGAAGAAGATGAGAGAGAAGAGTTTTCGAAAATTATTTTTGAAAACAGGTTAGTGATTTTTGAAAATTAAGAGAAGAAATAAAATTAAAATTAAAATTTGAAACAATTAGTTAATTAAAAGAATTTTGAAAAAGAGGGAGGTATTTTCGAAAATTAGAAAGAGAAAAGTAGTTAGGTGGTTTTAAAAAAGATAAGAAACAAACAAAAAGTCAATTAGTTAGTTGAAAAAGATTTGAAAATCAATTTTGAAAAGATAAGAAGTTAGAAAAGATTTTGAAATTGATTTTGAAAAAGTTATGATTTAAAAAGATATGATTGAAAAAGATTTGATTTTTAAAATTAAAATTGATTACTTGACTAACAAGAAACTAAAAGATATGATTCTAGAATTTAAAGATTGAACCTTTCTTAACAAGAAAGTAACAAACTTCAAATTTTTTAATCAATCACATTAATTGTTAATAAAGTTTTCGAAAATTATGAAATAAAGATAAGAAAAATATTTTGAAAAATATTTTTTTTAAATTTTCGAAAGTCATAAAAGAAAAATAAAAAGGATTTGATTTTTGAAAAGGTTTTAAAAAGATAGGATTTTAAAAATTGAAAATTTGACTTGACTTATAAGAAATAGCTAAGTTTTAAAATTTTTTGACTAAGTCAACTCAAATTTTCGAAATTTATGAGAAAAAAAGGAAAAGATATTTTTTTATTTTTGAATTTTTAATGAGGAGAGAGAAAAACAACAAAAATAACTCACAACATGAAAATTATGAATCAAAACACATGATGCATGCAAGAACGCTATGAATGTCAAGATGAACACCAAGAACACTTTGAAGATCAAGATAAACATCAAGACTTATTTTTGAAAAATTTTCAAGAAAAGAAAAACATGCAAGACACCAAACTTAGAAATTTTTCATGTTTAGACACTATGAATGCAAGAATGCATATTAAAAACAACAAAAGACATAAAACAAGAAAATTTAAAGATCAAATAAGAAGACTTATCAAGAACAACTTGAAGATCATGAAGAACACCAGCATGAATTTTCGAAAAAAGAATGCATAAATTTTAAAAACATGCAATTGACACCAAACTTAAAATTTGACTCTAGACTCAAACAAGAAACACAAAATATTTTTATTTTTTTTATTTTATGATTTTTTTTGGATTTTTCGAAAAGTATATTTTTGAAAAACGAAAATAAAGAAAAAAATTTTGAAAGATTTTTGAAAATTTTTTGAAAAGAAAATTACCTAATCTGAGCAACAAGATGAACCGTCAGTTGTCCAAATTCGAACAATCCCTAGCAACGGCGCCAAAAGCTTGGTGCACGAAATTGTGATCATCAAAAATGGCGCCAAAACTTGGTAGTGCTCTTAAACGTGAATCACACTTTGTCACAACTCCACACAACTAATCAGCAAGTGCACTGGGTCGTCCAAGTAATAAACCTTACGTGAGTAAGGGTCGATCCCACGGAGATTGTTGGTATGAAGCAAGCTATGGTCATCTTGTAAATCTCAGTTAGGCGGATTCAAATCGTTATAATGGTTTTCGAAAATAATAATAAATAAAACATAAAATAAAGATAAAGATACTTATGTAAATCATTGGTGGGAATTTCAGATAAGTGTATGGAGATGCTTTGTCCCTGTTGAATCTCTGCTTTCCTACTACCTTCCTTCAATCCTTCATACTCCTTTTCATGGCAAGCTGTATGTAGGGCATCACCGTTGTCAATGGCTACATCCCATCCTCTCAGTGAAAATGGTCCAAATGCTCTGTCATAGCACGGCTAATCATCAGTCGGTTCTCGATCATGTCAGAATAAAATCCATTGATTCTTTTGCGTCTGTCACCACGCCCAACAATCGCGAGTTTGAAGCTCGTCACAGTCATTCAATCCCTGAATCCTACTGGTAGCGCGAAATTGTGATCACTACAACTTCGCACAACTAACCAGCAAGTGCACTGGGTCGTCCAAGTAATAAACCTTACGCGAGTAAAGGTCGATCCCACGGAGATTGTCGGTATGAAGCAAGCTATGGTCACCTTGTAAATCTTAGTCAGGCAGACTCAAATGGGCATAGTGATATACGAATAAAGCATAAAGATAAAGATAGAGGTACTTATGTAGTTCATTGGTAGGAACTTCAGATAAGCGTATGAAGATGCCTTCCTTTCCGTCTCTCTGCTTTCCTACTGTCTTCATCCAATCCTTCTTACTCCTTTCCATGGCAAGCTTGTGTAGGGTTTCACCGTTGTCAGTGGCTACCTCCCATCCTCTCAGTGAAAACGTTCCTATGCTCTGTCACAGCATATGGCTAATCAGCTGTCGGTTCTCGGTCAGGCCGGAATAGAATCCAGTGATTCTTTTGCGTCTGTCACTAACGCCCCGCCTGCTAGGAGTTTGAAGCACGCCACAATCATTCAATCATTGAATCCTACTCAGAATACCACAGACAAGGTTAGACCTTCCGGATTCTCTTGAATGCCGCCATCAGTTCTCGCCTATACCACGAAGACTCTGATCTCACGGAATGGCTGGCTCGTTTGTCAGGCGAGCACTCGGTTGTCAGGCGATCAACCATGCATTGTGTATCAGGAATCCAAGAGATATTCACTAGAGCCTTGATTGCTTGTAGAACAAAAGTGGTTGTCAGTGACGAACGGATTTTTGATGGTATAGAATTTCACAAGTGAAATCTCGTTGAAGTATAGTCTCTAAACCAACAATAATCCTCTCATACAAAAATTTGTTTGTCACAAGTACAAACCCCTAAAATCTATAAACCGAAGTATTTAAACCTCGGGTCGTTCTCCCTAGGATTTACAATAAAGTGTCTTGTTATTGGTTGTGAGTTATTTTGGGGTTTTTGAGATTATAGACAAGAATTAGAAAATGGCAAAGGAAATAAACTAACAACTAACAAAGCTCTTGGCAAGATATAAGAACTAGAAGTCCTATCCTAGTTATCCTCTTCAATTGTGATAACAAATTGTCCATTGCTCCCACTTAGTTAACCTCTAACTATGGAGGAAAGTCAAGTGGATGAATCAATTTGATTCCTCAAGTCCTAATCAACTCCTAAAGGAAAGACTAGCTTTAGAGGCATTCAAATTAATTAGCAACTTCTAATTATCAACCAACAAAAGAATTAGATAACTCAAGAGTCACTAATTACTTTACCTAGGCCAAGAGGAACAAAACCTACACTAAAATCCAACCAAGCATTTCATCAAACACTTGGAAGGTACAAAAGAAAAGCAAAGTAAATTGACAACAAGAATAGAATCTAACAACATTTATTGAAAGGAATTAACAACAACAATCAAAAGAAACACATTTATTATGAATTACCTTGAATTGAATTGAAAGAAAGTAGAAGGAACAATACTAGATCTACAAAATATAAGAACAACATAAAAGAGATTACACCAAAAGAATAGGAGAAGAATGATTGTAACTACAAGGAATTGAGAAGATAGAAGTAGAAGAAGATGAATCTAAATCTAAATCTAAGAACTAAACCTAATCCTAATCCTAATTCTAGAGAGAAGTGAGAGCTTCTCTCTCTAGAAACTAACTCTAACTACTAAACTAAACTAATGGTAACTAACATCTGTTTCCCTCTTCACTCCTTGGGTTAAATAGAATCAGAAATAAGTTGGATTGGGCCCACAAGGCTTCTAAAATTGCTGGCCACGTGTTGCATTAAGTGGGTCATGTGACACCATCGGCGCGTCCGCGTACCGTGCGCGTGCGCGCCCCTATGCGCGATGCAACTATGGCAAATCTTATATCGTTTCGAAGCCCCGGATGTTAGCTTTCTAACCCAACTGAAACCGCATCATTTGGACCTCTGTAGCTCAAGTTATGGTCATTTAAGTGCGAAGAGGTCGGCTTGACAGCTTTCCGGTTCTTTCATTTCTTCATGAGTTCTCCAACTTTTCATGCTTCTTTCTTCATTCCCTTGATCCAATCTTTGCCTCCTAAACCTTAAATCACTTAACAAACATATCAAGGCATCTAATGGAATCAAGGAGAATTAGATTTAGCTATTTTAAGACCTAAAAAGCATGTTTTCACTCTTAAGAACAATTAAAGGAGAAGTTATAAAACCATGCTATTTCAATGGATAAATGTGGGTAAAAGGTTATAAAATCCCCTAAAATCAATACAAGATAAACCGTCAAAACGGGGTTTGTCAGTCAGTCACCTTGTTCATAGGTGAGAATGATGATGAGTGTCACGGATCATCACATTCATCAAGTTGAAGAGCAAGTGATATCTTGGACAAAGAACAAGCGGAATTGAATAGAAGAACAATAGTAATTGCATTAATACTCGAGGTACAGCAGAGCTCCACACCTTAATCTATGGTGTGTAGAAACTCCACCGTTGAAAATACATAAGAACAAGGTCTAGGCATGGCCGTGAGGCCAGCCTCCCAATGATCTAAGAACTAGATGTCCAAAGATGAAAATACAATAGCAAAAGGTCCTACTTATAGAAAACTAGTAGCCTAAGGTTTACAGAGATGAGTAAATGACATAAAAATCCACTTCCGGGCCCACTTGGTGTGTGCTTGGGCTGAGCAATGAAGCATTTTCGTGTAGAGACTCTTCTTGGAGTTAAACGCCAGCTTTTATGCCAGTTTGGGCGTTTAACTCCCATTTAGGTGCCAGTTCCGGCGTTTAACGCTGGGAATTCTGAGGGTGACTTTGAACGCCGGTTTGGGCCATCAAATCTTGGGCAAAGTATGGACTATCATATATTGCTGGAAAGCCCAGGATGTCTACTTTCCAACGCCATTGAGAGCGCGCCAATTGGGCTTCTGTAGCTCCAGAAAATCTACTTCGAGTGCAGGGAGGTCAGAATCCAACAGCATCTGCAGTCCTTTTCAGTCTCTGAATCAGATTTTTGCTCAGGTCCCTCAATTTCAGCCAAAAAATACCTGAAATCACAGAAAAACACACAAACTCATAGTAAAGTCCAGAAAAGTGAATTTTAACTAAAAACTAATAAAAATATACTAAAAACTAACTAAATCCTACTAAAAACATACTAAAAACAATGCCAAAAAGGGTACAAATTATCCGCTCATCACAACACCAAACTTAAATTATTGCTTGTCCTCAAGCAACTGAAAATCAAATAAGATAAAAAGAAGAGAATATACTATAGACTCCAAATTATCAATGAAACTTAGCTCCAAATTAGATGAGCGGGACTAGTAGCTTTTTGCCTCCGAACAGTTTTGGCATCTCACTTTATCCTTTGAAATTCAGAATGATTGGCTTCTTTAGGAACTCAGAATCCAGATAGTGTTATTGATTCTCCTAGTTAAGTATGATGATTCTTGAACACAGCTACTTATTGAGTCTTGGCCGTGGCCCAAAGCACTCTGTCTTCCAGTATTACCACCGGATACATACATGCCACAGACACATAATTGGGTGAACCTTTTCAGATTGTGACTCAGCTTTGCTAGAGTCCCCAATTAGAGGTGTCCAGGGTTCTTAAGCACACTCTTTTTGCCTTGGATCACAACTTTATTTCTTTCTTTTTCTTTTCTTTTTCTTTCTCCCCTTTTTTCGTTTTTCTCCTTCTTTTTTTTTTTGTATTCACTGCTTTTTCTTGCTTCAAGAATCATTTTTATGATTTTTCAGATCCTCAGTAACATGTCTCCTTTTTCATCATTCTTTCAAGAGCCAACAATTTTAACATTCATGAACAACAAATTCAAAAGACATATGCACTGTTCAAGCATACATTCAGAAAACAAAAAGTATTGCCACCACATCAAACTAATTAAGCTAGTTTTAAAGATGAATTCAAAATCCTGTACTTCTTGTTCTTTTGAAATAAAAACAGTTTTCATTTAAGAAAGGTGATGGATTCATAGGACATTCATAGTTTTAAGGCATAGACACTAAGACACTAATGATCATAAGACACAAACATGGACAAACATAAGCATAAATTTTCGAAAAACAGAAAATAAAGAACAAGGAGATTAAAGAACGGGTCCACCTCAGTGATGGCGGCTTGTTCTTCCTCTTGAAGGTTTTATGGAGTGCTTGAGCTCCTCAATGTCTCTTCCTTGCCTTTGTTGCTCCTCTCTCATGATTCTTTGATCTTCTCTAATTTCATGGAGGAGAATGGAGTGTTCTTGGTGCTCCACCCTTAGTTGTCCCATGTTGGAACTCAGTTCTCCTAGGGAGGTGTTGATTTGCTCCCAATAGTTTTGTGGAGGAAAGTGCATCCCTTGAGGTATCTCAGGGATTTCATGATGAGTGGGATCTCTTGTTTGCTCCATCTTTTTCTCAGTGATGGGCTTGAGGTCATGCCTTCTCAGTTGAACCAGCTTCCCTCTTGAATTTCTCTTCTATTGCCCTCTTCACAGATGTCTGTGAGGACTTGATCCAACCTTTGATCAAAGTTGACCCTTCTTCATGGCCACAACTTCATAGAAGTGGTCTTGATGCACCCTTGAGATGAATCTCTCCATCTCCCATGACTCGGAGGAGGAGGCTTTTGCCTTCCCTTTCCTCTTTCTAGAGGTTTCTCCGGCCTTGGATGCCATAAATAGTTATGGAAAAACAAAAAGCAATGCTTTTACCACACCAAACTTAAAAGGTTTGCTCGTCCTCGAGCAAAAGAAGAAAGAAGAGAGTAGAAGAAGAAGAAATGGAGGAGATGGAGGTGGATGGGGTTTTATGAAGGATGGATATGAGTGGTGAAGAGAAAGTGGGATTGGTGGGGATCCTGTGGGGTCCACAGATCCTGAGGTGTCAAGGAAAAGTCATCCCTGCACCAAATGGCATGCAAAATCACGTTTTGAGCCAATTCTGGCGTTAAACGCCGGGCTGGTGCCCATTTCTGGCGTTTAACGCCAGGTTCTTGCCCTTTCCTGGCGTTTAACGCCAGTCTGGTGCCCCTTTCTGGCGTTAAACGCCCAGAATGGTGCCAGACTGGGCGTTAAACGCCCATCTGCTAGCCTTACTGGCGTTTAAACGCCAGTAGGTTCCTCCTCCAGGGTGTGCTATTTTTCTTCTTGTTTTTCATTCTGTTTTTGCTTTTTTCATTGATTTTGTGACTTCTTATGATCATCAACCTACAAAAAACATAAAATAACAAAAGAAAATAGTCAAAATATAATATTGGGTTGCCTCCCAACAAGCGCTTCTTTAGTGTCATTAGCTTGACAGAGGACTCTCATGGAGCCTCAGAAATGCTCAGAGCTATGTTGGAACCTCCCAACACCAAACTTAGAGTTTGAATGTGGGGGTTCAATACTAAACTTAAAGTTTGGTTGTGGCCTCCCAACACCAAACTTAGAGTTTGACTGTGGGGGCTCTGTTTGGCTCTGTTTTGAGAGAAGCTCTTCATGCTTCCTTTCCATGATGACAGAGGGATATCCTTGAGCTTTAAACACCAAGGATTCTTCATTCACTTGAATGATCAACTCTCCTCTATCAACATCAATCACAGCCTTTGCTGTGGCTAGGAAGGGTCTGCCAAGGATGATGAATTCATCCATGCATTTCCCAGTTTCTAGGACTATAAAATTAGTAGGGATGTAATGGTCTTCAACCTTTACCAGAACATCCTCTACAAGTCCATAGGCTTGTTTTTTTGAGTTGTCTGCCATCTCTAATGAGATTCTTGCAGCTTGCACCTCAAAGATCCCTAGCTTCTCCATCACAGAGAGAGGCATGAGGTTTACACTTGACCCTAAGTCACACAGAGCCTTCTTAAAGGTCATGGTGCCTATGGTACAAGGTATTGAAAACTTCCCAGGATCTTGTCTCTTTTGAGGTAATTTCTGCCTAAACAAGTCATCCAGTTCTTTAGTGAGCAAAGGAGGTTCATTCTCCCAAGTCTCATTTCCAAATAACTTGTCATTTAGCTTCATGATTGCTCCAAGGTATTTAGCAACTTGCTCTTCAGTGACATACTCATCCTCTTAAGAGGAAGAATACCCATCAGAGCTCATGAAAGGCAGAAGTAAGTCTAATGGAATCTCTATGGTCTCATTTTGATCCTCAGATTCCCATGGTTCCTCATTGGGGAACTCAATGGAGGTCAGTGCACGCCCACTGAGGTCTTCCTCAGTGGCGTTCACTTCCTCTCCTTTCTCTCCAAATTCGGCCATGTTGATGGCCTTGCACTCTCCTTTTGGATTTTCTTCTGTGTTGCTTGGGAGAGTACTAGGAGGGAGTTCAGTAACTTTCTTGCTCAGCTGTCCCACTTGTGCCTCCAAATTCCTAATGGAGGACCTTGTTTCAGTCATGAAACTTTGAGTGGTTTTGATTAGATCAGAGACCATAGTTGCTAAGTCAGAGGGGTTCTGCTTAGAATTCTCTGTCTGTTGCTGAGAAGATGATGGAAAAGGCTTGCCATTGCTAAACCTGTTTCTTCCACCATTATTGTTATTGAAACCTTGTTGAGGTCTCTCTTGATTCTTCCATGAGAAATTTGGGTGATTTCTCCATGAAGAATTATAGGTGTTTCCATAGGGTTCTCCTAGGTAATTCACCTCTTCCATTGAAGGGTTCTCAGGATCATAGGCTTCTTCTTCAGATGAAGCATCTTTAGTACTGCTTGGTGCATTTTGCATTCCAGACAGACTTTGAGAAATCAGATTGACTTGTTGAGTCAATATTTTATTCTGAGCCAATATGGCATTCAGAGTATCAATCTCAAGAACTCTTTTCTTCTGATTTGCCCCATTGTTCACAGGATTCCTTTCAGAAGTGTACATGAATTGGTTATTTGCAACCATTTCAATTAGCTCTTGAGCTTCTGTAGGCGTCTTCTTCAAATGAAGAGATCCTCCAGCAGAGCTATCCAAAGACATCTTGGATAGTTCAGAGAGACCATCATAGAAAATACCTATGATGCTCCATTCAGAAAGCATGTCAGATGGACATTTTCTGATCAATTGTTTGTATCTTTCCCAAGCTTCATAGAGGGATTCTCCATCCTTCTGTCTGAAGGTTTGGGCTTCCACTCTAAGCTTACTCAATTTTTGAGGTGGAAAGAACTTTGCCAAGAAGGCATTGACTAGCTTTTCCCATGAGTCCAGGCTTTCTTTAGGTTGTGAGTCCAACCATGTCCTAGCTCTGTCTCTTACAGCAAAAGGGAATAGCATAAGTCTGTAGACCTCAGGGTCTACCCCATTAGTCTTGACAGTGTCACAGATTTGCAAGAATTCAGCTAAGAACTGATGAGGATCTTCCAATGGAAGTCCATGGAACTTGCAATTCTGTTGCATTAGAGAAACTAATTGAGGCTTAAGCTCAAAGTTGTTTGCTCCAATGGCAGGGATAGAGATGCTTCTCCCATAGAAGTCGGGAGTAGGTGCAGTAAAGTCACCCAGCACCTTCCTTGCATTGTTGGCATTGTTGTTGTTTTCGGCTGCCATTTGTTCTTCTTCCTTGAAGAATTCGGTCAGGTCCTCTAAAGAGAGTTGTGCTTTGGCTTCTCTTAGCTTTCTCTTCAAGGTCCTTTCAGGTTCAGGGTCAGCCTCAACAAGAATGCTTTTGTCTTTGCTCCTGCTCATAAGAAAGAGAAGAGAACAAGAATATGTGGAATCCTCTATGTCACAGTATAGAGATTCCTTGAAGTGTCAAAGGAAAAGAAAAGTAGAAGACAGAAGTAGAAAATTCGAACTTATCAAAGAAGATGGAGTTCGAATTTTGCATTAAGGGATAGTGTTAGTCCATAAATAGAAGGATGTGAGAAGAAAGGAAGTAATTTTCGAAAATTAAGTAAAAGATTTTGAAAACATTTTGAAAAACACTAATTGATTTTCGAAAATAAAAGTGGGAAAGAAATCAAGTGATTTTTGAAAAAGATTTTGAAATTAGAAGTCAAAAAGATTTGATTGAAAACTATTTTGAAAAAGATGAGGTTAAGAAGATATGATTGATTTTAAAAATATGTGATTGAGAAAATATGATTTGAAAACAATTTTAAAAGAGATTTGATAAAAAAAATTAATGACTTGCCTAACAAGAAAAGATATGATTCAAACATTAAACCTTTCTCAACAGAAAAGGCAACATATTTGAAATGTTCAATCAAATCATTAATTGTTAGCAAGCATCTTTGAAAAGTATGGACTATCATATATTGCTGGAAAGCCCAAGATGTCTACTTTCCAACGCCGTTGAGAGCGCGCCAATTGGGCTTCTGTAGCTTCAGAAAATCCACTTCGAGTACAGGGAGGTCAGAATCCAACAGCATCTGCAGTCCTTTTCAGTCTCTGAATCAGATTTTTGCTCAGGTCCCTCAATTTCAGCCAGAAAATACCTGAAATCACAGAAAAACACACAAACTCATAGTAAAGTCCAGAAAAGTGAATTTTAACTAAAAACTAATAAAAATATACTAAAAACTAACTAAATCCTACTAAAAACATACTAAAAACAATGCCAAAAAGGGTACAAATTATCCGCTCATCACCTACTCAGAATACCACAGACAAGGTTTAGACTTTCCGGATTCTCATGAATGGCCGCCAATAATTCTAGCTTATACCATGAAGATTCTGATTAAGGAATCCAAGAGATATTCGTTCGTTCTAAGGTAGAACGGAAGTGCTTGTCAATCACGTGTTCATAGGTGAGAATGATGATGAGTGTCACGGATAATCATATTCAACATGTTGAAGTGCAACGAATATCTTAGAATAAGAACAAGCTGAATTGAATAAAAGATAATAGTACTTTGCATTAAAACTCGAGGTACAGCAGAGCTCCACACCTTAATCTATGGTGTGTAGAAACTACACCGTTGAAAATACATAAGTGATGGTCCAGGCATGGCCGAATAGCCAGCCCGCAAAATGTGATCAATAGTCTCCTAATATGAACAATAGATTAAAACTAAGACCAAAGATGTGGTCAAAAATACACTAGTACAATAGTAAAAAGTTCTATTTATACTAAAACTAGCTACTAGTGTTACAGAGATAAGTGATTGATGCAGAAATCCACTTCCGGGGCCCACTTGGTGTGTGCTTGGGCTGAGCTTGAGCTTTACACGTGCAGAAACTTCTCTTGGAGTTAAACACCAAGTTGTAACGTGTTTTTGGCGTTTAACTCTGGTTTGTGACGTGTTTCTGGCGTTTTACTCTAGAATGCAACGTGGAACTGGCGTTGAACGCCAGTTTGCGTCATCTAAGCTCGAACAAAGTATGGACTATTATATATTTCTAGAAAGCTCTGGATGTCTACTTTCCAACGCCGTTAAGAGCGCACCATTTGGAGTTGGATAGCTCCAGAAAATCAATTTCAAGTGCAGGGAGGTCAGAATCCAACAGCATCAGCAGTCCTTTGTCAGCCTCCTATCAGATTTTTGCTCAGGTCTCTCAATTTCAGCCAGAAAATACCTGAAATCATAGAAAAACACACAAACTCATAGTAAAGTACAGAAATGTGAATTTTTCATAAAAACTAATGAAAATATCCCTAAAAGTAGCTAGATCCTACTAAAAATTACCTAAAATCAATGCTAAAAAGCGTATAAATTATCCGCTCATCAATACTGCAATTACTTTTATCTGGTGACATCATTTTTAACAACGGACTTTCTCCACTTAACTACTATTAGTGAAGAAATTTCTTAAAAATAAGCTTATTAATAATTTGTGAGATTTTAAAATCCCTACAAATTACAAATAAAACTCTCTATAAAACTAATTTTTCGTTGATATTTAACAAATTTTCTAACAAAGGGATCGTATTGTCCCAAAATGAAAAAAAATTAAGGATTGAAATAGCTATCTCTTTTGGACAAGAGTCACCTTGTCCTTCGTAAAAATGGAAAAGGATCAGGTTGGGTGTTTACTCCTTTAAAATACATGGCATCCAATCCTTATTTTTCTTTCACCTTTCCAGTTTAGGCATACAAATTTATAGGACCGTAAACTTCTATGATTCTCATACTTTTAAAGATTGGGAGTTCTTATGATTCCAAATGATGGAGATAACCGATTGCATCTAGCCATCATTTATATCCGAGTGGATCTCGATAGAAAGGGTGGTAGTGGGTAGGGTTTAGAGCCAACTCTAACCCTATCCTACTCGCGGGTTGAAAGCAACTAAATCCTAGCTCACTACAAGAAAATGCTGAGAGTCGTCGGATTTACCGTCGAATTTAGCAGCGACAAATACAGTCAGAATTCGTCATGTCAAATAATTATCGGCAGATAATCGTTTCTGATGGTAAAACCGTTGATAACTTTTGGCGGAAAACCATTATAAATAGGCGCCAACTTTAGCGTCGGAGTTACCGTCGGAAAAATTCTATGGTAGACATGTTTAATGGAATGTTGCGTTTTGGTGATCCACTCCACGTTACCATTAGAAATATCCACCGGTAAATCCGACGGTAACCATGTCCTAAATTAGAGCCGCGAACCCCTTTCCCCTCATTTCAAATTCACTCACTCTCTCTCTCTCTCTCTCTCTAACTTCTCATATTCATTTCTCTCTCTAACCTCTCACCCTCTCACTCTCTCTCTAACCTTCTCATCTCTCCTTTCTGTCAATCTCTTCCGCTGCTGCTGCTTTCGTAAATGTTGTTGTCGCTGCTACTGTAACGCCCTTGCCGCTTCTGCTTCTGTCACCACTGCACTTCCACCTCTCTTCTCTGTTCTCTCTTGTTCTGCATTCAAGGTTTGTTTTAACTCTATTTATTTCAAATTCAATTATATCAAGTTAATTAATTAGTTAGTAGAGTTAGTTTAATTTTTTGTTTTAGTAGAGTTAGGTGGTTAGGATAGGTTAGAATATGTTAGATTAGACTCTGAGATTGATGAAAAATGTTGGATTATTAAGTTGTTTGCTGATTACTGCTATTGAAATTGTTTAAAAAATGTTTGACTGTATTAACAATGAAGGAGCTGTTTGTATATTATCTTCATAATGATTTAAAAAATTAACTAGTTAAGAAGGGTTTATGGATATTTGGTTTAGATGGAACCCTTGATGGGTGAAAAAATCCGAATTTTAAGAGAGACTCTGTCAAAATTTTTATAAGATTTTTAGTGAAATCGAAAAAATTAAAATTATGTTTTCGAAATTGTTATAATTAATTGTTAAGTTGCTGTATTTTTGTGCAATTGTTAATTTAAATAATTATTTTTATCTTAATTTATAATTTTTATTTTGTTAAGTTGGTACTATGATAAATATTTATGGCATTTACAAGATAAGTATATATGTATATATTCATTTGGTTCTTATGAAAAAAAATTTTCTCCTTTACAATTAGTATGTTATTGCTCCATAAGAACTTGTTAGTTTGCTAAACTAACCAGAACACTTATTCATTTTAATTTAATTATTTTGAAATTAAAACACTATGTAATTTCTCTTTCTTTTTTAAATTTACTAAACTAAAACACTTTTAGAATTATTTGTTATTTCTAAATTCTTTTTATGTTATTATTTATTGGTGTTTGTTATATTATTAATATATTATTGATATATAATTAATATATTCGCTATAGACATGACAACAGGTAGTAGAGGTAGATTGAGTAGATCATGTGGTAGAGGGCGGGCTTCCACCGAATCCCACAGGGCTGCCCAGTCATCTCCCTTTACCCTAACTACCCCGTCGACTTCTGTGACGTTACAAGCGGGTCCATCAAACTAGCAATTCATCATGGTCCCAAACCCGAACTAGGTGCCTCCTTCTGTAATGCCCCTGCAGGTGCAGCGACGATGTCAACAGAGTTCGCGGTAGGTGATTCCTCTAATGCCCCGCGTAGGATGCTCCTCCACTACTGCCCATTATGTGGCTGAGGATTTGGCCCCATGGTATGCAGTCATGAGTTCAATTTTTTTATATTAATTTTGTTTATATTAAGTTTGTTTATCTTATGTGTTTGTTAATGTAAGATATTTTTCTCTGACATGTTTGCACCAAACCCTAATGCATGCACACAGGAGATATCCGAAGTCATTAAGTCCATGTACGACCACCCATGGCCAACCTACACGCAGATTCCGGCTGGGACCTGAGAGCATTGGTTTCAGAAATGGGTGGTAAGAATCCAATTTGATTTGAATTAATTAA
This sequence comes from Arachis stenosperma, assembly GCF_014773155.1. Classification (NCBI taxonomy): domain Eukaryota; kingdom Viridiplantae; phylum Streptophyta; class Magnoliopsida; order Fabales; family Fabaceae; genus Arachis; species Arachis stenosperma. The sequence continues at coordinate 65,549,992 of NC_080383.1, forward strand.
CTATATTTGAACTGTATTTTATTCCAACTAACTAATCTTGGTGAATCACTTTGTGTAGTTGAAATTCATATGGGATGCAGAACACAGTGTCATGATGAGGAAGATCTATAATCACCGGGTAGCCAAACGACTTCAGCAGATGATGAGCAACATTTGTTAGGGGAAAGACCACCGGACATCGTGGATCTGTTCAAACATCAAGCGTGAATTGGATGTCTATTTTAGAGATAACAACGAGTTCAAGCATTGTTGTCTGACTAATGTCGCTAACAAGGCTTCGCCCAAGTCGTCGAGGTATACGAGTGGTCTGCGGCTCATTATATGAGTTTAAATTAATCCTAGGTTTCAACTTTATATGGTTTAAAGTCAATTATTTAACTATTATCCTAATCACAATTAACATATGTTATGTAGGAAGAGTATATATAGAGGATGGAGGCCGCAACCCAGCAATCTTAGCCGCCTAGTGGGGCTGACGAAGCCGGCTCCGAGACCTCAGTGGTGGATCCTGATAGGATTTAACGTGAGACCGCCTCTAAACCCCACAAGAATTGCCACTTTGGGTTGGGGTCGTTCTTCACCAATGGCCTCCGCGTTGGCGGCTTCCTCTCCCTCTGCCTCTGCCACTAGCCTTACTAATCCCCAAGAAGTTGTCGACTTAAGGGAGGAGGTGCAAAGGCTAACATAGGAGGTGTACCAACAGGTGGACCAGTCTGAAAAGTGGTATCAAGAGATCTTTGCACGTGTTGCTATCAGCTTGGCCCTGACAGAGAAGCTGGAGCAGCTTGAGTGATTATGACAGCAGATGGAGGAGTTCAACCACAAGATGTGCGCTGGATCAGCAACGTTGCTGGTTCCAATGGCGCTACTAGTTCCAGCGGCAACGCTGCTGGTGGGGCACCGACAGCAGCACCTACTCCGCTACCTCAACAGGGGGACCACGACACCACTAACGATAACGTTGAAGATTACCGGGATCTATAGGGTTTAGGGTTTTATGTATTTTTGTTTGTCTATTTCATTGTATTCTACATTTGTGACATTTTATTTTATTTAGACTGTAACACCCCTTTACCCTAAGTCTTACCTCGCGCCGTAAAGCGAAGGATAATAAAGTACCACGATAGTTCTAAGGCTCATATAATATTAGGAAGAAATACTAATACTAGAAGTCCGATGACGAAATAAAAGCTCAAATTGCATAAAGCGAAATTACGAAACATGAAGCGTTCACGCACGATAACTAAACGCATAGGTACAAACAGAACAAGACATAATATATGTAATACCTTGTAGATAGCTCCAAGGTACACAAGATAATAATTAAAATAAACAAGATGTATATATATAAGTATAATATACCAAAGAAAGGACTAGTCACGACCTGCGGAGTTTAGGATGGCTAGTAAAACTGAATACAACAGAATTTTGAAGTTTTAAAACAGCAACAACCTATCTCTCAAAGCTTTTCAGAAATAAAGCCTCTAAGGCAACAACGTCAACTATACAAAAGGTGAGAGAATAACTACAACAAAAGTAAAATGAAATGAAACGTAAGAAAGATCATACTTCGCTTTGTCACCATATCCGCAAACTCACCGTGGTGGATTGCGACCTGCATCTGAAAAACAACAACAATATATGGTATGAGAACTGGAGGTTCTCAGTATGGTAACAATGCCCAATATATAAGATATAAGGTTTCGGGGCGCCAAAGACAATCCTAGAACTTCACATCGATAGAAATATTCAAGCTTAACATAATTAAATAACTTAAACCATATCTATAAACAGGGTTATCTAACTTAGGGGATTTCTAACTAATACCAAATTTACACCGCTGTCCCACAACCTTCGCCAACCTAGCCTTTGTGCGATCCTATCGCCACCGCCTACCAAACCTCCTCAATCCCAGCAGAAGACACAATTAATGCATACAAGTAAAGCACAAGTAATAAACATATACAGCAAGTAATCAAATAGCAAGTAGACATGTGATTCATTTAGGCATACTGAAGATAAGCAAAGCAGACAAACACATAGAAGATGCATATGATGAATGTCTATCCTATTGGCTCATGATATCACTTGTTGGTCCATAAATACCAACCCAACACATCCTTTCGGATGTAGCTTTTCTACCACTCCCATGGATATAGTGCCAGGCACACTCGCATGCGTAACCCAAGAATATAGTGCCTGGCACACTCTTGCAGTAGAAAAGGTTATTAATCATAATTCATTACCAGGGACATAATGCCCTATACATTATCGTACTTAACCCAATGATATAGTGTTTGACACACTCTCAACATTCAACAAGATCATCTTTCTTTTTGAGTTATCACCATACTTAACCCAAGGATATAATGCCTGGAACACTTCCATTCATACTCATTCCATTAACCATAAACATTCATTTTCAAGTCCCAATCTCATCATCCATCATCAATATCTCAAGTTCATCATCAACCCCGTTCCCCATTGGTTCACAAGACAAAACCACCCAACTGACATACCAAGCCTAAGTCACCGTCTTCTAAATTTATACATAAATTACCAATTAGTTCACTAACTCATCTCTATTAGTCTTAAGGCCTAATTGCTAGTTAACAATCTTAAATAATAGATAGAGAAGTTTAAAAAGCTAGAGAACTCTTGAAAAGTGAAGAAAAATCTGTATGCATACGCATGCATTATGTATGCGTATGCATACATACAATTTAGCCCATTTCGCGTATGCATACACATGTATGCATACGCATAGGTGCCAAACAGAATGGCATGTATGCGTATAGGGGTGGGGGTATGCGTACGCATGCACTCCCAGGCTTAGAAAATTTTATAAAGTTGCAAAAATCAGTTTTAAACTCCAAATTTTAAACGTTCATAACTTCCTCTACAAAAATCCATTTTCATCAAACTTTATATCAATTTAAAGATCTTTGAATTTAACTTTAATTTAAGAAAATTTCAACTAATGTCGAAAACTAAGGCTCAAGTTATGATCCGTCAAAGTTCACTAAAAATCAAGTTTTACACAAAATCACCAAAGTTCTTAAATTTCCAAATTCCATAACCAAAACAAACCAAAACATACCCAAACATCATAAAACACTACCACACACTACCCTTTACCATTCTATTGTACTTTTATCACTTTCACACTTAATTCGCTCAACCTTTCCACCATAAATAAACACAAATCCATAATTCCCAACTTAAGATCTCAATCATCAACAATTTGTACAATTCACTCATCATAAACATCATTCATCACCTCTCATCATAAATCCTCATAATTATCATTATTCAATCTCAATCTCAATCATCAATACCATTCACCAACAATAATATCATAAATCATCAATATCCTTCATCAATCATCATAATCACAAATAACAACAATACTCATCATATTATCATTATAATTCATATATCACACATTCCTATATTACATATCATCCTCCTCATCATCGAACATAATTTCACATATAATTAATCATACATCAACATCATTCAATCCTATCTTAGGGTCAACTAACCTAAGTGTCCAGAAACATTACATATTACATAAAAAAAACCGAAATCATACCTTGGTCGATTCCCAATATTCTCAAACACCAAACTGGATTCCAACAAGCTTCCACCAAGCTCCAAACCACCAAAGCCAAACCAAAAGCAACCACCAACTCCAAAAACAAGCTTCATACATACAACATAACCATGCATTAACAACTAAAGCTCACACTACACCAAACCACAAGGATATAGAGGTTCCTTACCTTATCCATCGGCGATTGGGGCAAAGCCCGATAATTACCCGCTACTAGAGATCACCTAAATAACCAAAACCACAAAACCTACTCAAAAACTATAACAAAAAAATGCACAGAAAATAGGGTAGGAAACTGGAGCTTGAGAATAGAGTTCTTACCAGAAAAACTTAGATAGAAATAAAGAGCTCGACAAGAGCTTTGCGTAGCCACAAATGGCTCGTCAATCGGAGCTCCGTAACTCAAGTTATGGCTCCGGGAAGGTGATGCTGAATAGTGACAATGAGGTTTCACCCCCACCATCACCTATCCGAGCTCCCTCTCTCTCTCTTCCCATCAAAATGAGGTTAAAGCTCATTAAACACACACATATATGTTGAATCTTGGGCCCAGTCCAACTCGTTAGCGGTTTAGCCCGTTGGGCCAAAACCTTTAAGATTAGAGTCCGGTTTTCAATTCTAAATTATTTTTGTGCTTTTAAAATAATAAATTTCATTTTCCAAAATACGCTGTATCAGGCAAACTAGAGTCGGTACTGTCGGCTTAAGCTCTGGTACGTATTTTTACAAAAATTTTTTGTAAAAGATACATTTTCCAACTAAAAAAAATTCATTGAAATCAAATTTCACCTTTTTTTTTCAAAATATCATTTCTATATTTTCGAACATATTTCGGGCAATTAAATTATTATTATATTAAAGCGGTTAAGCCGGTTCCTACATAGACCATTTATTTGTTAATAAAATAATTTGTTGATTGCTGGCAACTTTAAATTTTTGCTAACAATTTTGTTAACAAGAGTCTACTAATTGTGGCTTAACTGTACCAAAAAATTAAAAAATAAAATTAACATTACTGTAGGATTTACGTCGGATAAATACGAAGGTAACTTAACCTAAACACATGAAACGGCGCCAAAGTTACCGTTGAATGTATCTGATGGCAACTATCAACAGAATCTCGCCAAATCCATTGAAAAGATCGACGAAAAATTTGCCAGTAATTAGCATCGAACAAAACAATTCGTTGGTAAGCAATTTCTCGCGAGATTTATACTGCCAATCCAAGGACGATGGTAAATCTGACAATAATCTTTTTATCAGCAAATTTAATTGATTAATCTGACAATAAATCCGATGGTACTCAACGTTAAGAATATCATACTTAAGTCATGATATTGCTAAAGGTAAAAACATTACGTGAAAACCTTATATTACCTACTTACATATATAGCAGCCTTAATTTTTTTATACAAGTAAATACATACATACATACATACATACATACATACATACATACATGCATCTTCCATATCTCAATAAAATCAACAATTATCACAATCCAAAAGCTACATCATTAGTCATGAATAAAATACATCAAATACACTTATGTAAATAATTATATACATATAACAAATAATTCCTATTCCTCTGTACAAAATTTATAACAATATTAAGGCGAGGAAAAAATCATAACTAAATACAATTTCATTTCAAAAATACAACAATAAATGTCAGCAGCATCTTGAGATTCTTTCTCATCAGTTTTCCTGAAAATATTGGATGTAGGAGGTGAGAACCAAACCACACGGTCTCTGCAAGGGGATTTCAAAATTCTCACAAAAAGATATGTAAAATAAAATCTAGTTTATGACAGTGATCAATGCTTGTCTTATGAACTTTTCTCTTGTAAATTTTTCTGATTTATCTTTCGAATCCCTTGTAATTTCATTGTCACTCTTTCATAACTCATTTCTCAATACTATTTTTTTCTAAATTATTCTTTTTTATAATTAATCGATTTAAATCACTGCTACTTGTTTTTCCTTATTTCCGATCAACCCATAGGAATTCGACCCTACCCGCGAGTTTTCACAAATATGCAATACTATTATATAACTTAATGAATAGACTACAGTGGTACGGCATTGGAGTCTGAACAGAGCACGAAGCATGGAGCACGGGGAGGCTGAAGTCTGAATGGAGCACACGAGTAGCCGAACACGGAGCACGACGACCAAACCAGCAGATGTCGGTGATGTGAGCGAGCAGCGCTGATAAGGGGAGTAAGGGCAGACGCGGAGTTACAGAGAGATTGAGTTTTGAGAGAAGAAAATCATATATTAGGATTCTTCAAGAGTTTGAGGGCTATGAATCTGTGATTTGAGTGTAAGAGTGTGATAAATTATTTATGTATCACTAAAATAGAATTGGTTTTTGTATTAAGAAAAAGTGTTAAATTATGAAATGATGATCTTGGATTAGTGATAAAAACTTTTTACACTAAGTGAGAGGTCATTGGTTTAACACTCACCTATAACATATTTTTAAAACATATACATATATAAAATGCGAGTTGTTCAGGTAGGGTTAAGACTCAATCCGCACCTTACTCGACCTGCACTCAAATCCGTTCTGCACTCAATGCTACCCGCAAGCCTGCAACGAATCGAATTGGGTCGAATTGAATACCCACGAATAGAATAGTACATGTTGCCAACAAATATTAAAGAGAAAAACCCAAAACAGCCCCTGACAATTACCTCAAAAGATAACGAGGCCCTTGACAAAAAAAATACCCAATCCAACCCTTGAGCTTTACTTTTATGAGACTGATTAGTCCTTGTACCAAAAAAAGTCAATGTTATTTTTTTTTAGCACAGGGGCTAATCAATCCAAAAAAAAAGATTAGGGATTAGATTGGGTGTTTTTTTTAGAGGTCTCATTGTCCTTTCAAGATAATTGTCAGGGATTGAGTAGAATATTCCCTCAATATTAAATGTCTTGACAAAAAAAATATTAAATGTTTTATTTAAATTATAAATTTTAATAATTAAGTTAATCAAGATCCAAGAAGGATAAAGATTAGCATACATGACATACTTTTTAGTCTGCGTTTTACCATATATATATATGACAACATAATTATAATACATAGCTCATTTTGAAAACAATTTCTTACATCCCCTCCTCTTTTCTCTTATCAGTTTTTATTTAGCGGTTTCTTTTGGAATAATAAATTTTTAGAAATATATATGGATATTAATTTTTTAAACAAACTAAAAATAAAAAAAAATCAAAATATTAAACATAACACAATATAATCCAATATAATTTAACCTAAAAGATAAAAATTTATAATTTATTCATTAAAAATATAAAATAAAATTAAAATATAATATAAAAGTCATTCAATATCAACCATTTCAAAAATTTATAATTATATATTTATGTATTATCGGTCACATTTTTAGAATAATATTTTTTAAATCTCATATTATCAAAATCAATAATAACTATAATTCTAAATTTTAGGTTTTCATATAAACAAAATCAAGGATTATATTATAATTTTACGTCATGAGGATTTAGTAGATATATGTGGTGCGAGAATTTATTCTCCAGTTCTTTTTTTGTTTATTTGTAAAGACAATTTTCATCCCACAGAGACATAGCAAATCTCGATTTTTGTTCCTGTTACGAATTAGCCCTCGCGGATACTCATTTTAACGAATTTTTTGCTTTCCTTAAATATAAGAAAAATCTATACCAAATTTTTTTTTGTATTTAATGTGATATAATCTCGTGGCCTAATTTTGTCTCTAGAATGTATATTTTGAGTTGCATATAAAGTTAGCAATGAATTGGATCGAGTTAATCTCCACCTAATCATATATATTCATATGTTTAAAATTTCTTTAAAAATCAGTCCTATCTTATTTGATCTACAGATTAAAAATTTTTAAATCTAAACCTTATCTACACCTTAAAATTCTTAAAATTCTTCGTTCGACCTTACTTAATATATATATATATATATATATATATATATATATATTGAAAAATTTAATCCTAATTTTAAAAGTGTCTTTCCTTCTCTTTATAACATTAATATTGCGTTGTCCCACTTCCCAATCATTCCAAAAGACCAGAACTTATAAATTCCAATCTTTCATAGCATCACAATCATACCCATCGCCATTCCTGCTCAATGTTTATCGTGTCGTCACTCTCTCACTGCTTTATTATCTCTGATCGCGACGTCCTTTTCCTTTTTTACTGCTATATTGTAATAATATTTTTTAATTTTTTTAATTTTTTATTATAATTTTTATATAAATGATCAATATAAGAAAATGAAAAATGAAATTTCACAACAAATAAAAATTCGCTGAGAATGGAGATGAAGGATAATATTCTCCTACCACAAATTGAAACAGGGACGGAAAGCGTGAAGGTATCTCCCATTTCCTACCTATTCCATAACTATTCCTAATTTGATGTAGTACATGAAAACTTGCATAGAAGGTGAATATCACTAACATTTTTGCTTAAAGGGTAGCGAAAATGTTTATTTTATTTGGTTCCATTTTTGCTATGCCATTGACGAAAATTGAGAGCTTGAATTTTTTTTTCACATTTTTATAGTATAGTTATCAAAAATTCTATAAATTTAATTTTCACAATCCGGGCTTACAAAAATACTATTTAATACATAAATTGATAAATTTTCTATTTTTTAATTGATACTAATAAAAAATATTATTTAAATAAAAAATCTCTTATTCTTCTATACCCATTTTAGTGGGGTACAATATTAAATAAAAAGAACTTAAAAACTTAAATAAAAAAAAAACTTTAAAGGTATTTAACTTATTTTTATATAATAAAAGTGATACACTTTAAAACACATTTTTATATAATTTGCTAACAAGTACAAATGATACTTATTATAATTTTTATTTTTAATAAAATATATTATTGTATTAAAGTGAGTCATAATAAAAGTTGATACTATGTTTGAAAAAATGAACCGACTTAATGGTTGGATTGGAAAACCGATGACTTAGTAATGAGCGAAAAGTGAAGCTCATGGATATCGGCAAGTGTACTGGATCGTTTAAGTAATATAAGTGGATATTATTCTCACGAAAATTAAAGGATTGAGCACGTAAATATCGAATTAAATTAATAGTTAGATCAATAGAACATAGATCGAGAAATGTTAAAAAATCCTAAAATGCTTGAATGTTGAAGTGTTGCAAATTGAATGCTTAATTGTTGAATTGTGAGAAATCAATAGTGGATAGTATCTAAAATTTTGGAGATGTTCATGTTCGTAGGAGAATCAAACTTTGTTAACCTAACTCTAAAGCTTGCTAATCTCTGTTCACAATGAATCTTAAATAATTGATTTTTAATGTCTCGATTTCTTGGTTTCTTCTCAATTAACCAATTGCCAATGTCTTGGTCAATAGATTAATTGAAAAGGTTAAGTGCGAAATCCGATTCAGTTCCTCATAAGATTCAATAGTAGTGCTTTGGTCGGATTATATATCGCGTATCCCAGCTAGTTCTATCCGATTGAATCTTTTGAGAAAACACAATTTCAAGAATTGTCCTAATTCAAATTATATGTCACGTATAGAAAATCATGTATTATGTCGCACACTTAGAAAATCACTATGTTTAGTTGATTTAAAAGGTCATGTGAATGATGAGTTTTCAAGCACAATTTGAATATTAGTTCAGTCGAATCAGTAAACAAATCCAAAACAAAATTAGCATACCTATCGATGCTACTAATCCTATGAAAAACGAAATACTCAATCATGAAATAGATTAATGCAAAGCTTTAAAACAAAAAAAAAACTTAGATTAATAAACTATCAAAACATGAACAGAACTCTTAATCTTTTAACAAAAGTTTAATTAGTAAATGTTATCTTTTGTTTTAAAATAAATAAATATATACAAAAATATTTTTTATTTATTAAGATCGATTATTATACAGTATTATTTGGAATTACATAATATAAAAAAATTAAAATATTTTATATTACTTGAAAATAATTAAATTATTTTATATTACAGAAAAATAATTAGATTATTTATTAAAAATTTAAAAATTATAATAGTTAATTTTGTTAAAATATATTATTATTATATAACATAATTTTTTATTCAAATATTTGTAAACAAACATTTTATTCAAAATATTACATATAACATTTTTTTAACAAAATTAACTATTACATAATAATATATTGTCTAATGTCGTTGGAGAGTTATAAAGCGAAAAAAAAAAAGGAAGAGACCATTTTCTACATGATCTATGCCAAATTGTTTTACCACATCACAATTTTATATACCTTCCAAACCATACAAAAAAGCTTAATTAATACTAATATTATTATGGGTAAAATACGAAATTAAACTAAATAGAAGAAGAAATTACACATTTCTACCAAAGTAAAATTCGTTACCTGAATCACTCAAAAGTATATTTTAATATAATTCGAATGAGACTCATTCAAACTAGGAAAATCAATAGTAATTTGAATTAGACCAATTCAAATTAATAGGAAAGTGTAATTTAAATTTGACCAATTCAAATTATGCATGCATTTAGTCTTAGGGTAGTTCAAATCAGCTCGATTCGAATTATGCATGCATGTTGTGTTAGGGTAGTTCGAATCATACTAATTCGAATTAGACAAGGAAGCAATAACATAGTAGTTCAAATGAGGGTGTTTTGAATTACGAAACCCCAGGCGTGTATAAATATGGTGTAAACATGAATTTCTCTCATTAGAGTGAAACACAATGGCTAGTGAAGAGAGTGTTTTAGTATTGGTACACTATAGAGAGTTGATTAAGAAGAAAATACGTTCTGGTGTTAAGTTTACCGATAAGGATCTCCACAATATTTTTCTGAAACCTACAACAAGCTTCGCTGAGTTTCTGAATTCTATAATACCGAAACTAGGTTGCAAGGCATGAAACAGGTTGAGAAGTTATTCTATCGCATTTCGATTTCTATTTTGCGAGATGATGTAAAATACGATTCATTTGTCATAGGGAGTGACGAGAATTTGGAGATTCTGTTCCATTGTCATAGGCAGTTTCTCGAGGTAAGGATACCTGAGCTGTTGGTAAAGCTTGTAGATGTGGTTTCTAGTTCAGGTGGTTGGAATCGGAATATCCAAACTCCAGCAACGGCAGCCTGTTCTAGTTCGAGACCTGTTAGTGCATCTTCATCCGTGCCAATGATTGCAACTCAGGAAATGGTGGTAGCTTTCCTGTCCTTTGCAGTTGATCTCAACCGCAGTGGTGACATAGAAGTTGGAATCATTGATAGGGCGTCGGTTTCATTACAACGTGGGGTACCAGATGGTATAGACAATGCATTGCCGGATGATGATGACGTTGATGATGTGGATCCGGACATCATTGCCGATGATAGCGATGATGACATAGCAGCGAGTAATCTAGCTGATACTGGCGGAGCGTCTAGCTCAGGGACTCAGCAATACCTCCTGCACTTTTTATGTTTGGACTTGGATGTCATGAGAGAGTAGGGAGTTTCTAGGGAATCTATTGGATTTGGTACCAGAGATACTCAGGGTACCGGAGGCCTATCATAGTTTCAGGTTGGTCAGCAGTTTCAAGATAAAGAGGAGGATGTGTTAAGCGTGAAGACATATAGCATCCGACGCGGGGTACAGTTGACAAACCCCGTTTTGACGGTTTATCTTGTATTGATTTTAGGGGATTTTATAACCTTTTACCCACATTTATCCATTGAAATAGCATGGTTTTATAACTTCTCCTTTAATTGTGCTTAAGAGTGAAAACATGCTTTTTAGGTCTTAAAATAGATAAATATAATTTACCTTGAGTCCATTAGATGCCTTGATATGTTTGTTAAGTGATTTAAGGTTTAGGAGGCAAAGATTGGATCAAGGGAATGAAGAAAGAAGCATGAAAAGTTGGAGAACTCATGAAGAAATGAAAGAACCGGAAAGCTGTCAAGCCGACCTCTTCGCACTTAAACGACCAGAACTTGAGCTACAGAGGTCCAAATGATGCGGTTCCAGTTGGGTTAGAAAGCTAACATCCGGGGCTTCGAAACGATATAAGATTTGCCATAGTTGCTATACGTATGGTGGCGCGCACGCGCAAAGTACGCGCACGCGCCGTTGCTGCCACCTAGTTCACTTAAAGCAACATGTGGCCAGCGATTTTAGAAGCCTTGTGGGCCCAATCCAACTCATTTCTGATGCTATTTAAGCCAAGGATTGAAGGGGAATCAACATACACTTCAGACTTTTCATACTTTAGAAGTTAGTTACCAATTAGTTTAGAGTTAGAGTTAGTTTCTAGAGAGAGAAGCTCTCTCTTCTCTCTAGAATTAGGATTAGGATTAGGATTAGTTCTTAGATCTAGGTTTTAATCTTTGCTTTCTTCTACTTCTACATTTCAATTCTTTGTTGTTAGATTCATCTTCTTTTACTCTTTTGTTGTAATTTCCTTTATGTTGTTCTTACATTTTGTTGTAAAGCTACTTTTGTTTCTTCTACTCTCTTTCAATTCAATCAAGGTAATTCATAATAGTTGTGTTCATTTGATTTGTTGTTGTTTAATTCCTTGCAATTGAGTAGTGTAGATTTACTTTTCTTGCAATTTTACTATGCTTTCCTTTTATGCCTTCCAAGTGTTTGATGAAATGCTTGGTTGGATTTTAGAGTAAACTTTTATACTCTTGGCTTGGAAAGGTAACTTAGGACCTCTTGAGTTACTAATGTCCAAGTGATTGATGATTGGGAGCCATTGACTCTAGTTCTCACTAATTGAATTAGTGGAGAGTTAGGACTTATGGACTAGGATTGATATAGCTCATTTGACTTTCCTTTACTACTAGTTAGAGGATGATTTAATGAGATTAATCCTTGCCAATTCTCATATTGTGGTTAGTGATTAGGATAGAGATCCTTGACCACCAACCCTTGCCAAGACCTTTTTAGGCTTTAGTTTACTTTCTTGCAATTTATCTTTCAGGCTTCTTATTAAAACCCCAAAATAACTCACAACCAATAACAAGACACTTTTTTGTAATTCCTAGGGAGAACGACCCGAGGTTTCAATACTTCGGTTTATAAATTTAGGGGTTTGTTACTTGTGACAAACAATCTTTTGTATGAAAGGATTATTGTTGGTTTAGAAACTATACTTGCAACGAGAATTCATTTGTGAAATTCTAAACCGTCAAAAATCCAATCGTCAAAATGGCGCCGTTGCCGGGGAATTGCAATGGTGTTATGTTATTGGTTATTGTATATATGTGAATAGTGTGAATATCTTGCTTTTGCTTTATTTTCCAATTTTTGTTAGTTTTATTTTGCTTTTCCATTATGAATTCTCACCTTGGCTATGAGTTTGGTTATCAACATGTTGTAGGAAGTGGAGATTACAATGAAGAGATGTATCAAGGATGGAATAACCAAAGGTGGGAGGAGCCATATGCATATGATCAATCCTCATGGCAACAACCTCCACCAATGCACTATGAAGAAGAGCCATTCCATGATGCATACCAATCAAATGGCTATGGTGAATCTCCTTGTGACTTTCAAGAACCACCACCATATGCCTATGAACCATATCCTCAACATAACTCCCAACCACACTCACAAGCCCCTTCTTACCAACCACCTTCATATGACCCTAATCCATATTCATCCTACCAACAACCATATGAGCCATATGAACCACACATAGAGCTACCACCACCCCAACATCAATATTTTCAAGAGCCACCCCCTCCATATTATTACCAAGATGAACCACCTCCAACATACGAAAATTTTCAACCACAAGATGAATACTACTTTCCACCACAACCTCCCATGGAAGAATACTCATATCCATTGATCCAAAAGCCACATGATCCTAATCATATTATCCAAGAGGAACAAGAGTCAAGGGATCATCTCAAGGAAGCATTGGAGCAATTTCAAGCAACCATGGAGTGTGTTGTGCAACAAGTGGAAAGAATGGAAAACATTGAACCACCACAACTCTACTAAGAAGAACCACCTTCCTACTATGAACCCTTCCCCCAAAATGATGAATCCTTCCAACCACCCCAATCTCTAATGGATGAAACCCTTGGTGTTCTTGTTCAAGGGCAAGAAGAGATGCAAAGGGATGTGCAAAATTTCATGGCCGCCTTGGATGCGGTAACAAATCAATTAGCCTCCCAATGCTTGAACACTCAAGGAACTCCCATGGCTACATGTGGAGAATCGAATGGAGAACATAGCATGAAGGAGAGATTGGAAACTCCGGTGGGAAATGAGGGAAGTTGCTTTGTATTGGAACAATTAGAGGAAGCTTTAATTGTTGAAGACAAGGAAGAAGTGGTAGAAGACTTAGGAGATGCGGAGCCTCCATGGGAACATAGAGTTGAAGAAAACCCCTCCAAGATGATTGAAATTGATGCTAGGGAGGAAAGTGCACACCTTCCAAGGCATATTCCATACGAAGACTTGGATGGGATAGGGCAAGGATTGAGTTCCCTTGGTGATGAAGAGCAAGCATCAAGTCCTAGTGGTGGAGAATCCTTTGAACTTGAAGAACCTTCTCCCGGTGCATTTGAAAATGTTGTGGAGGTAAACTTCTTTCACCCTCCCAATTATAGTTTGATTAAGGGAAAATGCTTAGATAGTATTAATGAACAAAGGATTGAATTAGAGAAATCTTGTGAAGAGGTGGAAGTCCTTAGAAATAGAAGGATGGGAGTGGAATACGCTTTGTCAAGATCGTTGGAAGCATCTTTGCCTAGGTTGTCATCTACTCCCTCACTTGAGTGGGTAAAATTCATTTCTATTAGCTTTATTGTCCCACTTGAGTATGGCTTGCTTGAAACGGATGGTCAACTTAGGATGCTTTGTGGAATGAAGCGTAAGCAAAAGATGTTTCGTGGTTGGCGTTGCAAATCAAGGCTCATTTTGGTTGATACTTCAAGAGTTGAATACAAAGGTGGGAATAGTGCTCAAATAGATGGGTCTAGGAGGATTATTGGGCACTTCATAGAGAATTCACCCTACTCACCACCCGGTTGGACTAATAATGATGATCAACCTCAAGACGGGTGTGAAAATAAAGTGTGGGACCCCGGATCACAAGAAGATGATCAACTTTGGGAGCCCCAAGCTTGTGAAGAACTCCATCAACACTTGGCTCAATCCATAAGAAATCTTGGGGCACAATGGAGAACCAAGCATTGGTGGGAGTTCCAAGATGAATACAAGCACAAGCCACCTTGATGAGGAGCTCCCCATAAGTCCAACTTAAGGACAATAAATAAAAGTGCTAGGTGGGAGACACCCCACATGGTAAACTCTTTCCATACTCTTTTAGTTTGTTAATAAGTGATTTGAGTTGCCATTGTAGGTAGATTCTCATTTTCATTTTTATCTTTTGTAAATATTGGTAGAATTAGTTTAATTTCATGTCTTTATTGGTTTGTTAAGTTTAGTTAGAAGTATAATATGATAAATAAGGTTTTAGGGTGTTTTGGTAGTTGTTTGGAGGATTGAAAGGCTTGGATTGGTGCAAAAAACTTAGAAAAATATTTTTGAAAAACAGAACACCATCCACGCGTGCGCGCACCTAACGCGTACGCGCACCTAAGCATTTTTCGACCACCCATGCGGACGCGCACTGTACGCGTACGCGTGGATGCAAAAAATTCACCTCCAGCCAAAAACCCGAGAGTTAGGCCTGCACTGTGCAAACATTGGGCCTAAGGCACAAGTCTATGCACGCGTGCGCGCACCTGGCGCGTACGCGCAAATGATCTTAAATTCGCAATGCGCGCGCACGCACACTGTGCGCGCGCGCGTCGATTGCATAATCTGCACCCCCGGTACTTTTACCCGAGAGTTGTGCCAGACTTGGGCCGACATTATGCCTCCGGCCTAACTCGATGCACGCGTGCGCGCACCTGGCGCGTACGCGTCCTTCAACCAAAATGCACATCGACGCGTAAGCACGCATGACGCGCACGCGTCGGTAAAAAAAAATTAAAAAAAAAGAGTTTTTTTCTCCCCTTCCATTTTCTTTTGCTTATCACATTCGCATACTTCTACTCTTCCCATTTTCATTTAGTTTTTGTAGTATGTTTTCGTTTTTTTTTAGTCATTTTCATAATGGTGTTGGATTCTTACACTCAATTGTTGAGAAATTCTTGCATTATTTTGGTGCTTCTTGACTTGTTTGATATTGTTGGGTGATGAAACTTTTAAATCAATGCTTTATATTGTATGACTCTTATGTCTTTGTGCATTGATATGACCTCATATTGTCTTTCATGGCCCACTCTCTCTTGTTCGCGCTTGTTGCTCATCATGCTCTTCATGCTTTAACCTTACTCTTGCATCAAGTATTAGTTAATATGCCATTGGCTTATATTGTTTTCTCCTTTACATGTTGTAACTACCATGTAGTAGAGAACCATACCTTTATTTGGCATTAGCCCCCGCCTATGTTCTAATTGCCTTGATATCTTTGTTATAGGCTTAATTTTCTTTCTTTCTTTCCTTTTGGGTTGGCCACCAAGGAGGGAGAAAGGAAAAGCTTTCAAAGGGGGCAACAAATAAGTCATCCGCACAATCTTTTGAAGGAGCTCATCAATTGTAGCAACCCGTCCACCTTGCTCTTCTTTGCATGCACCGAGGACGGTGCAATCTTCAAGTGTGGGGAGGTCGTTCGACCGATCTCCATGGGTAAAAATTTCCTTTTCAACACCAATTCTTAGTTTTCTTTGTTAGATTAGTTATTGCATTGCATGATAGGTTACACGTTAGATAGAATTTGTACATATTTTACTACCTTCTTCTTATTAGGACTACTTGGTTAGGATGATGATTTCTTTCCCAAGAAACCATTTTAGGGCAACCTACCAATTTGAAAAATATTTTTGTTAAACTTGCTTGAAAGAATGTATTTTGGAACGTGGTTTTTGAGCTAAGAACACAAGCAAGTGAGATTTGAGCCTAATGGTGTGGTTACATCTTATAACCACTTATTTTCCTTCTTGTGTGTAATTGTTCTCTTTCTATGATTGTAATCTTTGATTTGTTTGAATCTATATGTCCCATTATTCCTTGTATTCATGCATTTATATGATTGAGGCCATCATTTCATTAGCTCACTTACCCAAATGGCCTTACCTTTTATCTTCCTTTGTTAGCCAACTTTGAGCCTACGCTTAACCCACTTATTCTTATTTTAGCACATTACAAGCCTTAAAGCGGAAAACAATGAATGTCCTTTATTTGGATCTTTGATTGGCTTAGGCTAGTGAGTGTGAGTGTCATCCAAGAGTGGGAACTTCGGGACATTGGTTGGGATAAAAGGGTGTTTGTGTTTTGTATTTTTATATTGGAGAATTGGGTACATACTCAGGTATTGATTAAATGTATAGACCTTATGCATTGATGTTCTTGTGTATAGTTTGAAAAAAAAAAGAAAAATAAAAAAAAAGGAAAAGAAAAAAAAATATAGAAAAAAGAAAGAAAAAAAAAGAAAAAAAAAAGAGAGAAAAGAAAAGTAATAAAGGGGACAAAATGCCCCAAAGTGAAGCTCAATAAGAATCAATGCATAAGTGTTGTGAAATGAAAAGAAAATGCATGAGTATGTGAAAAAGTGAGGAATGGGTAGTTAGGTTAGTACTTAATTGTATAGGTCATTATATAGGTTAGGTGGGAAAGTTTAAGTTAATCAAAGATTCAAATCCTAAGTCCACTAGCCATATATGATCCTACCTTGACCCTAGCCCCATTACAACCTAAGGAAAAGACCTCATGATAATTGTATGCGTGCATTGAATAATTGTTGATTGTTAGATGAAAAACAAATCTTGGAAAGCATGATTAGGGGAGAATTGAGAGAATCAACCCCAAACACCGAGTGACTAGAGTGCAAACACTCCCGGTGAGGGTTCGATGCTCAATTCCTTGATTCCCGGCTTTCATGAGCGTTCTTCTCGCAAGTCTATTTGAACTTCATTTCCACACTTGAATTGGTAGGATTCATGAATCGTCATATGACCTTAGCCCTACCCGTTTATACATGCACTTGGAGGATTGATTTATTTTTAACCAAGTAGGTAAAACCATTTTGCATTTAGTTGCATATAGTTTATGTTGCATATAGCTCATTCACATAGAATAAATGTTGATGCCCTTTGCTTTCTCTTGGCTTAAGCATGAGGACATGCTTGGTTTAAGTGTGGGGAGGTTGACAAACCCCGTTTTGACGGTTTATCTTGTATTGATTTTAGGGGATTTTATAACCTTTTACCCACATTTATCCATTGAAATAGCATGGTTTTATAACTTCTCCTTTAATTGTGCTTAAGAGTGAAAACATGCTTTTTAGGTCTTAAAATAGATAAATATAATTTACCTTGAGTCCATTAGATGCCTTGATATGTTTGTTAAGTGATTTAAGGTTTAGGAGGCAAAGATTGGATCAAGGGAATGAAGAAAGAAGCATGAAAAGTTGGAGAACTCATGAAGAAATGAAAGAATCGGAAAGCTGTCAAGCCGACCTCTTCGTACTTAAACGACCATAACTTGAGCTACAGAGGTCCAAATGATGCGGTTCCAGTTGGGTTAGAAAGCTAACATCCGGGGCTTCGAAACGATATAAGATTTGCCATAGTTGCTATATGTATGGTGGCGCGCACGCGCAAAGTACGCGCACGCGCCGTTGCTGCCACCTAGTTCACTTAAAGCAACATGTGGCCAGCGATTTTAGAAGCCTTGTGGGCCCAATCCAACTCATTTCTGATGCTATTTAAGCCAAGGATTGAAGGGGAATCAACATACACTTCAGACTTTTCATACTTTAGAAGTTAGTTACCAATTAGTTTAGAGTTAGAGTTAGTTTCTAGAGAGAGAAGCTCTCTCTTCTCTCTAGAATTAGGATTAGGATTAGGATTAGTTCTTAGATCTAGGTTTTAATCTTTGCTTTCTTCTACTTCTACATTTCAATTCTTTGTTGTTAGATTCATCTTCTTTTACTCTTTTGTTGTAATTTCCTTTATGTTGTTCTTACATTTTGTTGTAAAGCTACTTTTGTTTCTTCTACTCTCTTTCAATTCAATCAAGGTAATTCATAATAGTTGTGTTCATTTGATTTGTTGTTGTTTAATTCCTTGCAATTGAGTAGTGTAGATTTACTTTTCTTGCAATTTTACTATGCTTTCCTTTTATGCCTTCCAAGTGTTTGATGAAATGCTTGGTTGGATTTTAGAGTAGACTTTTATACTCTTGGCTTGGAAAGGTAACTTAGGACCTCTTGAGTTACTAATGTCCAAGTGATTGATGATTGGGAGCCATTGACTCTAGTTCTCACTAATTGAATTAGTGGAGAGTTAGGACTTATGGACTAGGATTGATATAGCTCATTTGACTTTCCTTTACTACTAGTTAGAGGATGATTTAATGAGATTAATCCTTGCCAATTCTCATATTGTGGTTAGTGATTAGGATAGAGATCCTTGACCACCAACCCTTGCCAAGACCTTTTTAGGCTTTAGTTTACTTTCTTGCAATTTATCTTTCAGGCTTCTTATTAAAACCCCAAAATAACTCACAACCAATAACAAGACACTTTTTTGTAATTCCTAGGGAGAACGACCCGAGGTTTCAATACTTCGGTTTATAAATTTAGGGGTTTGTTACTTGTGACAAACAATCTTTTGTATGAAAGGATTATTGTTGGTTTAGAAACTATACTTGCAACGAGAATTCATTTGTGAAATTCTAAACCGTCAAAAATCTAATCGTCAACAGTATAAAGTGGTGGAGTCCGATTATCGCAAGTACCTTGGGAAGTGTACCGAATTTGGCAACGTGTGCACATGGTTGATTAGGATCAGTCTCCGTCAGCGCAGAGGTATTTGGGAGGTAAAAAGGTACAATGGCCCTCATACTTGTCTGGCCACGTCTATCTCGAGCGATTACAGGAGTCTTGATTATCATGTGATTTCGGCCTTCATACTGCCAATGGTTAGAGCTGATGCAGCCGTCTGTATCAAGGTGTTGCTGTATTGAGGACCAGTCCTGTGCGAGTGGGTGGGCAGGTGGACGACTCATAAGCGTATTTTCACCGGCTTTTTTGGATATTTCCACCGTGTACTTATGCATTTCGGCATTGCAAACTGTTGGTCAATATCGACGGGACTCACCTGTACAGAAAATACGGGGTACGTTACTAGTTGCGATTGCACAAGATGGAAACTCCAACATCCTGTCTGTTGCATTTGCACTCGTGGAGGGTGAGAATGCTGAGTCCTGGTCATTATTCTTATCCCACCTCCGCCAGCACGTGACTTCGCAGCCGGGTATTCTGGTGATATCAGTCAGTCCGAATTATCCCCCATTAGCTGAATGTGATGTTGAACACTTTGTTGGAGTCGTACGGATAGAGTTTTTCCTGGAATTTGGTGGGGTAGGGATTTGATATTGTTTTTCGAATGAGCTTAATTCGAACTCTATTTACAGGGTAAAGCTTTGTAATTCGAATGAGCATCCTTCGAATTACTATGTGCAGCCAAATCCGTGTGTAATTCGAAACACCCTATTTTAAATTACTATGGGTGTCAAAACGGTGGACTGGTTCGAATCAGCCTAATTCGAACTAGTTGGGTCACCTTTGCATGTAGTTCGAATCAATGTAATTCGAATTACTCCTTAGATTTAATATATGCATAATTCGAATTGGTTCAATTCGAATTACTTTGATCTTCGCTAATTCGAATTTACGTTATTCGAATTACTCTTGGTATAGCTAATTCGAGCTAATCTCATTCGAATTACATAATAATCTGATTTTGAGTGATTCAAGTTACGTTTTTGGCTTTGGTAAAATCGTGTAATTTCCTCTTCCATTTGGTTTAATATCGCATTTTATCCTATTATCATATATATATATATATATATATATATTCTTTGATATTAATATATATTTTAAAATATTATATATAATATATAAAAATATTGATTTTATTTTTATTTATATTCTTGAAAAATAAAAATAAAAAATAAACAACATTATTTTTTTAAATATAAGTAAAAATTCATTTTTTAAAGATTACATATATAAATATACTTACATTTAGAAATATATATATACATTAATTTATAATATTTATAAGTTTGTGTGCAATAATTTTATATGTATGTTAAATCTCATTTATAACAAAGGAAAAAAAGGTGAACACGTTTTTAATTATATAAAAATATTAATTATAATTTTATAATTTTTATGTCATTCTATAGATTTTTTTAGTGTGTAGAAATAAATTATTATTGTTATTTATAAAAAGTGAAAATAATGTTATTTTATATTTCTATTTTTTAAGGGTATAAATAAAAAAAATTCAAAAAACATTTGCATAAAAGTGTGAAAAAATAAAAAATTAATATTTTCATCTATTATATATAATATTTTAAATAAAATGCATATTTACAAATATTTGATTAAAAAAATTGTATTATATAATAATGTATTTTTAACAAAATTAACCATTGCAATGTTTTTTATTTTTTTATGAATAATTTAATTATTTTCAAATAATATAAAATAATTTAAGTATTTTACATGATGTAATTAAAAAAATACTATTTAATAATTGATCTTAATAAATAAAAATAGGGATAAGTATGATTTTGGTCCCCAACGTAGAGACTGAAAATTTATTTCGTCCCCAACTTTTTTTTCGCTCTAAAATGGACCCCAAGGTTTCAGTTTGTTTTAAAATCGTCTTTCGGACGAAAATACCCTTCTCCCTTCACCCTAAAATCAACCAAAATCAACCACCACCACCACTACCAAAATAGAACCACCACCACCACCACCACCACCACATTATCATCATGGTCATCATCATCATCATCATCACCACCAGAACAGAACCACCACCACCACCAGAACCCACCACCACCACCACCAATTTTAAAATCATCATGGTCGTCATCATCATCATCATCATCATCATCATCATCATCATCAGAAATCCACAACAAATTTCAGCAACAACAATATTCCACAACAAATTTGACAAAAAATTCAAAAATTTCACAAACAAATCCAGTTCACAGAAAAAGAAGAAAGAAGAAGAAGAAGAATTGGTGGTGTGGTGGTGCGGCGGAAGAAGAAGAAGAAGAAGAAGGTGGTGGTGTGGTGCGGTGGTGCGGCGGGATGCGGTGCGGTGGTGCGGCAGAGCGGCGGGGCGGCAGCAGCGAAGAGCGGCGGGGTCCGTGAAGACCGATGGCGGCGGCGAGGACCCTTCCCCTTCTCCCTCTTTTTCCCGAAACTCCCCCTCCCCCTCTTTTTCCTTTGCGTTCCCTTCCCCTTTTCCCCAAAGAGCAGAGCGGCAGCGGCAGCAAAGAGCGGCGGCGGTAATGAAGACCGGTGGCGGCGGAGAGGAGAGAAGAAGAAGGTGGTGGTGGTGCGGTGGTGCGGTGCGGTGCGGTGCGGCAGGGCGGTAAGGCGGCGGGCGGCGGTGCGGTGGTGCGGCGGTCCCCTTCTCTCCCCCCTCCCCCTTGCCCCTTTTTTCTTCCGCCCCCTTCTTTCTCTCCCCACCCCCCTTCTCTGTATCTATTCCTTTCTTTTTTTTTTATTTTATATTTATTTTATTTTATAATTTTTTTAACGAGAGATAGTTTGGTAATAAAAAAATAAAATTGGTAAAAAGAACGATTTTAAAATAAACTGAAACCTTGGGATCATTTTAAAGTGAAAAAAAACTGGGGACGAAATAAATTTTCAGCCTCTATGTTGGGGACCAAAATCATACTTATCTCTAAAAAATATTTTTGTATGTATTTATATGTTTTATATTTATTTATTTAAAAGTAAAATATTACACTTGTTATTTTTTAAAATAATTTGTATTAAAACATATTTATGTATATATATACTAATATATTCTATATTTTTAAAATGTATCAATACTTCTCTTTCATAATATTATTTAATCTTCATTTAATAAAATCTAATAATTTATAAAAAGTAACAAATTTAATGCACACAAAATGATTGGGTTCATTTTAAACATATTCAAATAAAAATTTTTTTATTAAAAATATAAAAAATTTAATTTTAATGTATTTATTTTATATTTATTAAATAAAAATATTTAAAATTTTTTACTACTAATAAATTTATCATGTAAAGGTACATGTTATCTAAACTCTTTTATTAAATGTTTATTATGCAACAACGTCTAATGCTCTATAACACCGTTACATTATTTCATTTAAAAGTGCATTTCATACAAATATATGTATGACGGTGTATTTAAGTTATGAAATTGAAACGTCACGTTCAATGCATCAGTTGATTAAGCTAAGGAATCGGTGGTCGTGTATCTTGGAGGATTCCAACTATGAACGTTAGCCAAAGAATGATTTATATATTGATGAGAAAAATGTTTTTTGACTAACTAAATTAAAAGTGATCGACTGTCATTTGATTACGATTTGATGGGGTGATAATTATCATCAATTGGGTGTATTTGTGATCCTTAATTAACTACCCAATGGAACCAACCACAGTACCTATATAATAGGGTTGGCCAAAATGCTGCGTTGGCTTTTTTCCTTCCTTCTTAAAAGTCAACTTATTACAAATATGAAACAATATAGAGAAATGGAATCAAAATTTAGCCGCACTTAGTTTTATTCCCTACATGGTACATGTGTATGCCACGTAATCACTATCGTCACATATATATCTGGATGGTAAAGTCAACTTTGTTTCTGAATTAGCTAGAAGGCCTCCTAATTTCTTGTCCTTATAATATTTGATTGTTTAATTTGTCAACATGGTTCCAATTCTCAATTAATAATTGTTTAAAATTTGTTAATATATATATCTTTATTCTTTGATGAAAAGCTAGTGACAATGCTTTCCAACATTCAACATCCAACTTCTGGAAGAAACGACCATACCATGGTTTTATATATATATATATGAAAACCGGATCGATTTGATTCGAAAATCGACCACGATATCAAACTGATATAAAAAAATCAATAAAAAATTAGTTAATTAATTAAACTAATTTTATTTTTATTAATTAATTTAAAATAATAAAATAAAAATTTTAGTTTTCTTTAAAATATATGTTATACATAAATATATTATTTATCATGTTTTATTTAACTCTAATTAAATTTTAATTATGTTTTTAAACTTTTTAGTTTTTAATTTTATTGATTTAATGTTCAATTCAATTTTTAAAATATTAAGGGTCAATTTGGATAAATAACTTTATTAAATATTAAAAAAAGTTTAAAATATAAAAATTTATATTAAAAACAGTTTATAAATATATTATTTTGTATTTAAAAAATTATGATAGAAATATTTATTTTAAAATTGTATAACAAATAAAAATAATAAAATAATTTTATAAAAAAATCAAATGTTTTTATTTTTTAAAAGTTTTTAAACAATATTTTAAAAATTAAAAATATATCTGAAAAACTGTATTAAGTATTATTACTATAATTTTTTATAAGTTAATAAAAAATTAATTTTTAAAACTTTTCAAATGAACTTTAAAATATATATATACATATAAACCTTTCCTCCTTAGTGGCATATCTAGCTCTTGGTGCCGCAGCATTGGGATTAGGTAAAAGCTCAAAACAATGGTTTAGTTTGATGGCCGGGCAAGTTTGATTCAAATTGGATGTATATTTCAAAGGAAGGAAGGAGAGATCGTCACGGTTTACATCACAGTGTAAATAATTAATTAAGCAGCTTATTGAAGAAATCTATGAGATGTGACCCTGTGTGGTGACTGGTGAGTGCGTGAATCGGAGAAAATTGAATGGGTTGCCTGTCAGTCAGTTTGATCGGTTTCTAAGTTAGACACATATTTATCAGTGTGATGAAGTTTTAGAAACGCATTACTATCTATGTATGATCTTATCTTATTGCCAGTGATGGTGCAGAAGATTGAATCGTATCAGCTTTTCAATTCCCACTATAAACTATTAATGAAAATAGTCAAAGGAATTTGATCGACACAGTGGCACGCACTATCATAGTGCGTAGCAAACAGCAACCAACTTACATTAGTGTTAAGTTAATTTGTCTGTTTAAATAAATATTTAAAATTTAAATTTTATTTTATATATATAATAATTTATTAGTTAATAATAAATTTTTAATAAAATTTAAATTTGTAATAAATTAATTTTTAAAAGGTTAAACTAGATAGTAGATACTCCCGTCAGATACCTAAAGTGATAATGCATGGCTCAAATTCCTAAAATCAGATTCAATTCTTTTTCTCTTTCTCCGAAGAATGGTTTTCTGGTGTATTGACCTTTTATTATCGGGTTGTATGAAAGCATAATTTAATTTTTTTTTCTTTACCAAGAATGTAAGACATTTTTATCATAAAAATATAAAAGTATATATAAAACTTTATCCGTTAGTACCAAAAAAATAAATGATTCTAGTTTTTTTTGTTGCTTAATACTGATATTTAATGGATGAGTTATGCTAGAAAGCGAAGGGAAAACGATACAATATATATATATATATATATATATATATATATATATATATATATATGGAATAAATAAAATAATTATAATAATTATTGCAATAAATAATTTAAAAAATATTTATTAAAAAATAAATATTTTTTTATCTTATTTATTCTGTAAATGAGATAATTTTGCATGTATCTCGTTTACAGTGTAAACGAAATAAAACACGTGGACGTGATACGTATATATCTTGTTTACAGTAAAAACGAGATAAACTTATATCGTTTACACTATAAATGAGATACGTGAAAAAATTATTTTCTTTATACTAGTTTACCGTGTAAATGAGATATAATAGGACAAATTTGCAAAAGTTATAAAAAAGATGTATAATCCTTGCCATTCTCCACACATTTTATATCTCTTTTTGTCATGTTTTTCTCACAAAAACAAGGCAACAATAGCCAGTAATAACGTTTACATAGTTGTACGTGTTTACTCCAACTGTTGTATAAGAAATGACGACAACGGGATAATATTTGAGTGTGACAATCTAATACTGTTGTGGACTTAGCGTGTAAGTACGCTGTCGGAGTTGAAGAGTTTGATATTAAGCAACCTCTGTGGTACAGTTGCAAAGGAGGTAGGAAGGGTGGCGTATAGGTTGCTGGCACCCATGGGTAATGGAGTTTTCCGATTTCGACTATTTCAACTTGTAGGGGACGAGCATGTGCGGCTCATGTTCGACATCCATGATAGAATCATGGCGGAACAAGTGATGGAGCTTTCTGCCGACGTTGGAGATGTTGATTGTGCTGGTTTTGTACACTCGACCTACGTATAAAACAACCAAAATCTAAACTCAGGTAGGCAAAGATAAATAAGACATCACATATACCTGTCAAGGTTCACTGGAGGGCCAGGAACCTGCTGCTCTCCGTTGAACTGCCTCTTCACCCGGTCAACCTGGTGAAACTGAACAATATTGAAACAGACAAATGGGACGACTGACATCTATATCCCCCACTCCTCCTCCTTGAAGAACCAGGGAGGGCACAGAGTTGCAGAGCAGGGTCGTCGTACGGTCTCCATAAAAATTGACAGAACCATAACAGAGCTAATAGTCAGGACAACAAAAATAACGCAACATAATTGACAAAAATGAAAACGTTGTGGTCGTAAACGTGGTACTAACCTCATCGAATCGCAACCGGTCGATCGATACCCGCCATCGCAGGACTCTGGCCTCATGCTGATCTCTACTCTGCTATTCCAATCCGACCAACCTGACACCAACCAAAAGAATAAAAGTAGTTTGTTATGCAACAGGTCGTAGGAAGTTACAAATTGATAACTAATTACAGAAAAAAATATTTGTTGCCTCGCAACCATAGGATACCGGTAGATTCCTCTATCTGTTGGACACCACTGAAGAAATTTCTGGTGGATCCATGACATCAAAAGCAGAGTGCAGCCGGCGATGTCCGTGACGTCTCGGTGTGCCGCCGAACACAGTGATTGGTACGTCCAAGAAAGCACGGCTGAGCCCCAAGACAACGCATGGCATTGCCCGAAGTCCTCCAGAAGTGGAAGCCAACGCAAGTGGACCAAGTTGTTTGACTTGTCCATCATGAGATATCCTCTGATCAGCAACATAATGTAGCACCTAGCGTACTGTCGGAGTGTCTCTGGGTTATCTGTAGGGGACATCTGGCAGACACGGTCCTGTAGCCAAACAAGCTTCAGGGTGAACGACTCATTCCTCTGCGCAGCTTACTGTGGAGCCATCGGAGGCCTGACACCAAGTAGTCACTCCACAAACTGCCACATCTCCGTGCGGTAGTACCTACCGAAGTCACGGAGGCACCCCCGACTGGCTCTTCGTGTGCGAGGAGCCCTAGGTGGTACGCCATGTCATGCAGGGTGATAGTGGCCTCACCCTATGGGAGATGAAACGTGTGCTTCTCCGGACGCCATCACTCCACGAATGTCGTAATAAGGAAATTGTCGAATGTGAAAATTCTGAGGGACACCGTGTCGCCAAATCCAGCTTCAACTAGATACAAGACGATATCGTTCGGTGGAAAAAGGGTATGACTCACTCGCATGGGGCAGTAAAAGACGAAGCCTTTGAAAAAAAAAAGGTTCAGAATTATAAATATATATTTTAAAAAGTTTAATAAATCTTCGACGGATAACAGTCCTCGTATTTAAAAAATTTTAAATAGGCTTCTATATTTTTCCTATTAAATTCTTACACTATTTTAAAGTTTTTTAAACCTTTGGTAGTAGGATGTTTTTTGTATAAAAAATATTAAAGTTAAATAAATATTTTTTTAAGTTAAAAATATATCTAATTAAGAACATATCTACATCTTTAATTACTTATTTTTTAGACAAATATTACTCTATTAATATTAATATATTTGATACTAAAAACAATCTAACTAGAACATAGAGTTTCAAATTAATAACTATGTCGTAATAACCTACCACAATTAAATAGGATTCTAAATTTCTACAAATGATCTATTCCTAACACTACAAACTATATTCTAGTTCTTTGCGACTACGCTAACCATGACTACATACAAAAATTTATCTACATGGGTTGCACAAAATTCAACATAAAAGAACTAATCTTAAAGTCGGTTGCTCCGACATAATGCGACGTCTCTTTCAGTCTGTTGATGTCTTCATCATTATCAGTTGTGCACGCCATCGTCGTATTGTATTGATAATATACTTAGAAACGGGTAAAAAATATAAGAAAGGTGGTGAAAAAATTAAAATGGAACTTGGTCAAAGGCTGTGAACAACATATATTTAAAGACATATCCCAATTTTATCTCGTTTACTTTGTAAAGGAGATAGACTTCCACATATAGGGCTGCACATGGATCGGATAATATCCGCATATCCGCGGTAATTATCCGCATCCGATCCGAATTTTTCGGATATTATCCAATCCGCAGAGTCATCGGATCGGATTGGATCCGATCCGCACTATGGTCGGATCGGATTGCGGATTCGACAGTGATATCCGCGGATCCGATCCGCAAATCTGCATATCCGCACATCACATATAAATAACATAGTTTAAGACAGTAAACCCTAATGTGATATGAATTTTAGTATGTTATTTTATGAATTTTATGATATTTTGTTTTTAATTTTTTATGTTGTACTTCAACTTAGAATAATTAAATTTAAATCTTGTGTTATTATTTTATTTTTGTTATTCAAAAGAACTATTATTGATAATATTCTAGGAGTAAATAGGCTTAAACAGATAAAAAATAAATTTTCTGGATATTTTTTTGTAAAAAGGCCAAACAAAATCTTAAAATAAATTTTTTTAATTATGCGGATATACCCGATATCCGATCCGATCCGATCCGCAATTATGCGGATCGGATCGGATCGGATCCGGCCTAAAAAATTGCGGATATCGTATCCGATCCGATCCGATGAATGCAGTGCGGATCGGATAGAATTTTAGGCCATATCCGATCCGATCCGATCCGTGTGCAGTCCTATCCACATATCTCGTTTACTGTAAACGAAATATATACGTATCACATTCACGTGTTTTATCTCGTTTACATTATAAACAAGATACGTATAAAATTATTTCGTTTATAATGTAAATGAAATAAGAGAGAAATATTTATTTCAATAAATATTTTTTAAATTATCCATTTCAATAATTATTATAATTATTTTATTTATTAACTTAAAAAATCCCCAATTGTCCTTGTTTATAACTCTATTATAAAAAGTTCCATTTCACTCTGGAATTAAAAAGTAGTACCGACAAATGTAAAAATCGAGAAGTCATAGCGTGTGAAGTGTGAACGTAGCATAATCCGTTCTTTTTTTTCGACACCATATTTATTTCGATGAAGAATTGACATTATATCTGTTTGACTATAATAAGTTTTGATATTGTAAATCTGTAACGTTCGTTAGTGGGTAGTATTACGTTAAAATTTAGATGATCTAAAATAAAAAATTAGTAAAATAATAAAATAAAAAATTAATTATCATTAAATTTATAAATTTTATAAAATATGTATTTTATTATTTTAATTTAAATATAATTAATTTATTATTCTATTACTTTATCAACTTATTCGCTTTGAAAAATATTGATCTTACGTTGAAAGGTGTAAGCCGGTATAGAAATGACAAAATATTATTTAATTTGTTGTCATATATATGATATTTTTCTTAGCTACATGAGGTGTATCCGTTTATGCTTAATAGAATAAGATTCTTTGAAAATAGATGTGTGATAATAAAGGTTTGACACTTTGACTTATAAAATCACATATAAATATATATTATTGAATTTTAACAATTTATATTACAGAGCAAGATAATAATACTTGTTAATCAAAATTTAAGTGAAGAAACAAAAAGGCAACGAATTAATTTTTGCACATGATTCAAGTATGATTTCTATTTCTCGCCACTGAAAATATTTAAAAAAAAAATAAATGACCAACATTGTTTTAAACAATTTTTTCTTGTATTTGAATCCGCTAACCAAGAACCATTAAATTTAAATGCGTTACGGTCATGCAAATATGTCTTACTATTATTAATAATATTAAATCAAGAGGAAACAGAGCATTTAGTGGAGTAAGCATCTAGGGATAAAAGCATCTGAATTTTCTAGTTCAGATTTTTGGACCATTTCTTTCGAAGTAGTAACAGAAAAAGAAACAGAGAAAAGAAAGATCTGAAAATCAAGAGAAAGAAATGAGACTTAGAATAGCTTCTTGGAGTTTCATCCTATTTACCCTAGTCTTTTTGGTAAGATCTACCTATGTTATTCAATTAAGTCATATCATCATATATAAAGTTACTCAATTTTATCGTAAGGGTAGTGTTATAGATCTTGCATCGAATGATTTTGGTCCCTTCATTATTTGGTTTCAGAAATAGTGATCCTCTGTTTCAGCGAAACTTAGTTTGAAATAAATCTGGCTTTGTTTTCTTGATACTGTTGAAGTTGAACTAAAAGCACTTTTTCTTTTTCTTTCGTTTTTTTGGAGAGAAATTTGACTTTCCTTTTCAACTGTAATTCTGATGCTGCAGGTTGTGAAAGATGGTAGCGCAAGAAAGATAGGTATAACAACTGAGAGGGATAATCAAGTGAAGCTAGTAACCTATGATTTGCATCAGTCTGCAGCAGAGGATCTTGCGCTTAATAATATTATGCAGGTTGAAGGCACCGATTTGAAAATGAAAACAGAAGCGGCAGAAGAAGATGATGATCATGATGATCACCATAAACACAAAGAAAAAGATGATGAAGACTCCGATGATGAAGACTCCGATGATGAAGATGAAGATGATGATGACGATGACGAGGATGATCATAAGAAGAAAGGAAAGCATTATTCTAAAAAGGAGCATGATAAAGATGAACACACAAAGTTCATCATGGACCCTGAATTAAATGTGTTCTTCACACCAAAGGATCTCTACGTTGGGAAAACGATGCCGATATATTTTGCAAAAGAAATTCGTCAACATCTCCAAAGTTTCTCCCAAGAGAAGAAGCGGAACAGATTCCATTCTCATCAAAAAAGCTTTCCTCTGTTCTCAAATTCTTCTCTCTGCCAAAACACTCACCACAGGCCAAGGCCATGAAATACACACTCAAAAACTGTGAAATTGAACCCATGGAGGGAGAGACCAAGTTCTGTGCTACTTCCTTGGAATCCCTTCTTGATTTTGCACGCAACCTCTTCGGATCCAACAAGCAGTTCAAGGTTTTAACCACCACACACCTCACGAACACAACGGTTCTTCTGCAGAACTACACAATCAGAGAAGTGAAGGAGATTTCAGTTGCAAACGTTTTAGGGTGCCACCCAATGCCTTACCCTTATGCAGTTTTCTATTGTCATAGCCAAAAGAGTGATGTTAATTTGTATGAGATGTTGGTAGAAGGTGACAATGGCGGCAAGGTTCATGCTGCAGCTATTTGCCACATGGACACATCGATGTGGGACTCCGATCACGTGTCCTTTCGCGTACTCCATGTCGCTCCGGGAACCTCTCCGGTGTGCCACTTTTTCCCTCCTGATAATCTTGTTTGGGTGCCTTCCCCTGCTGCAAATCCATCATAATCTATCACTGCTACTTGCGTGAACAGTGTTTCTTGTATATGAAACTATCTACAAAATGTTAGTTCTTAACCTGGTGTTCTATGAAATAAACGACTGTGTCTTAGTGAAAATACTATTAATATGTCTGTCAATAATAAAGATGTTATTTTGGCATGCTTAGAACCTTGGAGTAATCTTTGTTGTATGTGTAAGGACTAGACGTAAATTCTTCAATGTGTTAGTTACTAGGGCTTGACACAGTTTAGTCTCTTCGACATTGCAAACCTCTTTAATTTTCAGTTTTTGATGGTCAAACTCTAGCTATTTGTTAGGGCAAGTTACCTAATTAAATTGTTTGAAAATCAAATTACTAGAATACAACTTTTAAATACTTAACATGTTTTTATAATTTTTTCATTTTTATAGAAACTGCTAAAGGTATAGCGGCTTCTAAAGAAATCTGTTTGTGAGGAAATTGCAAGAGGTTCTAGCGATTTTTTGGCAAATGGAGCGTTGCATAAATCTTGGCATCCAGTAGCAATTTCTATATTGAAGGATTCTCTATAAATAATTAAATACCAGTAGAAGGTATTTGTGAAGAAGCCTAGTGTTATTTTCACAAATGCAATGTGAGGAGAGTTTTCTAGTTTTTGTGCATTGCTCAGGAAAAATTCAAAAAAACAAAAGGTACCATATTAAGTCTACTGATAGAGAACCAGTGAGTGTTTTTATCCGGTCATCAAATATGTTGTCTGATAAACTACTATTTTATGGTTTACAATGTGTTTAATTGTGTGGTTTTATTATGGTCTTTACCCACTTATTCATATAATTAGCATGCATTTATATTTCCTTCCTAAAATTATTACATGATTGAAAATATGCTTCTTTGGTCTTAATTTAGCCAATCTTAATCCTCTCTTATTACCATTCGATGCCTTGATCTGTGTGTTAAGTATTTCAGGCTTTATAGGGCATGAATGAATGAGAGATTGGGAAGGAAGCTTGCAAAAATAGAAGAAACACAAGAAGTTGAGGAGATGACCAGCGAGAAGTGACGCGTACGCGTCAGCGACGCGATCGCGCGGAAGAAAGGAATCTGCAGTGACGTGGCCGCATGGCTCACGCGACCGCGCGGATTGGAAAAGCACAAGTGACGCGGAAGCGTGGACGACGCGAACGCGTGGCAGGGAAAAACGCGAATGACGCGTCCGCATGGATGACGCGATCGCGTGACGTGCGCGATCTGCAGAATTACAAAAGTCGCTGGCAGAGATTCTGGGTCGCATTTCAACCAGTTTTCGGCCCAGAAACACCGATTAAAGTCAGGGAACTTGCAGAGACTCAGGAGGCTCTCAGAATTCACTTTTTAGGATTTAGATGTAGTTTTTGGAGAGAGAGGTTCTCTCCTCTCTCTTAGGATTTAGGTAGGATTTTTAAAAATTAGGATTTAATTCGACTCTTCATCAGGTTCAATATTTCCTTTACTTTATATTTATCTCTTATTTTAGATACTTTAATGCTTTTATTGGTATTTGATTTATGTTGCCCAATTGGCTTATGAACTTTTCATGTTAGGATTATACATTATTGAGATGTTTTTAGATTTATGATTTCAATTCAGCTTTCCACATTTTTGGTCTTGGTTAAGAAATCAGTAACTCAGGAGTTATCTTAGCTCAACATAATTGATAACTGTTATCTTTGCTAATTGAACTGAACTTCAATAATCCCAACCTTTTCTTAGGAAATAAATAGGATTCGAAGGTCAAACTAATTAGTCCCTTGACTTTCCTTTGCTTTAGCAAAGGTTAACTAAGTGGAATTAAGATTCAACTTTCATTATTATTGATAAGAATAACTAAGTCTAGACTTCCAATTTCTTGTACCTTGCCAAAGGTTTATTTTACAGTTATTATTATTTTATTTTACTTGTCATTCAACTAACTTTTTACCTTAATCCAAAACCCCAAAACACACTTTTTCATAACCAATAATAAGAACATACCTCTCTGCAATTCCTTGAGAAGACGACCCGATGTTTAAATACTCGGTTATCAATTTTAAGGGGTTTGTTACTTGTGACAACTAAAACGTTTGTATGAAATGACTTTTGTTGGTTTAGAAGCTATACTTGCAACGGAAATTTATTCTGAATTCTAGACCACGCAAAAGTTCTCTCATCATTGTCTGAGCTAAAAATCAGTATATTGCAAAAGCTAGGGGTGTGTGGAACAAAGTGGGTGAAGTTGTTTTACAAGATCTCTATTATTATTGTGTCAACTGGTGTGAAGTATGAAACATTTGTGATAGGGTTCGATGAAAATATACATGTTTTGTTTCATTGTAGACAAAATTTTTCGCAAGTGAGAATACACGAGCTGTATATCAAGTTGGAAGATGGTGTCGACAGTTCTGGGGCATCAGTGCTGAATCCTCCTACCTCGATGCATGTGGTTGCACTTGCTTGTCTGTTGGGTGATTCTCCATCTGTTGCAGTTGGGATAGTTAGGTCACCCCGTCTGATTTCGGATATTGCTGGTGAGGGTGAACCGGATCAAGTTAAAAATGCAATGCAATAGGATGATTCAGACGAAAAGCCTATTGACATGGTTCAGGACAGTGATGAGGATACTCGGACCAACTCACCTATACATCAGGGGCCATCAAGTTCCGACCCACAACAACATCCTCCACATTTCTCAACCTTGAACTTGGAAGCCATCATCCAACAACCAGACATAGATCCTACCTTTGGGGTCAAGGATTGAATGAGGGATGTAACACTCTATCACCCTAAGCCTTACCTCTAGCTATAAAGTAAAGGATAACAAAGTGTGATGACAATTCTAAAACTCATACAATAATATATATGAAAGGAAGTAATAATACTAGAAGCCCGATAAAGAAATAAAGCTCAAAGACGTAGAAAATAGAGATACAAAAGTGCGAAGTGTTACACACGATAAACAAATGCGTAAATGTAAGAAAAGGATCATAAATACAAGATAATCAAAGTATATACATATATAGGATACAAAAGAGGACTAGTCACAGCCTACGGAACTTAGGTCGGCTAGCTCAAACAGAATACAAAAGAATTTTTGAAATAAAACAATAATATTCTGTCTCTCAAAGTAAGCCTCTAAAGCAACCAGTGCAATATACAAAAGTGAGAGATACTACATCAAAATAATCAAAATACAAAAGATAAAGAGCGATTCTCCGCCCTGTCACCATCCCCAAACTCACCAATGTGAGTTGCGACCTGCATCTGAAATACAATAACATATGGTATGAGAACCGGAGGTTCTTAGTATGGTAACAGTTTCCAATAGATAAGATATAAGATTTTGGGATGCCAAAAGTAATCCTAGAACTTCACACCGATATAAAGATTCAAAACCTAGAAACATTTAATAAAAATCCGTAAAGGGTTATCTACTCCTAAGGATTTTCTGACTAACAGAAACACTGCTGTCTTACAGCCTTCACCAACCTATCCTCCATGCGATCCCATCGCTACCGCCTATAGAACCTCCTCAATCCCAGCAGAAAACACATATAAATGCAAGCAAGTAAAGCACATGTAATATACATTTATAGCAAGTAATTCAGAAAGCAAGTATCCAGGGATGTTGCCTTTCGATCACAAATAATTGGTACCCCAGGTATATAGTGTCCGGCACACTATCCAGGGGTATAGTGTCAAGCACACTCTTGTGACTCAAAAGGATGCGAGCGGGATACTCTGCCTCAGCCCTCACATTATTCTCAACATAAGCGGCATTAACAACCGTCCTTACGCCGGTGCTGCAACCTCGACAAGCGGGATCCACCACCAACCTTGTTCGAGAAACATAGCGATTTATCAATAATCTCGTGGATCTCTGACGTGGGATAAATGTCGGCTTAAAAAATTCCGAAGGATTTTTCTAACTCAAGTGTCGCAAGTATAGCCTAAACCGAGAAGTGATCCCCAATAAAAGTTTATAAGAATGACACAACAATCAAATCAATTACTGGGAGTAGAATCCCAGGTTATTTTTCCTAGGACTTGCCACTGAATGCACATCATTGTTTAGGAAATTTAGGGATTTTGAATTCCTTGCGAAAAAAGTAAAGTGGCAAAAAAACTAAGAGCAATGAACAAGTAACAATTAAATTGGAACAACTAGAATTACCAATCAAGTAATTGACTAACTAACAAGCATGCAATAAAATGATAGCAATAAAAGGGCATATAACTAATGAAGGTAAAATTAAGCTAAAAGAGCTAGGAAATTAAAGCTAACAAAAAGGAATGACAATCAATCAATATAAAAAGCCTTGGCTAGGAGTGAGAATTAGAATTTCTATCATCATTATCATCCTCAATTGTGATGGTAAGTGTACATTGCTCTTACTTAGTCATCCTCTAACACTGAAGGAAACTTAAGTGAGTACAATTGACTATAGTCCACAAGTCCTAATCAAATCCTAATGAAAGATTAGATTTAGTGGAATTCAAGCCAACTAGCAACCTTCAATTACCAATCAATATTAGATTTTGATAATTTAAGAGTCTCAAATTACTCAACTCCAAAGCCAATAATAGAAATCTACTCTATAATCATAAGTTACATTTTCACAAACACTTGGAGAGCACTAATAAAAGACATCATAAAATTAAGGAATCAACCTAAATTAAAACTACCCACTGTCAATTATCAATATTAGTAAATCAAATAACACATATAAAACATAAAAACCTCAATGCATTAACAAGAAATCAAATCCAACAAGATCCAAAATTATAAACCAAGGTAACTTGAATTACAAGACTGCTAAGCAAAAGTAAAGTAGAGAAACTATAATTGGAGTAATAAAAACTGAATGTAAACAAGATCTAATCCATGGATTCAAGCAAAAGTTGATCAAAGAACAATAAAACCTAGAGAGAAAGAAGAGTTTCTCTCTCTAAAAGTAAAAACTATCTAATTTTCTACATGATGGAATGTTGTGTCTTTGCCTCCTTCATCCCCAGCCTCTATTCTTCGAATTGGGCTTGAAACTGGGCCAAAAGAGCTTCAGAAATCGCCCCCATGTGTTCCATTAACGAGACACGTGTTTGTCTTCCCGCGTATGCGGCAAGTGGTCCGCGTACGTGGACGATGCGAAACTCAGCTGACGCATACGTGGGCGTGCTAAAATTCCAAGCTCCACTTCTTCATGATTTCTCTACTCTTTCATGCTTCTTTCTCCACTTCTTCCAGTCTATCCTTAATTTCTAAACCTGGAATCACTTAACAAACATATCAAGGCATCAAATGGAATTTAAGGAAATTAAAATTAATATTTTTGGGGCCTAAAAAGCATATTTTTACACTTAAGTACAATTTAGAGGGAAACTACAAAAGCATGATATTCAAGTGAATACATGTGAGTTTATGTGATGAAATTTACTGAATTCAAGACAAAATTTATCATCAAATATAAATTCATCAATTTCTCCACACTTAAACAATAGCATGTCTTCATGCTAACAAAAAAGGAGAAGGGTTAAAAGGAAGACAACTTATTGAATGAAACTACTTTATATGCATATAACTATACTAATAGATGCTATCTACTTATATCTACTATAATATCCTATTGATTTGGCAAAAATAAACAAACAAAATTTCAAGTAAGCATGTAGACTTATAGGGCTAGAACAAGGAGATATTGCAATGTAATCACAATTCAAAGATTTGATTCGAGTTTCATAATAAAGCCACTTGCAAGATAACACAAAATAAGAGGTGGATGTATAGAATTGAGCAATCAAACCCTCACCGGATGTGTATACACTTTAAGAGCTTAGTGTTTAGGATTTACCCACTCAATTCTCCTCTAATAATGATTTCTAGGATTTTCTCTTCATCTAACAATCAACAAATTTTTTATGCAAGAATACAAATTTCATGAGGTTTTTAAAGGATTGTAATGAGGTTAGGATCAAGGTAGGATAGATATGATCAAGTAGACTTATAGATTAAATCTTTGATTAGCTCAAGTATTCACCTAACCTATATCAACCTAATTACTAAAATGCAATCTAACCACCCATTACTCTTTTTTTTCAAACATTCATGCATTCTTTCTCATATAATCCTCATATGCATTCCTTATTCATATATATATATATCTTTAGGATGACTTTTGTTTCCTTTTTTTTGGAACATTTTCATTTTATATATGTATACTTATGCAAAATTTATATATATATATATATATATATATGTATATGTATATACAAAATAAATGCATATTGTTAAAACAATTGATGGCATAAATGCAACCATTTCCAAATTTTTTCATGAATACCCGTTTTCTATACCAAAGTTTTTCACAACTTTTTCCCACACTTAGATAATAAATATACCTTAACCCAAGCTAATCAAAGATGCAATTCAAGGACATTAATGGTTTTTTGATTAAGGGTTTGTATGTGCTAAAAATTAGAACAAAAGGAGATTATAAGCCTCAAAAGTGGTTCACAATAGTAGATATAAGAGTAAGGTTATATGGGTGAGTAAGGTTTAAATTCAAACAATGGCTTGAATCATTCTAAATGCATCCAAACATCAAATATTGGACATAAAAAATTAAGCAAATCTCATATTACAATCATAAAAGGAGCATAGCACTCAAGAACAAAAATTTGTGGTTATAATATGCAACCACACATTAAAGACTCAAATCTCACTTGTTTATTTGTTCTATCTTTTTTCCATACTCCACAAAAAAATTCAAGCAAGTTTAAAAAGGATTTTTCGAATCAAATCAATGAATGCCCTCAGAAGAAATTTTTTTAGAAATTTTTGTTATTTTTACCAAATTTATTTTCTATGCATGTATGTATGGTTTGTTGGATGCAATTCAAAACTCCTAGCTTTTGTTCCTAGAAACAAAGTGGGATTTTTATTTGTTTTCATTTGTTTTTTCCACTTTTTTCTTTTTAAATTTGCTCAAAATGGTATTCATGATAGTAAAAATGAATATTTTGACGACAATGATGATGCTGATTAAATCATTTGATTGAGTCTAAGTGATATATACTTTTATTGTATATGCTAAAAGAGGTGATTCAGAAATATGGTTATTTAGAGATTATTGGGCACGCTTGTAATTCCATTTGTTTTTGTTTCAGTTTTGGACATGATGTTAGTCTAGATAAAGTTGAAGATGTTCTATTGCATAAGAGTATTCTTACTATGGTTAACAATTGTTCAGGTTCGAAAGAGTAAGTTGGGTTTACTAAAAGATGATGGCGTATCTCACATGACTGAAACAGAAGGGCAAGCTCAGACAATCGGTGCCGCATATGGGAAGAACCGACATATTTTCTTTTGCTCAGCAATTGTTTAACAATTTGGTATTATAGCCTAATATTTGCTTGTTTTCTGTCTTTAACTGCTTTATTAAATTTCATTATTCTGACATGCCCATAATCCTGTACATACACAAATAACGCAGATAAACCCTTTTACAAAGAATTGGTTAAAAGTTTTTGAAGCCTCTGATGTTATTTTAGAAGTCCTTGATGCCCAGGATCTTTTAGGTACTCGCAGTACTAATATGGAAAAGATGGTGATGAGTGCTGGCCCGGATA
Organism: Arachis stenosperma; assembly: GCF_014773155.1. Lineage (NCBI taxonomy): Eukaryota > Viridiplantae > Streptophyta > Magnoliopsida > Fabales > Fabaceae > Arachis > Arachis stenosperma. Next base: position 65,588,899 of record NC_080383.1, read on the forward strand.
AAAATGGTAATTTTCTTCTTCCCACCTTCCTCTCCTCATATTAGGAAATGTTGACAAATGAAACAATCCCAAAAGGCTTGATGGTAAGACTGAAATATGTACTTTAAGCAGGACCCAACCATCAATAATTATACTGATGCTTCTTTGCTAATTTATGGTGTTTTGTGTGGTTTAACCATGGTGTCAACCATCATATTATCTTAGATCTTGTTCCCCGAGAAGCAGTTGAAAAGTGGCTTAAGTACCTTAGAGAAGAACTGCCTACTGTGGCCTTCAAGTGCAGCGATCAAAACTAGGGTGGAAGTCATCAAAGGCAGCAAAACTAAGTAATATTTTGCAAACAAGTGATTGTCTTGGAGTCGGTACACTCATTAAAGTCTTGAAGAATTACACAAGAAGTCATGAGGTTCTATAACTTAACTCGTGTTTGTTTTCATATAGCTTGTGCTTGTACCCCCTTTTTCCTCCCTATAGTATATGGTGTTTTACCTGCTAATTCTTCTGCTACTTTTTTAAACTTGTTGTAGATTTAAATAATTTTTGTAACTTTCTGATCAAGTTTATTGTTTGCTTTTCTTATAGTACTTATTTATTTGTTGCTTCTTTGCCTTTTATCAAGAAGACTATTACAGTGGGTCTAATTGGGCTGCCTAATATTGGTAAGAGTAGTCTTATTAATAGCTTGAAGAGAGTTCATGTTGTTAATGTTGGTGCTACTCCTAGATTAACAAGATCGATGCAAGAGGTTCAATTGGACAAAATCATTAAGTTAATGGACTGTCATGGTGTTGTCATGCTTAAATCACTAGAAAATGATGCTTCTGTAGCTCTACAAAATCACAAGAGAATTGAGAAGTTAGATGATCCAATTATCCTAGGTATGCAAACAACTTTTTCCTTTTTTCAAGACTTTCCCAATTTGCTCAATTGATTGATTGAGACATAAGAGTTATAAACATCGGCTACCAATACTATTAGTTAGACGTGAAGAATTTAGTGTTCTTGAGCCAAAGTTGAAAGGATGCTTGGTGTGTATTAAGACTTGTCTTAGTGAACCTATTTCTGTTCTTGAACCTATGTTGGTACTAAAAAGGTTCAAAATACTATTTTTTTTAAAATTTATCTTTTACTTTAATCTCTCTGGCATAGTTTCATTGAATAATCTATTTTATAGACTCATACCCAATCAAAGAAAATTTCAATATTGACGTTGGAAAGACATAACCCTGAAAATTTTCAAGTTCTCCATATGTGGTCGCACAGAAAAGCAATACACTATTTTCAGAACTGAAAATAGGTGCATTGTACTAAAAAGATAACATATAAGCATGATAAAATTTCTGTTATCATTCATCAACATCCTTCAGGTAGTGTGCTCAGGCAATACTAGCTTAGATCTATTTAAGGGGGTGTGTCTTTTAAATATCACAGCAAAAACTTGCCGTACACATTTAATCATAGTAAATGTGCCAGGATGATAAGTTGGTTTGTTGTAGTGAAGTACCCATTTACTAAAGGTATACAAAGATCTTTTTAGATTTTGTGTGGATTATATATACATATTTCATAAATGTAGTAGTGGTAAAATGGTTATGTTGCTTTGTTTTATGTGAGATGCGTCATGCCAAAAGCATGCCTCACTTGAATATATAAAAAATAAATGAAAATTTTTCTAAAAATTTGAAAAATAAATAAAACTTAAATGTTTACACAAAGACAAAATGTTTTGAAGGTTCAAGGAGTGTTTTGTTTGAAAAATAAATTAAAGTAGAGATTTGAGAATTCATTCTTTGTTTCTCAGGATATAATCTCTGTATGCAGCTCATCGTTCATGTATTATCTCAGGAACAATGAATGCCCTACTTGCCAAACACATTGTGCCAGTCGTTGTTCTTTGAGAGATGATGTGAAATATGATGTCCTTTATTACTGTTTTATATCCAAATATTGAGAAGTATGACGTGGAAAGTGAAGAATTCAGCAGTGTTTTCTTTAGATTTTTGTAATCTGTTGAGTTCTAAAGATTATGTTTATATAGATGTTTTATTGATGTGTTAAGTTAGCATTTTGTCTTTCTTTTGCTGATTGTTGCTATGTAGATAAAATTCACAAACTTTCTAGTGTATGTAGGTATTTCACATAAAAAAAAGGAGGTTATTTCAAAGTGCTTTGACTTTCAAAATTTTTATTTTTATAATCATATATAACAGATTGTAGTAGTTTCAAACTGCCACAATTTTTTTTAAACCAACGTGCAGGATAGCGATGGTTAAAATTGTCACAATAAAAACTTATTTACCAAATAGCGGCGGTTCTGCAACCATCGCAAAATCAATTATCTGATTTGCCGCGGTTGTGCCAGCAATTTTTCAAAATTGCCACAAAATCAAATGCCCACCCCTAATAGACAACGCTTGCAAAATCACTGGAATTTCTTTTTCTAGCAGTTAAAAATTGTCGTAAATCCCTAAAAAACTGCCACTATTTGGCGTGTTTCTTATAATATGTTTAAGTTAAAAATAATTTTGAAATTCTAATTTTTTTTATAAATTCATTTAATTGGATCTAGTTCAAACTATGCAAATTTTAACTTCTTATATTTATATTTAAAATTATGTTATTAATTTAAATTAAATAGCATTTAATTGTTAATTATAATTAAATATATATTTTAAATAATAACAATAATATATTAATTTTTATTTTATTTTAGACTGAAATAATACCAATGTGAATAATTGTTGGTGTTACGTGAGTTTAAAATTAGAAGTAAAATTTTGCGTCAGTCTAGGTTGAAAATTGGAAGTCATCAAGGAGTGGTAGCCACCAGAGATGGACCTGATTATTTGACTTGCTAGTCATAAGGTAACCTCCAATCAACAACATAATGTAGCACATTGTGTACTGTCGGAGGATGGCTGGATCATCGTAAAAGACATCTATCGAAGTCGCTCCCGAAGCCATGTCAGCTTGAGGGAGAAAGATTGCTTTCTCTGCACACCCTGCTGCTAAACAATAGGAGGCCTAGCATTAAGTACCCGCTCTACCAACTCCCAGGTCTCCGTCCCGTACCATGTATGAAAATCATGGGAACACCCACCTACTGGCTCTCCATGCGCATGTAACCCAAGGTGGTATTGATGGGTGGAAAAATGCCGGTTAAGAATTTCTGATAAAAAAGCGTTGCAAGTACAGCCTTAACAAACGAAAATTCCACTATCAATTTAGAATGTGTCGTAATTAAAAATAAATAACCGGGAGTAGAATCTCGGGTCGTTTCCCTAAGAGTTGACACAATGATGCAAATTATTGATAAGGATTTTTCTAAATATTTTTGAGGTTGAGAATGGAAAAATAAATAACTGGAATTTAACGCAAAGAGCAAATAACAAGAGATGTTATGTATTTGAAATAAAAGGCCTTGCTTAGGGGAGATAATTGGAGTTTCTATCCTTATTGTCTTTCCCAAGTATGATAGTAAAGGTTCATTGCTTCTACTTAGTCATCCTCTAACAATTGAAGGAAATTCAAGTGGTTGTCACTAACTCTGATTCACAAGTCCTAGTCACTTCATAGGGAAGGACTAGAGTTGGTGAAAATTGAGTTAGCCAGCAACTCCTAATTACAGATCAACATTTGAGTATCACAACTCAAGGGATCCCAATTAATCAACCCCTAAGCCAAGTTGAGAGCTTTAAGTCATTAACATGAATGCCATTTTCAATAACATATAATAGGAATAAATAAAAGACATGGTAATTCTATGAAATTAATTAAATCAAAATTTGTACGAACAATAATTAACCAGAATTAAACACGTACTAGAATTAAACATAAAAATAATTCATTGCATTAATAGATTCAAAAATAACAAAATCCAAACATGAATTCAAAGTAACTAAATGGAAAAACAAAAGAAGTAGAAGTAATAGGGAAGGAAACTATAACGACAATATCTCCACTTGAAGGTAGTAGTAGCTCTCTCAAGATCCAAGTCAATGCAAAACTACGAATGTCAAAAACCCTAGGAGAAGTAAGTGTTTTTCTCTCTAGAATTCAAAATTAAAACTAAAACTAAAGTGAAAAGTGAAGTATCTTCAGTCTCAGCTTCACCCCTGCCTCTAGTCTGTATTTTCGGGCTCAAAACTGGGTCCAAATTAGCCCAGAAATTGCCCCCAGCGAGTTCTGTTAAGTGCATCATGTGACGCTCTATCACGCGTACGCGTCGCTGAACTTTTGCACTGGTCGCTGAAAGACGCTGCAAATCACGCGCATGCGTCAGCTCTGCATGCACATCACTCCTTGTAACAACCTCCCTTTACCCCTTCTAGAAATAAAATCAAATTCGAATTTTGAAAGTCAGTTAGGAGATGGGTTTAGAATTTTGAATTATGGATAGAAATCTAATAATCGCTCTTCTTTTGAATTTAAAATTATCCCAACCACCTTACCACTGAAAGTATATAAATAGGGGTACACCCATAGGTAGAAGATCACTCCTCTCAAACACTAATCCTTCCCCTTCTCCCTCTACGCAAATATTCCGTGTGCAAACACAAGAGGCAAGCTCATAGGCAATAAAAGAGGCGTTAGAAAAAGAGTAGGGAATTATGCCTTTCTTACTTATATTGGCATGTAGTATGCTCTAGTTTATTTTCCTTCCATCCATGCATGATTACTATCTTTTCATGTCTTACATGGCATTAATACCTTGTTCTCATTCCTTATCCATATTGATCATGTTTATCGATTCTATCAATCATGACCTCTTGATTCGTTAGTATATACCCTTTTATCATGTTTCATTTAATTATTTAATATGCCCTAATTTTTACCATGTGCATTTACATGACTTCTCATATCATTCTATCATTAATGTTCCTTTAATGTTGGGAGTACATACCTTTTTACCATGTTAATTATTTGATATATCCTAACTTTTACCTTGTGCAATTACATGACTTTTCATATCATTATATTATAAATGTTCCTAATTTTATGTTTTATTTAATTATTTAATATACCATAATTCTACCATATGCATTTACATGGCTTTTCATACCATTAACGTTCCTTTAATTTTGAAAGTACATGCCTTTCTACCATGTTTTATTATTTAATGTACCATGATCCTACCATATGTATTTACATGACTTTCCATATCATTATATCATTAACGTTCCTTTAATGTTAAGAGTACATATCTTTTTACCATGTTTTATTTAATTATTTAATATGCCATAATTTTACCATGTGCATTTACATGACTTTCCATATCATTATATCATTAACGTTCCTTTAATGTTAAGAGTACATACCTTTCTACCATGTTTTATTTAATTATTTAATATGCCATAATTCTACCATGTACATTTACATGACTTTTCATATAATCATATCATTAACGTTCCATTAATATTGAGAGTACATACCTTTTTACCAGGTTATATTTAATTACTTAGTATATCCTAATTTTATCCATCTTCATGCATGAATGCTTCTTGTATGACCTTTTTTTTATGTATGCTTCAAATAATCCTAATTGTAAATTAAACTGAGGACATGATCCTTCGGTAAGGGAAGGTGACCCCCAAAGACAAGATAATCGAGATGATCCTTCGATAAGGGAAGGTGATCGAATCGAGATGATCCTTCGGAATGGGAAGGTGATCGGAAAACTTTTGGGAACCTTCGGTAAGGGAAGGGAACTCCCATCAATTTTATAATAAGATATCTCTGTCGATATAACTCTTTTCTTGTGTATGTCTAAATAACCTTGATTGTAAATTGAACTGAGGGAATGATCCTTCGGTAAGGGAAGGTGACCCCCAAAGACAAGATATCGAGATGATCCCTCGATAAGGGAGGGTGATCGATCGAGATGATCCTTCGGTAAGGGAAGGTGATCGCCAAAACGTTTGGGATAAGAACCTTCGGTAAGGGAAGGGGACTCCCACCTTTTATACCTGTTTGAGCTCAATACCTTCCATAAAAGTTAAAAGTTAAGAAAGAAGAAAGCATGAATGAAAGTTTGATTTTTAGTTTTTTTCAGATTTATGTATGATTATGTTGATGTTACTTAGGATGTTATCCTCCTATTTTCCCTATATGCCTTCTCTTTTTGCACACATGTTCTACAAGAAAGATGCATATTACATGCCATATCATACGCCTCAATTTTAAAAATCCCGCACGTGGGCTGGAGATGGATATGGAGGTGTTGCATAGCACTCCTACTGAGACGTTAGGTTCTCACTTCCTTTCTTTTCCCATACTGTCTCCAGAGGAACATGACACAGCAGATAGAGACGACGCAATGCCCCCCGAAGGTAACTTCTGAGTATGACCCCTCGAAGCACGCGTGGGTAGTTGCGACCACTACTACCGTGCTCCAAACTATCTACTTAAGTCGAGAGTTCGTGGAAGAAGGACCCTAGCTGCCCATTGTATCCTTCCTAGATAGGAACGCTTCAGCATCTAAAAAGCGGTCATCTAAGGTGGTACACCTCGAGTCCGACTCTGAAACCGAGGAAGAGGAATCTGACAACCCTGGCCAGAAGGAAGACACCATGGAGGAGGACCCATAAGAGGAGTTAAACCCTTGCGGAAGTCCAAAGGTGGAATACGTGCCTTCTTCCCCCACTTCGGCACCCCATCGAGTTTTGGTCCACCCCACCCATCGGAGTCAGATCTTTATTGCGCGGAAAGGTGTTGGAAGGAGGCCCCTGGTACCTCGATTCATGGATAACTGAAGGGTCCTAATCAAGAATAGGATAGGATACAAGTATGGGAGCTTCTTCGACGAGATTAGTTTAGGACGTAATTAGTTTCTTTTCGGGTTATAATTTTCTCTAAATGTTTCATTTTGAACCGTACTCATGGTTAAGATGTTTTTTTCACATTTATTCAAATTCGAACGTTTTAGTGCTACTCATTTTCTCCTTCACGCGCACCTCCTCCTCCTTTGCATAACGATTAAGTCATTATTTTTCTTCTTTGTCGAGTGTGGCATCTAACTTTAAAGACCTTCACGATAGGATAAAACTTAGGGTGTTACACTCCTCGCTTCTCAGCTCTTTAGTTTCTTGTGTTCCTTCCATTTTAACATGCTTCATCTTCATCCTTTGAGCCATTCATGTCTTGTAAATCTGAAAACACTTCACAAACACATCACGGCATTGAATGGTAATAAAGAAGAATTAAAATTTAATAATTTTAAGGCCTAGGAAGCATGTTTTCAATCATAACACAAAATTAGAAAGGAAATAAAAAACATGCAATTTATCATAAAATAGTTGACAAAAACCCACTCAATTCAGTCCAAAATATATCATAAAATAGTGGTTTATGAGGTACATGACATCCTATAAGGTGATGGTGATAATGGAAAGTGTGCGTCTCCGGGAATTAGCGCTCCACGAATATCGTGTTTAGGGAATTGTCAAATACAAAATTTCTGAAAGGCACTGTGTCGCCGAAGCCAGCCTCCCCAAATAGGGGACAATGGTGTCCGATGTGGCAAGTGTGTGACTTACTCGTCTAAGAAGAAGCAGGTGAGGCCTCTGATAAAAAATAAAAATTTGAATAAGAAATCTATAAAGTTAAAGCTATCAAATTTCACATAAAAAAATTCCTAATAAGTTGACTTAAATAAAAATATTTACTTAGCTAATTAATAACTTTATTAGTGAACATGTGCTTAATAAATAACTTAATTTACATAAAAAAATTGTATTAAATAATTAATAACTAAAATACTAAACATCTAGTTCATTAATAACTAATTTAATAAATAAGTAGAAACAAATTTAACAAATAAGTAGAAATATTTACTTAGTAAATTAATAAACATCTAGTTAATTAATAACTAAATTAACAAATATTTAGTTAATAAATTAACTTAAATAACGATATTTACTTAAATAATTAATAACTTAATCATCCAACATCTTCCTAACAACTTTAAATAAAAACAAAATGAATAACATCTACTTACGAACTTAATTTAACTAATACATAAAATCGAACCTTATCAACCCTTCTTAACAATACATTCATCCATCTAACATATGTTATATACTAGTTCTATAAAAGTACCCTAAGTATGGCTTCACATATATGCCCTAATATAAAGACAAAGAAAACAACACTAACCTTGATGCATGAGCATGTTAAGTACTTTTTTTTGGTAATTCTTAGAGAAAATTGATGACTTTTGCTTGATAATAATGTGCTTTTATATATTATTCAATTGGTACATTGAGTGCTTTGATTTCTTGATAATTGTAGGTGAATGATAGCAAAAGAAGAGCCAAGAAAAGCACCCTCTAGAAAGTAGAGAAGCTAGCGTGCAACACGCCAACAAGAAGGCGTGCCACATACCCACATAACTGAAATAGGAGAAGCTGGCATACCACACGCCAGTCCTAATGCATGGCACGCTGGGCCAAACCTCCAAAGAGCCAAGATTATGCAACAAAGGGGCGTGCGACACGCCAAACAAGGGGCGTGCCACACACCTAAAAGGAAGCCTCCCATGCCAAGCAAGGAAGGGGGTGTGTAACACGCTAAGCATGGGGGCCTGCCACACGCCAAAGAAGCACCCTCCAGGACCACCATTTTGTGGTGTGCAACACGCCAAGTATTAGGGGTGTGTCATTTTGGCACGCCTTCAAAGAGACAATCCAAGACTTAAGTTGGCGTGCAACACGTCAAGAGGGTGGCATGCCACACGCCCAAAAATGTTCTCCTAGAAATGAGTTTGGAGCTGGCGTGCAATACGCCAGGAAAGGGGGCATGCCACATGCCCAAAAATGTGCTCCCAAGAATGAGTTTGGAGCTGGCGTGCAACACGCCAGGCAAGGGGGCATGCCACACGCCCAAAGAGGAGACAATTCAAGGAGCTGGCATGCCACACGCAAAGGCAAGAGTGTGGCACACTGGGAAAACTTTTCAGAGGCTCAAATTCAAGGTATTTTCAGGCACTAAAGTGGGCGTGCAACACGTCAAAGTTGGGCGTGCCACACATCCAATAAAGAGGTCTCAAATGGAGCTTGAAGTTAGCATGCAACATGTCAAGAAGGCAGCATGTCACACACCCAAGGATGACTTCCAAGATTGCACGAATTCATGGCATGCAGCACGCCAATCAACAAGAGCATGCCATTTCTGCACGCCTTCAAAGCCTCATCCAATGTTAAAAGTTGGTATGCAACACGCTAAAGTAGGGACATGTCACACGCCCAAGAAGATCGCTCCCAGAGACTGTTCAAAGTTGGCGTGCAACATGCCAAGGTATGGGCATGCCACACGCCAAGAAGGATGCTCTAGGACTTGTCAAAACTAGTGGCGTGCAACACACCAAAGCCCACAAGCAGGAAGAAGCCACTCCAAGCCCACATTGCATTGCACAAGGATTGAATCACGAAGTAATGGATTGAAGAATAATTGCAGAAGATTTGATTTGATTTTGTTTTAATAAAATTTTCATTTAATTCTTAAGTTTGGTTTTAGGTTTAGTATATAAGAAATTTTGAAAGCTTTCATCTAAGATCTTTTTTTTTTCGTTTTTCAATTTGTCTTTGATTTTGAAGCTTAGCATGAGTCACTAATCTGCTAGGTTAAGGTTAGGAGTTCTATTGATTCTAATTGACTAATATTATAGATTTTCTACTTTTTATTAATGCATTGATGTTTTCTCAAAAAGGAGTTTTTGTTCTTCACCACAAGGGTTTAAATCTATTGAAAAATAGTTCTAATCTTAACAAAAGTCTAATTATCATATTGAAAAACTTGGTTTTTGGAATTAAGCTTGAAAACTCCTTCTCACAATTCTTTAAATTTTGAAACTAGACTTGATAAGTGACATCGAATCAACTAGGATTAACTCTTGTGATTTGTTTGGTTTCTAAATAAGTAAACGTACTTTGTAACAACTCTAATTTTTACACTAACGCGAATTTTTTTTAAAATAATATTTTAAAGTAATTAGTTTTATTTTGACAAGTCGACTTCAAACCCCGAAATAAAATAAATGATAATATAATTTTATTATTATATTATTTATTTATTTTACTTGCTATAATTATAATGGAGCCTATATAATATTTTTATTATTATTATTAAGTTTGACTTTTACCGATATAAATAATTATCGGTATTTTTTTATGAGTTTAGAGTTGCTAATACTTTATCAAATATCTTTCATCGTCAAGTTACTAATGTCATTTATATTAATAACTCATATATATTTAACCCTATATATATTATTACTTATGTTTTAATATATTCAATTTTCATAAATACCTATTTAAAATATTTATAACTTGAACCGCTAAATCAACAACTCCAAAACACGGCACCCAATCCATAATTAACCAAGCCATGATACTAGCCAATAATCATTCTTAAAATGTCATCATTTTTTATTAGTTCCATTCATTTCGACTGAACCAATTAGAAAAAAAAATGTGCTAATGGAATTAAGTATGTGTTTGTACCATATATATTATTAGTTGGCAAATTTATTTTATTGGGAACTAATTAGATCTTGATGGCAATAATGATAGATGCAATTTCGGAATTATAAAAGAAAGAAATGATAACATGGCTAGTAATATATATATATATATATATATATATATATATGAGTCCATGACACCTACTATTGCTTTGCCACCACAAATTAATAATCATCACCATTTAGCCTTTAATCACCTTCTTTCTCTTTCATTCATCACCGAATGATTTGAGAAACAAAAAAGAAAGAAAAGGATCGCGAAAGAAAAGAGAGAACCGTGACCCTCTTATGAATTTTCGACTTTGATTTTTTGTGATCCGTAACTTTAATTAAAAATCTAATCCAAAAAAAATATTTGTATCTTTTTTTTTTATGTATTAGTATCATTTTTGTTCGGTTGAAGTTGACAGTAATATATCTCTTATTCCTTTTGAATTTCAGCTCTTTGGTATTCCTGGTAGAAGAATTGATTTCTAACATTTTTTTTCGGTAATTCGATCAAAAAGCTTTTTCGGAGCTTTGAGTATTTTGATTTCATAAGAAGGTAAAATTTCAGTAAATTTTCAATGATTAAATGTGTATTGAATAGGTGATTTGATGTTGTGACTGATTATTGATTGAGTTTGGTTGAGTTTATGTTGAATTTTTGCAATATATTGATGTATTTGTGAAGTTCATGGCTTGGTTGTGATGAAACCAGCAGGAACCGAACTGGTTTGGGAATTTTTTGGGTTGGAATACGTTGAAGGTCAAATAAAAATTGGTGGGGTTTGATGATCGAGAGAGAAAAATTAAAAGTTATGAAGAATTGGTAATCGAAAAACTCAAAAACGGATTAAAATACAAATAATACTTTAAAAGAGAAAGGTTAAGGGTTTCGGTTTTGGTATAAGAGAAAGATTAGTAATTAGATTATATTTTTGAAGAGGTAAAAATGGGTATTTTGTAAAAGATCAGGGTTATTTTTATAAATATAAAAATAAGTAAGGGTTCAAATATAATTTTATAAAATATTGAAGTTAAAAATAGAATATTAAAAAGTTCGTGATTTAGAAAGTAATTAATAAAGTTTAAAATAAGGTTTTATATAGGTTTAAATACTTTTTTCGTTCTTAAGGTTTGAGGTCAAAATCAAAATCGTCTCTGACCTTTTTTTTTGTTATTAAAATCATCCTCAACGTTACAAAACGTTATAAAATCGTGCTTTTCTACTTCAATTATATTTTTTTGACCAAATTACCCTTAACTATTAATAAAAATAATATTAAAAAAAACAAAACCTCACCCCACCTACTCTCAGTATCTCTTCGTCTCTTCCCCCCACCCACAATTCCTTTCCTCTCACCCATCCCAAATCCCATCCCACCATCGTCATCAGCTCCAAAAAAAATTAAACCCCATTTCATCATCACCATAGTTACACCATAACAATAAAATAAATTTGCCTCATTATTATCACTATGATTACACTATGTATCTAACCATAAAATAAATCAACAATTCAACAACAATAATATCAATAAAATTAGCAACAACATAAATTTAAAAAATTATAAAGAAAGAACTCATGTATATATTGTTTAAAAATTAAAAAAAAAATAAGAAAGAAAGGAAGAACGAAAAAGAGAGAAAGAGAGCCCCTATTGAATCTCAGAGTAACGACCCTTTTTTTTCTTTTCTTTAGCGCCTTTCTCATTCTTCAGGTGAATGCAAAGGATGATTGATAAATTATTATTTTATGGTTTATCTTATGCTAATTTTAGTAATTTTTATCAAGCATTTGCACACTTATTCATACTATTTATATGGTTTTACATTTTTCCTTCCTAACTTTGTGATATGATTGAGAACATGCTTCTTTGGCCTTATATTTGCTAATATTAATCCCCTCTTATTACCATTCGATATAATGATATGTGTGTTAAGTGATTTAAGAGATTACAGGGCAGGAATGGCTCAGAGGATGGAAAGGAAGCATGCAAAAGTGGAAGGAATACAAGAAACTGAAGGAATTGCCAAAGCTGTCAGCCTAACCTCTTCGCACTCAAATGGTCATAACATGAGCTACAGAGGTCCAAATGAGGTAGTTCTAATTGCGTTGAAAAGCTAACATCTAGGGCTTCGCAACGATATATAATTTGCCATAGCTACCCCGAAGCCAGATGACACGAGCGCATAAATTACGCGGACGCGTGACCTGGCAAAAACACAATACACGCTAACGCGTGGACGACGCTTCCGCGTGACTTTGCAGCGACCTGTTGACGATTGGATTTTTGACGGTTTAGAATTTCTCAAATAAAATCTCGTCGAAGTATAGTTTCTAAACCAGGCAATAATCCTTTCATACAAAAAGTTGTTTGTCACTAAAACAAACCCCTAAATTTATAAACCGAAGTATTAGACCTCGGGTCGTTCTCCCTAGGAATTACAATGAAGTGTCTTGTTATTAGTTGTGAGTTATTTTCGGATTTTGATATGAAGCATGAAAGATAAATGGCAAGCAAGTAAACTAACAACTATAAAACTCTTGGCAAGATATGAGAACTTGAATTCCTATCCTAGTTATCCTTCTCAATTGTGATGAGAATTGTTCATTGCTACCACTTAGTTAACCCTTACTAGATAAAGGAAAGTCAAGTGGATGAATTGACTTGAGCCACAAGTTCTAGCCAACTCCCAAGGAAAGACTAGCTTTAGTGCACTCCAAACCAATTAGCAATCTCTCCAATTGTCAATCAACAAAGGAATTAGATAACTCAAGTGCCACTAATTACTCTACCTAGGCCAAGAGGAACAAAACCTACACTAAAATCCAACCAAGCATTTCATCAAACACTTGGAGGGCACAAAAGAAAAGCAAAGCAAATTGACAACAAGAATAGAATCTAACAACATTTATTGAAAGGAATTAACAACAACAATCAAAAGAAACACATTTATTATGAATTACCTTTTATTGAATTGGAAGAAAGTAGAAGGAACAATACTAGATCTACAACAAAATATAAGAACAACATAAAGGAAATTGCAATAAAAGAATGGAAGAAGAATGAATGTAACAACAAGGAATTGAGAAGATAGAAGTAGAAGAAGATAAATCTAAATCTAAATCTAAGAACTAAACCTAATCCTAATCCTAATTCTAGAGAGAAGTGAGAGCTTCTCTCTCTAGAAACTAACTCTAACTACTAAACTAAACTAATGGTAACTAACATCTAAAGTATCAAAAGTATGAAAAAAGTATGTTGATTCCCCTTCAATCCTTGACTTAAATAGCATCAGAAATGAGTTGGATTGGGCCCACAAGGCTTCTAAAATTGCTAGCCACATGTTGCATTAAGTGAACCAGATGGCAGCAACGGCGCGTGCGCGTACTTTTCGCGTGCGCGCCACCATACGTGTGGCAACTATGGCAAATCTTATATCGTTTCGAAGCCCCAAATGTTAGCTTTCTAACCCAACTGGAACCGCATCATTTGGACCTCTGTAGCTCAAGTTATGGTCGTTTAAGTGCGAAGAGGTCGGCTTGACAGCTTTCCGGTTCTTTCATTTCTTCATGAGTTCTCTAACTTTTCATGCTTCTTTCTTCATTCCCTTGATCCAATCTTTGCCTCCTAAACCTTAAATCACTTAACAAACATATCAAGGCATCTAATGGAATCAAGGAGAATTAGATTTAGCTATTTTAAGACCTAAAAAGCATGTTTTCACTCTTAAGCACAATTAAAGGAGAATATACAAAACCATGCTATTTCATTGAATAAATGTGGGTAAAAGGTGATAAAATCCCCTAAATTCAATACAAGATAAACCGTCAAATTGGGGTTTGTCACCTGTACGAACCAGAAATTGCTGGGGGCGATTTCCGGGCTATTTTGACTCAGTTTTTGACTCATAAAACATATATTAGAGGCTATAAAGTGGGGGAATGCATCCATTCATAAAATAAGCTGATAATTCACAATTTTAGGTTTTAGATGTAGCTTTTAGAGAGAGAGGTTCTCTCCTCTCTCTTAGGATTTAGGATTAGGATTTCGCTTAGGATTTAGGATTTCATCTTCTTCATTCCAGGTTCAATGTTCCTTTAATTTATTTTCTACTTTTATTTGTTATATTACTTTAATTGTTATTTATCTTTTCAATTTGGTTTATGAACTTTTCCATGTTAGATTTGATTTTTTTATTAATGCAATTTGAGGTATTTCAGATATATGATTTTTATTTAGCTTTCTATATTCTTGGCTTTGGTTGAGTAATTAGAGACTTTTGAGTTATCAAACTCTTTTGTTGATTAATAATTGAAAGTTGCTAATTGGCTTGAATTCCACTAACTCTAGTCTTTCTTTGGGAATTGACTAGGACTTGAGGATTCATATTGATTTATTCACTTGACTTACCTTCATAGTTAGAGGTTGACTAAGTGGGAGCAATGAGCAATTCTCATCACAATTGATAAGGATAACTAGGATATGACTTCTAATTTTCATACCTTGCCAAGAGTTTTCTTAGCTATTGATTTATTAATTCCTGCAATTTCTTGTTTAAACCTTTCAAAAACCCAAAAATACTATTTTCCATAACTAATAATAAACACACCTCCCTGCAATTCTTTGAGAAGACGACCCGAGATTTAAATACTTCGGTTATAAATTTTATTGGGTTTTGTTACTTGTGACAACCAAAACTTTTGCACGAAAGGATTCTCCGTTGGTTTAGAAACTATACTTACAACGCGATTATATTTTTAAATTTTTTTACCAATAGAAATCTGTTCGTAAAAAATGGCGTCGTTGCTGGAGAGTTGCAAACGTGTGCCTTATTATTGGTTATTGTAAATATTTTCTTTTTCTTGTTTATTTATTTTTATTTTTATTTTTAATTTTTATTAGTTACTATGAGTTCTCACCCCCATCGCTTTGAGTTTGGTTCTAATATTGTTGAAAGGAATGGAAGCTATAACAGGAACATGCATCAAGGTCAAAACAATCAAAGATGGACGGAGCCACGAGGATCTGATCAACCCTTTCGACAACAACACCTTCCAAGATACCATGGACAACGACCATTCTTCAGTGCATGCCATGACAATAGTTATGGTGGAACTCTTCGTGACAATGATAGCAAGAATTGCTGTCGGTCTAGAATTTCTCTTGTAGAAATTAGGACTTCGTTGTAAGCATAGCTCCAAACCAACAAAAAACTCTCACATCAAATTAAATTTGGTTGTCACAAGTAACAAACCCCCAATAAGAATTAACTGAAGTATTTAGACTCCGGATCGTCTCACAAAGAATTGCAATGAAGTGCTCAATTATTGGCTATAAAGTATGTTTTAGGGTTTTTTTTATAAGAGACATGAAAGATAAATGACAAAGAAGTAAACTAATAGCTAAAAGGTCTTGGCAAAGGTTGGTGGTCAAGGATCTCTATCCTTATCACTAGCCACAACATGAGAATTGGCAAGGATCAACCCCATTAAGTCATCCTCTAACTAATAAAGGAAAGCCAAATGAGCTATGTCAATCCAAGTCCATAAGTCCTAGGACTCCACCAATTCAATTAGCGAGATCTAGTGTTAATGGCTCCCAATCATCAATCACTTGGACATTAGCAACTCAAGAGTTCCTAAGTTACCTTCCCAAGTCAAGAGCATAAAATTCTACTCTAAAGTCCAACCAAGCATTTTGTCAAACACTTGGTAGGTACAAAAGAAAAACATGGTAAATATGCAAGAATAATAAATCTACCAACTACCAATTGCAAGAAAAGTAAATCAACAACTCAAATCATCAATGAAAGAACATCAAAAATCAAATCCCATTAAAAGAAAATCCAAATCCAACATGAGTGTTCATGAACATATAAGAGACATAAAAGTAAATTAACAAGAGAACTAAGAAGAATATAGTAGTAGAAACAAGAAATTGTAGAAGAAACAAGATGAGAACAATAATCAAAACCTAGATCTAAGATGGAATTAAGCTAACCTAACCTAATTCTAGAGAGAAGAGGGAGCTTCTCTCTCTAGAAACTAACCTACATGATGCCAAAACACAAAACAATTGCTCCCCCCTTTGTTTGGGCTTCAATTCTGCATGAAATAGCATCCTAAATGAGTTGGGTTGGGCCCAAAGTACTTCAGAAACTGCCCCCAGTGATTTCATCTTTAGTGGGCCACGAGCAGCATCGGCATGCACGCGTACAGTGTACGTGCGCCCCCCTAAACGCGAAGCAACATATAGCAAATTTTATATTATTTTGAAGCCACAGCTGTTAGCTTTCCAACGAAACTAAAACCGCCTCATTTGGACCTCTGTAGCTCAGGTAAATGGTCGATTGAGTGCCAGGAGGTCAGGCTTGACAACTTTACGGTTTCTTCATTTCTTCATGAGTTCTCCCACTTTGTATGCTTTTCTCCTCACTTCTTCCATCCAATACTTGCCTTATGAACCTGAAATCACTCAACAAACATATCAAGGCATCAAATGGAATTAAAGTGAATTAAATTTAGCTATTTTAGGGCCTAAAAAGCATGTTTTCACAATTAAGCACAAATCAAGGGAGAATTGCAAAATCATGCTATTTCATTGAATAAATGTGAGAAAAGGTGATAAAATCCCCCAAAATAAGCACAAGATAAACCACAAAATTGGGGTTTATCAAATCTCCCCACACTTAAACCAAGCATGTCCTCATGCTAAGAATAAAGAAGGACAAGAAAAGGGTATGGACATTTATTCAATGCAAAGAAACTATATGCACCTATCTATATGAATGCAACTAAATGCAAAATATTCTATCTACTTGGTTAAAAGTAAATTAATATCCAAGAGCATGTATAAACAAGTTGGGCTAAGATCATATGATGATTCATGAATCCTACCAATTCAAATATCAAAATGAAGTTCAAATAGACTTGAGAGAAGAAAGCTCATGAAAGCCGGGAACAAGGAATTGAGCATCGAACCCTCACCGGAAGTATATCCGCTCTAGTCGCTCTAGTGTATAGGGTCGATCCACTCAATTCTCTTCTAATCATGCTTTCCATGATTTGTTTTTCATCTAACAATCAACAATTATTCAATGCATGCATACATTTATCATGAGGTCTTATTCATAGGTTGTAATGGGGCTAGGGTAAAGGTGAGGATGCATATGGTCAAGTGAGCTTGGAATTTGAATCTTTGATTAGCCTAAGCTCTCACCAAACACATATAACAACCTATAAAATTCTAATACACAACCTAGCTACCCATAATTCTCACTTTTTTACATACTCGTGCATTCTCTTTAATTCATATTCCATGTGCATTGATTTTTATTGAACTTTACTTTGGGGCATTTTTGTCCCCTTTTTATTTCTTTTTCTCTTTTTTCTTTTTCTATTTTTTTCTTATATATATATATATATATATATATATATATATATATATTCTTTATCATTTTTTCACATTTTTTTCCAAAAGTATATACAAACGTATCAATGCATATGGTTTTACATATAGTACATGAATATGTACCCAATTCCCAATATTTTTAACAAAAATAAAAATTACACGTTTACCTTAACCAATGTCCCAAGTTTTTCATATCCAAATGATACATACCCTCATTAACCTAAGCTAATCAAAGATCCAAATTAAGGACATTTATTATTTTTCACTTAGGGATAGTGATGTGCTAAAATTAAGAACAAAATGGATTAAATAGGCTCAAATTTGGCTAACAATGGTTGATGAAAGGTAGGCTATTTGGGTAAGTGAGCTAAATGAAATGATGGCCTCAATTATATAAATGCATGTATACATGGAATAATGGACATAAAGAATCAAGCAAATCAAAGATTACAATCATAGAAAGAGAATAATACACACAAGAATGAAAATAAGTGGTTATAAATTGTAACCACATAATTAGGCTCAAAACTCACATGCTTGTGTTCTTAGCTCAAAAACCATGTTCCAAAATAAATTCTTCAAGCAAGTTCAACAAAAAAAAATTTTCAAATTGGTAGGGTGCCTTAAAAACAGTTTCTTGGAAAAGAAATCATCACCCTAACCAAGTTGTCCTAACATAAAAAGAAATGGTGAAATATGTACAAATTCTAACTAGCATGCAACCTATTATGCAATGCAACAACTAACTAACAAAGACAAAAATTAAGAATTGGTGTTGAAAAAGGAAGTTGTTACCTATGGAGGTCAGTCGGACGACCTCCCAACACTTAGAAATTTGCACCGTCCTCGGTGCATGCAAAGGAGAGCAAGGTAGATGGGTTGCTACAATTGATGAGCTCCTTCAAAAGGTTGTGCGGGTGAACTTTTTTGTAGCTCCATTAGAAGCTTTTTCATTCCTTTCCTTCTTGGTGGCCAACCTAAAAGGAAAGAGAAAGAAAGAAAATTAAGCCTTCAACAAAGATAGCAAAGCATATAGAACATAGGCGGGGGCTAATGCCAAATAAGAGTAGGGTTCTCACTACATGTTAGCTATGCATGTGAGTGAGAAAGCAATTCAAGCAAAGGCATATTAACTAATACTTGATGCAAGAGTAAAGTCAAAGCATGAAGAGCACTCAAAAGCATCAAGTTCGACTAGAAAGAGTGGGTCATGAAAGACATGTAAGTTCATATCAATGCACAAAGAGTATAAGAGTCATACAAGAATAAGCATTGATTTAAAAGTTTCATCACCCAACAATATCGAACAAGTCAAGAAGCACCAAGATTAACCAAGAAATTCTCAACAATTGAGTGAGAAAATTCAACACCAATATTCAAATAAGAGGCTAAAAAAAGGAAAGTAAAAACAAGCTATAAAAACAAAATGAAAATGCAAAGAATAAAAGTGTGTGAATGCAACAGACAAAAGAAAATAGAAGATGAGAAAAAAAAAACTCTTTTTTTACCGGCGCAGACGCGTCATACACGCTTACGTGCCGATGTGCAGTTTGGCAGAAGAACGCATACGCGCCAGGCGCGCGCACACGTGGGTGAGGTTATACGTGGGGCAAGTGTCGGCCCAAGGTTGGCCCAACTCTCTGGAACATGTACCAGGAGGGCAGGTGGCGCTATCAGCGCGCGCGCACAGCGTGCGGGCACAGCGTGCGGGCGCATGCATTGCGCAATTAGCATCAAGGACGCGTACGTGCTAGGTGCGCGTATGCGCGGGTTGACTTGTGCCTCAGGCATGGTGCTGGCGCAATGTAGGCACAACTCTCGAGTCAATGTATGGAGGGATGAAATTTTTCAATCCATGCGTACGTGCACATGGCACGTTCGCGTGGGTGATCGAAAATGCTTGAGGCATGCGTACGTGCCAGGTGCGCGCACTGATGAGCGGATAATTTATACGCTTTTTGGCATTGTTTTTAGGTAGTTTTTAGTAAGTTCAAGCTACTTTTAGGGATGTTTTCATTAGTTTTTATGTTAAATTCACATTTCTGGACTTTACTATGAGTTTGTGTGTTTTTCTGTAATTTCAGGTAATTTCTGGCTGAAATTGAGGGACTTGAGCAAAACTCTGAGAAGGAGGCTGACAAAGGACTGCTGATGCTGTTGGAATCTGACCTCCCTGCACTCGAAATGGATTTTCTGGAGCTACAAAACTCCAAATGGCGCGCTCTCAATGGCGATATATAATAGTTTATATTTTATTCGGGAATTGACGACGTAAACTGGTGCTCAACGCCAGTTTCATGTTGCTGTCTGGAGTAAAACGCCAGAAACACGTCACGACCCGGAGTTGAACACCCAAAACATGTTACAACTTCGCGTTCAACTCCAAAAGAAGCCTCAGCACGTGGATAGATCAAGCTCAGCCCAAACATACACCAAGTGGGCCCCGGAAGTGGATTTATGCATCAATTACTTACTCATGTAAACCCTAGTAGCTAGTCTAGTACAAATAGGATAGTTTACTATTGTATTAGACATCTTTGGTCTCAGTTTTGTTTTATTCTTCATCTTAGGAGGCTATTGATCACGTCTTGGGGGCTGGCCATTCGGCCATGCCTGAACCTTTCACTTATGTATTTTCAACGGTGGAGTTTCTACACACCATAGATTAAGGGTGTGGAGCTCTGCTGTACCTCAAATTTCAATGCAATTACTATTATTTTCTATCCAATTCGACTTATTCCTGTTCTAAGATATTCGTTGCACTTCAACTTGATGAATGTGATGATCCATGACACTCATCATCATTCTCACCTATGAACGCGCGTGATTGACAACCACTTCCATTCTACCTTAGGCCGGGCGCATATCTCTTGGATTCCTTAATCAGAATCTTCGTGGTATAAGCTAGAATTGATGGCGGCATTCATGAGAATCCGGAAAGTCTAAACCTTGTCTGTGGTATTCTGAGTAGGATTCCCGGATTGAATGACTGTGACGAGCTTCAAACTCGTGATTGCTGGGCGTGATGACAAACGCAAAAGAATCAAGGGATTCTATTCCAACATGATTGAGAACCGACAGATGATTAGCCGTGCTGTGACAGAGCATTTGGACCTTTTTCACTGAGAGGATGGGATGTAGCCATTGACAACGGTGATGCCCTATATACAGCTTGCCATGGAAAGGAGTGATGAGAAGGAAGAAGGAAGAAGTAGGAAAGTAGAGATTCAGAAGGAGCACAACATCTCCATACACTTATTTGAAATTTCCACCATGGAAATACATGAGTAACTTTATCTTTATTTTATGTTTATTTACTATTATTTGATTTTCCAAATTCCATAATTTATTTAAATCCGCCTGACTGAGATTTACAAGATGACCATAGCTTGCTTCATACCAACAATCTCTGTGGGATCGACCCTTACTCACGTAAGGCTTATTACTTGGACGACCCAGTACACTTGCTGGTTAGTTGAACGGAGTTGTGAACCATGGTATTGGCACCAAGTTTTTGGCACCATTGCCAGGGAAAGAAAAAGCAATGAATTTTACAAAATGCATAAACATATGAATCACAATTTCGTCCACCAAATTTTTGGCGCCGTTGCCGGGGATCGTTCGAGTATGGACAACTGACGGTTCATCTTGTTGCTCAGATTAGGTAATTTTCTTTTCAAAAAGTTTTCAAAAAATTTTTCAAAAATTTTTTTTATTTTTCGTTTTTCTAATATTGTTTTTCGAAAAAAATAATAAAAATACAAAAAAATTCATAAAATCATAAAAATAAAAAATATTTTGTGTTTCTTGTTTGAGTCTTGAGTCAACTTTTAAGTTTGGTGTCAATTGCATGCTTTAAAATTTTTTCTTGCATTTTTCGAAAATTTATGCATTCATGGTGTTCTTCATGATCTTCAAGTTGTTCTTGACAAGTCTTCTTGTTTGATCTTGATATTTTATTGCTTTGTGTTGTTTGTTGTTTTTCATATGCATTTTTCATTTGTTAGAGTCCATGCATTAAAGATTTCTAAGTTTGGTGTCTTGCATGTTTTCTTTGCATTAAAAATTTTTCAAAAATATGTTCTTGATGTTCATCATGATCTTCAAAGTGTTCTTGGTGTTCATCTTGACATTCATAGTGTTCTTGCATGCATCTTGTGTTTTGATCCAAAATTTTCATGTTTTGGGTCACTTTTGTGTTTTTCTCTCTCATCATAAAAAAATTCAAAAATAAAAAAAATATATTTTCCTTATTTCTCTCCAAAATTTCAAAAATTTGAGTTGACTTAGTCAAAAAATTTTTAAATTTAGTTATTTCTTGTAAGTCAAGTCAAATTTTCAATTTTAAAAATCTTATCTTTTCAAAATCTTTTTCAAAAATCATATCTTTTTCATTTTTTTCTATTTTTTCGAAAATTTTGAAAATTATTTTCCAAAAATCTTTTTCTTAATTTTATTTCAAATTTTCAAAAATTATGCTAACAATTAATATGATTGATTCAAAAATTTGAAGTTTGTTACTTTCTTGTTAAGAAAGGTTTAATCTTTAAATTCTAGAATCTTATCTTTTAATTTCTTGTTAGTTAAGTAATTAATTTTAATTTAAAAAAAATTAAATCTATCTTATCTTATCTTTTATATCATATCTTTTACAAAATTTTATGTTTTTCAAAAATTTGATTTTAAAATACCTTATCTAACTTCTTATCTTCTTATCTTTTCAAATTTGATTTTAATATCTTTTTCAACCAACTATTAACTTTTTGTTTGTTTCTTATCTTTTTCAAAACCACCTAACTAATTTTTCCTCTCTAATTTTCGAAAATATCTCATCCCTTTTTCAAAAATTCTTTTTAATTAATTAATTATTTTAAATTTTAATTTTAATTATATCTCATCTTTAATTTTCGAAAATCACTAACTACCTTTTCAAAATTATTTTCGAAATCCTCTATCTCTCCTCTTCTTCTATTTAATTATTTATTTACTAACACTTCGCTTCACCTCTCTTCATCTCCAATCACTGCCTCTATCCTCACCATTGTGATTGGATTCTCCACTTTTTATTCCTTTCTTCTTCTACTAACAATAAGGAACCTCTTTACTGTGACATAGAGGATTCCTCTTTCTTTTCTTGTTCTCTTCTTTCCTATATGAGCAGGAACAAGGAAAAAGGTATTCTTGTTGAAGCTGATCCTGAACTTGAAAAGACTCTGAAGAGGAAACTAAGAGAAGACAAAAGCTTCCACCTCTGAGTCATGGGAGATGGAGAGATTCATCTCAAGGGTCCATAGCTCAGTAGAAGAGCATTTGACTGCACATCAAGAGAGCATGAGAAATTCCCTCTTCAAGAAATCCCTGAGATACCTCAGGGGATACATGTTCCTCCACATAATTATTGGAAGCAACTAAGGATAGGAACACCAAAATCACTAGGGATCATGCAATAGAAGCAAGGAAGAGACATAAGGGAGCTCAAAAAGCACCATTGGACCTTCAAGAAGGCGTCACCCTCACTCAGGTGGACTCATTCCTTGTTCTTATTTTCTCTGCTTTTTCAGTTTTTATCCTTTATGTCTATCTATGTTTTGTGTCTCTACTTCATGATCATTAGTATGTAGTAACTATGTCTTAAAGCTATGAATAAATTATATAAATCCTTCACCTCTCTTAAATAAAAAAATATTTTTAATTCAAAAGAACAAGAAGTACATAAACTTCGAAAATTGTCCTTGAATTTAATTTAATTATATTGATGTGGTGACAATACTTTTTGTTTTCTAAATGAATGCTTAAATAGTGCATATTTTTTATCTTGTTGTTTATGAATGTTAAAATTGTTGGCTCTTGAAAGAATGATGAACAAAGAGAAATGTTATTGATGATCTGAAAAATCATAAAATTGATTCTTGAAGCAAGAAAAAGCAGTGAAAAAGCAAAAGCTTGCAAAAAAAACTGGCAAAAAAAAATAGAAAGAAAAAGAAAAAGCAAGCAGAAAAAGCCAATAGCCCTTAAAACCAAAAGGCAAGGGTAAAAAGGATCCAAGGCTTTGAGCATCAATGGATAGGAGGGCCCAAGGAAATAAAATCCAGGCCTAAGCGGCTAAATCAAGTTGTCCCTAACCATGTGTTTGTGGCATGCAGGTCCAAGTGAAAAGCTTGAGACTGAGTGGTTAAAGTCGTGATCCAAAGCAAAAGAGTGTGCTTAAGAGCTCTGGATACCTCTAACTGGGAACTCTAGCAAAGCTGAGTCACAATCTAAAAAGGTTCACCCAGTCATGTGTCTGTGGCATTTATGTATCCGGTGGTAATACTGGAAAACAAAATGCTTAGGGCCACGGCCAAGACTCATAAAAGTAGCTGTGTTCAAGAATCAACATACTTAACTAGGAGAATCAATAACACTATCCGAAATTCTAAGTTCCTAGAAAAGCCAATCATTCTAAACTTCAAAGGAAAAAGTGAGATGCCAAAACTGTTCAGAAGCAAAAAGCTACAAGTCCCGCTCATCTAATTAGAATTAATATTCATTGATATTTTGGGAATTATAGTATATTCTCTTCTTTTTATCCTAATTGATTTTCAGTTGCTTGGGGACAAGCAACAATTTAAGTTTGGTGTTGTGATGAGCGGATAATTTATACGCTTTTTGGCATTGTTTTTAGGTAGCTTTTAGTAAGTTCAAGCTACTTTTAGGAATGTTTTCATTAGTTTTTATGTTAAATTCACATTTGTAGACTTTACTATGAGTTTGTGTGTTTTTCTATAATTTCAGGTAATTTCTGGCTGAAATTGAGGGACTTGAGCAAAACTCTGAGAAGGAGGCTGACAAAGGACTGCTGATGCTGTTGGAATCTGACCTCCCTGTACTCGAAATAGATTTTCTGGAGCTACAGAACTCCAAATGGCGCGTTCTCAACGGCGTTGAAAAGTAGACATCCAGAGATTTCCAGAAATATATAATAGTCCATACTTTATTCGGGAATTGATGACGTAAACTGGCGCTCAACGCCAGTTCCATGTTACTGTCTGGAGTAAAACGCCAGAAACACGTCACGACCCGGAGTTGAACGCCCAAAACACGTTACAACTTGGCGTTCAACTCCAAAAGAAGCCTCAGCACGTGGATAGATCAAGCTCAGCCCAAACATACACCAAGTGGGCCCCGGAAGTGGATTTGTGCATCAATTACTTACTCATGTAAACCCTAATAGCTCGTCTAGTATAAATAGGATAGTTTACTATTGTATTAGACATCTTTGGTCTCAGTTTTGTTTTATTCTTCATCTTAGGAGGCTATTGATCACGTCTTGGGGGCTGGCCATTCGGCCATGCCTGAACCTTTCACTTATGTATTTTCAATAGTGGAGTTTCTACACACCATAGATTAAGGGTGTGGAGCTCTGCTGTACCTCAAGTTTCAATGCAATTACTATTATTTTCTATCCAATTTGACTTATTCCTGTTCTAAGATATTCGTTGCACTTCAACTTGATGAATGTGATGATCCGTGACACTCATCATCATTCTCACCTATGAACGCGCGTGATTGACAACCACTTCTGTTCTACCTTAGGCCGGGCGCATATCTCTTGGATTCCTTAATCAGAATCTTCGTGGTATAAGCTAGAATTGATGGCGGCATTCATGAGAATCCGGAAAGTCTAAACCTTGTCTGTGGTATTCTGAGTAGGATTCCGGGATTGAATGACTGTGACGAGCTTCAAACTCGTGATTGCTGGGCGTGATGACAAACGCAAAAGAATCAAGGGATTCTATTCCAACATGATCGAGAACCGACAGATGATTAGCCATGCTGTGACAGAGCATTTGGACCTTTTTCACTGAGAGGATGGGATGTAGCCATTGACAACGGTGATGCCCTATATACAGCTTGCCATGGAAAGGAGTGATGAGAAGGAAGAAGGAAGAAGTAGGAAAGCAGAGATTCAGAAGGAGCACAGCATCTCCATACACTTATCTGAAATTTCCACCATGGAAATACATGAGTAACTTTATCTTTATTTTATGTTTATTTACTATTATTTGATTTTCCAAATTCTATAATTTATTTAAATCCGCCTGACTGAGATTTACAAGATGACCATAGCTTGCTTCATACCAACAATCTCTGTGGGATCGACCCTTACTCACGTAAGGTTTATTACTTGGATGACCCAGTATACTTGTTGGTTAGTTGAACAGAGTTGTGAACCATGGTATTGGCACCAAGTTTTTGGCATCATTGCCAGGGAAAGAAAAAGCAATGAATTTTACAAAATGCATAAACATATGAATCACAATTTTGTCCACCACGCATGCGCGGGTTGTTGCTCTGTTTTTCAAAATTTTTCCAAGTTTTTGCACCAAACCAATCCTTCCGAACCTCTGAACAGCTACCAAAACACCATAAAACCTTATTTAAACTACTAAACTACCAATTATACTCAACAAACTCAACAAAACATGAAATTAAACTAATTATCAATATGTACAAAAGGGAAAAATGAAAAGAATTTACCATGGTAGGGTGTCTCCCACCTAGCACTTTTGTTTATTGTCCTTAAGTTAGACTTATGGGGAGCTCCTCTTAAGGTGGCTTGTGCTTGAAGCCATCCTTGAACATCCACCAATGCTTGAATCTCCAATAAGCTTTAGTCTTCAAAGATGATAACTCCAAGCCTTGATGGAGTTCCACACAAGCCATGGGCTCCCAAATATGATTCTCCTTGTGCGATCCGGGATCCCACACTTTGTTTTGACACCCATCTTCAAATTGATTATCATGATTCCAATTGGGTGGCATGACCTTAGAATTCTCAATTAAGCATCTAAAAATTCTCCTAGACCCATGCAATTTGGTTCTACACCAACCATTACTATTCAACTTTGAGCATGCAACCATCATGAACTTAGAGTGATGTTTCCAACCATTACACAACTCTCTCTTACTCTTAACTCCACAAAGAGTTCTAAGTTGACCATAATTTTCAATCAAACCATATTCAAGTGGAAAAGTAAAGACTAGAGATAAGAATTTTATCCACTTGAATATTGTGTAGGATGGTGACTGAGGAAGGGGTGGTCCCAATGATCTTGCAAGCTCCACTCCCTTGTACTCTTCCTTGATTACCTCTACCTCTTTACAACTTTCCTCAATTTCAACCTCTTCCTCTTGGTGGCTCTCTTCCAATTCAATCTCTTCTTCATTGCTCACCAAGGGCATGGGAGGTGAGGTATCTTCTTCTTTGACCTCAATTTCAAGCCCAATGGGAGAGGATTCAATTGTAGATAGGAACTCCTCAATGATTGAATCCATCTCTTGATCAACCTCTTCAAAGTCTTCAATCATAATATACTTTGGATGTTGTACACCCTCCTCAACATCAACATTAAGTATCTCGGAAGAGGGCTCTCTAATGCTACATTCCCATGGACTTCCAACATCTCCTAGGTCTTCAACCACTCCTTCCGGCTCAATTGTTTCATCTTCCTCCCCCTGTGGAAATTCTTTCTTCAACTCCTCTTCTTCACCTTGAAGCTCTAAACTCACTCCCTCACTATGCTCCTTGGTTACTTCTCCACATTCATCAATGGGAGTGCCTTGGTTGCTTAGGCTTAGTCGGGAGGAGGCCATATTGCTAACAGCTTCCACTAGGATAGCCATTTTGGCTCCTAGCTCCTGAAACTCCTTTTCCATCCCCTCTTGTTGCCTTTGGATATGAGATTCAAGATCTCTCAATTCCTGTGTGGGGGCTTCATCGGGAGGTGATGGTGGAAGAGAAGGTTCATTATTTGGGAGGAAGGTTTCATAATTGAAAGTTGGTTCATCTTGGTAAGGGTATGGAGGTGGTGTATTTTGAGGTGGTTCTTGAGAGTAATTGTGTTGAAATGGTGGTGGTTCCATGTGTGGTTCATATGGTTCATAAGGTGGTTGGTATAGTGGATAGGGATTAGGATCATAATAAGGTATTTAGTGGTAGGGGGCTTGTGAGTAAGGTGGTTTAAAATCATGTTGAGGGGGTTGTTCATAGGCATGTGGTGGTGGTTATTGACAATCACAATAAGGGTCACCACATCCATTAGATTGATATGCATTAGGATGAGAGTTATACCCATAAGAATCCGGAGGTTGTTGTTGCCAAGAAGGTTGATCAATCCCTTGAGGCTCCTCCCATCTTTGATTGTTCCATCCTTGATGTATATTGTCATTGTAGTTCCGATTCCCTGCAACATAATTTGAGACAAACTCATAGCCAAAGTGAGAATGAGAATTCATAATAGCAAATAAAAACAAAAACTAGTAAAAATGAGAACAAAGTCCTAAACCTAACAAAAACTAACAAACAAACAAAAGGCAAACATATTCACATATTCACAACAGCCAATAACATAACACCATTGCAACTCCCGGGCAATGGCGCCATTAATTTGAAAGCAAGAATTGTTGTCGGTCTAGAATTTCTCTTGTAAAAATTAGGACTTCGTTGTAAGCATAGCTCTAAACCAACAAACAACTCTCACATCAAATTAAATTTGGTTGTCACAAGTAACAAATCCTAAATAAGAATTAACCGAAGTATTTAGACTCTGGGTCGTCTCACAAGGAATTGCAATAAAATGCTCAATTATTGGCTGTAAAGTATGTTTTGGGATTTTTTTGATAAGAGACATGAAAGATAAATGACAAGGAAGTAAACTAATAGCTAAAAGGTCTTGGCAAAGGTTGGTGGTCAAGGATCTCTATCCTTATCACTAACCACAACATGAGAATTGGCAAGGATCAACCCCATTAAGTCATCCTCTAACTAATAAAGGAAAGCCAAATGAGCTATGTCAATCTGATAAACCACTATTTCATGGTTCATCTTGTGCTCAATTGAGTGGTTTTTATCAACTCTTTACCCTTTTATTCATACTAATCGCATGTTTTACGTTTTCCTTCCGGAATTTGTGCTATGATTGAAAGCATGCTTCTTTGGTCTTATATTTGCTAATATTAATCCTCTCTTATTACCATTAGATGTCGTGATATGTGTGTTCAGTGATTTCAGGGATTATAGGGCAGGAATGGCTTGGAGGATGGAAAGGAAGCATGCAAAAGCGGAAGAAATACAAGAAATTGAAGAAACTGCAAAACTGTCAGACTGACCTGCTTGCACTAAAACGGTCATAACTTGAGCTATAGAGATCCAAACGACGCGGTTCCAGTTGCGTTTGAAAGCTAACATCTGGGGCTTCGATTTGATATATAATATGCCATAGTTAACTTGACGCTAGACGACGCGAACGCGTTATCCACGCGGACGCGTCACAGTTACAAAAATCAGCGTGGTAGATTTCTTCTCCAGCGATTTCTGGGCTGTTTTCGACCCAGTTTGCAGCCCAGAAAACACAGATTAGAGGCTATAAAGTGGGGGAATCCATTCATTCATAATCATGCTTTCATAATTCATAATTTTAGGTTTTAGATGTAGTTTTTAGAGGGAGAGGTTCTCTCCTCTCTCTTAGGATTTAGGATTAGGATTAGGATTAGGATTTCAACTTCTTCATCACAGGTTCAATGTTCCTTCAATTTATTTTCTACTTTTATTTATTACTTTAGTTGATTATTTGATGTTGCCAATTTGGCTTATGGATTTCTATGTTCAATCTGACTTTCTATTTAATATAATTTGAGGTATTTCAGATTTATGATTGTTTTCTCTGATTTATGTTATTGATGCTTGGGCTCTATCCAAATTATTTTCATTCAAGTAGATTTTATTCCCTTTTGGCTTTGGTTGATTAATTGGTAACTCTTGAGTTATCAAACTCATTGTTGACTAAAAATTGGAATTCTTCAAGAATTAATTCGAGATCCAATAACTCTAACTTTTCCCAAGGAAAGACTGGGACTTGAGGATTCGAATTAGTTCATCACTTAACTTACCTTCATAGTTAGAGGTTAACAAAGTGGGAGAAAAATCCAATTCTCATCACAATTGATAAGGATAACTAGGATAGGACTTCCAGTTCTTATACCTTGCCAAGAGTTTATTTTATTATTGCTATTTTATTTTTTTCTTATCATTCAACATACTTCTTCCTTACTTTCAAAACCCCCAATTTACAAGACTCCTAACCAATAATAAGAGCATACCTCCCTGCAATTCCTTGAGAAGACGACCCGAGGTTTAAATACTTTGGTTATCAAATTTTAAGGGGTTTGTTACTTGTGACAACCAAAACGTTTGTAAGAAAGGTTGATTGCTTTGTTTAGTAACTATACTTACAACGAGAGTTTACTATAACTTCTAAATCATCAATCTTCAGTTCTTCAAAATGGCGCCGTTGCCGGGAAGTTGCAAACGTATGCCTTATTATTGGTTATTGTAAATATTTTTCAAAAAAAATATATTTTTCTTTTACTTGTTTATTTGTTTTCTCTCTTCCCTCTTATTTCTGATAGTTATTATGAATTCTCACCCCTCTCGCTTTGAGTTTGGTTCTAATTTTGCTGCAAGGAATGGAAGCTATAACAGGACTATGCATCAAGGTCTAAGCAATCAAAGATGGATGGAGCCACGAGGATCTGATCAACCCTTTAGGCAACAACATCCTCCTAGATATCATGGACAAAGACCATTTTACAATGCATGCCCAACTGATAGATTTGCTGGACCGCCTTGTAGCTACCAACAAGCCCCACCCTGTGCTCAGAGACCATCCTTTCAACACAACCTCAATTCACCATACTCACAAGCTTCTTTTCACCATTCACTACCATATGATCCTTATCCACCCCAACGCCAATCCAATTACTCCCAAGAACCACCACTCCCCTATACACCATGTCCATATCCATCAAGCCCAGAATCACAGGTTCGCTTCGAAGAATCAGTAAAACAATTTAATGCAACCCTTCATCAACTGGAGCAAGCAATAAATCAATTTTCTTCCAGACGTTCAGCCCCTCAACAGACTCCCATGGCTTCATGTGGAGAATCTAATCCTTCTTTACCGTGCATTGATTATCACTTATACTATCTTCTTCCTTGCTTTAACCCTTAGTTTTAAAGTTACTTTCTTTTTCCCTTTTCAGGATGGCCACCAAGAAAGGTAAAGAGAAAGCTACTCCCAAACCACCGGCAAGGAAAGGAACAAAAAGAGCCCCAGCTAAGGAACCACAACCCCCATCCACTTGTACATCTCAGCATGCACCGAGGACGGTGCAATCTTTAAGTGTGGGGAGGTCGATACCGACTTCTGTGGGTTAGTTACTTCCTATTTTAACACCAATGTTTAAATTTCTTTGTTAAATTAGTTGTTGCATTTGCATATGTGTCTGATTTTATGCATTTAGTTACTACTTGGTTGAAGTAATATTTTCTTTTTCAAGAAATTTTTATAGTATTTCACTAATTTAAATTGAAAAAAAAATTAAAATTTTCTATGTGTTAAATTTGTTTGAAGTTGTATTTGGAACATGGTTTTTGAGCCAAAGAACACACAACCTGTGAGATTTGAGCTTAATTACATGGTTACATTATTTAACCATAATATTTTATTCTTGTGTGTTTTCTCCTCTATAATTGTAATCTTTGCTTTGCTCCATTCTATATGTCCATTATTTAGTGTATTTACAGGCTTGCATATGATTGATGTCATTATTTGATTCTAGCTCACTTATCCCAAATTAGCCTACCTTTTACATCACCCTTGTTAGCCCCCTTTGAGCTTTTAACCCCCTCTTGTTTTATAACCACATTACTAGACTTAAGCAGAAAAATAAAATAAAAATTCCAAGTTGAATCCTTGGTTAGCTTAAGATAGAAATTGTGTATTATTTAAGTGTGGGGAACCTTATGGGAACATGGATGATAAAAACAAAGGTAGAAAGTTAAAAAGAATAAAGACATTTCAAAATAAAAGTTTTGGGAAGCATGCTCATGTGAAATCAAAATAATTAAATTATCATGTGCATTGAAAAAAAAATATTAAGTAATTAAATAAGGGGATACAAAAAAAAAAGAAGAGAGAAAAGAAAAGAGAAGAAAAATAATATTACCCCAAATGCAAAATAAAAAGGATCAATACACATGGGACAAAATTCAAAAATAAGTTTGATACATGAGCTTGTAATACAAAAGTGGGAAAAATTTGGGTAGTTAGGTAAAGTATTCTAAAATTGTATAAAGTATGTATATGTTAGGTGAGATCTTAGACTAATCAAGGATTCACTTTATAAAGCTCACTTGGCCATACATATATCCTTACCTTTACCTCAGCCCCATTACAACCCTAAAAAGACCTCATGATGTTTGCATTGGTATGCTAAATATTTGTTGATTGGTTAGATGAAGAACAAGGTTTAGAAAGCATGACTAGGAAAGAGTAGAGTGATTGACCCTAGACACTTGAGAGATTAGAGTGATATACACTTCCTGTGAGGGTTCAATGCTTGATTCTATGTTTCCTGCTTTCATGAGCTATCTTCTTACAAGTTTACTTGTCTTTATTTTATATGATTTGAATTAGTGGAATTTGAATTATTTTTTTCTTGGAGAACTTATTTACTTTTAACCAAGTAGGTAGAATCATTTTTGCATGTAGTTGCATTCATATAGATAGGTTGCATTTCATACATTCTACCATTCCCCTTCGCTCTTTTAGTTCTCTTGAGCTTAGCATGAGGACATGCTAATGTTTAAGTGTGGGGAGGTTGATAAACCACTATTTCATGGTTCATCTTGTGCTCAATTGAGTGGTTTTTATCAACTCTTTACCCATTTATTCAGACTAATCGCATGTTTTACGTTTTCCTTCCGGAATTTGTGCTATGATTGAAAACATGCTTCTTTGGTCTTATATTTGCTAATATTAATCCTCTCTTATTACCATTAGATGTCGTGATATGTGTGTTCAGTGATTTCAGGGATTATAGGGCAGGAATGGCTTGGAAGCATGCAAAAGCGGAAGGAATACAAGAAATTGAAGGAACTGCAAAGCTATCAGCCTGACCCTCTCGCACTAAAATGGTCATAACTTGAGCTACAGAGATCCAAACGACGCGGTTCCAGTTGCGTTGGAAAGCTAACGTCCGGGGCTTCGATTTGATATATAATATATCATAGTTGCTCTGACGCTAGGTGATGCGAACGCGTCATCCACGCGTACGCGTCGCAGTTACGAAAATCAGCGTGGCAGATTTCTTCTCCAGCGATTTCTGGGCTGTTTTCGACCCAGTTTGCGGCCCAGAAAATACAGATTAGAGGCTATAAAGTGGGGGAATCCATTCATTCATAATCATGCTTTCATAATTCACAATTTTAGGTTTTAGATGTAGTTTTTAGAGGGAGAGGTTCTCTCCTCTCTCTTAGGATTTAGGATTAGGATTAGGATTAGGATTTCAACTTCTTCATCACAGGTTCAATGTTCCTTCAATTTATTTTCTTCTTTTATTTATTACTTTAGTTGATTATTTGATGTTGCCAATTTGGCTTATGGATTTCTATGTTCAATCTGACTTTCTATTTAATATAATTTGAGGTATTTCAGATTTATGATTGTTTTCTCTGATTTATGTTATTGATGCTTGGGCTCTATCCAAATTATTTTCATTCAAGTAGATTTTATTCCCTTTTGGCTTTGGTTGATTAATTGGTAACTCTTGAGTTATCAAACTCATTGTTGACTGAAAATTGGAATTCTTCAAGAATTAATTCGAGATCCAATAACTATAACTTTTCCCAAGGAAAGACTAGGACTTGAGGATTTGAATTAATTCATTCACTTAACTTACCTTCATAGTTAGAGGTTAACAAAGTGGGAGAAAAATCCAATTCTCATCACAATTGATAAGGATAACTAGGATAGGACTTCCAGTTCTTATACCTTGCCAAGAGTTTATTTTATTATTGCTATTTTATTTTTTCTTATCATGTAACATACTTCTTCCTTACTTTCAAAACCCCTAATTTACAAGACTTGTAACTAATAATAAGAACATACCTCCCTGCAATTCCTTGAGAAGACGACCCGAGGTTTAAATACTTCGGTTATCAATTTTTAAGGGTTTTGTTACTTGTGACAACCAAAACGTTTGTAAGAAAGGTTGATTGCTTGGTTTAGTAACTATATTTATAATGAGAGTTTACTATAACTTCTAAACCATCAATCTTCAGTTCTTCACAATCCAAGTCCATAAGTCCTAGGACTCCACCAATTCAATTAGTGAGATCTAGGGTTAATGGCTCCCAATTATCAATCACTTGGATATTAGTAACTCAAGAGTTCCTAAGTTACCTTCCCAAGTCAAGAGCATAAAATTCTACTCTAAAGCCCAACCAAGCATTTTGTCAAACACTTGGTAGGTACAAAAGGAAAGCATGGTAAATATGCAAGAATAATAAATCTACCAACTACCAATTGCAAGGAAAGTAAATCAACAACTCAAATCATCAATGAAAGAACATCAAACATCAAATCCCATTAAAAGAAAATCCAAATCCAACATGAGTGTTCATGAACATATAAGAGACATAAAAGTAAAATTAACAAGAGAACTAAGAAGAATAGAGTAGTAGAAACAAGAAATTGTAGAAGAAACAAGATGAGAACAATAATCAAAACCTAGATATAAGATGGAATTAAGCTAACCTAACCTAATTCTAGAGAGAAGATAGAGCTTCTCTCTCTAGAAACTAACCTACATGATGCCAAAACACAAAACAATTGCTCCCTCCTTTGCTTGGACTTCAATTCTTCATGAAATAGCATCAGAAATGAGTTGGGTTTGGCCCAAAGTGCTTCAGAAATTGCCCCTAGCGATTTCATCTTTAGTAGGCCACGAGCAGCATCGGCACGCACGCGTACAGTGTGTGTGCGCATCCCTAAAAACGAAACAAAATATGACAAATTTTATATCATTTCGAAGCCCCGGATGTTAGCTTTCCAATGCAACTAGAACCGCCTCATTTGGACCTCTGTAGCTCAAGTTATGGTTGATTGAGTGCCAGGAGGTCAGGCTTGACAACTTTACGGTTCCTTCATTTTTTCATGAGTTCTCCCACTTTGCATGCTTTTCTCCTCACTTCTTCCATCCAATACTTGCCTTATGAACCTGAGATCACTGAACAAACATATCTAGGCACCGAATGGAATTAAAGTGAATTAACTTTAGCTATTTTAGGGCCAAAAAAGCATGTTTTCACATTTAAGCACAAATCAAGGGAGAATTAACCATGCTATTTTATTGAATAAATGTGAGAAAAGGTGATAAAATCCCCCCAAAATAAGCACAGGATAAATCACAAAATTGGAGTTTATCAGACAACCAACCTCCACCAAATTACTATGGTCAAGAGCCTTTCCAGGGAACGTACCAAGATGATGAATATGGTGAACCTCCTTGTAATTACCAGCAAGTCCCACCATATGCTTATGAATCACCTCCCCAATACACCTTTGAACCACCATACTCACAAGCCCCATACTACCAAACACCCTCATCTGATCCTAACCCTTATCCACCATATCAACCACCCTATGAGCCATATGAGCCATACATAGATCCACCCCAATTTTAACCCAATTACTCCCAAGAACCACCACCTCCATATACACCACATCCATATCCATCAATCCAAGAGCCTTATGGTCCTACTTATGATATCCAAGCAGAACAAGAGTCAAGGGATCATCTCAAGGAAACAGTAGATCAATTTCAAGCAACCCTTCGTCAATTGGACCGAGCGGTAAGCCGAATGGCACCCGGAGCTCTCATGGCTAAAGAATCTCAATTTGAGAACAAGGAACTGAAATGTGTGGTGCAACAAGTGGAAAAGATGGATAGTAATGAACCACCACATCTTTATCATGAGGAACCACCCTCTTATCATGAACCCTTCCTTCCAAGTAATGAACCCTCATATCCACCCCAATCTCCAATGGATGACATCCTTCGTGGTCTTCTTCAAGGGCAAGCGAAGATGAAAAGAGATGTACTAGAATTTGCGACTGCCTTAACCGAGGTAGTAAATCAATTAGCTTCCAACATCTGAGCACTCAAAATACTCCCATGGCTATATGTAGAGAATCAATAGAAGAGCGTAGCATGAAGGAGACACTAGAAACTCCGTTGGACAATGAGGAATATGGCTTTGTATTAGAACAAGTGGAGAAAGCCATAATAGTTGAAGAGGAAGAAGTGGTTGAAGATTTAGGAGATGCTGAACCTCCATGGGAATCTATAATTGTAGAGTACTCCTCCAATAAGATTGAAATTAATGTCAAGAAGGCCATTGCACAACCTCCATGACATATTCCTTATGAAGACTTGGATGGGATAGATCAAGAAGTAAGTTTCCTTGGTAATAAAGATCATGCATCAAGTCCTCCTAGTGATAAATCTACATCCGCAAATGAACTCCTTGAATATGAAGACTCTTCTCTGATTGAGTCTGAGAATAATGTGGAAGCGAAAATCCTTAGAAAAGGGCGGACATGAGTTGAGTACGCTTTGTTAAGAATGTTGGAGACTTCTCCACCTAGGTTGTCGTCTACTCCTTCACTTGAGTGGGTAAAACTTATCTCTGTTCGTCTTCCTATCTCACTTGAGTACGGTATTGTTGAAACGGACGACCAACTCAGGAAGCTTTGTGGCATAAAGCGTAAGAGGAAACTGTTTA
This sequence comes from Arachis stenosperma, assembly GCF_014773155.1. Taxonomy (NCBI): domain Eukaryota; kingdom Viridiplantae; phylum Streptophyta; class Magnoliopsida; order Fabales; family Fabaceae; genus Arachis; species Arachis stenosperma. Next base: position 65,625,488 of record NC_080383.1, read on the forward strand.
GTGGTTGGAGTTGCAAATCAAGGCTCATCAAAGTTGATATTTCAAGGGCTAGATGTAAGGGCTCAACTGGTGATAATTTGGTTAGATCTAAAAGAAGAGTTTGGTACTCCGTAGAGAATTCAGATTGCTTATCACGCGGATAGAATCATCATGTTCCACTTGAAGACGGGTGCAGAAATAGGATTTGGGATCCAGGCATACATGAGGATCCACTTTAGGAGCTCAAGACTTGTGAAAAACTCCCTCAAGGCTTGGCAAATTCACTTGAGAATAATGAAGATTATTGGAAGTCCGAGCATTGGTGGCAGTTTCAGGATGAGTTCAAGCACAAGCCTCCATAACAAGGAGCTCAACAAATGTCCAACTTAAGGACTTTAACTAAAAGTGCTAGGTGGGAGACAACCCACCATGGTATATTCTTTCCTTTTTGTTCTTAGTTTTATTTTATTTTATTTCTATTCGTGTTCATTCATAATTTCTGCATAGTCATCTGCATTCTACATTTTTGCATTCTACATAAAAAAAAGGGTAAAACACGCGACCGCGTTGCTGACGCGTCCGCGTCAAAGGAGAATTAGCGAAAAATGGAGATTTGAACAGAAAGTCACGCGGGAGCGTGGCTAGAAGCGCGCATTTGGCACCAAGACATGCACGCGAACGCGTCCGCGTCGGTTGCAAATCCAGCCCTCCACACGTGCGCGTCACCCATGCGCACGCGTGACCCCGCGAAATCGACGTAAAGGGGTGCATGGCAGAGAGTTAGGATGGAGTGGGGCTAGAATGGTGCTAGAAGCACAAAGCCCCATCGCGTGAACGCGTGCCTCACGCGTCCGCGTCAATTTAGAAGTAAGGTCATCCACGCGTGCGCGTCAGCCACGTGCACGCGTCACCCTAAATTTTGGCAAATAGGCGTTTGAGACAGAGAGTTGCACGAGCGCGCGGCTGCTCTCGCACCACTAGCGCAAATCAAGTCACGCGTCCGCGTCACTTGAAGATTTTGGATACCACGCGAACGCGTGAACCAAGCGTCCGCGTCACATGCGACGCACAGTAATCATCAGCGCCAGATATCTTATCTTTTCCCTAATCCTATTTCTCTCTTCTCCCTTTTTAATTCTCTCTTATTCCTTCTTTCTTCCTTCCTTGTTTCTTACTTACTTCTTCTTCATCCCTTTAACTTCTCATCCTTCTTCACTTTCATTCTATTTTCCTTAATTTGCATACTTTCATTCATTGCATTTTAATTTCATGCATATTTTTATTTTCTTTTCTAAATTTATTATTTTTCGATTGGTGTTAAATTTTCTTTTTTCAACTGTTATATCTTTTCTGATATTCTTTTGGTGCTTCATGACTTGTTTTATTCTGATTGGGTATTATTATTCATAAGTCAATGCTAATCTTTTATGATACTTACATTCTATTTGCATTGCTATGCATTTACACTGTCTTTCATTGCCCACACTCTTCCCCCATTGTTGCAAATTTTTGCACTCTTGATTTGCCATGTGCTTCTACTATTTTCTCACTTGCATGTTGTAGCTACCATGTAATTGAGACCCTTATTATTTGGCATTAACACCCATATTTTATTTGTTTTCTATCTTTGTTTCTGGGTTACTTTTCTTCTTTTCCTCTTCTTTCAGGATGGCCACCGAGGAAGGAAAAGGAGAAGCTTCTATATGGGGTAACAAACAAGTCCATCTGCACAATCTTTGGAGAAAAGCATCAGTTGTAGCGGCCTGTCCACTTGCACATCTCAGCATGCACCAAGGACGGTGCAATCTTTAAGTGTGGGGAGGTCGATACCGACTTTTATGGGTTAGTTACTTCATATTTTAACACCAATTTTAATTTTCTTTGTAGTTGTTGCATTTGCATCTTTGATTGCATGTTTGTTACATTGTGTGCATATTTTATCACTACTTGGTTGAAGTAATATTTTCTTTTTCAAGAAACCTTTTATAGCATTTCACTCATTTGAATTAAAATTTTTGAGAAACTTGTTTGAAGAAATATTATTTTGGAACATGGTTTTAGAGCTCGAACACACAAAACCAGTGAGATTTTGAGCCTATTTGATTGGTTACATTTTATTAACCAATATTTTATTTTTAGTGTGTGTTTTTCTCTCTAAAATTGTGATCTTTGTCTTGCTTAATTCTATATGTCCATTATTCGATGTATGCATGCACTTATATGATTGGGGTCTTGTTTCATTGAGCTTACATACCCATATGGCCTTACCTTCATTATCCTTTGCAAACCAATTTGAGCCTATTTTACCCCCATTTTTTTCTTTATTTTAGCACATCATTAACTCTAAGCAAAAAACAATAATGTCTTTAATTTGAATCCTTGGTTAGCTTAGACTAGTGAAAGTGTTCATGATTTAAGTGTGGGGAAATTGGGATTGAAAATATTTGGTTTGAGAATTGGGTGTTGTGTATTCTTGTGAAAATGTGCAAAACAATAATTGAGCATATATTCTTGTATTCAATATCTTAATCGTATACATTGAGAAAAATAAAAGAAAAGAAAAATAAAAAGAAAAATAAAAAAAGGGAGAGAAAAAGAAAAGAAAAGAGCAAATAATAAAAGGAGACAAAATGCCCCAAGTTAAGTAAGAATATCAATGCATATGAGTTGTACTTAAATTTGGGATGCATGAATGTGTGGTAAACATTGTTAATGGGTAGTTAAAATTTGTATTGTAATTTCATGGATTGTCTTAAGTTAGGTGAGAAGTTTAGGTTAATTAAGGATTCAGATTTTAGTCCACTGAGTCAAATACAATCCTACCTTGACCCTAACCCCATTACAACCCTTAAAAGACCTCTTGATATGTATATCTGTGCATTAATTCTTTGTTGATTGTTAGATAAAGGGCAAGTCTTAGAAAGCAAGATTAGTAGAGAATTGAGAGATCGAACCTTAAAACACTTGAGTGATTATAGTGTATACACTTCTGGTGAGGGTTCGATGCCCGATTTTTTGTTCCCGGCTTTCATGAGCTATTTTCTTCTGCAAGTTTACTTGTACTTTATTTTGTGATTTGAATTAGTGAAATTCAGTTCATATTTGTTCTTGAAAGATTTATTTACTTTTCACCAAGTAGGTAGAATCATTTTTTGCATGTAGTTACATTCATATAGATAGGTTGCATACATTCTACCATTCTCCTTCACTCTTTTAGTTCTCTTGAGCTTAGCATGAGGATATGCTAATGTTTAAGTGTGGGGAGATTGATAAACCACTATTTTATGGTTTATCTTGTGCTAATTTGAGTGGTTTTTATCAAGCCTTTGCACACTTATTCATACTATTTGCATGGTTTTACATTTTTCCTTCCTAACTTTGTGATATGATTGAGAACATACTTTTTTGGCCTTATATTTGCTAATATTAATCCCCTCTTATTACCATTCAATGTCGTGATATGTGTGTTAAGTAATTTCAGAGATTACAGGGCAGGAATGGCTCAAAGGATGGAAAGAAAGCATGCAAAATTAGAAGGAATACAAGAAACTGAAGGAATTGCCAAAGATGTCAGCCTGACCTCTTCGCACTCAAACGGTCATAACTTGAGCTACAGAGATCCAAATGAGGCAGTTTCAGTTGCATTGGAAAGCTAACGTCCGGGACTTTGCAATGATATATAATTTGCTATAGCTATCTCGAAGTCCGGTGATGCGAATGCGTGGATCACGCGGATGCATGACCTGGCAAAAACCCAATCCATGCTAACGCGTGGACGACGCTTCCGCGTGACTTTGCAGTGACCTGTACGAACCAGAAATCGTTGGGGGCAATTTCTGGGCTATTTTTGACCCTGTTTTTGGCCCAGAAAACACATATTAGATGCTATAAAGTGGAAGAATGCATCCATTCATAAAATAAGCTGATAATTCACAATTTTAGGTTTTAGATGTAGCTTTTAGAGAGAGATGTTCTCTCCTCTCTCTTAGGATTTAGGATTAGGATTTCTCTTAGGATTTAGGATTTCATCTTCTTTATTCTAGGTTCAATGTTCCTTTAATTTATTTTCTACTTTTATTTATTCTATTACTTTAATTGTTATTTATCTTTTCAATTTGGCTTATGAACTTTTCCATGTTAGATTTGATTTCTTTTATTAATGCAATTTGAGGTATTTCAGATATATGATTTTTATTTAGCTTTCTATATTCTTGGCTTTGTTGAGTAATTAGAGACTCTTGAGTTATCAAACTCTTTTGTTGATTGATAATTGAAAGTTGCTAATTGGCTTGAATTCCACTAACTCTAGTCTTTCTTTGGGAATTGACTAGGACTTGAGGATTCATATTGATTTATGCACTTGACTTACCTTCATAGTTAGAGGTTGACTAAGTGGGAGCAACGAACAATTCTCATCACAATTGATAAGGATAACTAGTATAGGACTTCTAATTTTCATACCTTGCCAAGAGTTTTCTTAGCTGTTGATTTATTAATTCCTGCAATTTATTTCTCTTGTTCAAACCTTTCAAAAATCCAAAAATACTGTTTTCCATAACCAATAATAAAACACACCTCCCTGCAATTTCTTGAGAAGACGACCCGAGGTTTAAATACTCCGGTTATAAATTTTATTAGGTTTTGTTACTTGTGACAACCAAAACTTTTGCACGAAAAGATTCTCCGTTGGTTTAGAAACTATACTTACAACGCGATTATATTTTTAAATTTCTTTACCAATAGAAATTCGTTCGTCAATGATGTTCAAATCAACCACAAAAAAATTCACATCTCTTTCAAAGATACTCACTGATACAATCTCTTTGCTAAAAACATCACAAGAAACTTCATGGGAGAAGATCAAAACTGTCATTCATGACATGCGAAAGCAGTTTTCCCCTTGGAGTTTGGAGTGAGACAGAAACTAAACTTGGCATCCCCTTTCTTTTCGCAACAGCCCCCTCCCAGAGTTGTTCCCTCGTTTCTCAATTTCGTAACCTTCTGTTCAAAAAAGCTTCCAATTCGTCATTTAATTCCGCCGTGGATAATGCTGATGGTGATGGATAATGGTGATGGTGATGTGATTCAATCTTTGATTCTGTAATAATGGTGATGGTGATTGTGATAATGGTGATGGTGATGGTGATGGTGATAAGAAGAAGATAAGTGGGATTAGTGGTGAGAAACAGGAAGAGTTTAAGACAAAGAGAAAGAGAAAGAGGTTCGGTGATGATGATGAAGATGGTTAGGGGTTAGTCATGAGAGAGAGAAGGAGACTGAAAGAAAGAGAGAGAGAAAGAAGCTCGGTTATGATGATGAGTCTGAAGGGGTGTTGGGGATTAGTGGGGAAGGGAAGGGTTTTTTTTAGAGGGTAAAATTGTTTTAAAAATGTTGTTTATGGACAAAAGGATGATTTTATAACGTTTTGTAACGTTGAGAAAAATTTTAATAACAAAAACAGGTCGGGGACGATTTTGATTTTCATGCCAGACCTTAGGAACGAAAAAAGTACTTAACCCTTTTATATACTAAGTTTTAAAAGAAGATTATCAATATTATTTTAAATACTTCTTTAAAATTACTCATTTATGTTAAAATAAATTATTATTATAATTAGTATTTATCAAATATATTATCTTGTAAGAATATCATAATGTGTATTATTAATGATAAAGTAAGCAAGCAGAGTAATCTTAAAAACTTTAGAAAACGCATACTTAATTAAAGAACTTTATAATTCTTTTTTATAAGACACTTAAGGAAATGCGAGGGAATAATGCAAAAATAATTTATATTATGGAATAATAGGAAAGAAAAGGAAAGAAAAATACTAAAGAAACCTCTGTCACAGGAGAGCAGAGAGCAAAGATTAAAAGAATCTAAGGAATCCATGCCACAGGAGGACAGATCACAAAAAAGAAAAGAAAGAAAGAAAGAAAGAAAGAAAGAAAAGAAAAGAAAAGGAGATAAGCAAAGATATTATTTGGCATTGAGAATGAGCTGAGATGATTGTGTACCTACAGAAAATGAGGAGAGATATGGTGGTGAGTTGGTGCACGGAATCGTGAGTTCACACTTTTCTCACAACTCCGGTGCCACTAACCAGCATGTGCACTGGGTCGTCCAAGTAATACCTTACGTGAGTAAGGGTCGATCCCACGGAGATTGTCGGCTTGAAGCAAGCTATGGTCATCTTGTAAATCTCAGTCAGGCGGATTCAAATGGTTATGAGATTTTGATAATTAAAAAAATAAAATATAAAATAGGATAGAGATACTTATGCAATTCATTGGTGGGAATTTTAGATAAGCGTATGGAGATGCTTTGTTCCCTCTAAGCCTCTGCTTTTCTATTATCCTCATCCAATCTTGCGTACTCCCTTCCATGGCAAGCTGTATGTTGGTGGATCACCGTCTTCAATGGCTACCATCTGTCCTCTTAGTGAAAACATATCCGCTACGGTTTTCCGCATGGCTAATCAGCTGTCGGTTCTCGATCGTGTCGGAATAAAATCCATTGATCCTTTTGCACACTGTTACTGTGCCCAACAGTCATGAGTTTGAAGCTCGTCATAGTCATTCCATCTCAGATCCTACTCGAAATACCACAGATAAGGTTTAGACTTTCTAGATCTTAAGAATGCTGCCAATTAATTCTAGCTTATACCACGAAAACTCTGATCTCACGGAATAGAAGGCTCTGTTGTCAGGAGAGGCAACCATGCGTCGTAAACCAGGAGGCCAAGAGATACACGCTCAAGCTCTTGCAGATAGAACGGAGGTGGTTGTCAGGCACGCATTCAAAGGGGAGGATGATGATGAGTGTCACGGATCATCACATCCATCAGGTTGAAGTACGAGTGAATGTCTTAGAACAAGAATAAGCGTGAATTGAATAGAAAAACAGTAGTACTTTGCATTAATTCATGAGAAACAGCAGAGCTCCACACCTTAATCTATGAGGTGTAGAAACTCCACCGTTGAAAATGCATAAGTGATGAAGGTCCAGGCATAGCCGAATGGCCAGCCCCCAAAACGTGATCAAGAGATCAAAAGTGATCCAAAGATAGTCTCAAAAATGATCTAAAGATCTGAATACAATAGTAAAAAGTGCTATTTATACTAAACTAGTAAACTAGGTTTACAGAAAATGAGTAACTAAGTGTAGATAGTGCATAAATCTACTTCCGGGGCCCACTTAGTGCATGTTTGGGCTGAGCATTGAAGCTTTCACGTGCATAAGCTCTTTTTGGAGTTTAAACGCCAATTTTGGTGCTAGTTTGGGCGTTTGACTCCAGCTTTGGTGCTAGTTCTGGCATTTTACGCCAGAAAAGGGTCTATGGTGGGCATTTGGACGCCAGTTTGGGCCATCAAATCTCAGGCAAAGTATGAACTATTATACATTTCTGGAAAGCCCAAGATGTCTACTTTCTAACGCAATTAAGAGCGCGCTAATTGGACTTCTGTAGCTCCATAAAATCCACTTCGAGTGCAAAGAGGTCAGAATCCAACAGCATCTTCAGTCCTTTCTCAGCCTCTGAATTAGATTTTTGCTCAGGTCCCTCAATTTCAGCCAGAAAATACCTAAAATCACAGAAAAATACACAAACTCATAGTAAAGTCTAGAAATGTGATTTTTGCATAAAAATTAATAAAAATATACTAAAAAGTAACTAAAACATATTAAAAACTATGTAAAAATAATGACAAAAAGTGTATAAATTATCCGCTCATCATGAGTCCACTGAGATTCACTTCCAGAGATACATCGACCAATTCAAGGGATGGTCGCACCTGTAAGACAGAGGTTGCTTACAGAGATTATCGATACATACATTGGCTAGAGAGAGCCTCACCTATAAGACCGAGATTGCTTACAGAGGTTATGTTTGCGTACATCGGCTCAAAAGAGTCACACCTGTAAGAAAGAGGTTACTTACAGAGGTTATGATATTGGAAACCAAACTCAGAAAAAGTTTGCTGAGTTACGTCGGGAGTGGGTCAAAACTGACAAATGATCTCATTACCTACACTAGGAATAGACATGCATCATGATTGTTTGAGCATATCTTGTATGAATTCTGTTTTTTGTGATTGTATATATATTGCGTTTGTTTCTTTTCATGTTCTTTAGTTATTGTGTTTGATGCGTGATTCGGTTGTTGCTGCTGACTAGGTATAGTATTAAAACGGACTTGACTAACCACCCCAACCCTACTAAGAACTCTCCAATTCTTACCCCTACTCTTCCCCTTCATATGAAAACAGGAACTCTAGTTAAGATCACCCCTATATATACGAGGACCCAGAGAATGATATGAAGGTGATAGAAATCTCGTCTTTTGGTTGCAATGATCGATCAGAGACAGTAAAAGTTGGTAGCATGTTTTGGGTGGCGCCTTCAGTTTAGTGTAGGAATTTTGGTTTAGTTTCTTACTTTTGGATAGATCCACCGAGAGATTAGGAGCTGTAAATACTAGCTAGGCTAGTTTCGGGCATCAGCTTAAGGGCTTCCTATATGGACCAGGGCCTAGAGTATTGATTATATATAGATTAGCAAGATGTGAGGGGTTATATGCTAACTTATGGTATATATGACAGTATTTTTATATGTACCTATGATCTATGATACATTATATATATATATATATAATATTGGCTTTGTGTATGTTTTACTTAATTCCTTTATATGGCTTGTGTATGTTTAATTAGTTTCTCTTGCAAATCTTTTTATAAAGAAAAAGTTTTTTGAAAATTCGATAGTGCGCTAATACGATTACAAGCTTAATAATAAATAGTTAAAGTTTTAGGTAAGCAGGTTGGTGACACTCGGTTTTCAATATGATCATTGACGTATTGGGAATTGGGTAATTACAATTTGGTACCAGTGTAGTTCGTTCCTTTTAAAGCCTGGGGAAATGGATTGAATTATCCTTGTGATATGGATTGCATGATTGTTGCTGTGTATCCATTTTAGAGACTATTCAGACTTTGTCTGAAATATTATGACTGATCACCTTAATATTGAATGTTGAGTGTCTTAATGGCTACACGGGGACGAGGACGTGGTAGGCGTGGTGCGAAACCTGTAGATGATCCGACGAGGGATGCGAGTGCTTTTATAGCTGCGATGAACACCATGGCTGATGCTGTGCGTGAAATAGAAACTGCTACGACCCGAGCAATTGACCGTTTTGAGGAAGGCAATGGTAGGCGCAGCGAGAATCGTGATAATGAACATAATGAAGAAGATGTCAATGGGAATCACGATAAACTTATGACACTGGCAACTTTTCTAAAAGTAAATCCGCCCAAGTTTAGAGGAACGCTGATGGCTACTGAAGCTGATAACTGGTTCTGCGGTATCGAGAAATCACTATAAGCGCAACATGTGCCAGAAGGACAACATGTGAAATTTGCAACCTATGTGCTGGAGGGAGAAGCTGAACACTGGTGGCATGGAGTGCAATACTTGTTGAGACAAAAGGTGGAGGAGATTGTATGGGATAATTTTAAAGAAGAATTTTACAAAAAACTATTTTCCTAGATCTGTTCGTGATGATAAAGAAATGGAATTGATGCAGTTGAAACAAGAAAATATGTCAATGGCAAAGTATACTCAAAAATTTAAGAATTTGTGCCGATTCTCTAAGATCTATCAGGAAAATCCAGATGATTTTGAGGAATGGAAGTGTTTAAAGTATGAAAGAGGATTTTGCGATGAGCTAATACATTCATTAGTACTACTGGAAATACGAAATTTTGTGGAGCTTGTTAATAAGAGTCAGTTGATGGAAGACTGTGAGAAAAAGATGGCAGCAACGAGAATGAATCATCAGGATTTACCTCTGAGAAGTTCAAACAGTTTTAATCGGTATACGGCTTGGTGGAGGGTGAATTTTAAGGCTCCTGGAGTACTCTTACATAGGAATTAACAAGTTAGGAATATTCTTGCACGCTCTATTGTTGAAAATGGAGATGAACCAAGGCAGAATATTGCCAGGCGACCTCTACCGATCCAAACGAATAGGGTATGTAGTTAGTGTGGGAAGGACCATGGTAACCGACCTTGTCGGTTTGGATCGAATATCTTTTACAACTACAGTGAACCGGGACATATAGCGAGAAATTGCCCGAAGAAATTTATTCAAGAGCCAGCAAGACTGCAACAACCACGAAGAGTATTTACAATGATTACGAAAGATGCTCGTATTTAAACTCCCTAACCTGAGGTCAGTGTTGTGTTAAAACTTGCTTCCTAACTGTATTTTACGATTCTGGTGTATTGCATTCTTTTATTTCTTTAACTGCTATACGTAAGTTGGGACGAGATGAGGAAACACAACACACCTGAGAACTAGAAAATGGAGATGAACCAAGGCAAAATATTGTCAGGCGACCTCTACCGATCCAAACGGATAGGGTATGTAGTTAGTGTGGGAAGGACCATGGTAACCGACCTTGTCGGTTTGGATCGAATATCTTTTACAACTACGGTGAATCGGGACATATAGCGAGAAATTGCCCGAAGAAGTTTATTCAAGAGCCAGCAAGACTGCAACAACCAGGAAGAGTATTTACAATGATTACGGAAGATGCTCGTATTTAGACTCCCTAACCTGAGGTCAGTGTTGTGTTAAAACTTGCTTTCTAACTGCATTTTACGATTCTGGTGCATTGCATTCTTTCATTTCTTTAACTGCTATACGTAAGTTGGGACGAGATGAGGAAACACAACACACCTGAGAACTAGAAAATAAGATAAGGACCAATTACTTGCACCTGTTTACAGGTAAAAAAAATTTTGGGGACAAAATTTTCTTTTATGGGGATAGAATGTAACTACTCTAATTTTTGCACTAACGCGAGTTTTTCTGAAAATAATATTTTAAAGCGATTAGTTTTATTTTGACAAGTCAACTCCGAACCTCGAAATAAAATAAATAGTAGTATAATGTTATTATTATGTTATTCATTTATTTTATTTGTTCTATTTATAATGGAGCTTAGATATTATTATTATTATTATTATCAAGTCTGATATTTGCCGATATAAGTAATTATCGGTATTTTTTGATGAGCTTAGAATTGTTAATACTTCATTAAATATCTTTCATTCTCAAATTACTAATATCATTTATATTAACAACTCATATTATATATTTCACTCTATATATATATTATTACTTGTGTTTTAATATTTTCAATTTTTATAAATATTTGTTTAAAATATTTATAACTTAAACCACTAAATCAACAATTTTGAAAGACGACACCCAACCTATGACTAACCAAGCCATGACACCTAGCCAATGATCATTCTTAAAATGTCATCATCTTTTTCATTAGTTTCATTCATTGTGATCGAACCAATTAGGAAAAAAACAAGAAATAAAAAAAAATATGCTAATGGAATTAAGTATGTGTTTGTACCTTATATTAGTTGGCAAATTAATTTTGTTGGAAACTAATTAGAGCTTGATGGCAATAAGGATAGATGAATTTCGGAATTATAAAAGAAAGAAATGATAATGTGGCTAGTAAGCATATATATATTGTTCAATAAAAATTGATAGTGACATAACTTTTTTTTATTAAAATTCGGCCATTTGATATTTCTGGTAAAGGAATCAATTTCTGACATTTTTTGCTTCGTCAACTCGGTTAAAATTCTTTTTAAAAATTTTGAGTATTTTAATTTCATACGGAGATAAAATTTTAATAAATTTTCAATGATTAAATGTGTATTAAATATGTGATTTAATGTTGTGACTGATTTTTGATTGAGTTTGGTTGAATTTACGTTGAATTTTTGTAATATATTGATGTATTTGTGAAGTTCATAGCTTAGCTGTGATAAAACCAACAAGGACCAAATTGGTTTAGAAATTTTTTGGGTTAGAATATCATTGAGGATCAAATAAAAATTAGTGAGGTTTGATAGTTGAGAGAGAAAAATTAAAAGTTACGAAGATTCAATAATCGAAAAACTCGAAAATGGATTAAAATACAAGTAATATTATGAAAGAGAAAGGTTAAGGATTTCGGTTTTGGTATAAGAGAAAGATTAGTAATTAAATTATATTTTTGAAGTGGTAAAAGTGGATATTTTGTAAAAGATCAGGATTATTTTTATAACTAAAAAAATAAGTGAGAATTCAAATATAATTTTATAAAATATTAAAATTAAAAATAAAATATTAAAATATTCATGATTTAGAAAGTAATTAATAAAAGTTTAAAATAAAGTTTTATATACTATATTTTAAAAAAAGATTATAAATATTATTTTAAATACTTTTTTAAAATTACTCATTTATATTAAAATAAATTATTATTATAAAATTAATATTTATCAAAGATATTATTTTGTAAAAATATCATAGTGTGTATTATTAATGATAAAGCAAACAAGCAGAATAATCTTAAAAGCTTTAGAAAACACATATTTAATTAAAGAAATTTATAATTCTTTTCCATAAGACACTTCGAGAAAGGCGAGGGAATAATGTAAAAATAATTTATATTATGGAATAATAGGAAAGGAAAGAAGAAAAAAGAAAAGAAAAATATTAAAGAAATCTCTGCCACATGAGAAAAGAGAGCAAATATTAAAAGAATCTAAATGAATCCCTTCTTCAGGAGGGCAGAGCACAGAAAGAAAAGAAAGAAAGAAAGAAAGAAAAGAAAATGAGATAAGCAAAGATATTGTTTGGCATTGAGAACGAGTTGAGATGATTGTGTACTTGCTGAAAATGAGCAGAGATATGGTGGTGAGTTCATTGAGATTTGCTTTCAGAGATACATTGGCCAATCTAGGAGATGGTCACACCTATACGACAGAGGCTACTTATAGAGTATTGATTATGTATAGAGTAGCAAGATGTGAAGGGTTATACGCTAACTTATGGTATATATGCAGGGACGGTTCCAAGTGCAGAGTTACGGGGGCAAGTGCCCCCACTACAATTTAAAATTTTTTTGAGTAGTATATGATAATAATATTTATCCTTATTAGATTATTAAATTTGATCCCACAATAATTTTTTACTCAATTTTTTGTATTTAATTGTCAATTTAAAAATTTCATATTAGATATTCGTTAGAATGATCAATTCTTAGATTTAAACGAAATTAATGTTCTTTCTTAAAAATAAACTCAAAAGAATATTATTTATCTTCTTTTGAAATTAGCTTTAATTTTCGTATAGCAAATGTATTAATTGAAAGAACTTTTTTAACTATAAATATCAATAAGAGTCAGCTTCTAATTGTGTTGGAAAGTGAATTTTTAAATAATTGTTTAGTAATACATATAGAAAGAGAAAATTTTTTTATAGTAGTGTTAAGAGAAAAATTACTTAATTTTGTAAAATTATAAAATCTAAAATAATAAAATTTTAAATTATATATTATTATTTAAATTACTATTTTAGTGTTTTAATTTGTATATTAGATATTTTGAAGGCTCGTATTTTACAATAACAAAATATAATCATAACAATAATCCTATTATATGTACATAAAAAATAACTATCTGTATAAAACATATATTAAAATATAAAATATACATTAAAAATAAATTAAACAATATATGTATTTATACACAAATATATAGTGGTTAATAAATAATTTAATATTTAATTTTTTATATACACATACTATTTTTATTATAAAAATTATTGTCATGTTATATAAATTTTGTCCCATTATCAAAATTTTCTGGATTCATCGCTGTATATATGATAGTATCTTTATATGTACGTATGATCTATGATACATATTATGTATATATATATATATATATATATATATATATATATATATATAATGTTGGCGTTGTGTATGTTTTACTTAATTCCTTTATATGGCTTGTGTATGTTTAATTAGTTGCCTCACAAACCTTTTTATAAAGAAAATTTTTTTAAAAAATTTGATAGTGTGCTAATACAGTTACAAGCTTAATAATAAATAGTGAAAGTTTTATTTTAAGCAAGTTGGTGACATTTAATTTTCAGTATGATCATAACATACTGGAAATTGGATTGTTACATACTTCACCTCTTTTCATAATCAATTAATCAAAGAATTGGTGTTTATTAAGTTAAGAGAAATTGGATTATCAAAGGATTGCAGTTTGATTACTAATGATTTGCCATGGATACATCTTGCATAATTAAAGTAGAGAGTGAAAAGCATTCTTTCTGAAGTTCAACATCTCTAAAACTTTAACTCTTTTCATAATATTACTTTGTCAAACACTTATTGCTTGCTTTCACTTAATTTATTATTTTATGTTAAAGACTTCTAAAACTCTAAGTTTTGATTATCTGACTAGATTAATCACTTTATCACAGTTGCTTAGTCCGTTAATCTTTGTGAAAGCGTAACCCACTCTGGTGGTAGTACTTGATACGATTCGATATACTTACCGATAGTAATTTGCAAAAATACGCATCAAACCTCGAAGTCAACTACCCCCGTGATGTGTCATGTCGCATTCAAGCAGTTGATGTCAAGATCATGTACATCTGCGTGTGTCATGCTTGCCGAGTAAATCAATAATATAATTAGAAGAGGGTAGAAGTTGGAGAAAATATGAACAAATGAGTGAACAATATATCCAAATGGCACTGTAAACAAAGTGTATGGCCTATGCCACGTTTAGTTTTATCTTATTTACACTATAAACAAAATAAGAAATACGATATATTTTAATAACAAAATTATAAAATATATATTTTAGTAACTTAAACATTTATTTTATTTATTTAAAAAAATTCGTGAATTTTTTTTTAGAGGAAATATAGGGAGCTAATGAAATATATGTACAATGTGTACAATAGGGGTATAGGAATGTTCGATTTATTATCTTAGTATCCGGATAGTTATTCTAAACAGTATGAGTGTATTGTGTTTGAGAAATTAGTAGTATTTAAATTTGAATCCTCTAAATTTTAGATTTTTACTTTAGAGGATAAAATAAGATATCTCACTATTCAATACTTTTTCTCTCATGTTTTCTCTTGATCTCACCTATAAAATAAATAATAATAGATTATATTTTATCTTCTAAAATAAAATTTAAAATTTAAAAAATCTAAATTTATAATATTTTATCCTAAATATTTATTTTTTAATTTATATTAAACTAAATAAATAATCTATTATACACACGATACAAATACTTCATTGTCTCTAGCGAAATTCCTTCCTTTTTAACATAAAGCGGCAGAAATCCAATAAGAACAACTACCCGCTGTCGCTCCAATAGATTACAGAAGAAGGGACTTATGCTTAAAAATCTATATTTGCATATCAGCCTTAAAATTGTCAGATAATTATTTCACGCACCTTGGTCTTTAAGCACCACAAAATACTTTCACAGAATTCTCCCTCTTTCAAGGATTTGTCTATAGTGGGGAAAGAATTTTATGGTTTTTTAAGAACTCATTAATAAGATTCTAAATTTGTGGCTAATATTACATCGTACAATAATTATATATATTTATAGTGTGGCCCAAAATATTTTTTAATAATAAATTGATTTCCTATAATTCATTGATTTGTTAGTGTATATTCTTTATTAATAGCCCGTACATTATTATTGAAAGTCCAAAAGAAAAATTTTATGAATGAATATTTTTTTGTTTATTATTTTTTTTGGGTGACTATATTTTTTTTAGTATAGCTCCGATAAATATTTTTTGCTTTGTTATATTTATTTGTGAAATAATAATGAAATAAGTAAGAAGAGAAGAGTAAAAATAAATTTGTTTTCAAAATTAGATATCATCCGATTTTTTTTATTGATGGTCTATATAATCTTTTTTCTTAGTTCGAAGGAGGACTATTTATTTATTTTCAAATATAACTCGAAGAAAAAATATATATATAAAAATGACATGTTGAAATTGATTAAATTAATCTTTTTATAAATTTTTTTATTCTTTTATAATTAACTTAAAATTTTCATATTTTTTAATCTTATTGATTTTAATATCGTTTTTTACACTTGGACAAGTAAATTATCTTCACTGTTATAATATTTATGTCATTATGATCGAGTGAAATTCCAATGGGAGACTTAAAGAATGATAAAGAATTTGACTAACATAGATGGGACTACTTCTTATTATGTATTACTCTTTCTTTTAAATATATTACATAATTATATATTATATTTTTTAATTCATATATATAATCTAAAATATTCAATTAAATATTATTTTTATATTTATTAATTTTTTATTTTATATCTATTTTTTAAATTAATTATTTTTAATTTATAAAATTTTTAAAATAAATATTAAATTGTATTAAACATCTATAAATTTAAAAAATAAATATTTTATGATTAATAATTTTTTTTGTTTACTTTTTATAGATGTTTAATAAAATTTAATATTTATTTTGATAATTTTGTACAACTAAAAAAAGTTAATTTTAAAAAAGTGAATATAAAATAAATATAAAAATAATATTTACTTAAATATTTAAGAAATATTAATATTTTAGAATATATATACCGATTTTGTTGTGCAAAAAAAAAAAGTTAGAAACGACCTATACTTTATAGACTAAAATTATACTTAACCCTTATTATTATTATCAATAATTTTATTATTGTTAATATAGTTATTATTTTTCTAGTTAAACAACTTTACTTATGAGTTTTAATTCATAAACTATCAATGTAAGAAATTTTTTTTTTATACTAATGTTCGATATAGGTTTTATATATGAAGTTGAAAATGTTATTTTAACCTAATGAGAATAAAAATTAATATTTATACACATTTTTTTTAAAGTTTATTTTACATTGTCAACATAATATACTTCACAAGTTTGTTGGGCTTTTATAAACAATTAACAAGAAATGGTTTTTATATGCCCAAAAAATAAAAATAGTGCCATGTGACTAAAATAGAAGCTTTTCAGAAAAACTGATATTAACCAAACAACTCCCACACTATTCCATATTATGAAAACATCCACGTTCAGTAGTGTTTGTTTTCAGGTATTGAGACAGAGACTGAGAGACTGAAACTCAATATTGTGTTTGTTAGTTCAGAGACTGGTACTAAAATTTCTGTTTCTGTCTCCAAAATTTCAGTATTTCAGTACCTCCAAAAAGTAGGGACACAGGGGACTGAAATTTTTAGAGATGAAAACTGAAACTTTAATAACATTTTATACCTAAAATACTTTTATTTCAATTAATTAATTCTAATTTTACTTTTTGTGCAAATTAAATTAGAGTTTAATTCTTGTTTCAATTCTTGTCTCCCATTTTGCATCAAACAGAATACTGAAATTTGTTTCAATCCCTATCTCCTAATCTCTGTCTCTCAGTCTCAGTCTTTCTGTCTCTATCTCTCCACCAAACGCTACCTAAAGGACCCAAAAATACTTTCCCCACCTTAGAATCGTCCCTCTTTCAAATTACAAATCAGGATCCAAGTTCAAAGAAGAAAGCTACTCTCGGCGAAGTGGGGAGAAGTATCTCAGTAACATCCCCAATTTGCTATATTCGAATGTTCGTCATCTTCTAGCTTGGTTTCGCTTTCACGACATCGTCAATTCTTTCCTTCTTTCCTTCTTCCTTTCTTTCTTTCTTTCTTTCTTTCTTTCTCAGATTAGATAGATATGTCTCACAACAATCACATAACCACCGATTCCCCGCTATCTCGTCGCATAGTTCGTTCCTTCCTGCAGTTCCTCAACTCTGGTATTTACCTTTTTTAGTTTCGCTGCTGATTTCCCCTCCCCCTATCCCTCTCTCTGTCTCTCTCTGCAATGCAAAATCTAATTTTTGCCAAATTCTTACTCATTTTTTTCCGGTTTGTATTAGTTAGGTTGAAGTTGTCTACTGTACAAAGGTTGTCAAAGTAGTTGTTCAATTTCATTTAATTTACCCACTTTTGTTTTTGTTTTTTTTTTTTGTAATTATTTTATTGAACACGCCTTAATTTGAGCAATTTCCTTTATGCGAAATAGTTGAACCAGGGCCTGGGGTTGATGCCGAAGGGATTGAGGTTGCTAGGGAGTGTTTGGCAGAGGCCTTTAAGCTAAACTCTTCTGGTGTAGATGGTGATCCGCAATCTGATTCCTTGATTGACATGTTCAAGAGCCTTGAAGCAAGAAAGCAGCATGAAACTATCAAGTCAGACCCTAGTCCTATGGATGCTTCTAGTTCATTCTCTGACCATAATCCATCATCCTTTGCTCAAAATCATATGAAGGCATTGAATTCTCACTCTCCCTTTTCGTGTTCTTTCACTTTGTTATGCCATTTCAGTGATGTGACATCTTAAATTTTAGAGTTGTCATTTACTCTTAGGCATCAATTGATGGTTAGATAGAAGTAAAGAGAAAATTTTTGTGCTAAGGAAGAATGTATGCTACATTATGATGTTTTTGGTAGGTTTCTTTGGCACATATCCCTTGACCAGGGATATGACTTTGTTTTTGGGTTCCTCTGATTGATATGCTGAGTGTGGAGAACTTTCTTACGTTGCTTGCTTTCTTTTTTCTTTTTCTGTTTCTATTTGTTTTTCTAAATATTTTGTTGTTTTGTTTAGGCAGAATTTATTATCCTTCACAATTTCTATTTCTTCTTCTGTTTATGGTCTTGTATTTTTGTATCCATCTTAGTTTGCTGAAGGAGTTCTTAGTTTGTATCCATCTTCTATTTTGGTGATGTCTAATGATATATGTATGTAGGTTTCATTGTTCTTGGTCTAGCAGTTTATTACACTATCAATTGACTTTACATTGTTTCCTACTTAAATTTGTTGTGGTTTTGATTCCATTTCATAATATACAACTTGATTAGGATCAAGATTGGACACAGGGCACTGACATTTTTGGTAGGTAAATCTGTCCCCTTAAATTTATTTTAAACTTTAGTGATTATGACCTTGTCCACATGAAATGAATGTGTTTTACCAGAATGCGGCATATATTATAGATTGGTTTATATCTAAATCATATTAGAATTCTACTATATATTTTTTCTTAAATATTTGGATACAGTGATTGAGATCCTAGTCTGTAAATTTGAATACTTTGATATGTGTTAAATGTTTCATTGTTATTTTGTAATGTTTGATAGCAGCATCCAAAGATGAACTCTGTGGAAAATTTTTTGCATCTCTGGAGAACAATCACTATTTTAGGGTGAATCACGATGGAACTGATGACCCAATGCAACTAGAGAAAGCATCTTGTTTATTTGATAATGCTTTTAAGGTATGACATCCTAATTGATACATAAAGTAACTTTATTATAATATCAACATTCTCTCTCAAGCTAGAGTATATACAGTGTGTTCTGTTTTCTCATGGAATACTTGATTTGAGGCAATGTGAAGCATAGTTATTAGAACTACACTGAATTGGCTGGTACGACTGGAAAATTGGTGATTCAATTTAGTGACCGACCTGGTTAAGGTGTCAAACTGAAGAAGTAATTAGACCAAACCCGTTGAAAACTAGCCAGTTTATCCCAAACTGCTTTAGGAACATGGTAGGATGCTTGTTGACATCCATGGGTGGACTAGCAGGTGGTGGATCTTGGAAGGCAAATTTTGGAAATAAATCTAAAATTTGGACTGAGAGTCGAACCTAGGACTAAGCGCTGGTCATTCACCCCTAAGTTACTCTTGCTTTTGAGCTTTCTTTCCTCATTAATAATATTAATTCTATTTTATCAATTAGTTTATAACAAAAATTTCAATTAATTCCACATCTTATCACAAAAAAACAACAATCCCACTAAGTAGGGTCCGCTACATGGATTAACCGACATCATTGTGTCCTATCATGTTTACAAACACTTGGACTTTAATTTATTTTCTTATATGAGTCACTCTAAGTAATTTTGATAAGACTGGAAGACCCAAGAGCAATAGATAGTGGAAATAATGTTTTTTTTGCTAGACCTCTAACAAATTTATTCTTACACATTGAAAGAGATTTTCCTACTAGATCTTCAAAGAACACGTCTTTGACAATCTTGATCAAAAGGATAAATTAAAGGAACTAAACTAAGGGTTACATTAGATTAGATCCTTCAATTTTTTCATGCACCAACAACAATAGCAAAGCTTTATCCCACCAGGTCTAGTCGATTACGTGGATCAAATGATGGCATTGCATCTTATCCTAAATCATGTTTATGGTCATTTACACATAGATATTTTTTGTCTGCCTTGTGTATGATCATTTTAGGTCTTCCTCTACTTTTCACTATTTTTCTATCTTTTATCTGGTCCATCATCCTGATCAGATATTCTGCTGATTTTTCGCTCACATCTCGAAACCACACGAGACAAGATTCTATCATCTTTCAGCAGTAGGCGCTATTGCAAAGTTCTCTCTTATATTTTTGTTCTTTATTCTGTCCATATGTATTTAGCCGCTCATGTATCTAAGCTTGTTCATTTTTGCCACATTAAGCTTATGCTCATGTTTACTCTTTGTCACCTAACACTCAGTTCATATAACATAATTGATCTAATGACATTGCAATAAAATTTGTCTTTAAGTTTTAAAGGTATTTTTTTCACACGTATAATAATACCATAAGCATTCTGCCACTTTGACTAGCCCACTTAAAATTTCTTCATGCAACAAGCAAAGCAAATCACTCATCTCACTTGGATATTTAGAAAAACATGTTTCATATGAAACTTGGAATTTCATTAATAAAATGCTTCATAAAATGTCTTACTAAATAGCTTAAATAGTCTCCTAACTAACCAACCTAAGCAAATACAGGAATAAAGAAGGAAAAAACCCCTGAAACTCTGTTGTTCTCTAGTTTTCTTGAATATCTTTGGCCCATCCGCCCAGGAGGGGGCATATAAATGGTCCCATTGAAAGAAAAGTGATGTTGATAAAATAATAGTCCTGGGAAGTGAATAAATTATAATATGCCACGTAGTAGTTAATCACACTGCTCAGTTCTAAGTTTATTTCATAATCAAAATTTTCTTCTACCTTTCTTCAAATTCTGGCTAATCCTACCATCCTATTTTTGGGGACATCTCGGATGAGACGAGATTTGGCTGACTACTATGATATTCCATATGTTCATCAACAGCATTATCAGTATGTTAAATGATATGCATTCTACCTGTATGAGAGATAGCTTTACTGTGAAAGGTTTTGAAACTGCTACATGCAACTCAATTCCGATCAGTATTGTCACGTGCTGTCTCCATCTGGTTCTTTGGGGTTCTTTATTCTATCAGATAATCCTTTTGGTTAGATGCTTGAAATTAACAATTTCATAAACATATTCATGCCTTTCTCAATTGATCCTTCAGTCAGTTGTTATCTTAAATCTATGGATATACATACATTTCTATTAGTACTAGTTATTTTATGCAATCCTTTTATTTTCTTTCATTTCTATCTATATTGTTGTACAACAACTTCCAAGCCTCATCTTATTAGGTGACGTTTATTACATAGATCAACCAATGCCATTGGCTATGGGTTCTATCAGAAGCTAATTCTGATGAAGTTATTCTGATGCTATATAGGAGATGGAAAAATCTGGGTCCCCAGTATTAAATCTGAAGAATTTGGCTGAATCACTGAAATCACTAGGTATGATAAGTTTTTAAATCTGTTGATTAATTCATAATTGTGTAAATATCAATTCATGATTTTGTTGGAATGTGAATTAGAAGAATTTTTAAGCTGAGCATTAGGAGGATTTTGTGATAATGCAAGCATGCACACACGGTGACATGCATTATGTGTATCTCTTGCTAATAATACCTGAAATTTGGTTTCACTCAGGTAACAAGGCAATGCAATCCAAGCAATACCATGATGCAATTGAGTTGTATAATTGTGCAATTGCAGTGCATGAAAAAAGTGCTGTTTATTACTGCAACAGGTATTTGCTCTGGTTTATATGTTTTCAAATATACTACTCATTATATTTGGTTATTCTCTATATGATTACATGGGTAGCTTTTATATGGAATGTTAACTTACTGATCTTCTCATGAAGTTGCAATTTCTGCTCATTTTCACTAGATGTAATATGCTTTTGTGAGATATTAGTCTAGGGCAGGAGGACACTCTTGTTATGTGAGAAGTGAGAATGCTAATCATGGATTTTGTATTGAATGAGTAGTTAAGTTTGTAACTAAAAGGGATAAGTATTGTTTTGGTCCCTAAAGTTTGGGTCAATATCTAAATCGTTTTTAACCTTATTTTTGGTTCGAAATGGTCCTTAGTGTTACATTTATTATTAAAATTGTCCTTTCGATTTTTGGGACAAAAATGCCATTGTGTTTATTATTGGTAGTTATGAAAATTAAAACAAATTAATAGATAAATAAAGAAATAAATAAACATAATAATCATACACAACTTCACTTCAGTGTCTGGGAGGAAACGATGAGATGACGATTGTTCCTCCGCCGCAGTCGATGGAGGGGCTCCATGAAGCTAACAAGTGACTGCGCCCTCTAACAAACCCTTCCTTCGCAAATTCTCATTTATCTGGACCAATCTTTCTAAAACCCTACATAACCAAATAGATAAGACAAATTTGAAGTCTCAATGATTGTTCACAAATCGCAAAAGCAGGTAAGGGAATTCCAGAAACCACGAGACCAATGGATTTAAATATTCAATCATATATAGTGGCAGGTAAATAATCAGTAAAACCTTTTTATAGTAATTAATAATTATAACTGGTTTCTAAATTGGGTTAGAAAGAAACACAATCTTTAAATTGGGTTAGAAAGAAATACAAAATCTTTATATTGGAAAGTTATTATGCTTGAAGTATCTTGGAAGAAGGCCTCTCGAGAAGGTGTGCGGATCCCAAACCACAAAGCTTGCGCCGTTTCGGATTGTCCATCGCATCAAACATCTTCGTCAGGAATGGTGGTGCTCTTGCCTCGTGGAGCCCCTCCATTGGATGCGGCGGAGGAACTATCGTCATCTTGTTGTTTCCTCCTAGAAATTGAAGTGAATCTATATATAATTATTATGTTTATCTAATTCTTAATTTATCTTTTAATTTATTTTAATTTTCATTACTACCAATAACAAACACAAGGGGATTTTTGTCCAAAAAAGTCGAAAAGGACGATTTTAATTCTAAACGTTGAGGAGCATTTCGAACCAAAAAAAGGTTAGGGGCAATTTGGGTTTTGGCTCCAAACTTTAGGAACCAAAACAGTACTTATTTCAGACTAAATTTTAAAAAATTCACGTGCTATTTATACCCACTCTCAATAGTGTCACCAAATTTGTCCATTCGTCACTGATATTCTTCCCTTACTTGTCGACTGTTGTTGCTTCGTTGACACCTTGAAATGAAATTGAGATAAACAGAATGAACAGGTTCTGTAGGCAGTACTATTTTCTTTCAAAAGAATGAAACATCCCTGTATTCTTATGTAAAATTGAGCAACAAATATATGTGGAATTACATCGCAATCAATTATCTGTCAGGGTGTGTTTCAACAAAAAAAAAAAATGGAAATGATTTGATTTGATTTGCTTTTTTGAAATCAAATAATGTGTGTGAACTGCTGCTGACCACTGCCAACCACCAACGGACCTCTGCCTGATAGCTACCTGCCACCTCCCTTTTGAAACACATCTTTATTTACACTAATATTTAGAGGGCAAAACAGTTTTTTTTTTTTTTTTTTAATCTTTTAGATCCAAAATCCATGTAAATCCTGTTAAAAGTGAAAGGACTTCAAATACAAAGTGATAGAAAATCTGTTGGATTTCAAAATAAATTCAATTATCATTTTTCTTAAAATCTAAACAAGTTAATTGATTTGCAAATAAAATCAATTCCATTTCTTTGGGATTTCTAACATGCCCTTTAGCACTTTTCTCTCAGGATTTAAACTCGTGGAATTGTGTGTGACAGCTTTAAATAACATATAGTTTATCGATTATGGAATCTTATCCATTATTTCATCCCACAGCTCCAAAGGAATACTGAATCATGACCTTGAGAACGTTTACAAGGATGATGCTTTAATCTCTTCTGTTCTATCGTGACCCAAATTGAAATTTGTAGTCACAAGAGTCCCTTCCTTTCTCTTTTCTCTTGAAGTAATGTATTGTGATATATGCCATGGTTCAACCTTCTCTGATCATTAGGCACCATTTTAAGCAATGAACCTGTATTCTGTTCATTGTTTTGACACATATCAGGGCAGCAGCTTACACTCAGCTTAAAAAATATGATGAAGCAATCCAAGATTGTCTTAGATCTATTGAGATTGATCCAAACTACAGCAAGGCTTACAGTCGTTTGGGGTTAGTATACTATGCTCAAGGAAACTACAGCTTTGCTATTGATAAAGGGTTCAGAAAAGGTTGGTAGTGTATTCTTCTACTGTTATGTATGCTTATAATTTGTTTTAGTATTGACAGGGACTTGCCCTGTGAATGTTGGCCTTTTTGTTGCTTTTTCATACAAACCATCGTGACATATTTGAGATGCATCATATATTTCACATTTACACATTGTTTGAACACCACACAATGCTATTTCTCTGATTTTTGTAATGTGTTCTGTGTGAGGTAAATTCAGAATCCATTTCACATATGCTTTTACATCCTGTGGCTGAATTTTTTTGAAATACTTTGTCAGGCGAGTGTCAGGTAGGCAGGTCTGTTGGTTTTGGGAGTAGGAAGGTGTAAGAAACCACAAACACAGGGACTAGAGGAAGTAGTATGATTGTACTATTCACACTGATGAGTCTGGATCTCAGCTCACAGTTAAAGAGAAGATAGAAGAAAATACGCAACAAGCAAAGTGAAACAGGGCGCTATTGCAGCCCCACTCACCCAGGCCAACTCTCAATTTTTAGCCTCCCTCTCTTTCCTCACTCTCTACGCTTTATATCTCTCTTTCCCGTAGCTAGAAATACACCACCACTTTGCGCACAACCCACATGCCAGCATGACATTCTATTTGTTCTCAATTTCTGCACAATTAGTTAGGAATTGAGGATTCACTCAATTTTCCCACTTCCTGATTCTGCTTAATTCCAAAACTATCCTTGAACCTTTTGTGCCTATATACTTGCAGCCCTTTGGGGTATCTATCCTTAAAGCTAACAGAAGGATTGCAAATCCTTTCCGGGAATGTGCAGTATATGCTACTGTTGTATTTTGTTTGACCCCATGCATCTTCGATGTTAAAATTTAGTCAAGAGTTTTGGAAGCTAGGCTCTATTGATAGGTTTTTTACTTTTGCATTTTGCTCTTGTAAGGAGTCTCTTTGATTCTCCCATGTTCTTGTAAAATTCTTCTGTCTTATTGATATTCTTGTTTTTTTTTTTTTGAAAATAGATTACTAAATTTCTCTTATAAAATCTCAAAGGGAGTTTTTCTCAAAGTTCTTGATGGATGAGCTACCATTTGCTGTTTGGATTTCCTAAACTTCCAGGAACATGATGTAAAAATTCCAGTCAAATTGACTTATCTTTCCAAAGTACACGCAACATTAAACTTATCATGTTTATTTTGATGATAACTATTGGATCCAAGATGCTTGGGATTCAAGAATGTTAAATCTATGGAATAAGTGAGAAACTTGAGGTTTTATCCTTACCATGATATCTTACTTCTGCAGCCTTGCTATTGGATCCAAATAACGAAGCTGTTAAAGAAAATATACGGGTCTGACCTGTTGTTCCTTTCTGTTTTGCTTTGCTTGTTACTTCTTCTATTTATCATAACCATTTTGTATCTATAGGTGGCTGAGCATAAATTGCGAGAAGAACAACACCATGCAAATCATAATCAGGTATTGTTATCATCATTATTTCTTTTTTAAAAATAAAGGAAATATTTATATTTTAGTTACTTGAAAGAAGATATAGTAGAGACTAAATATTATTCATTGATGACATTGATTTTTTATAGAATATTTTCATGACAGCTTAGTGTTATACTCTCAGATTACTATGCTTTTGTCCATTGTAATTCACAACCTATTGGTGCCACTGTTGGAAATTCAGCCTCTACATAATACACTTCACAAGTAAATTTGTTAGGTTTCTCACTCCTTCATGTTACTAGAGATCCTCCCAAGAATATGAATATGATGATTGAATCTCCTTTCAATAACAAAAAACTTATTGGGATGATGTTACATATTTTATCTGCAGCTTGCATGTGTGTCTTCCTTGCTTGGCATGCATAAATTTGCCAACACTAACTGCATATGCTTAATTTTATGTAGCATGTGCCAAATGTAATAACATCCCCACTCAACTCTCGAATAGGCCGTTATCAACATTCAACCATAGGAGACTCCTAATAATTTCTTATTTTGTGATTCTGTTGGTTAGATACACCAGCGGGTTTGCATTTGAGCTTTACTGTTTGTTTGGGAGTTTCTTTAAGAAATAAAGATACCTTTCTTGAGATGGGCAATTGAATCCGTTGGAAGTACCTTAATTTCCAAATATCTTGTATTTTGAATCCAGATGCTAACTTATCCTTCAGAATATACTACTTGTTTGAGTGATTAAAAAAAAAAATTGACAAAAGGATTTCATTCAATCAGACAAGAATAGTAAAAGACAGAGGATAATAGTTGCTCTTTACGAGAGCAAAAAACAACCAAAATGAAAGTTATCTATGAAGCATAGGTTGCCAATCTCTCAACATGTCTAAGAAGAAAAGTCTTCTATGAAGATCATGGGTTTACACCAAATAGATTCCAGACATCTAGTGATCTAGTCTTGTCCTGTAAAACTAGCTTGTCAGAAAATTTGTCATAGGTGCATACAATTGCCAGATCGCAATGTCATCCACATATCCAGACAGAATCGAGAGTTTACCTCCTTGAGTGTGTTTGGAGAGGATGGTATGATCATCTTGCTTTTTCATACTCCTTTGATACCGTCGTATTTATGAACCTTCAAAAGTAAGATGTGGAGCAATTGCTTCAACGTGCTTTTCTTAAATACATTGGTTTTATTCATCGATTGGATCAGAGTTTAGAGGGATCTCCACGTAGACATCCTTCTCCAAGTCTCTTTGGAGAAAACATGTTTGATGTTAAACATTTGCTATTCCCATACAAAGGGAGCATCAAGAATTAGTAAAATTCTAGCAATGTTTCAATTCACACCAATGATGGTGTGTTTAACTTGCATATGGTTTTTCTGAATGCCGTGGTTAATTGTTAGTTATTTCCATAATATCTAATGTGTAGCATTTTCCTGCACTTCAAGCATTAGTAACTTAAAATATTTTTGCCGAATTGGTAATATGTGTTCATGATACATTTGTCATTAGCATTGTAATGGTTGTTGCTCAAACAAGATGCTGTAATCTCTCTCTATAGTAGCAGTTATAGCATTCTGATGGTAGTTTCTTAAACATGATACCTGAAAGGCTGAAACTAATCACTTTTTATGCTCTAAAGAGTTCAAGATCATCTTGGGAATTTCCGAACCAATCGACAAGAGGATCAAGAAGCCATGGAGTGCCACCTTTTCCATCAGTGCCATTTAACCCAAATGATATAGCAAGCATGTTCAGAGACATGGCTGCAAATGTCACAGGTTCGCACCATGGGTCGCACTCTCAGGAACGGCCGGTGGATGCCAATGCCACAAGTGCTAATGAACCGGAAATAAGAATTGGTGGCAATATTAATTTGAACTTTGATGAAATGTCTGATGATGTAACAGGAGCCTTTAGATCTATGATGGAGATGTTCTCTGGGAGTTCGTCTCAAGGGCAACGACAAGATCATATGAATGGAAGAGCAGCTCCAAACTAAGGCTATGTGTATGTTTGGTTTAGCGTTCAGAAGCATGAACGCATATTCAAAAGTCTTGAACGTTGGACCAAACTTGTTTGGATGATTTTTTTTAACATAACTTTTACCCTCAAACGTATGTTTACTTGAAGCAACATTTTGTAGTTTTTGTTTTCAATTCTTATGGGTTGAGAATTGATTGCAAAATTTATTCTCTCTATCCTTCTTCACTTTCTTCTTTTTATACATACACGGTCATCTTCATTTTATTTCTCAATTATCCTTCTTCACTTTCTTATCTTTTCTCCATGTAAGGTCATCTTCATTTTATTTCTCAACTTTTCTTCTTCATCTTCTATCTTTATTTTATTTTATACATCTTTGTTATTTTTATTTAATTTTATAAACTTGTTTGTCTTTTATTATTATAGTTTATAATTATTAGACATTATCAATTATGTATAATTTATTATAATATGCATATGATATTTAAGATAATATTTTATATAATAATATATTATAATTTAAAATTCTGTAATATAAAAATTGTTAAAATAATAATATTAAAAATTTAATCTAATCTGTACTTTTTTGGTAATTTTATATCTAAAAGTGATTTTGGTTATTGTTATCTGAATAATATTTCATTAATTGTAATTATTTTTGAATCAAAGTATTCAAATATAAATTATGTTGAAACAAACTCAATTTTAATCAAAATTAATTCTAGTATAATCAAATTGAATTTAACTTTATAGTTTATAAAAGTTAAACTTCAAAGACACAATTGAAAAGATAATTTCAAAGTTTTTTAAGATTGCAAAATATTGAGGCATTATCGTTTTTGGGGCAGTATATTGGTTGTACTTTTAGAGGTAAACAAATTCACTCGATTAGAACTATCAATTTTACTTAAAATCATTTTGCTGTTTTTATTGTTGGTTGGTTGGTTCTATTGAGTATGGTTTTATGTTTAAAGCAACTAGATCTAGATGAGCTCATTGCGCAAGACTAAAATAGATATGTATTCACTTAACTTTATCTTTCTCCGTCGCTTTTGCTATATTCATTTTGTTAAACAACCAACCTCATCCAATTGCACGTTCTAATCAATGAAGGGTAGAGGCCTACGCGAGAATTCACCCTTCGAAAAGAACTTGCCAGTTGCCAGATATAAATTTTTACAGAGCAAATGAATGACGTGTCAATAACATGGCATCTATTGCCTACTGTTGCTCATGCACCACATCTCAATCTCAATCTCAATATATCATCTTCAAACTCCATTCATGTATTTTTTATTTTTTCAGTTGCTGTGAGCCCAACCGCAATTCTTCTAGTTTTCACAATACGTCACACCCAAAAAAATACCAATTATATTTTTAGTCAAGTTTTCTTACCCAGTTTACTAATTGTTTTCTTCCTATATTCTCCAAAACATCTGAATAAACAGGCGACGCAAGATTCCAAGTCTTGCACGGGCAATCCAACATCAACCAAAAACGTAGCAACGAAAATTGTAGCACTTTCTTATCCTTAGTTGTTAGAAATTAAGCAACGCTGAGGACAGAGACAAACACAGGACAAGGAAAAAGAAAGTGGTCAAGCACTTCAAATCCAAAAATACCAACTTGGAAAAACCCGTTCATGACTGAAACTTCAATGTTCACGTCTTAGTTGTCAACACTCAACAGTCATACCATGCCCTGTTACACTTTCCTCGTGATATAATTTGATATTAGATGATTAAGTTATTTGATTAAATTTAATTAAATTAGTATAATAATTTATTGGCATAATAAGAAAAATGTATAAGAAAAAAATACTTAATTAAATTTGATTATAAAAATAACTTGTTCATTTAATATTTTTCTAATTCGAACATCTATCTCTTATACAATATTTATTATTTAATATTTAAAATATTTATAAATGGACAATTATTTAAAAATAGAGACCAAGGAAGTAGTTTTTTTTTTGTTTTGTTTTGTTTTTTTTTTAATTGAAAGATTAGGCAAAAGCCTTAAGTTATTGGGATATAGAGTAAATTGTATTATTCTTTCTATAAAATACTTTTTTATGTGTCAAATTCTCAATTTATGGATAAAGAAATCATGATGTTAAGTAAAAAAAACAAACGTATTTATTAAGATTAAATTAATCTGTTAAGTAACTTCAATTTTATGTTGTGAAATTTAAATCTATAAAGTAATTATTTCAATTGAGAGAAAATGCAGCTAAACAATAAAAAGAAATTGTTATACTGTTATCTAACGGAAAAATATTTCATAAAAAATATTATCACACTGTCAAACTCTATTTAATAAGTATAAAATATATAATATGATTTGTTTGGAAGAGTTTTAAAAAAATATATATTTTTTGAGTTTTATATGAAAGATTTTTTTAAAATATAAAAATAGTTTTAAATTTAAATATCTCATACAAAAAATAAATTTATTTATTAATTATATTTAAGCAGTAAAAATATTTTATTTATTTTCTAAAAAAAATATAAATGATAATTTTTAAATTTTTTAAATTTTTTAATTTTTTAATTTTTATCTTTAAAAATTTATTAAATATATTAAAAAATAAAAATATATTTTTTATTAAAAAAAAATCTTTTTTTTATGACACGCGCACAATCACATATGCAACATAGTCCAATGGCGTGACATGCAATAAGTCCTGTTTTTCCCAGATTCGTTATTAAATTCTCACAACTCCTCACATTTTATATCCCAAATCTCACGCCTCAAATTCAGTTAGGCAGCAACAGCAACAATGACTCCCTACATTGCGGGCGTCGTAGTCCCTCTCCTAGTCACCCTCCTCGTCCGCAACGCCTCCGGCGGCGGCGGCGGCAGAAGAAAGCGGCGCGCCGTGCCAGCAGACGTGGGAGGGCAGAAGGGCTTGGCAGTGAGGAACCGGCGCTTCGAGTCACTTGTGGAGACGTCATGGGAGGGAGCCGCGACGCTGGCGGAGCTATTTGAGATGACTTGCAGGCGGCATGCGGAGCGACTGTTGCTAGGGACACGGCGGCTGGTGTCGAGGGAGGTGGTGACCAGCGAAGACGGTAGAACCTTCGAGAAGCTTCACTTGGGAGACTACGAGTGGCTCACATACGCCAAAACGTTCGAAGCAGTTTGCGGATTCGCTTCTGGTTTGGCCACGTTGGGTCATGTCAGGGAAGAGCGTGCTGCCATCTTTGCTGATACTAGGGAAGAGTGGTTCATTGCGCTCCAGGTATTTTTTTTTTTAATTTCTTTTATTTTTGGTCGATTTTGCTTTTCTTTATTTTATTTTATTTAACTTTTTTTTTTGTCTTTCAATAGTCATCTTTGATGCACCCAGCCACTAACAATTAACCGTGTAAAACGGAGTTTTTCTGAATGAATTAATATTAATTGATGCATAATGTAAATTGTAAAGTATATTTTACATTGGGTGGCTTTAAAAATTAAAGTCTTTCTTTTATTTGAAAATTAATCAATGTAGACTCTTACTTCTCATGAAAATTGGCGAGAAATAGTTGTTTTTTTTATTTTGGGTATTATAAAAAATTGTGAAAATTGTAAACACCAAACCAAAATTAAGCTATGATAATCACAGATTCACGTTTTTTAATTATTTATTTTGTTATTAGAGATATAAATTAACACGATAATCTCAGTTTAGAGAATTGTCAATTTTACTCATCCAAATGGTTATATAGAAAGGATAATAGTAAAGCCAATATATCTCTGAGCATAACTGAAAATTTCTTCTCAGCCACCAAATCAATAAAAAAAGAGATTTATGCATCATTAAGTGCTGTAGAATTTGGTGAAATATTAGTTTTATTATTACGTCTAATTTTCCTTAAAAAAAGTGATTGATAATTTTTCTGTTTCTTTAAGCCTTTCATATGCACCTTCAGGGTTGCTTCAGGCGAAATGTGACAGTTGTGACTATTTATGCATCATTAGGGGAGGAAGCGTTATGTCACTCACTCAATGAGGTTTTTATTTTCTTCTCTAACTCTTTTAGGATGATGCATTCTTAAGTTGCATGCTTCATTTTGTGAACTCACTTACAAAATGCGTGCCAGACAGAGGTTACAACAGTGATATGTGCCCAAAAAGAACTGAAGACACTTGTAGGTATTAGTGGACAACTTGATTCAGTGAAACGTGTGATATGCATGGATGATGATATCCCATCTGAAGCCTCATCTGTTGAGCATGGATGGATCGTAACTTCTTTTGCTAATGTAGAGAAGCTTGGTAGAGAAAACCCTGTTGATGCTGATTTACCTCATCCCGCTGATGTTGCCGTTATAATGTACACAAGCGGAAGTACAGGTTTACCTAAGGTTGGAAACATCTCATATATATATTTAGCTTTTCTAATATCAATATCTAAATCACTTCACTTGATTGGTGATCCCAAATAGTATATCTGATTGGACCAGATTTTGGTGCTTTATTTTACTTCCTTTTCCATCTTGATTCTCTTGTTTATATTGTAGTGCTGTTCCTTTAATACTTTATTTTTTTCGTTTTTTCACAAAGGGTGTGATGATGACACATGCCAATGTCTTAGCAACTGTCTCTGCTGTGATGACAATTGTTCCTGACCTTGGGAGAAATGACACATATCTAGCATACTTACCAATGGCCCATATCCTTGAATTAGCAGCTGAGGTATGTGGATATACTTTTGTAGTTTGAAATACTGAATGCATATTTCTGTCTAAGCACATCAAATTTTTGTTTATTTCACGACTTATCAATCTCGAAAACATTTTAGAATTTGATTGCAGCTTGTGGAAGTGCAATAGGATATGGATCTCCTCTGACCTTAACAGATACATCAAACAAGATTAAGAAAGGAACAAAGGGGGATGCTACAGTGTTGAAGCCATCATTAATGGCAGCAGTACCAGCAATCCTTGATCGAGTGCGTGATGGAGTGTTCAAGAAGGTATTGATATTTGAGGTGTGAAGACACACCTATGCATCATGCATCAATCGTATCATGTGTTAGTGAGGTGGTTGCATGAAAGCTGACTTTCATTTAGTCATTGGACCAAGAATAAAATCTTAAGCTTGCCCATGTAGGTAAATGCAACTGGAGGGTTGTCAAAGAAGTTGTTCAACTTAGCCTATGCTCGCAGGTTGCAAGCAGTTAATGGTAGCTGGCTTGGAGCTTGGGGCTTGGAGAAGGCACTTTGGGACTTTCTTGTGTTTAGAAAGGTCCGGGCAATTCTAGGGGGTCGTATCCGTTTTATATTGTCTGGTGGTGCTCCTCTTTCTGGTGATACACAGAGATTCATCAATATTTGTCTTGGGTAAGTCTTGATATATGAATAATCAATATATGAACTTTCCAAATAAAAGGAGAAATATTTGAATAGAGGACAAAAATATCTACTTGATAACAACAATAGAGACTTATCGCATTGGTTAGCTACATGGGTTAAACGACATTATTGTGTTCTATCATGTTTGATATCTGTACTTTGTCCTTTTATGCTTACCTCTTCTGATAATTTCAAAGTTTCAATACCGCTTGCTTAAATCTCTTCTAATAATTTCTTTCAAAAGTTTCAATACCAGCGACGAAACAAATTAGCTTAAGATATCTATATCCACAATTCTAATTGTGACCTTTTTGACCAAAGTGGTATCCAAGGCAGCAAGTTTTGAGTCAGCTCTGTTGTAAAAGAGTGATTGACTGATTGCTGTATTACCAAATGTTCGAACCAAGGTTGAAATGTGAACTGCTAGTCTATATTATGGCCTGTGAATGATTTGCTACAATCGGCTTGACAGTTGATATCAATAGAAAGTTCAAACTGTTCTGGCAGCCTGCATATTTCTTTTGCACACTTAACTTCTACTTCTGTTATGATGGGCTTCTAAATGATATATTTGTATCAACTTCTGTTGCTTTACACTTGCACTTATTATTTTCTTTTCGTATTTATATATTTATATTGGATTGTCATTTCCAGTGCTCCAATAGGTCAAGGATATGGTCTGACAGAGACTTGTGCTGGTGGGACATTCTCTGATGTTGATGATACATCTGTTGGTCGTGTTGGACCACCTCTTCCATGCTCATTTATTAAGGTAATGCTTAATCAGATCAAGTTTACCTTTATATATATATTTGTTAACATTAGTATAATGGTAGCATGATCCATGTAGCCGACCCCACCTAGCGGGATAAGGCTTTGTTGTTGTTGTTGTTTTAGTATAATGGTAGCATGGTTGTTTGAAGCTTGAACTCAACGGCCTCTAGCAAACTACCTAACCCGTCACTGCTATCCTTTCTTAGTAGCTCAACCTCAATTGTTCATGCATGCTTGAATGCAACTTTTGACCTTCGTTGTGAAATTTGTGTGGGTTCCGTTTCATCCTATAGTTTAATGTAATCATACTCCACTGAGTTTAGTGCCTTCCTTTTTTCTTTGCAGTTTATATTTCGAGTCTGTGACATTTCAAAAGCACAGTTATCTAGACGTCTAATTAGAGATATTCCATATCCGCCGTACATGTTAGAATATGAAATTAACAAAAGAATTTAGCGCTTGCTTTTCATTTCAGACTTTTTTCGTTGCTGATGGGAATTGATTATGGTTTTGGTGAGAGCTGTTAAGCTTAAATTCCTGGATTTGTTATCATTGTGTGTGCGCCCACAATTTTTTTTCCATGTTTCGCCAGTTTGCATCCTGGGTTATATCAATCCTTTGGCACTGAAATAGTGATATATAAGCATTTACCAGCAGTGGGGGGATCTGATTTTGACAAGCTGAAATGTATTAAAGATGAAGAGGTGGAGTTTTTGTTCACGAAATTCGGCAATAAGGCATCAGGAGAAGATTGAAGAGTTAGTTTTTTATATAAATGGTATAGGACATTCTTGCAGTCTGATAGGCTAAACTATTAGAGAGGAGGACAAAATTTATTAACTTCTATTGTAAAACTTGAGACGGTGTTAGAGGAGTCTCTCAAGAGAATGAATAATAAAAAGTTAATGAGACTGCTTATGGGATACCTATTTAAGGTATGGAAATGTCTAGGAGGGAAAGGCATAAGTTGATTTACAAAGTTGTTCAACATGATTATAAAGTCCAAGTAAATGTTGGATGAGTAGAGGAGTACCGATGGTCTAATCCCCTATGTATAAAATACAGGATTAGAGGAATTGAAATTTATGAGCTCATGTTATGAATATTAGGCAGTGTACTATTGAGTGGTGATTGAGATAGGAGACACACTTTGCAAGAAACTAGTTTGTTTTCTTGCCTTAAAAAAGGTTAATCACAGAAAGCTACTCTCCTTTTTGTGGATATTGATGGAGAAATATCAGAGGTATTAAAGTAATTTATAACTAATGGAGGGGATATCAGAATGATCAAAGAGCTTTTCATCTTTTGCACTGATTTGGAAAAGTTAAATAATAGGCTACTAAGATTTTGTGGATGGTTTTAATAGATAAACGACAATGATGGTTAGCTGACAAAGATTGGAAATTATAGGAATGACAACACGCTTTACAAGGCAAAGTGACGATATTGTTGGCTAAGAAAATTTCACCCAAGTATAATAAGTCCTCCTAAATCAAGTTTTACTTTGCTCAGGTCAGTAGATATCAAGGTAGAAGATTTTGACTGAGTTTCTTGAGAGGTAAAAGCAAAACATACAAGTTTCAATATAAATTTGGCATTTATATCTTTAACTGTGGGTAGCCAACCCCCACCTAGTGGGATAATACTTTCTAGTTGTTGTATATCTTTAATACTGGGGACCTGTCTGATCTATTCCGTATTAAACAAATCAGTCATTCAGTCTATATAGACAAATGTAAGCTACCTATTGGATTTAACCTGTATAGAGGAAATAGAGTAGTGTGTTGAGTGTTATTTTGTGACTGAAAAGTCTCACTGAAGTTTAAGGGAAAATCCTATAACACTATTATATGGAATTGAATATTAGATAGTAAATAACCAACAAGTGAATAAAGTCACCGTTGCAAAGATAAGGTTGTGGTCCTTGATAAGTTGGCCCACTGTACAAGATTAATAGGTTGGAGTTATGATAGCGTCTATTTTGGTAAAGATCGTAAGATTCTTGTAATCATACAAGAAGGTAGAAGTCCAATATATGTAGATCAAATGAATGCTAGCTCAACTGAAAGAGGTAGAGGGAGACAAAATGGATTTTATGAAAATGATTTGTCCATAGATATGGTTTATATTTAAGTGTGGTTACCTATCTATATGCTGCGATATCCCTCTATCTGAAGAAGGACAACTGGCTATGCGAAAAAGGCTTTATTGTTATTAACTTTTCTTTGCATAGAGTATGATTTTGTTTGTAACCAACCGGGTTTGTCATTGTGTTGCTTCTAGTTTTCACCACTATATGGCGACCATGACTCTTGAGCAACTTGTAAACATATGTCATCTTCAGAAACCTTGCCTCTATTTCAGAGGTCTACATGCTTTCAAATTACGGCCAAACATTTTGAAAGTTGAGTTTTCAGTCGTCACATCCCATCAAAAGTAAATATTTGATGTCAAGTTCAAATGAGTAA
The DNA here is from genome assembly GCF_014773155.1 of Arachis stenosperma. NCBI lineage: Eukaryota > Viridiplantae > Streptophyta > Magnoliopsida > Fabales > Fabaceae > Arachis > Arachis stenosperma. The sequence goes on from NC_080383.1 coordinate 65,661,845, forward strand.
ATCTTTTCTAATTTATGTATCCATATTTTATGAAATTGTAGAGACCATTACAACTCTTACAGGATATATTGGGTGTCAACTTCATTTCCTTGTTACATCAGATAAAAAGTAATTCATAGTCCTTGTTAAAAAATCATTTGAAAGGACCTGCATCTATCTTGTTCTTTATGGTCCTTTCGTAATTCACCTCAGTCAGAAACATTGTTATTTCTTACTTGCCTTGTTTAATGTTGAAAGTTGAAATGGGAGGGTGGCTATGGTACAAGTCCTTTTTTTAGCATGATTGTCTTAAAATGGCAGCTTGGTTTTCTTTTGGTACCCACCCAAAAACATCTTATTTGATATTTATTATTATTATTATTATTTTTTGGTTCAGCTAATTGATTGGCCTGAAGGTGGGTATCTAACAAAAGACTCACCCATGCCCCGGGGTGAAATTGTAATTGGTGGTCCAAACGTGACACTTGGGTACTTCAAAAATGAAGAAAAGACAAAAGAATCATACAAGGTATAGCTTCATTGTCATTTTTTTGTGCTTTTGAAAAAAAAAAAAGAAGAGAGGGGGGGGGGGGGGGGGGGGGGGGGGGATGGAGGGGAGAGATATCGCTTCTTATTTTCCTAGGGGCACTCTTTCTCTTTAGACTGCATGAATTAACTTCTGTATCATTCATGTTAAAGGTTGATGAAAAAGGAATGAGGTGGTTTTACAGTGGTGATATAGGGAGATTTCATTCAGACGGTTGCCTCGAAATCATTGATCGCAAAAAGGATATTGTTAAATTGCAGCATGGAGAGTATGTCTCCTTGGGAAAGGTATGAATACTGGTTTGTGGAATGCATCAGCATCATTCTTAGTAATATTCCTTTGTGACTAATTTTATCGAATACAGGTTGAGGCAGCTCTTAGTGTTAGCCCTTTTGTGGACAATATTATGTTGCATGCTGATCCTATCTACAATTACTGTGTGGCACTCGTCGTAGTTTCTCCATCTACTTTGGAAGATTGGGCCTCAAGTAAAGGCATAGCTTATTCAAATCTTTCAGAACTATGCAAGAGAGAAGACACTATGAAGGAGGTGCATGCGTCACTTGTAAAGGTATGTGCCACTTTTGATGTTAATGTAAATTTATTTCCAAAGTTTTGTTAGGCAGGCTATGCTGGTCGAGCCCTCAAATTGTGACTACTACTATTTGAACAATGAGTTTAAAGGATTCCTTGAACCTCTAAAATATCAAGTAAAGGTCGAAACCCTTCCATTTTCTTCCTGAGATCTAATTCATGGTCATAGAATTTGTTATTGAGGCTAGTGCAACGTGTGAATATAATTCTTTCATGGATGAGTGTCTGTAAATGTTTTTGGAGCACGCATTAATTGTGGTTTAGAAAGATGCTAGTAGTGCACCTGTAAATGGTTGAAATTGTTGGATTCATACAAGTGTAGGAAATTATAAAGTCATAAAGTGGAGTAATTAGTGCCCGTGAAGAATGTCGCAATTGTCATCAATTGCTGATTCACTTCATGACACCAAATTTGAAGTTCTGGTTGTTGAAATTAAGTGTTGTGGAAGGATGTGAGTTTCAAGAGTGTACTGGTTAGACCCTATGAGCATAACTCTACTGGTGTACCCAAGTCGTTCTCTAATAGGGCTTTGACGTTTGATTGGAGGTTTCCTTTGGGAGGGGGGTGGTGTTAATAAGAATTAAATTTATAAAACAAGAACTTAAATTTCAATGCAAATAGAAGTATTGACTTAAGAGTAATTACCTAAGACTAACTACCGTTATTTGATAATTTGCTTTAATGAAATTTAACACAATTTGTTTTGACAAGTTAAATAACAAAATTGTGGAAATGAGTTCATCATATTAATTAACATGGTCCTAGCAAGTTTACCTACAATGGGAAAATTTAGCTATAGTCAATGTTAATTAACATGATTCAATTTGAGATTTAATTCCACTAATCATGAAGAACAATGATTCAGGATTCATCTTAGGTAACCTACTCTCAAACTAGACCAAAAACACTACTTACCTATAAGGAAAATAAACATCATCCACAAGTCCAAAGTGCAGAAAATTATAAATTTAAAATCAACAATTAAGCAATGAACTCGACAATTACTCAATTTAGCACCAAAATAGAAATACCCATATTTTCTAACATTCAGAAAATAATCCAATCAATTCAAAATTTACAAAGCTTCAATTATAAAAATAAGAGTAAGAGGGAAAAGAGGCAAATTATTCATGGAGATGTTCCTCCATGGTAGTATAGCTTCACTCAACAAGTTGCAAGCATTTCCTCATTTCCTTTTCAATTCTGCATTTAGTTCATTCAATAATATTTCAGTGTTGGGGTGGAATCACCCTGATTTATCTCTTCAATTCTGTGTTGTAGTTGTCTGAATTTTTCCCAAGTGCAGGTACCAGTTGTTACATAGTTGGATATCTAAAATCAATTTTGATCAATTTAAAAGCAAGATTTATGCTATTTGTTGATTATTGCAATGGAGAGAGCGGGCATAAAAACAAGTAATTTTGAATTTAACTTTATTAAACACCCATCAAATATATGCATTTTCTACTCACAAATTGGGTTCTAGTACTGATCACCATTGAATCAATAACTTTCATCCTTACAGGATCTCACCTAATGATCTCAAGGGGTGATTACTCTTTCATCGTATCACTTCACAAGTTTCTTCACTTTAGGGGATCTAGAATACAAAATTATCACATTTGTTCTAACCTAGGATTCTTTGTTTGTCAAAAATAAAATGCTATTTGCACACCAAAATCAGCCACCATGTATTTGTGTATAAATACATGTGTAGTTTAATTCATTGTATTTGTGTATAAATACATGTGTAGTTTAATTCATTTTTATGTGTATTTTGTATTTCAATTTGTATTCTACAAGGTACCTGATTTTAGTGTACACCTAGCATATTTATTTATTTGTGGATAATATCTGTCTTCCCGGAATAAAATTTTTATTCCAATTTAATCAGGATTTCTCATATGACAGTCAATTTAACCCCCCCCCCCCCCCACCCCCACCCCACCCCACCGAGATAATAATGCATCACTGTTCTAGGGAGCAATCTAAATTTGGTTGTAAAGCGTATTGGTTATTTAATGTGGGAAACTTGATTGATAGCGTCATTCACATGTTTATTTCAATATCTCTGTAGTCTAGACCCTGCAGTGCAGTGCATTGCCTTCTGTAGTTGCAAAAAATGTACTATTATTCAATTTTTGTTATAACAAATCTATGAAACTATTTGCAGGAAGGAAAGAAGGCTCGTTTGGAGAAATTTGAGATCCCTGCAAAAATTGAATTGCTTCCTGAACCATGGACTCCAGAGTCTGGTCTAGTCACTGCTGCGCTCAAGCTCAAAAGAGAAGCAATCAGAAAGGCTTTCCATGAAGTGCTTTTGAAATTATATGCTTAAAGAGTCTAACGACCAACTTAGATATGTTGGGCACTCCAACTGCGAAAGAAAGAAGCTACTGAGCCTTTTTTCCCTTCTTTCTTTTATACCCTGGTCATGGCAGTGGTTGAGTCGGAAAATTCTTGTATAAATACAAATGACAAGATGTACTGAGATGGAGAGGTTGTTATACTCTTTTTTTTTTTTTTTCCAAGGAAGAGATGTTTTTTGTCCTTTTTGTTATTACTAATTTTATCCACTTATTATGCTTTGTTGCTGCTATTTGTTAACTAATTTTGTCTGATTATTCACAAATAAAAGAACAAAATTTCTCTCAAATCGTTATTCAATCAAGTAGTCTCTCAAATTAATTAACATGAATCATGACGTTATTTTTTTAATTAAGTCTAAACAAGAATGTTTTTACTATTCAATTCGCATAAGAGAAATATAAACAAATACTTTTAATTATGCAAAATATATGCAAGTTAGTTGATAAACTATAATTTTTTTGTATAATTTAAAATGATAAAATAAAACTTATCAGATATCATATTTTAAAGCTTTTATGAGCAATTGAGCATGAGTGAAATTTAGGTCATGCTTTAAGTTTGAGACTGATCTGATGGTACTTTTGAAATATGCAAGAGGATTTGAGATTATTTAAGACCTTAAAAAATATGTTCCTTATCTTAGGAGTCAAATGGAGTCAACCTTTCTTGCTTTGGAAAAACATGAAATAAATGTAGATTTTAAGGATTATTTTTGAAATTGCATTTATTATCATTTAATATAAATGGTTAAACGGGCTTATACCTTGTAGCAAGATGCGGTTTTTATGAAAACTCTAAAGTATTAGACTAGGAAATAGGAGAATTGTTAACATATGTAGGTCACCAAGTTTAATCAGACTCATCTTAACCCTCCTACATCCTTTTGGATAAATCCTTTGATTATTTCGAGCTTCAAGTAATGACGAAATCATTACTCGAAAGATTTAAACACTGACATTTTGATACTTGACTATTATTATTTTTTTTCTTTATTTTATACTTTAACTTCACAATTATATATAAAAATTTTAGAGTTTAAAGTTTTTTTTTTTGGTAATTTAGGATTTAAGATTTTATTCTAACACATCTCATTGCTCTCAACTTCAAAGACACATACATAGATTTTTAATTTAATTTTTTAATTTAATAATTTAATAATATATTTTATTTTATAATTTTAATTATTAATAACCTATGATGTACGGACATTGACACGGACACAGGACACGACACGACACGGATACGTCGACACGCAAATTTTAAAATCTTACATGACACGGGGACACACATACATATAAAATATAAAGTATTTTTTAGATAAATCGTAATGATATTTTAATATTTTATTGATATTAAAATATAAATTAATTTTTTAAATTATTTTTAATGTCTTATTTTAATTATATCAAGTATTTAAAATATTTTTTGTTTTAATAAATAATAATATATACTATATCTAAATTTATTTTAAAAATATATTTTAAGATTAAGACTGGACACGCTGACACGTGATGGTATTTAGGTGTGTCCAGAAAAAAAATTTTTATTTTTTATTGAGACATTTTGGACACAATAGACACGCGTGTCGGACGAGTGTCGATGAGTGTCGTATCCGAAATATGTCCAACACACAGATACGACAACTCAGCAAAATATCCATATTTCATAGTTAATAACTAAATAATAATTAAAAATAATAAATTTTAATAGTCCTCTAACATTCTCAATAATTAATTATGATATGTTTTTTCCGTGTCAAATCCGATTACACGTTGATTGAAAATTTGAAATTGAACTATTACCGTCTGGTCCATAGGCGGGAACAGCAGCAGCTCAAGTTTCAAACTCGCAATTCGTAAATTTAAATGCAAAATAAATCAATAGAAAAAGGCATTTTGGTAAAGAGCTGAAAATGTATTGTGGTCACACTCGCACACGCAACACTACCATAGACACACACGCGCCCCCATTGAATTTCACAACTCTGACAGACGGACCCACCTTCAAGTCCCATGGCCTTTTCAAACATAATTTAATTTCGATAAATTTTTCTAAAATGAAATAACTAAAAATTTTAATTCTTAAAACAAATTAGTTAAATTCATTTACTTAAATTTTTTTTTAAAACAGAGTCCCTGTAAAATTCGAGAATATGAATTTAGAATTTTTTTTTATAAGTGATGAGAAGTTCTTGTTAAAATTTTAAAAAATATAAAAAATTAATTTTTTAAATAATTAATCTTAGTTAAATTTTTTATTGTAATTTTTTTATTTTTTATGTTTGGATAATTTAGGGTTTAAATTTAAAAGTGATAAGATATAATTAAGATTTAAAGTTCATAATTTAAAATAAAAAAACTTGATTGATAGTAATTTCAAAAAGTTAGTTTCCTATTTGAATATATAATTTTTTTTTTTTGCAATTTCTGGGATTTCTTTTCTTCATTTTATTTCTTGAAATTGCAAGATGGTATTTTCTTAGTGTGTCTGTTGTATCATAGTCTTGTGTTATACAATTGTTGTTTATATTTTTAAGTTTTTTGTTGTATTGCATTGTCACAATATATAATGTAAGTATTGTTGATATTTTAAAATAAGTATTTCATTTTAATATCAAATTATACTAACTAATTCAATTACAACCATTTTAATTTAATTGTGATGATAAATGAGTATTAGTTATTTTTATTGCAAGAACTACCTTTTTTTTAGCATTTTGTATTACTTTTTTAATTTTATATTTTGTAATGAGTAAAAATGAGTCTAAGGCTAAATTAAAATAGTTTTATGAGTTAATTGATTTACTATAAATAGATATAGAAAGAATGTAATTGAAAAGAAGAAAATTAATGAATTGATATCCTTTTCTTTTTTAAAATTTTTCTTTATGAAATTATCTCTTCTTCTTGATTCTTTTCTAATTCTCTCCTATAATCCTATTTTAATTTTTTTTCTCATATATTGTTGCTTTCATTAACCACTATAATTACATGGTGGTTTGACAATCTCACTTCCGACAGAACAAATTGAAAATATAGTTGAATATTTTACAGCTTTTTTGTCTTATACTCAAAGATTAGATTTGAATAATTTTAAAATATTAAATTATTTTTTTAATAAATTAAAAAATCATATCCATAGAAAAATTATTTTTGATTATTCTAAAACTTTTTAGAATGTATTTTATTTAGCAAAAGTTATAAAGAAAGGTGGAATTCTCAAAAATTTCAAAGCCAAAAATACCATACCAACAACAAATTCAAATTCAAAAACAAAATTATCAATAAAATTATAGATGTTTTATCTTATTGGAGTGTACGAAATATAGCTTTCCAATAAAAAAGTTACTTTCTGAAAGACTTCCTCGTCAAAATCTATTGAGCTTTCAAAGAACACCAAATGAACATGGTACATATAAAAAGGACTCCTTTGTCCAAGTCAATGAAATATTATTTTTCTAGTTTTTTTACGATAGTACTTCTTTTGTATTTCTGAATTGTTGTGTTATGCTTTTACATGGAATTGGAATGTATATATCCTTTTTTTACTAGGATTTCTAGTTGTGGTTATCTATTTCTCCCGCTGAACTATTAGCAGAGTTGGTGAATGGAATACAGGAGTTTGTTACATTTTGTGTTGTTCTGTGGTTAGACTATATCTCTAAATTATAAGTAGTTATCATATTTGTAGGGACGGATCACAGTCCTCAAGTTTGGCCTATTTGTTTCTTTCAAATAAGCAAGTTGGACTTTGTAGGTGTAGGTTGGCTTATAACTCAAAGATATGTCCTAGCCTCCAAGTCTAACTTGATTTTTTTGAATGATATGAACGAAAAGGTATTGTGGATGTTTTCATCTTTTTGGCAACAGTGACTTTGTAATTAATTCAACAAGTCCCTATGGCATTTATTAGCTCAAGGTAATCAGGCGCAATGATTTGAAGAATAGGGAAAGGTGTCTTCTTGAGCAAACGGTTTAGGATTTGTTCGTGGGAATCGTGTGATATGATAGGTCTATGGTTGTTGGTTTTCCAAGAAACTACTTTATAACGGATATAAAATGTGGTGAAACAAATTTGAAAGAGGAGTATACTTTTATGGGATAATAATGAGCCAGAAAGGTTAGCATCTTTTTTCCTATATAATCTTTGTGATAAACTTTCTATTCCTTTCCTGCTTCTTGTTTGGTTTTATTTGTAAGTGTGTTAAAGATAAAGAATAAGGAAAAGCAAGTGTGGTCAGATTCTGACCCATATGGTTGGACTAGTGCGGAGATGAAGTCTTGTAGGTCACTATTTGCTGATATAGAACCTGTATCTAGCCTAAATGATATTTGCTGGGGGAAAGATTTTGTGCTGTAGAGAAAATGATAAGTATGTAAAAAGAGAGATGATAGAGCTTATATTTACTTATATACATGCATGTTTGTAGAGTTAGGTTTGAGACTTCATTTACAAATTTTGAATATGGAATTTCGTACTAGTTGAATTGTACCCTATCACAGTTACATCTAAATTCGTGGGTATTCATGAGCGCATTTAAAGTCTTAATGAATTTCTTGAAGTACCCCTTTTCCTTGAACATCTTCTTTTCTTTATTTCAAGTAAAAGGGTTCGTTGAGGATTATGGGTGAATTTGAGTAGTTATCTCAGTTTATCCATATTTGGACTATGTAAATTCCCGTACAAAAATTTTAAGGATATGTATGTAAAATTTAGGTCAGTAGAGAGTGAATTTTCATTTTACATGAATCAGTTATTAGAGGAAAGGTTTCCTTTGTATTGGTCGTCTGAGCCGAAACAAATTTTAGATGTTGAGTAGATGAGTGTTGATTGTAAGAACCGAAAATAATTAACCGATTAATTAACGTAAAATAATAATAAATTAACGGCGCAAAATAGGATCCAAAAATTTAGAATGTTAATTAAAAAATTTAAATATGATATTTGGAATCAGTAGATTTTTCTAAGTTGGAAAATATAATTTTCTGCGGAAAATAGCGCAAAAATGCGTACTGGTAAATTAACCGATAGTACCGGCTTAAATATGTCTAGTGCTGTGCAAGAATGATAAAAAAAACCTGTAGAAAAACTTAAGAAAATAATTAGAATTGAAAATCGGACAACAATTTTAAAGGTTTGGCCCAAAGTTGAGCCAAACGGGCCAAAAACGTTAACGGGTTGGACCGAACCCAAGTTGGATCCAAGCCCAACATATAAAGACACTTTAAATGAACTCATTAAGCTCATTCACAACATAACACAACACGCACACAGCAGCAAGTGAGAAGAGAGTGTTACTATTCACCACCAACTTCCAGTGGCCATAACTCGAGTTACAGTGCTCTGATTCGTGTGTTGTCAGCGGCTATACGAAGCTCTCGCCAAGCCCGTTAGTTATATTTAACTTGTGTGGGTAAGAATTCGAAATTTCTTCTTCTTTCCTCTGCCCTATGAAATTCTAATTTTTAGGCTTGAGTTTTGAGTGGATTTTTGTGTTTTGGGTATTTAGGTACACTCTAGCACTTGGTTGCTATTGGGTTTTGCTCCCAAAATTGTTGGATAAGGTAAGCTTGATCTTATCCCTTGTGAAATTGTAAATTTAGGAACCCTAGATATTGATTTGTGGTGCATTAATGTGTATAGCTTGGAATATTGATTGTTGATGCTTGTTGGAGTTTATTGGTGGCTTGTTGGAGTTTGGAAAGCTTGTGGAAGCTTAGTGTGGATTCAATTGGGTGTATAGTAAATATTGGAAATTGGCTAAGGTATGGCAGTTTTCTCTATGTAATATATAATATTTCTAGACATTTAGGCTGGTAGACTTTAGGAAAGGATTGAATTGATTGTTGGAAATTGTTGAATTTGATAATATATGATGGTGTTGTTGAATTTGATGAATTATGGTGTTGAACTTTGAAGATGTTGTTGATTGTTGAAATAGAGGTTGAAATTGATGATTTTGAGTGTTGATAATGATTGTGAAGCTTATTAATATTAATAAATGTTGGAAATGGTAATACAATACCTTGTGTGGATTAATTGTGAATTAGAGGAAGGTAAATGAGAATTTTAGGATGAAAATGGTGAAATTACATGTTGATAGGTTGTGGAGTGAATTGGAGAGGATATAAATATCATTTAAGTCCATTGAAACTGTTATGGTTGTAGGATATTTGGTATCGATTGTAAATTTTGGAAATTTGAGAACCTTGTTGATTTTGTGAAAACCTTGTTTTACCAAACTTTGACGGATCATAACTTGAACCTCAATTTTCTTAATTGGTTGAAATTTATTTTAAATTAAATATTGTTTTAAGATCTTTAAATGGATATAAAGTTTGATAAAAATAGATTTTTGTAGAATGAGTTATGAACGTTTAAAGTTTGGTGTTTGAAACTAGAATTCTACAGATTGAAAATTTTCTAAGTCTAGCGAGTGTTGCGTACGCGACACAGTGCATGCGACGTGACCAAACCATTTGAATTGGGCATCTCGCGTACGCGAAGTACCGCATGCGTACACAAGCTATTGAAAATGCAACCCTTACGTACGCAAACTTTAGCACGCGACGCGAGCAACCCATTTAGGTTGGGACACTCGCATATGCGAGCAGGAGGTTGCGTACGCGACCACCCATTTTTCAAGAGCATGCGAATGTGAGACAGAGGCTTGCGTACGCGAGACTCCTGTTTTGCAGAAAAATTATTTTTCTTCGTTTTCAAAGGTTTTTTAGCTTTCCAAACATTCTTTAAGTGCCGTTTAGGAATACTAACTAGTACTTAGGCTCTAGTACTTCTAAAGATGAGTTAGTGATTTAATTTAGTAAAATTTTGTATGAATCTAGAAGACAGAGACTTAGGTTTCTGGGGTACTGAGGATCAAATTTGTTGAGTGAGATGGTAGAGTACTGTAATGATGATTGTGCGATGGATTGTGGGAATGTGAATCGATAATATTGTGACGAGTCTGGGACTCAAAGAATAATGATGAATTTATGAATATTGAAAGTGATCACTAAGGAATATGGAATTACTGTTTATTACTGGTATTGTTGAGACGCTATGCGCTTGGCAAGGACGGTGGTTAATCCTGCTTGTCGAGATCGCGGTAGCGGCGTAAGGACAGTGGTTAGTCCCGCTTACGTTGAGATGTGAGGTCTGTGGCAGAGTATCTGATGAGAGAACTTTTGCGTGGTCTAGAATTCAGAATAAATTCTCGTTTTAAGTATAGCTTCTAAACCAACAAAAAGTTCTTTCATACAAACGATTTGGTTGTCACAAGTAACAAACCCCTTTAAAATTGATAACCGAGTATTTAAACCTCGGGTCGTCTTCTCAAGGAATTGCAGGGAGGTATGTTCTTATTATTGGCTATGAAAAAGGTAAAATTGGGGTTTCGGAAGTAAGGTGGGAATATGTTATATGACAAGTAAAATAAAATAATACTAATAAAATCTCTTGGCAAGGTATAAGAACTGGAAGTTCTATCCTAGTTATCTTTATCAATTGTGATGAGAATTGGATTTTTCTCCCACTTTGTTAACCTCTAACTATGAAGGTAAGTTAAGTAGATGAATTAATTTGAATCCTCAAGTCCTAGTCTTTCCTTGGGAAAGGCTAGAGTTATTGGAATATGAATTAATGAAATGAAGAAATCCAATTTTCAATCAACAATGGAGCTGATAACCTTAGGGTCACCAATTAATCAACCACAGCCAAGAATGTAAAAAGCTAAATTAAAATCATAAATATCTGGAATACCTTCAATTCATTCAAAGCAGTAAAATCTAATATGGAAGACATTCATAAGCCAATTGGGTAACAGGAAAATCTAAATTATTTATATAAATAAAAGACAACAGTCATCAATCTGAAATATCTCAAATAACATTAATCAAGAAAATCAATCTAAACATAGAACATTGAAAAATAAATAAAAATAAAGAACCTGGGATTGAGAGTCACTCCTAAAACTAAGAGAAGTCCTAAATCCTATGGAAAGAGAATTATGAATGGCATATGAAGCCTCTTTATGAATGGATGCGTTCCCCCACTCTGTAGCCTCTAATCTGTGTTCTCTGGACTGAAAACTGGCTCAGAAATAGCTCAGAAGTCACTTCCAGCGCTTTCTGGTCCGTACAGGTCGCGGAAAAGTGACGCGGCCGCATGGCTCACGCGGCCGCGCAGGTTGCGTTCCTGCCAGGTCACGCGTCCGCGTGACTCACGCGTTCGCATCGCCTGGCGTCGGGCCAGCTATGGAAAATTATATATCAATTCAAAACCCCGGACGTTAGCTTTCCAACGCAACTGGAACCGCGTCGTTTGGACCTCTGTAGCTAAAGTTATAGCCGTTTGAGTGTGAAGAGGTCAGGCTGGACAGCTTAGCAATTTCTCCAACTTATTGTATTCCTTCCACTTTTGCATGCTTCCTTTCCATCCTCTGAGTCATTCATGCCTTGTAATCTCTGAAAACACTTAACACACATATCAAGGCTTCTAATGGTAATAAGAGAGGATTAAACATAGGGAACTTAAGGCCAAACAAGCATGTTTTCAATCAAAGCACATAATTAGGAAGACAAATGTAAAACCATGCAAATAGTATGAATAAGTGGGTAAAGAGTTGATAAAAACCACTCAATTGAGCACAAGATAAACCATAAAATAGTGGTTTATCAGTATCCCACTCGCATCCTTTGGGAATCACAAGAGTGTGCACGGGCACTATATCCCTGGACCGTGTGCCGGGCACGATATCCTTGGGGGTACCCATTTTATTCATGACCGAAAGGCAACATCTCCATGGAGATGTGTCGGGTTGGCAGTTGAACCGAAAATGTGATATCACAGCCATATAGGATAGGCATTCATCATGTGCATCTTCTATCTTTTTGCTTGCTTTGCTGACTTGAACTGCTTGCCTAATTGTATAATGATGAATCCATATTTGATGATAAATTTTGGATTGATTTGAGTGAATTTCAACATATGAACCCACATTTATTCACCTAAATAGCATGCTTTTGAGTTTTTCTCCTAAATTATACTTGATTTTGAAAATATGCTCTTTTGTGCTTAATTTAGTCAATTTTATTCCATTTACATTCCATTCGATACCTTGATGTTGTTTCAGAGGTATAAGGTAGGAGTGGCTTGGTATGCAAGAGGGAGAAAACATGAAGAAATCAAAGGAGAAGCACACACTGGCGTGTGCGTACGCACAACATGCTATGTGTACGCAAAAAAAGCACACAGCCATGTGTGCGTACACACAACGTCCTGTCCGTATGCACAAGAGAAAATTTAGCACGTGTGCGTACACACACATCTGTGCATATGCACAAGTCAGCGCACGCGTGACTCACTTAAAGGAAAATGCTGGGGGCGATTTCTAGGTCTCCAGAGCCCAGTTTTGGGACTTTCTGAAACTGATGGAGTGCTATATCCAGGGGGCCTCACTCCATGTGGGAGAAGGGAGCAATTAGGTATAGTTTAGCATCATGTAGGTCATTTTCTAGAGAGAGAATCTCTCCTTTCTCTCTAGATATTAGGGTTTTTAGTTTAATTTCTTTCTAATTTCCCTTTTTAATTCTTGTTTTCATCTAGTCTCTTCTACCTTTCTTTTTTCTATTGTCTTAATTTCCTTAGTTTATCTTGTTAATTTCTCAATTTTGTTACCTTTATGTTTATGGATACTCTTGTCAATTTTAAGTTCAATTAATGCAATTTTATGTTTTCATGTTAATTGTTGCTTCCTTTAATTGTTATTATTATTTTCTTGCTTTTGGTAGCTTTGGAATTTAATTTCATTGTAATTTAATTTTATTTTATTTTCATGCCTTCTAATGTTTGATAAAATGCTTGGTTGGATTTTTGCCTAATTTTTCATACTCTTGGTTGGAAAATTGGATAATTGAGTGAACTTGAGTAGTGGATGTCCATCCTACATTGTGTGAGGATTGTTAATTGATTTGGTTTCCACTAACTCTAAGCCTTCCATTAATAGAGTTGGCTAGGACTTGTGGATTGAGATTAATTATGCCCTTTTGACTAATTCTCGATGTTAGGATTGACTAATTAGGATTAATTCCACACAACGACCATGTTTGTGGTCCATGACTAGGATAGGAATCCTTAATTCCCCAATTCTTGCCAAGAGTCCTTTTTGCCATTTAATTTCCATTTTCATTGCTTTTACTTGTTTTTCATTTAATTACTTGCCATTTTAAGTTCTTGCTTCTTATAATCAAATCCCAAATCCCCCATAGCCAATAATTGATCACTCAATTGCAACTCCTAGGAAAGATGACATGAGACTAAAAAACTCCCGATTATTTTGTATTGATTGTGACATCCTTTGAATTAAAATTTTATTTGAGCATTACTTGTTGGTTTGGAACTATACTTGCAACGAAGTTATTTCCTCTAACCGAGAAGAAAATTCTAAGCCGACGGTTTTGCTTTATCATATAACATGATTATTTGCTTCTTGAATTTCTTGATATATATATATATATATATATATATATATATATATATATATATATATATATATATATATATATATATATATATATACTTGTGCTTTACTTGCATTGTTATTACTTATGTTTTCTGCTAGGATTGAGGAGGTTCGGAAGGCGGTGGTGATGGATCGCATGGCAGTTAGGCTGGCGAAGGCTGTAGGACAGCGAAGAACTACTAGATTAGAAATCCACTAAGTTAGATTTTCTTATTTCATTATGGTTTTACAGTGATGGTTTTAAATTTTAGTATACTTTAAATTGAATCTCATGATTGATATGAAGCTTTAGGATTGCCTCGGCATCTTGAAGTCTTATATCTTACATGACTGGGCATTGTTACCATATTGAGAACCTCCGGTTCTCATTCCAAACTTTGTTGTTATTTTTCAGATGCAGGTCGCAACCACCACGGTGAGTTGCGTGATGGTGATAGAGCAGATGATCTTGATTATCTTTTGGAGTATTTTGATTACTTTTATTTATTACTCTCACTTTTGTATTTTATTTTCCTTAGAGGCCAACTTGAGAGAGATATACTGTATATGCTCTTTTACTTTCAAAATTCTATATGTCTATATATAACTAGTCGGCCTAAACTCCGCGGGCTGAGGCTAGTAACTTATGACTATTATATTCTCTTATCTACTTATACTTTGTTATCTTGTATCTTTATCTTGTGCTTTAAGTTTGTAGCTTCGTGTGAATGTTTTGCGCTTTTGAAACTCTGTTTTGAGCTTATTCCTTCATCGGGATTCTAGAATTACTATCTTTTTCTATATATTTTATTCTATAAGTCTTAGGATTATCGTGACCTTTAGTTATGCTTTGCTTTACGACATGAGGTAAGGCTTAGGGTAATTAGGGTATTACATTTAGTGGTATCAGAACGGCTCATCCTTGTGAGCCTAAGGAATGGACCGATTGTGCTTCATTGCATACTCTGTGTCTTTTTCTTTCATGCTATTTAGGTTATTTATTTTATATTGCATAGCATGCTTGTTTATGAGTGCCTTTTTGGGATAATTAAAGTACTAGACTTTTGATATTGAGACTGATCACCTTGATATCGATTGTTTGGTGTAGACAGGAACCTTAATGGCTACTCGTGGACGAGATTGTACTCGTACACAGGGAGGAACTGAGAGTGACCGACTGGCCGACAACCTTGCCGAGTTTATGGCGGTGATGGTCAACTTGGCTAATACCATGAAAGTGAATGCTGCTGCAACTTTACAAGCTGTACAGAGGTTGGATCAACCAGCAGGAACGGAAACGGTAATGGAAACGGGAACGAAAATGGAGATGGAGACGGTAACGATTTGGGAGGTGCTCCAATTACTTTGGCTTCGTTTCTGAAGCTTCATCCACCAACTTTCAGAGGATCGACTAACCCTACGGAAGCGGACAATTGGTTCCAAGCTATGGAGCGTGCGTTACAAGCCCAGCATGTTATGAACAACCAATTTGTGGAGTTTGCAGCGTATCAACTTTTAGGAGAGGCTCAGCGCTTGTGGCAAGGAGAATGCCGAATACTGCAGCTTCAGAACGCCAACATTCCTTGGGATGTATTTCAGACAACTTTCTACAAGAAATACTTTCCTGAATCCGTAAAGGAAGCGAGGGAGTTGGAACTTATGTAGCTAAAGCAAGGCTCACTATCTGTGGCTGATTACACTAGTCAGTTTGAGGAGCTTTGTAGGTTCTTTAGAGTATCTCAAGGTGTCCCAGAGTCCTATGAGAGTTGAAAATGTATTAAGTACCAAGAGGGCTTGAGGGACAACATCATGATGGATGTAGCTCCTTTGGAGATTCGGATCTTTTCCGAGCTTGTGAATAAGGCGATTGTAGTTGATGAATGTACGAAGAAAGTGGCATTAGCAAGAGATACTCGTAGGGAAAATAATAATCATGGGCGTGAAAAATACTTTTAACCAAGAGTTCAGAACTTTAAGAGGGGAGGACATGTACCTCAAGGTCAAGGCAACATTAGGAGACCTACTTTTGATTCGTATCACCCGGCGAAGGGAAGAGGTGATTGCTTTGATTGCGGATTGCTTGGTCACATGACGAGGGATTGTACTCGTGGGAGGAACCCGAATGCGGGTAAGAATCAACACCAAGGAAGAGTGTTTGCTGTGAACGCCAGTGATGCTGCTAAGGAGGATCCTTTGACGAGAGGTAAGTGTGTAAATGGTGACAAAGCTTTAGCTACATGGTAGGATGTTGCAACCCAACATTTATTTGTAACTTGTTGTGGTGGACTTATAGTTGAGAGTATCAGGTTTAGCGTTAGACCTATGACCCAACATACTTGTGCTGTGTGTAATGTCACCGTTAGGACTGGTAGAACTGAGGGTTTAGTTACCAAAATAGATTGACTATCCGACCAAGTATTTTCGTGTGAAACACCAGTGATATTACTATGGAAAGTTATGGCAATGTGGGGTCATGATACGAGAGAGAGAGAGAGAAAGAGAGAGAGAGAGAGAGCGAGAGCACCAATAAATCCTGGTGACGCAATCTGTTTTTTCTTTTGAAATTTATGTCGAAGTTCTTTATTCCGAGTTTCTTCTTGATGATTAATTTGAACGTTTCCTAAATCAAATCCTTGCTTTCATGTGTCCTTGCACAAAACTTGTACTCTTTGATGTGTCGTTTCAACCCAAATCGAGTATGAGGAAGATTACCATCAAGATAAACCATCAGCAGAGTCATATTTTGATTAAATGTGCCTTATTATTTCTTCCAAGGATTCTTAATTTGGAATTCCATTCTTGAGGTGCACTCTAATTCTCTTTCTGGTGTATTTTTCTATTTTCTACAACCTTGTCTGATCACAATATAATGTATCTTTTCAATTTCTTACGGATACCATTCGAAATTGTTTGCTCTCTTTTGAGCTTGGTATCCCTTCAGATAACTTGAGCTCAATTCGACATCGCTTGTAATCTTTAGACACAAATTATGAACACAAAGGGCGAAACTTGTAAGTGTGCGACACCACGAGGAGTTGTGAAGCTTTGCTTTTGTCAATAGTGTTACATATAACCAAACTGACACACAAGGATGCCCCATTGGTATGGACGTCAAATTGCGAGGAAATTTTCTCAAGAACTTGAAAGAAATATCAACTATAGAGCGAATGTTTGTGTTGCTGGAACCTCGTGAATCAGTTGGGATCTAAGATGATACTTCATTGGAATTCTTGAGGTGCGTTCCGATGTAACATTAAGGGGTAGTGGTTTACGTATAAATTCTGGGATGATTGATATAATATTTGGTACCTAGTGAGTTATTTAAGTGCGGAAGCAAGTGGAAAAGGAGAAAAATAAGTGAGAATGAATTTAGGCTTGAATTTTTTTGCTGAGTTTAACATTTTGTTTCAGTTATGATAAGTAGAAATTCATTAGTTGAGTATGTTTAAGGGAGGTTGAATTGGATACATTGGCAAAATTATAAATGCATTGAATAATTAGATACGAAACAAACGGTATGATGGTATTATGGACCTTGGGATTTTATCGAATGAGTGAAGAAAATGGAGAATAGAATATTTTAGGTATTGAAACGATTGAGTATGTTATGACTTATGAGTGTGATTGTGTGGGTAGTATTGACATTGTGGTTAGTATGAATTGTTGTTAGACTTTGAAAGTATTGGATGGTTAGAAATTAATACTTGGAACTGTGGAAAAATTATTTAAGGTTAGAATTGGCACGGTTACAAATAGAAGTAGTAGAATGGTGACTAAAAATATTTTAGGCTTGAATATTGGAAGAGTTTGATGGGTTAATGTAAATAATAAATTTCCAAAAAACTAAGTTTCATTGTGGCTGTAAGATTAAAATGATTTAGGATAGGTTGTGAACATGAAGGTAGGTGAATAATTTGGATTTGGGTGGTAGGTGAGTGAAATTGTTATGTTTGGAAGATAAGGATTGCAATAATTGATCATGATGACTTTGAGTTTAGATTGAGATAGAAAATTATTTAATTGAAAAACAGATTTGGAACATGTTGAATTGAAATGATGATGTGGTATTGAAGTTGAATTGAGGGAAGCTAAGAGTGAGAAGGATGAGTACAGCACAGGCTTGAATTCGGTTAAAATAGGATGTTATAAATAAGAATGAAGGATATAGATAGGAATTTGAGTTGACATGGAGGAATGAAAAGATGTATGGCGAGAGATAGGTTTAAGTTAAGGGAACATTTGATGACGATGATGTGCAAACCAAATTTTGAGAACAAATTTTCTAATTTGGTGGGGAGAATGTAAGAACAAAAAATAATTAACCAATTAATTAATGTAAAATAATAATAAATTAATGGCCCAAAATAGGATCCAAAAATTTAGAATGTTAATTAGAAAATATAAATATGATATTTTGACTCAGTAGATTTTTCTGAGTTGAAAAATGTAATTTTCTACAGAAAATGGCGTAAAAATGCGTACCGGCAAATTAACGGGCAGTACCGACTTAAATCTATCCAGTGCTATGCAAGAATGATAAAAAAAACTATAGAAAAGCTTAAGAAAATAATTAGAATTAAAAACCGGAAAATAATTTTAAAGGTTTGGCCCAACTGGGCCAAACGAACCAAAAATAATAACAGATTGGACCGGACCCAAGTTGGGCCCAAGCCCAACATATAAATACACTTAAAATGAACGCATTCAGCTTATTCACAACATAACACAACACATACACAGCTGCAAGTGAGAAGAGAGTGTTACTATACACCACCAACTTTCAGTGGCCATAACTCGAGCTACAGTGCTCCGATTCGCGTGCCATCAGTGGCTATGCAAAGCTCTCGCCAAGCCCGTTAGTTCTATTTAACTTGTGTGGGTAAGAATCTGAAATTTCCTCTTCTTTCCTCTGCCCTAAGAAATTATAATTTTTAGGCTTGAGTTTTGAGTGGATTTTTGTGTTTTGGTTATTTATGTACACTCTAGCACTTGGTTGCTATAGGGTTTTGCTCCCAAAACTGTTGGGTAAGGTAAGCTTACTCTTATCCCTTGTGAAATTATAAATTTAGAAATCCTAGATATTGATTTGTGGTGCATTAATGTGCATAGCTTGGAATATTGATTGTTGATGCTTGTTGGAGTTGATTGGTGGCTTGTTGGAGTTTGGAAAGCTTGTGAAAGCTTGGTGTGGATTCAATTTGGTGTATAGCACATATTGGGAATCGACCAAGGTATGATTTTGGTTTTCTCTATGTAATATATAATATTTTTGGACACTTAGGCTAGTAGACTTTAGGATATGATTGAATTGATTATTGAAAATTGTTGAATTTGATAATGTATGATGGTGTTGTTGAATTTGATGAATTATGGTGTTGAACTTTAAAGTTGTTGTTGATTGTTGAAATAGAGGTTAAAATTGATGATTTTGAGTGTTGATAATAGTTGTGAAGCTTATTGATATTAATAAATGTTGAAAATGGTGATACAATGCCTTGTTGGATTAATTGTAAATTGGAGGAAGGTAAATGAGAATTTTAGGATGAAATTGGTGAAATTGCATGTTGATAGGTTGTGGAGTGAATTAGAGGAGATAAAATATCATTTAGGTCCATTGAAACTGTTATGGCTGTAGGATATTTGGTATTGATTGTGAATTTTGGAAATTTGAGAACCTTGCTGATTTTGTGAAAACCTTGTTTTACCAAACTTTAACGGATTATAACTTGAACCTCAATTTTTTAAATTGGTTGAAATTTATTTTAAATTAAAGGTTGTTTTAAGAGCTTTAAATAGATATAAAGTTTGATAAAAATGAATTTTTGTAGAAGAAGTTATGAACGTTTAAAGTTTGGTGTTTGAAACTAGAATTCTGCAGATTGAAAATTTTCTAAGTCTAGTGAGTGTTGCGTACGCGACACAGTGCACGCGACGCGACCAAACTATTCGGATTGGGCTTCTCGCATACGTGAGGCACTGCATGCGTATGCAAGCTATCGAAAATGCAACCTTTGCGTACGTGAACTTTAACACGCGACGCGAGTAACCCATTCGGGTTGGGACACTCGTGTACGCGAGCAGGTGTTTGCATATGCGACCACCCCTTTTTCAACAGCATGCGTACGTGAGACAAAGGCTTGCGTACGCGAGATCCCTGTTTTGCTGAAAAATTATTTTTCTTCGTTTTCAAAGGTTCTAGAGCTTTCCAAACATTCTTTAAGTTCTTTTAAGGAATAATAACTAGTACTTAGGCTCTAAAACTTCTAAGGATGAGTTAGTGACTTAATATAGTGAATTTCTGTATGAATCTAGAAGACGGAGACTTAGGTTTCTGGGGTATTGAGAATAGAATTAGTTGAGTGAGATGGCGGAGTACTGTAATGATGATTGTGCGATGGATTGTGGGAATGTGAATCGATAATATTGTGACGAGTATGGGACTCAAAGAATAATGATGAATTTATGAATATTGAAAGTGATCACTAAGAAATATGGAATTAATGTTTATTACTGGTATTGTTGAGACGCTAGTGCCTGGCAAGGACGGTGGTTAATCCTGCATATCGAGGTTACGGCAACGGCGTAAGGACAGTGGTTAATCCCGCTTAGGTTGAGATGTGAGGTCTGTGGCAGAGTATCCCGCTCGCATCCTTTCGGAATCACAAGAGTGTTCGCAAGCACTATATCCCTGGACCGTGTGCCGAACACGATATCCTTAGGGTACCCATTTTATTCGTGACCAAAAGGCAACATCTCCATGGAGATGTGTCGGGTTGGTAGTTGAACCGACAGTACGATATCACAGCCAAATAGGACAGGCATTCATCATATGTATTTTCTATCTGTTTGCTTGCTTTGCCGACTTGAATTGCTTGCCTAATTGTATAACATGATTATTTGCTTCTTGAATTTCTTTATATATATATATATATATATATATATATATATATATATATATATATATATATGTTATACTTGTGCTTTACTTGCATTGTTATTACTTGTGTTTTCTATAGGGATTGAGGAGGTTCGGAAGGCGGCGGCGATGGGATCACTTGGCGGTTAGGCTGGTGATGGTTGTGGGACAGCGGAGAACTACTATATTAGAAATCCACTAAGTTAGATTCCCTTATTTTGTTATGGCTATACAGTGATGGTTTTAAATTTTAGTATGCTTTAAGTTGAATCACATGATTGATATGAAGCTCTAGGATTGCCTTTGACATCTCGAAGTCTTATATTTTACATTACTAGGCACTATTACCATAATGAGAACCTCTGGTTCTCATTCCATACTTTGTTGTTATTTTTCAGATGCAGGTCGCAACTCACTTTGGTGAGATGCGTGATGGTGACAGAGCGGAGGATCTTGATTATCTTTTGGAGTCTTTTGATTACTTTTGTTTTTTACTCTCACTTTTGCATTTTATTTTCTTTACTGTATATGTTGTTTTACATTCAAAATTCTGTATGTCTGTATATAACTAGTCGGCCTAAACTCCGCGGGCCGAGGCTAGTAACTTATGACTATTATATTCTCTTATCTACTTATACTGTGTTATCTTGTATCTCTATCTTGTGCTTTAAGTTTATAGCTTCATGTGAATGTTTTGCGCTTTTGAAACTCTGTTTTGAGCTTTTTCCTTCATCGGGCTTCTTACTATCTTTTCCTATATATATTATTCTATAAGCCTTAGGAATGTCGTGACCTTTAGTTATCCTTTGCTTTATGGCATGAGGTAAGGCTTAGGGTAATTAACGTATTACATTGATGATGAATTATTTTTGGAATATTTGATTTCCGAGTTTTAGATTTGTGAGTTGTTTCTTGTACTGAGTTATTAAAGTATGATGTAGATAAAGATGTTGTCATTGAACATATAGGTAATTGGGTGGTTGTATTAAAGTTGATTTCATTTGGCTGAGTTGTTACTGAGTTAATGTTTTTGTTTTGCAGGAGTGAAACCACCAACCCTTACTATAGCAGGGCTCAAGACGTTTATAAACAAGAAAATAAAAAAGGGTGATAGAGAAGGTTCATTGACAAACACAAACAAGGGGGGAGGTCTTAAGGTTTCTCAATCATGTCTACATCTAAAACCAATTATTATGAAGAGAAGGAAAACAAATACTCGTGGTTCAAAAAAGAAACCTG
The DNA here is from genome assembly GCF_014773155.1 of Arachis stenosperma. Lineage (NCBI taxonomy): Eukaryota > Viridiplantae > Streptophyta > Magnoliopsida > Fabales > Fabaceae > Arachis > Arachis stenosperma. The sequence goes on from NC_080383.1 coordinate 65,683,992, forward strand.
TGGTGATATTTTCTATGATGGAGTCTGGGAGGGGATTTAGTGTTGAAGAGAGTGTCGTGACATATGAGAAACAAAAAAAGTTACATGGTTATCCCTTTAAATTAATTTACATATATATAATATTAATTTTAACCAACAATTAATTAATATTTATTCTCAGTATATTATATGAATGAAGTGGTCTATTACATAACACTCTATTACATAATACTTTATTTATGTATCTCTTTTCTATAATGGGAGATGAGGTTACTCAATCTCCAATGGATGTGGGTTTGGTGACAGATACCTGGTATTATTAGTAGGGGTGACAGGCGGGGAAGCCTGCCCCGCCCCGCTTATTGAGGAGGTCCCGAAATCCTATCCCGCCTCATCTAATGGCGGGCAAGCGGGCTAAGCCCGCCTAAACTTTTTTTTAAATAATATTTGTAAGGGAATATCTTCTTTTTAAATCAATATAAAAATAAATATTAAATATAAATAGTCTCCAAAATAAATAAACATAATTTAAAATACAAAAACATAATTATAAATAGTCCCATAGGCAAAATAAATATAATCCAAAATCCAAAAACATAATTATAAATAGTCTCCAAAGCAAAATAAACATAATTCGAAATACTTAATTTTCATCTTCATCTTCATGTAAGTCAATAACATCATTGGAACCAACTCCTGAAGAATAACTTTCTCCTTTTGCAATATCTTCCTTATCTAAATCTTCCTTTAGAAAAAAGTTAATAAATATATTAGAAAAATAGTACATAATAATGTTCAAAATCACTCAAGTATGATAAATATAATTATACCATAATCATCATATCCACGTATCCAATTTTGAGTGCAAATCACAGCTTCAATATTATCTGGCAATAAACGAATTATATACTTATTCAAAACATGAGAACCAATGCTAAATGCAGATTCTGAAGCCACGGTAGAAATATGAATGCTCAACAAATCTCGTGCCATTTGTGATAGTGTTGAAAAACGATGATGGTTGTCTTTTCATCATTGCAAAATATCTATGATTGCATCATTGTAAAATAATGTTGCCTCACTTAAATAAATATCAATTTGGTTCTTTCCACTTTTCACTTCAACTTCTTGATTACGGGACATCAAATCCTTTGCATTGCAAACAATATATGACTCAAAAAACATGAACAATAAAAAATACATATAACCAAGTAGAGTGAATATAAGATAAAAATACTTACACCAACAATTTTAATAAGTTGAGTTCCAATCGTAGAAGATGTCGCTTGAGAAACATTACTTAGAATTTGGGAAGAACTCTCTACAGTTGTAGAGGAATTGTGGTTATAAACCTCAAAGAGCTTGTATAACTTACTCTTCACATGCTCTACTTTGTCTTTAGCACTAATAGGATCAATCTCATTATAGCAATGAGTCAAAGTGTTGAGTTTAAATCTAGGATCAAGAACTACCCCAAATACAAAAACAACGCTATATTTCTCCCAATATTTCTTGAACTTAATCATCATTTGTTCTCCCATGTTCCTTATAAGCACTTCATCATTCTTCAAACTATTCATCAAAATAAGCTGAATTTTCCAAACTTGTAAGAAATACAAGTTGGATATTGGTTAAAAAGTTCCAGACATCAACTTGGTAGTTTCGTAAAATGGTAACAAGAAATCACATATCTTTTCAGTTCTTTTCCATTCATCTGATGAAGGACTCCCTAAATCCAGCTTCTTTTACTTTATACATTCCAAAAGCTTTCTTATATGGAATAGCACTTGCAAGCATTGCATAAAGTGAATTCCACCTAGTAGGAACATCTAAACATAATGCAGTTGTATACTCAAGTCCCTCAATATCTTGAAACATTCTTTAAACTTAACCATTCGACTTTCAGATTTTCTCAGATACTTAATACAATCTCTAATCTTATGCACTGCATCACCGCATACTTTCATTCCATCTTGGACAATAAGATTTAAAATATGAGCAAAGCAATGAACATGAAAGAATTCCCCACCACACAATAATGAACCATGCACATCCAAAGTACTTTTCAAATGATCAACACAAGTATCATTAGAAGAAGCATTATCCAAAGTAATGGAAAAAAATCTTTTTATCAATTTTTCACTTATTCAAAGGGGTAAAGATTTTAGAAGACAACTCAAATCCCATGTGAGGAGGAAGCATATGACAAAAATTGAGAATTTTACTCTGTAATTTCCAATTCTCATCATCAAAATGTGCAGTCAAACATATATACCCCTCATTAGTACTGGACGTCCAAAGATCAGATGTTAAGCAAATTCTATTTGGAATGGAAACTAAAATTTTTAAGTTTCACAGCTTCTCTCTTATGAACTTTCACTATGTCAGACTTAACCATATTCCTAGTAGGAAGTTTCAAAGTTGGACTTATATATTTCACCCAATTTCTAAATCTCCTATCATCAGCAATATTAAATTGCTTATCCCCAGCAACTACATAAGAAGCAAACATATCTCTAGCCACCCCTGAATCAATCTTAAGTGAACCCATTTTAAGTTACAATTCTGCTATAGTCTGACCAATATCTTCATAGTTAATTTGAGTACAACTATCAAGATGTCATTTTAGAGTAGAAGGGCCATATTGCTTACCTCCACCTTTAAACACCTTCTTGCATCCTTTACACTCAGAACGTTCTACTCCATCCTTATCTAGACCGAGTTTTCTAAAAAAATTCCAAGCATCGGATGTTGCTGGTCTGGCCCTTTTCGAACTAGGTTCATTAACCTCGACCGGAGCAGCCACAGAACCAGCTCCAACAGTAACAAGATTACTCACAGTTTCAGAAATCATATTTTCTGAAATAAAAGCAAATGTTAATTGTTTATATGAACTTGAAATAAAACAAGTATCAACAATTCTAATTTAATCACAACTCAACCATTATCAAACAACACAAAAAATAGCAAACAATATATGAATCTGTATCAGATTTAATCAAAACTCAAAACTATTTTAAAACAAGTATCAATAATTCTGATTTAATCAAAACTCAACAATTATCAAACAACACAAAACATAACAAACAAACCTAAATCTCTGATCTAAAATCCTAAGCCAGAAAACTAACATACCAGAAATCTGATATTATAGTGGTGACGAGCCGACGACCAGGACAGAGGAGGCGAGGAACAGCGGTGGCTAGAACCTGAGAGGACCGAAGAGCGATGGTGACTGCGACTCTACGAGCGTGAGGGGTGAGGATGGAACTCGGAAGTACGGGCGTGAGGGGTGAGGATGGAAGTCCGAGCGTGAAGGGTGAGGACGTCTGTGCGAGACTGCGAGTGTGAGTGACTATGGGTGGAGACTGGAGACTGGAGAAGCTAAAGCTTTGTGTTGAGTGGGAGGGACCGAGGGAGTGACCGAGTGAGAGTGACGGTGATGACTGGTGAGGAAGCTGCAATTAGGGATTTAGGCGGGTAGGGCTTCATTAGGGGGTCGGGTCGGGTCGGTTTGTGGGTTTATTGGGTTATGGGCTAAAATATGCTCAGCCTTTTATCCAAAAAAAACTTTAGCCCACCGGGGAAGCCCGCCCCACCCCGCCAAAGCCCACGGTTTAAGCGGTGCGGGTTAGGCAGGCTTTTGTCTTTCGGTGGTCCCAAATTTTCAGCTCGACCTACCTTTTTTGGCGGGTTACGCGGGCCGACCGACGGGTTTAAGCCCGTTTGCCACCCCTATATATTAGTGTAAACCAATATTTACAGGTATGGTAGTATTAGTGTGATATTTACTTATGATTGGTGTGCATTTGATTTGAACTATATTGGCAGGTCATTGTTGCTCGATTACCTTATATTGTATCTATTTGGTATTTTTACTATGCTGAAAATCCACGGATTAGGGGTTCTCATTCCTTATATATTTTTTGTTTTTCAAATGTAGGTCCTGGTACTCCTTAGTGAGCTGGAGTATGTCTGAAAGATGGTGAAATTTATTTTGACTCTGCTTTGTACTTTATTTAGAATCTCTCCTCCTATTTTGAAAAAAAACACATTTAATGATGTATATATATATTTCTTTTGAAACTTTGCATATAGAGGCTTCGATGTATTTTGGGAGAGTTAGGATCTGTTATCAACTGTTTTTGTTATTGTAACCTTAGCCGACCAAAACTTTGCAGGTCGTGTCTAGTATAACGACCCACAATTTTTAAAATATAAATATAAATAAGTTATAATTCATTTTTATATTAGAATTTCTTATTTTAGAAAATTATTATTATCATTATTAATTTATTAAGATTATTATCAATGTAGTTTTGAAATATATTATATATTAGTATTTTATTTAAAATATATTATTTTATTTATGACAAAACAAAAAAGGTTAGAGGTGAGTAACGCCTGAGCTTTTAGTATGATCATGAGGTGCTAAAAGTTAGGCTGTTACCTTATGTTATCAGAGCAGTTCTTTCCTGTTAGAGCCTTGGGAATAGACTGACTATGCTTCATTGCATACTCTGAGTATCTATCATGCAGTAGGACTTGTCTTAAATGACAAGAGTTTGAGTTTCAAATGCATGATTGTCTATTGATTAATGTTGCTGGTCGACCGTTGCATTTCTTATCGTATTAGGTCTGGTAAACTTAATACTGATGATTTGTGTATACGGGAACGCTAATGGATTATCATAGACGAGATAGAAATAATAGGTATGCGAATCACGGGATTTGGTTCCGTTAGAAGTTACATTTTATGGGTTGGATTCGATTCGACGTACACTCTCTATTCGTGCTATGTGACTTAGTGTCCTCTCTTCTTTCATTATTTTCATTGAAATTTTTCGTTTCGAATTCCTTCCATGAAATACGATTTGAATGCTTCTTTCAGACATACCTGATCGTTCATGTATATCTTTGCCTCATTGTGATCCTGTCTGCTCACTTAAAATCTTTTCGAGTGTTCATCTTTGACGTTGCTGGTATTTTTTCTCATGAACCTAGTTTCTTTTTGTAGAATTCAAACTTATTTTATTGTATCAATTTTTGAGGGCGAAAATTTTTGTAAGGTGGGTAAAATATAACTACCTATAATTTTAATAATATAAATATAAATAAGTTATAATTCATTTTTTAGATTAGAATTCCTTATTTTAGAAAATTATTTTATTATAAGTAAATAGATTAATTTTATAAATATTTGAGTTCAATTAAATTCCGATTCTTATATATTTTTTTATTATAATGAAGTATTTTACATAATTGAAACTCTAATTTTAGTAGTTTATTATAAATAATAAAAAATTATATATTTTAATTTTAGTAATTATATTTTTAATTTAAGAATAAAATTTAGTTAATAATATTATTATCAAGCTAGACATCCGCCGATATGAATAAATATCGATATTCTTTGGTGAACTTAACCTTATTAATGCTTTACTATATATCTTTTGTTATTATATTACTAATATCATTTATATTAATAACTCATATACATTTTACCTTATATATATTATTATTATTATCATTATTACTGTATTATCTATACTATTGTTGTTACTATTATCATTACTATCATTATTATTATATTATTCTAATTCTTAGTTCCTTCAGTGGTTTCACTAAGGAAATAAAGAAAAAAGAAAGGCAAAGGCTTTTATATATATATATATATATATATATATATATATATATATGACTGAAGATCAAATAGGCGTGAAACATAAGCATCAATTTCCTATCAAACTTCATCATTCAGTTTCAATACTCATTGCATGCAAAGAGAAAGAGTGACCGAAAGAGAAAGAGAGAGAACCATAACTCCACCCGAACTACCGGCTTCGATTTTTTGCGATCCATAACTCCAATTAAAAATTTAATCCGGTAAAAGTGTTTGTATCATCCTACTCTATGCATTGGCATCAATTTTGATCGGTAAAAGCTGATGGTGACATAGCTCTCCTTTCTCTTGAGTTCGGCGAATTAGAATTCTAAAAGGCACAAACGATTTTTGATGATTTTCTCTTCAACAGCTCGGTCAGAAAGCTTCTCTGGAGGTTCCGTTGTTGTGATTTATGCACGGAGATAGGGTTTGATAATTTTACAATAATTAAATGTGCATTTTATAAGTGAATGTTGGTTTGATTGAGTTTTATGTTAAAATATTGTTGAATTATTCTTGTTGCTTATAAATTGTGGTTCGCCTATGAAGAGCAGCCCAATTAGGGTTATTTTGATGATTTTGGGCTGTTGTGAATGAGAAATATTGATTGAAATTGATGAGGTTTGATGGCCGAGAGATTAAACAAAAAGTGGTGAAAAATTGGTAATAGTAAAGCTTAAATGATGAACTTAAAACTCAAGCGAAAAACTTGAAGAATTTTGGAAATGAGATTCAGTCTTTTGATAAATCTATGATCAGGGAATTAAGATTTATATTTGAGATTGAAATAGTAATTTAGTAAAAATTGAAGTTAGTTTTGTAATTATATACGTTTTTGGGATATTTTGGGTAATAGTTGAGAAGTTTAAGGGATAAAATGGGTATGTTATAAAAGATTCAAGGTTATTTTGGTAATTATATTATATGTAAGAATATTTTAACAAATTATAAAATGTGTTGGGGTAAGAATATAAATATTTTAGGAAGCTCAAAGATACAACATAATTTATAAAAGATTAAGAACAAAGCTTAAGTTAATAAGTTTTCGGTAATGAAAAAAATTATTATTATTATTATTATTAATTTATTAAGATTATTATCAATGTAGTTTTGAAACATATTATATATTAGTACTTTATTTAAAATATATTATTTTATTTATGACAAAACTAAAAGGGTTAGAGGTGAGTAATGCTTGAACTTTTAGTACGATCATGAGGTGCTAAAAGTTAGGAAATTACATCTAGTGGCTATTTTATATATATATATGTCTTCATTCTATTCCACCTTTTAAGTTTTACTTTTATCCCACTCTTGGTGAACGCGTTATATTTCAATACGTGTGTGTTTTGGCTCGCGATTTTCTTTTACTCCTTTTTAGATTTCTCGTTTAAATAATTTCTTTTAATTATATATGTATTATAAATCCTCCTTGAGTTGTACCACCTTAATATTATTGACTTATAACTCGATCATAAAGTTTTGAATATTAAGATGTTACAAATCCTAGTAAACTAAGATAATAGAACAAGAAAATATAAATAAAACTATTCTAAAACAAGATTAAAAACTAAAACAAGAGAGAATTAAAATAAAAATATAAGAATTCAAGAGAGAAGTTAGAGTTTCTCTCTCTAGAATTCACCAAAACATGCTAAAAACTAAAACCTAAGACTACTTGGTTGATTCTCTCTCAATCCTTGCTTCAAATACTTCAGAAATGAGTTGGATTGGGCCCAAAAATAGGCTAGAAATCGCGAGTCACGTGCCGTTTTATGTGAGAAACGAGACTGGAATGATTGCGTATGCACAATTTGGGAATTATGCGTATACATGGACCATGCGTACGCATGATAAGCAGTTTTTTTTTTTTTGCAAAACTTTATTTCTTCATGAATTCTCCACTTTTGCACGCTTTTCCTCCATCTTTCCAAGCTATTCTTGCCTTCTAACTCCTAAACCACTCAAACAAACATATTAAGTTATCGAATGGAATGAAAGTGAAATTAAATTTTGACAATTTTGAAGGTCCAAAAAGCATGTTTCTGACAATTAAGCACAACTAGAAAAAAATCCATAAAAGCATGCAATTACAATGAATAAGTGCAAGTTAAGTTGATAAATTCTACTCTTTTCAATCTAAAAATATCATAAAATATAGATTTATCAATGCTTCTAGTTTGTAAGCCCTCATGCCGAGGACTTAACAAACCTAAAAAAGACATTCCCAAGTTGGTGCTAATTTTCCTTGTCCTTTTGGTTTTCTGACTTCCTCAGTTTTCTTGAGAACAAGATCACCCGCTTGGAACATGCGCAGTGTAACACCCTAACTATCAAAATGTCACGCTTCCGGCTGCGCCACTCTGATAGCTCGAGTATTACCACGACTTTTATAATATTTAAGACTAAAATATGAGCCTGTTTAAAACTTAAAACCGCATAACAATTCGATAACTCTTTTTCGTGAAAACCTAAACATACATGTACATACAATTCAGATACAACCTTAAGATATATATATATACATATACATAACACTAGTTTACAATTATACATATCATAATTTCCTATCCCTCTTACAAACTTCGTAAAGATAAAGGTGAGGAAAAAAATAATAGCTACGGTGATACAAAAAGACCGAATAAACAGAAAATAAACATAACTCTCCTAAAGCTTCGTCTTCCATATCCTGAAAAGGAATAACCTGTAGGGGAGTGAGAACGTCGTCCTCGCTTGTTCTCACTATAGGATTACAGAATTTGCTATAACAAGATACGTAAAGATAAGATCATTCTTAGAGTTCAGTGATCATTGCTCGTCTTATGAGTCTTTCCAAAAACCATAGGTTCACATTCGAAATCCAGAAAATTCCTTTTTGAAGACTTGATAAATTTCTCAAATATTCTAAAACAAAACCTTTTTCCTTAAAGAAAATGTCTGAAAAGTTTTTCCTAGACCGCAACCATGAAAGCAGTTACCTACGTGGTATAAATGATCATCCCGTTCCAAGCATAGGTTCATTAAGTCTATGCTGAACCGATTAGATACTTTATACAGAACTAGGACTCAATATACCAATCACGGCCTCAACCCCATCCAATCCAACACGGCCCCCAGCCCAAACAGCTAGATCAGCAACCAAATCTTCACACAAACCAATCAATTCAAACACAATCACAATTAATGTGGTTCAAGCACAATCAAGAGCAACTACAACAAGTATAACAGTTAGCAGTTAACATAAGTATTCACATAGGCAAACCAAATACAATATGCACACCCAAACAATATCACATAGATGCAAATGATGAATGCCTGTCCTACTGGCTGTGATATCACATTGTCGGTTCAATTGCCAACCCGACACATTCCCATGGGAATGTTGCCTTTCGGTCACGTATAAATGGGAACCCTTTGGGATAACGTGCCCGCCACACAGTCCAGGATGTAAGTGCCTGCACACTCCTGTGATCCGAAAGGATGTGAGCGGGATACTTTGCCTCCGACCTCACATCTACACGTAAGCGGGATTAACCATCGTCCTTACGCGGGCGCCGCAACCTCGACAAGCGGGATTAACCACCGTCCTTGCCAGGCGCAAACGACTTATCAACAATCTCGTCAATTATCAAATCTCTCAGCATAAGCGGGACGAACCCGGCCCTTACGCCTACCAAACAATAACTCATCAATCTTGATGATATCTACAATCAATCAGGCTCAAAATCTTAATTCAAAATCATTCTTGGCACATTTACTTTTAAGTAACAAACGTAGTCAAATCACAGCTAGCCAAGAATCACTTTTCAAAATGGAGCCACTTTCCACATCTTTCCAACACTTCCAAAGATCTCAAAACCATGCCAAGTTCAAAATCTCGTTGAAAGACTCAACGACGACGAACAGAGGTGACAGCGAACAGAGGCGGCGGTGGATCTAGCGGCGACGGCTCCTCAACGGCGACGCACCCCACAGTGGCAGCTTCCTAGCGATGGTGTTGGGTCAGGACGGATCGGCGGCGACGGGTCAGACCCGCGCTTCCCCTTCTCGCGGCTGAGCTCTCCACGCTCGTTCTTCCTCCCTCTCCCTCAGCCTAGTTCGGCGGCTTCATAGTGGCAGGGACGGCAGGACGCGACGGCGATAGTGGCACCATGCCGGCGACGCACCTCCTCCCCTCAGATCTCCCTTCCCTCTCTTCTCCCGGCGCAGCTCTCTTCCCTCTCTTGCCTGTTCCTTGCTCTCTCACCCTCCCCGGTGTAACACGACGGCGCGGCGGCAGTGACGCCCGCCGGCGCCGTCCCTTTCTCTCTTCTCATACCGGCGCTCCCTTTCCCAGCTCCCCCCTTTCTTTCTTCTTTTCTTTCTTTCATAAAAAGGAAACCTTTGGTGCTTGCTGATGAGTTAGGGGAAAAGGGGATCTTCGGCGGCTACTGGGTGTGGGGAAAAAGGGAACAGGGTCGGATAACGGGTCGCTGAGTTATGGTTTTGTTATTTTAGAAATTAGGGTTAGGGGTAACTTGGTAATTTCAAATAAAATTGGGAATAATATAATAATTGAAATCCAAGTTAAATCCAACATTAATTGTATATAGAAAATACTATTTGCTCGTCAATTTTACAAATTATTTTCAATAAAATGTCCAAATCAAATAATTAGAAATAATATACTTAAATCCTTTGTTTTTTCAAAAAAGTAGTATCAATATTTTAAAATATTAATTATTTAGTCCAAATCATATAAAAATCCTTATTATTTCACAACTACAAACTTTACAAATTAAATATATAAAATAACTCAATAATTATAAAATTAGATAAAATCTTAATTTAAATAGCCCAAACTCATTATTTTTAGATTTCTAGAACTTTAAGTTGTAAATAGAGAAATACTCCATAAGTATAGAGTTCGGATAAAAACCTTAATTTATTTCAAATCCAATTAATCAAAACTACCTTTAATTACCTTCAATAAGATAATTTATGAAATTAAAAATATAAATAAATATATGATTTGAGATTAGTTCAAAATAGGACTTCTCAAAAATCTTGGGTCTTACACGCAGGTTGAAGTGTCTATTATAGTTTTTCTGAATGAGGAGTTTCATTGCTCGGTGTTGTAGTAGCGCTTAATCTCTGTCTTCATCAACTATGTCCAATTCTGCTTGTCATATGGTTGTGTTAAGATCGTCATTGTGATTTTCTGTTTAGAAATATCTTTATAATATCTCCACAAGTAACATTGCTTCAGCACCGTACACTAGTTGGAAAGGTGTCTCATTGGTGGTAGTGTGTACGGTGGTATTATACGTCCATAGTACTTTTGGTATAAGATCTACCCAGAGTCCTTTGGCTATGAAACTATTGTAAAAATGACGCAATATTTTTATCTGCAAATTGTCGACGATTATCGGTAAAAATTTCCTTAGGTAATTCTAAATGACATATAATATATTTCTAAATAAAATATTGTACCTTATTTGAGGTAATTCAAGCAAATGGTTTTGCCTCTATCCATTTAGAAAAGTAATTAATTGCTACAAGTAAGAATTTTACCTGTCCTGGGCTATTGAAAAAGGTCCAACTATATTTAATCGCATTTGTGAAATGGCTAACTCATCTTTGAGGTATGCAATAGCTCGACTGGTTGATGTATAATCGGAGAATGTTTCTAACATTGTTCGCATTATTTTACTTTTAACATGTAGTTCTGCTTGATAGTATGCCAGTAATATCCTAAGCATAGGATCTTGGATGCCAAACTTCTTCCTCTAATGTGATTACCACTCACTCCTTCTTGTGCCTCTCTCTTGTCTAGGTTGACCTCTTCTGTGTTTAAACATTTTAGTAATAGTTGTGAAAAGCCTCGTTTGTATAGTGTATCACCGATGTTGGTGAAGAAGTTTACTCTTTTTTTTTTTGAAAAGTTGGACATTGTCTACATTCTCGGGAACCGATCCTGTTCTGAGATATATTTGGTAAGGTGTTCTCCATTCAGCAATTTTTAAAATAGCTAATACAGGCTTGAGGTTGATGCTTAGTTCAATCAATGTCAGTTGCAAGAGCGTAGAGCTATGCCCGATCTTTCAAGTTGTTGCCAACTTAGATAATACATCAGTCCTACTGTTGTCTTCTCTAGGTATATAAGTTATTTTAAATTGATAAAAATTTGAAATTAAGTCCTTTACTAAATTCAAATATTATTCTAAAAGAGGGTCTCTCACCTGATATTTACCTGTTACTTGTTGTACCACCAATAGTGAGTCGCAATTTACAACAATGTTGTTGACATTAAGCTCGAAAGCTAACCTTAATCCAGCTATCAAGGCTTCATATTTGGCTTGCTTATTGCTTGACAAGAATGTAAATAGGAGAGATTGTTTGATGACAAATCCTTCACTATTTTATCAACCTCCCTGACAACTTTGTTCTTGTTAGGATATGTCTTGAGGAGTGTTCAGTCTAAACTATGATCTGGTGACTCTGGAAGTAGTGGCGTATTCTTGAGCTGTTGTAACTAAGGCAAATGACAATTTTTTCAGTATTGGATATCTTAGTTCTATTTCTGCCACAAGAACAAAATTAACAGCATTAGAGGAAATAGAAAGACAAATAAAAATTGGTTTACCCATGATAGGTTTCTATCATATAGGCAGGCTGGCTAGCACGTGCGTTAGTTGCTTGAATGCTTTTTCACAGGCCTCAGTCCATTGGAATGCTTTCCATTTCCTTCATGTTTGGAAGAAGTTGTATGATTTATGTGCTAGTTGAGATAGAAACCTGGAAAGAGCAACAAGATGCCTGGCAAACTGTTGCACTTTCTTGACTATCTGTGGGCTTTACATCTCTAGTATAGCTCAGCATTTATCCATGTTTATTTCTATTCCTCGATAAGTAAGCATGAAGTCGAGGAACTTGTTGCACTAGACATCATAGGCACACTTCTCTGGATTAAGTCGCCTGTTGTACGTTCTTAACTAGTTGAATGGTTCTTGTAGGTCAAAGCAATGAGATCTTCCTCCTGGGGTTTTACTCTCTATGTCATCGACGTCTACCTTTATTTTCTTGCCTATCTGATGTTGAAAAACCTTCTCCATAAGGTGCTGATAAGTCGCTCTTACATTTTTTAGGCCGAAGGACATAACTTTGTAAAAAAAGTTGTCACGGTCAGTGATGAATGCTATTTTGTCCTGGTCATTAGGATCCATTAGGATCTGGTTATACCCAGAGTAAGCGTCTTGGTCATTAGGATCCATTAGAATCTGGTTAAACCCAGAGTAAGTATCCATTAAAGCTTAGGGTGAGAAAACTTGAGGGTTTCTATGCTGCATTTTGATCGCCCAAAACTCTTCGGTTCGATGAAAATCTCCCAAAACCGTCTGATTTACTTTAAACTCGTGAACTGGTCAGGTCTTTTATGCTCCATCACTCTGTGGTCCACCTATAATCCTGCACATACAACGGGGTGGATCCTCCGGTGCTCCAGCGCTTCACAGTCCTCCTATGATCCTCGCGTACAAAGGAGGCACCTACAATTTTTTTCAAAATTGTAGTTGAGGTAGTTCGAACATCAGTCTTCATCTTGGAAAGCAATAAGCCTTGTTACAAAGCTATATGATGCTCTGGTAGTATGTGTGTCAATTTAGATATATCTACTATAACTTGCAGGGTTTCAACAACAAAATAAATTAAAAAAATTTTATTTTATTATTTATTATTAAATTAATCATCTTTTAATTGTGCACAAATATTTATTGTTATTCTTATTATGTCAAAAGTAAGATACTATTATAATAGTACCAACTAATTTTATGTTTATCGTTATATTAGTTATTTTTAGAATTTGAGACTTTATTTTTATTAAAATATTAGTGAAAATAGGCAAGGTTGCGAGAATCGGACCAATCAATAAACCGGTAAAGTTACTGGTTCACTAGTTCACTAGTTTGACCAGAGTTTAACCGGAGTTTAACCAGGGTTCAACCGGTTTAATTAAATATTAAATAAAATTATTAAAAATTTAATATATAATTTCAATCATTTCTAACTTAATAAAATTCAAATTATATAACTTTCGTGGTTTTACTGGGATTTCTATTATCAGAGAAAGCAAACAATAACCATTATCACATTACCATTACAAGCCTCAATCAGAACCATTCATATGAGGAAACTTTGTCACAATTTTATCCACAGTTCCAGTACTAGCTAGAAACTCCCCGGATGATCAGAATAATGAACCAACAATATCCCATCTTCTCTCCCTCACCTCTCTTCACAGTAACTAAGATAAACACCGCACATGATCAAATTCATAAGCATAAAAAGATTCAAAGTTGACAGCAATTCCAGCAACATTCAGAATTACAACAATTCAAAATCCAAAATTATATCAAAATTCTATTCAGCATTACAAAATTAACAAAATAAAAAACTGAAGAACTAAAGAACTCTGCGAAAATTCATATAATTAACAAAATAAAAGATTAACTAAAACAAAAAACTGAAGAACTCACTGCAGCTTCATATAGTTAACAAAATAAAAAAAATTTAACAGAAAAATTGAAGAACTCACTGCGTCAAAGAGAAGAAAGAAGGTCCAAAGTCCACGGCGGCAGAACAAATGCTCGGTAAGACAGAGGTGGCCGACGACAGAATCTTCAAACCATGCTTCCGACAATGGAAGCTTCGGAGTTCAGACGAACAGATGACGACTACGCCGATTGAAGCTTCGAACCGCGACAGTGGCAACCGTTGGTGGTCATTACCGGCGTCGATTAGGCTAGGGATGGTGGAGTTCCTTCTGGCTTCTGCAGTTCTGCTTGTTGAAAGAAAGGGAAATCAGGGTTGAGGGAGGGCTGGGAGGCGTGGTGACTTCGTTGGGTTAGGTAGGGGGTGACTTTTTATTTTTATTCAGCGTCGAAAACGACACCATTTTAGGGAATGTTAAGAAATCGGAACTAAAAAAACCCAGCTGATTCGTCCGGTTCGCTGGTTAACTATCGGTTTGGCCGGTTTTTTTGCTGGTTTTTTATAGAACGGTTCTGATGTTCAACCGGACCGGCTAAGTGACCAGTTTCCAGTTAATCTGGTTGAACTGGCCGATCTGGTTCGATTTTTTAGAACCTTGAAAATACGTATTTTAAATTTTAATTTTAGAAACTATTTTATATTTTTTAATTATGTGGGATCGAGTTAACCAGTTCAACCAGTAACTTACCAATTAAATCAATGAATTAATAAACCAGTAATCTAATCAATTCGCTTATCGGTTCGATTCTGACAACTATGTATGGCAAGCTTGTGACATATTAAACTCAGATCAATTCCAGACATATCTGCTGGTGTCCATGCGAACAAATCAACATTGCTTCTTAGCAAAGAAATGAGTTGTGTCTTTTTACTTGCACTTAGAGCATTACCTATATATATATAATAGTTGTCATCTTCATATAATTGTACCTTTTGTAATTCATCGGTGGGTGTTGATCGTTCTTGATATCTATCCTTCGGTCAAGCTCAGATAGTTGAGGCACACTCTCTGAGTTGTATATATGGAATTCACCCATGGTGTACTATGGCTTTATTATGGTCAACCTTCAGGCTAGCATTGTAATATTGTCGTGCTTCTTTGTGGTCTCCATGAATGGTTGCAATGACATCTCCCTGTACCTGAAATTTGACACAAAGATGCATAGTGAAAATAATTGCACCAAAATTATTTATAGAAGATCTACCCATGATTATGTCTTGAGCAATTCACCGTAAGGTATTGTATATTTGCCAATTTTTTGTGAGGATGTTCACCAATAATGTTGTGTAACCACACATATCCCATAACTGGTACCCTTTCATCAGAGAAGCCGACGAGTTCCCCTATTGAAGCTTGGAGGGCTTTGTCACTCATTTTCATCTTTTGGAATGTTGAATAAATAACACATTTGCGATACTTCTTGGGTCAAAGAGCACCTTTCTCACCATGAGATCCCCGACCATAATGGAGATCACTATTGAATCATCCAGATTTCTATCTGGCAATTTATAATCGGAAGGTTCAAAAGTTATTACTGGGATGTTCGGATGGTTGATGTTAGGTTTTGATCTTTCAACTTTGCTATACAGGTATGTTTTCTAACTAAGCTTATTGGTCTACCTCCTGTGAATCCACCTGAAATACGATTAATAATACGTCTCGATTACAGTTGTGATTCATGTGAAGGTCTTGTGCTTTCGTCTTTAGATCCTAAGCTGGATGTGAGATGTCTTCCATGTGTATTGCCCTGTGACACCAATTTGTTAATTTTTCCATCAACATATTTGTCTAGAAGTCCTTGTCTAGCCAATTTCTCTAACAGTTCTTTTGCCACCACGCAGTCATCCGTGGTGTGCTTGAACTTCTAGTAAAAAGCATAGTGTTTTGTTTTATCCATGTACTTCTGATCTTGGTATATTCCATCTTTTCTTGGTGGTTTAATAATCGCATTGAGGATTTCTTTGATGATATCTTCTCAGTTAGTGTTGAATTTGTTGTAGGAATCAAAATGTGCTGTTAATTGGAATGGTTTCTTGTCATCTTTGTGCCCCTGATTTTTGTTATATCTATCATCTTTTCTGGATTGTACTTGCTTCTCAGATCTCTGAACTTGCTTGAGTTCTTCGATCTTCATTTGACCTACAACTTTTTTTCCTGGAAATCAACAAGTATCCTTGGTTTAGCCACTGCAATAGTCTCCTGGAATTTTTCTTTGTGCAAACCACTCTTGAGGGCATGCAGGTGAACTTCTGGGTTGAGATCGGGGATTTTCATGGCAATTTTGTTGAACCATGATGACACGTCATCTTAAGCAATTTTTAAAGTTCTTTTTCATTTACTTTCTTAGGTTTAAATTATTATGTTTTCTAAAGAAATTTAATAAATAATCAAATATTTGAAGTTAGGATAGTGTTTTTTATATTTTCAGGAGTTTTTGGCTAAAAAACAAGCAAGAATTAAAGCTTTTTCACAAAGAAAACACAAGTACAGAAAAAGTGATGCGTAAGGAAGAGAAGGCATGCCCTAAGGAACAAGGAAATGGAGCAAGCATGCAAGCAAGGACACGCTCGATGACTAAGTTCCACGCCCGGCGGCCAGTCCCTGCGCCTGGCAGACCTGCACCCACGTCCGACGGACTCTCCTTTCTCCCTTCCTCCACTGGGCATCCCCTTGTACACCAAATCACACGTCTGGCGTGTGTCCTCTCTTGAAAGATGAATTTTGGGCTTTCACTCAATTTTCTCTGATACAAGTCCGGCTTAAACATAATTACAATTCTCAAGATGCGACAATTAAGGCCCAAGCTTAATTATATACACCATTAGAAGCCTTAATCACATCCAAAACATTGAAGATTCTAGAAGATTAGTTATTAATTCTTTCTAAAAACATAAAAGATTTGGTTGTTAAGATTTGATTCGATTCTAATTATTGTTTTGAATTTGAAATGAAGTCAGTAAGTAGTTATCTTATCTTTCTCTCCGAGAGATAAGATTAAGATAGTTTGAATTTGAATTCTAGAATTTAGAATATAAATAAGTGAACCTTGTTCATAGAGGAATACATTCCGTTCCTCAACATATTTTCTTCTTGTTTTTCTTTCACTTTTCCATGGTAACGAAACCTTTTGTCAAAGGGTTAGGAGCTCTGTTTATGTTTTCTGTGGGTCATTAACCTAAGTTTATTTTATTTTGAAGTTTTGCATTAATCTATTTCATGATTGAATTATTCGTTCTTCATTCGGGTTAGTGGTATCAAAAAGTATGCTAATCTCTTTTGAATTCTTTTATTATAATTGAAAATTTTGATATTTGAATTAAAGCTTGAAAATTCTTTCACATGACTCTTTGAATTCAGCTAGGAATAGTTGTTCAATTAATGTACGAAACATACATAATTTTTAATCACTCTAATTCTAAATAAGTGACATATAGTTCGGATTAGAACAACTTTTGAAAATTGTGTTTTTCTTCTAAAGATTTAATTGGATATGACTAACTTGAATATGTGACATATAATTTGACCTAAGGACTACTTTTAAATCTTATTAGAAAACTAAATTAGTTTTTATGCTTAATCCCTTGATTAATTAATTAACGACTAATTAATTCTTGAGAAACTGAGAAACCAAGGAATTGGACATCAGTTACTAAAGATTTGTCGTAAAAGATCTTTTACAAACTTTAAGATAAGTAAACAAGGTTTGATTTCTCTAAAAGCATATACATCTCCGAAGCCATTGACTCTCACCATCATTGTCTTCTCTCAAATCAACATTCAAGTTCTCTGTCCATAAGCATTCAAGTTCTAATCTATCAATCTTTCCCTCTTCAATCTAGATTCTTTTAATCTAATTAGGTATTTAATCTGATATTTGCTTGCTCAATCCTTTAATCTTCGTAGGAACGATATCCACTTACCGTGGTATTACTTGACCGATCCGGTGCACTTGCCGATATCCGTGAGCTTTAATTTTTGCTCATCAAACCACGCCATATAATCTCAGAGGCTTTCGTGTTGGCCCTATTTGACTATTCTTAAATAAATTTGAGTCCTATTTGACTGTGTTTAAATAAATTGAGTCATGCACATAGATTTTGATGTAGCAAAGTTGGTTACGAATTGAACAGCTAACTCTTGAAAGGTAGATATGGATTTTGCAGGCAATTTTAAAAACCAAATTAGTTCTGCACCATCTAAAAAAATAGAAAAAGATTGGCAAAGTATGGGATCAGAGGCTTTGTTTAAGAGTGTAATGGACTTGAATTTTGTGACATGTAGGCGTGGATCACCGAGTCTTTCGTAGGGTTTCACGGCTGTAGGGAGAGTGAAGTTCGCCGACATTTTAAAAAACTCAGGAATGTCCTTTGTAAATGGGTTTGACTTCTTTTTAGCCTCCTTCTGAGATACTAGGTCTTTTGCATGGGTGTTTAACGTTTGTCCATCACGCATGTCATTGTCGTTACTAATTTTACTATGGTCATTTCGTTGAGCTAGTTACTCCACCATTGGTTTGTTCTCTACCTGCAAGGTAGCAACCATGGTCATCAATTCTTCATTGGTCATGGGTGGTGGATGTAACGCTTCTATTATCCTACAAAAAAAAGGATAGAAAAAGGCCAAGAGAATATATGGGGTTTTGTTGTTCGATCTCTCAGTAAGCACCAAATGTTATGCCCAAATATTCTCTCTAGGAATATGACTAATGAGGGGCGAGTTGAATCCTATTTTGGAGTTGGGCCTTCAAGGAGTGCACGAAATCCATTTCAAACCAACAATTGGGGCAAGTGTTAAAGAAAATTATTTTAAACATACAGATGGTCTAGTATATTTTAAACAATAGAATTTCGGTGGCAAATTTTATTTTTTTACAATAGACTAAAAATAAGATAAAAAAATATTAATTTAGAAATGAATATTATTTTTTTAAATTATAATTGGAATTTGTATTTTTAATTAGATTTTCATTATTTACACAACCTTGAGAATAATGATGTTGTTAATGGAGAAGGTAATATAATGAGTAAACGTGGGTGTAAGGTCAAATTAGAAAAATTTTATTGAGCTAACAGTCAAATTAGTCCTTAAAAGATAGGTCGTTCTCCGAATTCGTTCCTAAAAGATTTTATCAATCAAATTGGTCTTTTAAAAATGATAAATTAATCATTTTTGTCCTTCTATCACTCCATTAACAGTTTTTTATTAACGATTGATAATATAAAACGTTAACTGATGACATACATGACACCTAGCATGTCTAATTGAACACTGAACAAATTTGACTATTAACCCTAATTTTATTAGTTAACTAGTATATGTACCATGTCTTGTACAAAAAAATCTATAAAATATTTTTTAAAATTTTCAAACAAAAATATACAACAATTATTGTTATACAAATTTTACAAAGTTAATTAAATCTAAATTTAACTATTTTTAATGTCGAAAATAATGAGTAATTATTTTACTTGTTTTTAAAGTGGAATAATTATTTATCGATAATAATACATAATTTGATGAAATATTTATATCAAGATTATATCTTTTCAACCATTTATTTTTAAACAATATTGGTAGTTGAATTTATAGATATTTTCTAATGATTCATGAATAAACCTTTTAAACCTTCTTACTTTTATGTTAAAACCGATCTAAGCAAGTACAACTTAATATGAGATAAAGTTTGTCCTTAAACCTTCTTTATTATCATAGTAAAAGATACTAATATTGATAATTGTCTCTGTTAAAAGATACTAATATTCTTCAAAGTAATACGACCAATGTTGTTACCTGTTAAAATTTGCTAACTTATTTTGTCTCTTCTTGTGTTGAAGCAGTTGTATTTATACCTAGAGATAGTTTTATATTTTTTGGTTAGTTTGAACACCTAATAAAACTACTAAAGATAAGATGAATACACAATTGAATGCAAGATCTTGTCTTGACCCTCGTGGAATGATAGGAAGGATTTGTCTAAAGCTACGAAGTACATACACTTTTTCGAGTTGTAGTGTCCATGCGTTGGACATATTTTGGACATGACACAACACTCATTCGGCACTCGTCCAATGCGTGTGTCTTCCGAGTCCAACCATGTCTTAATAAAAAATACAAAATGGTTTGTCAGATATGCTTGGACACATCTAAATACTATCACGTGTCAACCGTGTCCAACTTTATTCTAAACAAGAGTTTAGAAATAATATATATTATTATTAAATCTTTTTACAATTAAAAATATTAAAAGGTTAAAATATATCATTTATATTTAAAATGAATAGAATATTAAAATATTATTATCATTTATCTAAACATACCTTATATTTTATATATGATTTTAATTTTGATGCATTGATAGTGTAAAATATTTTACATAATCATTTAATCACATTCATTCTTTTGATTAACTATTCACGTGATTAATATAAAATTAGTTATTTTTGCTGAAATAACGTATCGTAATTGGATGTGTAACGATCTAACTCCTAGTATGTAATGATCACATTAGAAGCTAAGTCTCACTAACTCACCTTGCTAATTATTAACTATTATTTAATATATGAATCTGCAATAGACACAGCAAGCTATACTATAATAACTAACAAAAAAATGTAAATAAGGCTATCAAAATATTCACAACTCATATCATCAGTAACATATTTACGGATTCAGTTAGTCTACACCCTATATAATAAATATGTACATATATAAGCATACAACAACCCTGGGTTTGGCATATATAAAAAGCCTCTAAGCTGGCGACCAAGCTAGCCTAGCATCTGTAAATTCATCTAATCTCTCTCATGTACTGATAAAAGTGAGAGACTATTCTATATCTATACTAAGCCAAAATGTCATCAAAAAAAGTGCTGCCTCATACTCCCAAACTA
Source organism: Arachis stenosperma (assembly GCF_014773155.1). Taxonomy (NCBI): domain Eukaryota; kingdom Viridiplantae; phylum Streptophyta; class Magnoliopsida; order Fabales; family Fabaceae; genus Arachis; species Arachis stenosperma. The sequence continues at coordinate 65,705,056 of NC_080383.1, forward strand.
GAGTCACACATTCCCGTAAGGCAGACCCGGCCCCCGTGTGGCCTACCTGCATATTGGCTGCTTCTTGAAGAAGATAGCTCCTCTTCCTCCGAATCCTCCTCCTTAGACTCCTCCGGAACCACAGTCCCGCCAAACGAACTGCTGCTTCCATTCTCGCCTACCAAAAGAGGTACGTTGGCATAGAAAAGGATTTTTAATTAATTACACTTTAGTACCTCAATTTTTATTTAATTACACTTTTATCCTTATAGTTTTACTTAATTATTTTTTTACCCCTACATATTTTTGAAATTCCCATTTTATCCCTGCATATTTTCATAATTCCCATTTACCTTGAAAATTAGCTAGACCATTTTATCCCTAAACTTTTTAGTTAATTTTTAAAATACCTCTAAACTTTAAGTTACTTTTAACCCTAATCTTTTAGTAAACTATCATTATATCCTTGATGTTAAATTACCATACTACCATTGCATGAAAAAATCGAAACCACGCTTATGTTTTAACATGGATTCTTCCTTGATTTTCAACTTGTTTTCAAGCTTTTCAGTAATTACTTTTTATCATCTTTTAACTCTAATTTTCGGTCATCATAATCACATAAAAATATAATAAACAAGTTTAAAATCAAGCCTCTTGGAAGCTTCAAAACCAGCAGCCATGATACTTCCAAGAATACTTGATTTCCAAGCTTGTTTTCAACATAAAAACATCATCAAACAACTATTGAATCACTCAATTTCAATCACCATTCAACATTCAAGCATCAAGAACACAACTAATTCATAATTAATTATCCAAACCTTACCTCTTTTTGTTAGCTCAAAATCAATCCTCTCCTTAATGTTTCCTAGCTCACTTTCTTGCCTATTTTTAATCAAAGTTAACTTTTAATCCAACAAAACTCAAGAAGGCCTAACCTTCATCATGGAATAAGGAAGGACTTTCTCACCTTTCTCAAACTAAAATGATGGTTTCTTACTCCTTAAAGCTTTTAGATAAGAGTTCCTAAGCAAGAACATAAAAAATATCAAATTTCTCTGTTGTTAGCCATTGCCTAAACTTCAAGGAAGGTAAACAACTAAAATACTTCATCTTACCTTATAAAATCTGGTATAAAAGTGAAAAAGAAAAAGAGAAAAATACTTTAATTGGTTTAAAATTTTGATTGTAATTTGAAAGTGAAAGGACCAAACTTGAAAGCTTGAAAGTTGTGGAAGTTTGCTGGCTTTTCTCTCTTAAAACTCGAACAAACAAGAAGAGAATGGAAGGTGGAGGTGGCTAGTTCTTGGCTGGCCGTGGGAGTTATAAGGTAATTCATCAAAAATTAAATGTTAAAGTATCATTAGAAAGATATTATTAAAGCTAAATATATTAGATCACAAGTAATTACACTACTAGAATAAAACTAAGCCGTTACAAGATGCACATGTAAAATTGGTTTATTCTAACAGTGCATCAAAATTAAAATATGTTGTATCCATATGTCCTGTAAAAAAATTAAAATTTGTGTATTTGCATGTCTCATGTCTAGTCAGTGTCCATGTTTCATAGGTCTAAAATTTTTGTCAAATACAATTACTTTTTTTCCTAAAATAAAAATATTTATTATATAACATAAAAATATCAGGAAACTGCTAAAGCATTTTATCATGTGTTTCATGGCTTTATTTACTAACCATACGAGCATCTTCGCAAATTATAAGTTTGGTTCTCACTAACAATATTGTTTGAGGGAAATTGGGTTAGATCTTGAACAGTGGAATTATCAATTATATTTAGTGGTATTTTGAATCTTAATATACCACATTCTTCTATTATAAAAAAGTAAAAATGCATTGTCATTTGAAATGTTATTGAATCATAAACAAAGCCAAAACCTCTTTTCTATGATACAAAATTGTTGTAACTTTATCAAATATATATTTTTTCTAACTTTATCAAATATATATTTTTTCTACTTAGATATATTGCAAAGGCTAACGTGTTTGAGATTATTTGTTTTAACTTATTACTCTCAAAGTTTAATTCTCCCTTAACAATTCTTTTAGCTATCAAAAAACTATCAACTTCAACTGTTAAGGGTATAAGAGAATATACTCTTTTAGTATTTTATTATAGGATTATAAGATTTCATCCATATTAAATAAAATGCAGTTACTTAATTTTATCATTCGACATAGTTAACTCTGCACATAATATATAATAGTGTTAAAATTCAATCAATTTAAAATGATCAATAATTAAGAAATTTTTATTATTTGTAGTTAGTAAAACTCATATTTTATATTTAATATTATTTTTCATTGATACAAATATTATTTGAGAGCTCATGCCAATAACTATTTCAGATGTATTTTGATTTTGAGATATTATTAAAAGTTAGTAGAATAACAACCTTATAACATATGATCTTGTGGCCTTACGAGCGTGTTTTACTAATTGCATCTATGAATTTTCTATTATTTTATAACAACCTAAGAGTAAAACATGCATCCTTATAATATAATATAGATTATAACTCTTATTGTCTTTGTGACTCCAATATTCAATATTTTCTATGACTATTCAAGAGAAACCGTTGTAATTATGTTTATCATTTCTTAAAAAATATTAGTTAAAATCCCACTTCTAAGACATTATAAATGGTTACATATGCATAGCAAATTATTTTTTGGATAAAGTGAACAACAATAATATAATTTTATAATTTGTATAACACTAAATTATAGTAGCTAAAAATAATTTAAATATTTTTTAGTATCAACAAACTAAATAAAATGGTTGCAAAGTACATATTTTTACAACTTCAAATTTAAATTATTAAATATATAAAAATAATTTTAAATATAAACTCGTCACTACTTTCAAGCATATGGTCAATCTTAACTATTAATTATAAAATATTTTTTTTCCAAACAAACTTGATATAAAAAAGCGTGCTGATAGTTTTCGCTATGTTTTTGAAGCGTGATAAAAAAAACGTAGTTAAATCTTTATTTAATTGTCACTCTTATAAAAGTGTGTCAAAAGTTTTTTATGGTCACGCTTTTAAAATATGACAAAAAAAAATGTGACCAAATCATAAATTAGTAGCAACTCTCATAAAAATGTGACAAAAAAAAAAAAAAGAATATGCCAAACAGACTTTTTTTTGTAGTGAATTTTAAGTATAAGGATATGACCTATCATTTGACCCAAAAACATAAAGTTGTGATATTATCTTTCCAACAATATCATGCACATAAAAAGATTCTCTTAATATAAACTATAAATTGATCATTCTTCAAATGGAATCAAAGTCAGGTGGTTCTTCTTTTTAGATGTTATAGTCAAATAAATGTCATATTATATCACATGCTACAAATATATCGATAGTGAAAATAATACCTAATTTTATTAACAACTTGAATTTTTTTTTTTTAATGAATCTCCATTATTGTATATAGTGATTGTTAAACAATCGTTACTCTTGTGTATAGTTTAATAGTTTAATTTTAAACAACTCATTTAAGTTTGAAATTGTATATTTAACTCTCATTACCTTATTTCATTTTAATAAAATAAAATTATTTTTGTAATATTTGTTTTATAAATTTATTATATTGATCATCCTTTTTTTTGAATAAGTAGTCGATAAAAACTTAAAGTACTTGGTATTCACCATATATACACTAATAGTGATTCATTATAGAATACTTATGGGTAATTATTTCAATATATATTTATTTTCACTGTTTATTCTTATTAATTTATCATCTTATTAGAAGTGAAGCAATGACTAACATTATTTTTTACCTTTATTAGTTAATTAAGAAAGGTCAGAAATAATGTTAAATAATAAAATTAGTTAGATAATTATTTTAATTTTTATTTATGTTTCTATTAGAGTTAATATTCAAGTGAAATGACGAATTTTAAAAAATCTTTAAAATTCATGTGAAACTATTTTATCAATTGAAACACGTTTTTAAATTAAGAAATAATTAATTATCATACTCTATGGTATTTATCATGGTTATAGACTCAAAAAATATTGAAAAGGCCATTGAAAAATTAATATATATTGAAAAAAAATATTTAGAGAAAAAAGACACGTGACTGACCACTTTAATTAATATATATGATCTCTTGGTAACAAAGTGTAGTTTCACCTTTGTAATGTGAAAATAGTAAAGAAATTACAATTACAAAGAGATTCAAGATTATATATAAAAAAATAAAATTAAATAAAATATAGTCTTGAGATTAGGTATATGGAATTAGAAAGTCATGTATTTAAATTAAACTTTTCAATGTAATTGATATAAATTAAATAAATAAATAAATAATGTGAGCAAATAAAGCTTTACATCTATATTAAATAGTGAAATTTTTATTCTAATGAATTTTAGTAAACAAATTCTTATTATAATATATGAAAAAATATTTACTCAATGCTCGATAAGATATAACACTAAAAATAGATAAAAATTTTAATAGAATTTCGATATATATATATATATATATATTACTTTATGAAAAGATAATTTAAATAATAATATAGAGATTTCTTTTTTATTTTATTATTTTATTTTTTAATCAAAATTTGAATTTTAATAACCTAGCACAACTTCCACTATTTCATTGTGCAAAATTAAAATAGAGATAGAGTTGTGTTCTTTAAAAAAGTTTTGATTTTGAGAAGATATTTTTAATATTATTTAAATATTTTGAAATTATGAAAAAGTAAAAAGGTTAAAACTTGATTAACCAACTTTTGATTTTATAATAATAATAATAATAATAATAATAATAATAATAATTATTATTATTATTATTATTATTATTATTATTATTATTATTATTATTATTCACGCAAAATAACTATCACACATCGAATAACTGTTTCAACCAAATATTATTAAGGTTTAATTACACTATTGGTCTCTATAGTTTCGTAAAATTTTTAATTAAGTTCTTATATTTTTTTTAATTGGGTCTCTGCACTAAAATTTTTTTTAATTGAGTCCTTAATATTTTTTTCCTTTTATTTGAATCCCTGCACTAATTTTTTTTTAGTTAGATTCCTATACAATTAAGCCAATTACTACTAAGAAGAACCTAATTGAAAAAAAAAATTTAGTGCAAGGACCCAATTAAAAGGGAAAAAAAATATAAAGACTTAATTGAAAATTTTGCGAAACTATAAAGACCAACAGAGTAATTACATCTATTATTAATTCATTATTCTGTGCTCTAAATCCAGAATTTTTGTATCCTAATACTAGGTTATTGACGAAATTGTTATAATCTTTAGTGTTAAACGTAAGATAAGAAATTATATAATTATTTTTCTTCCTTCAATTATTTTGAATATATCAAAATTCAATAAGTAATAAATTAATTCATATTTTTAATTTTAATTGAGTATAAAAATAAGTCATTTAAGAAACATTGCAAAGTATCAATTATATTATTTAATGCATGCTATTTCCCAATCCAAATAAAAGCAATAATGTCAAGTATGACTTGCTTACTTGCTTGAGAATATATTTTTAGGATAACAAACAAACTCGCTGTTATTATATCGATTTGTATTAGTTTTAGATTTAACTTTCTTGTTTTATTTATAATTAATTTAAATTGGACATCATAAGTTCAGTTTGGACAAACAATTTAATTAAGTTATTTTCAAAAAAATGGCTTAAATAATAATAATTATATTAAAAATAACTTATAAATAAATTATTTTAATTTGGTTTTTTAGTTCTAAAAGTACTTGTTTTAAGAGAAGAATAATAAAAAAAATTTATAAAAAAATTATTTTTTTAACTTTTTTATAAGTTTTTAAATAATTTTTTAAAAAACTGCAATTTGATTTTAAAAATTATACCAAACATTAATACTACTACTTTTTATAAATAAAAAATTTAAAAAAAATTACTTTTAAAACTTTCTGGACGAGTCCTTGAAAAATTCTAATATTTGATTAGAATTTCTAGACATACTCGTGAATCATTTTTAAATTTAAAAAACAATATAATTGTTCTATTACATAGTTTATAGTAGATTATTTTAATTTGAAATAGACACAACAAAAAATCAACTAATATTATAAGAGTTAATGATCAATTAATCCCTAAAAAATAAATTGTTTGTCAAAATTAGTTTTAAATAATTTTTTTAATCAAATTAATCTCTAAAAAATTTAAGATTAGTCGTGTTTGTCCTTCTATTAATATAGTAACAGTTTCCGTTAACAATTAGCTACATGAAACGTTAATTAAATAATAGACCACTTCCCAAAAAAGACATCGCTCTAATTCATAAGAGAAAAATGGTCACAAAACCACCCATGACCAGAAGGGGATAAAGAGTTGATCATTTTCCAACTTCAAATAGAAAACATGCTTAAAAGGTTTTCAAATTTCCAGCTTTCGTTTTCTTTGATTTTGGCTTAGAGTATCTTGGTACTTGTATCTACTAATGAATGGGATCATTGCATTTTTTAATTAATTTATTTAATTCGTATTTTAAATATTTTTATTTTTTTAACTTTAAAATTTTTAATTTTTAATCGTTTTCACTCATAATTAATTTATTAATTAATTATTTATTATTTAACTGAGTTTTATACCAATCAAATAAAAAATTATAAAATATCAATCTATGTATAAATAGAAATTAGCAAAAAAATATATAATATATTTAAGAAAGCTTGAGATTTTAACTTTCTTACATATAAAAAAAATTAAAATAAAGTCCATTAATATTCCTACATCTATGAAGCTAACAAAAATATATAGATAATATATCTGATATTTTTTTTATTCTACTATGACGCTTGAAATCAATATTCTCACAAATAATCCATATAGAACGAAAATAAGATTTAGTTGCATAAAAATACCTCTTATAATCAAATACTAAGAATTTAAAAATAAAAGTTGGAATTAAATCATATCTTATAAACAACTCATTAGCAATCACATTCTCATTATATTGTTCTATTACATATGAAAAATAATCGTGCAACTTAGTCCACTTTACATGTCTTTTGTTCAAGATCCTCTAGCCATAATGGTAAAATTTGACTTTATCTTTTTTGTTTAGTTTAAATAAAAAAGCGTCTCATACAAATTTCAGGATCCTTTTCAACATTAGCCTTAGTCATCAAATTCAACAACTCTTTGTGGTACTCATTACAGATTTTGATCTTTGTTTTAACTTACGAAACTTTTTAAGAAACTCCTCATGCTATAATAATGGCGTAAACTGGTTCCTCAAGATTTTCTTTATCTTCTCCTAGTTGTAAATTAGACTTTTTCCGTACCTTCTTCTAGATTTTCCTAACTCATTCTATCATATACGAACATTGTTGAAAAATTTGGTTTCTACCACTTTAACTTTATTTTCTCTGATAGAATGTGACATGTAAAAATCAACTCTACCTTCTTTTTCTATTTGAAATATATTTTAGTATCTCTTTTTTTAAAAAACTGAAATTCAAATCTTGAAAATATTTTTCGCATATGAAATTCTATTATCATCACTATCACAATTCTCAAGCCTCATTGTGTTTAGAAAACCTGAAAAAGGATAAAAAGGACTTTACAACATTCTTTCTGCATGTGCCGCTCGGATTAGTACACTCGTATTTGCACTTAATTTGTAGTTTTTTCCTCTTTTGAATTCACCACTCTTGTCTTTTTTTATTTTTGGATTGCTTTAATAAGTTGCACTTCAAAAATTAAAGAATTGAGACACCAAACTAAGATAATTTGAATGATAGGGACTTTTAATTGGTAAAAAAAAACAGAATACGTGACAAAGGACAGAAAATAATAAAGTTGTGTTTATCTCTGAAAATATGATAAGATAAGACATTGAGAATAAGACATAAAAGATAAGGACACAAATTTTGGTGTTCTTGTATCCTATTTGATGATAAATTAGAATAAATTATGAAAATCTATTTTATTTTATTTTTCAAAAAATTTGAGAAGAAAAAAATAATAATAAAAAATATATTTATAAAAAATTAACAAAAATAATAAAAAAAAATAAAAAATAAGTTGTGTCTTTTATTAATATCTCTGTGATTTTTATGTTAGGATAGACACAAAATATACAAATTTAACTTTTCTGAATATAATGTTTCTGTCTATATCTCATCTGTTAAATATAATTTTGTATCTCTATCTCAATGTCCCATTCTTATAAACAAATATAGCCTAAGAGAGATAAAGGTAACTGAAATTGTTTCAATCCCAATTAAAATACAAAGTAAATTGACACAATATTAAAATGTAGATTCCAAAAAAAATGAAAATTTTGAATCACTAAGTCCCAAATTAATATGAAACAGATCTAGAATATGGATTCTAAAAAGTTAAAAGTAATAACCTTGTAATTTAAAAACGTCTTCTCTTCTTCTTTCTTTTTAATTTTTTTTTATTGTTTTTGAATTTATATATTTTTTTTGAATTCTCCTTTTTTTTCTGTTCAATTTCTTTTAGAATTTTTTATTTTTTTAATGTGACTCTAAACTAAATTTGCAGAAATAAAAGATAAAACAAAGAGAATAAATAAAAATTGTAGAATATGTAGATAAATAAGAATTTACATATGACTTGTAACTGATACCAAATGATAAGAAAATACGAACGAAATTGAAAGAATAAAAAAATACACAGCGAAAACATAAAAAGATAGGTAAGAAAATAGAACCGACATAAAAAGAGAATTTTTCTATTAGACCTCTAAAAAACTTGTTCTTAGCAACCTATGTCACTAAAAGAGATTTTCTACTAGACTTTTAAAAAACTTGTCATTGACAATTTAGATCAAAAGGTGAGAATTGAAAGAAATTTACACAAATAATTACTTTAGGTTGAATCCTTTAATTTTTTCATGTAACAAACGAATCAAATCACTCAATCATATGATGAAAACGTGCATAAAACAACTAAAAATTTTTATTTATCAAAATTTAATTAGAATGAGTCACAAAGAGTGTTTAAATAGGTACCTAAGTTCGACCTAAAAGTGGGTCAAATCTTTCTAAATATCTAATTTGAATTTAAATCATATTTGATCTTATTAGATTAGATTAAATTTGATTTAAATTTAAAATATCTAAAAATATTATTAAACAAATCAAAACCAAATGAAATATTTAACAAATCAAATTAAAATAGAAACTACATAAATTCAAAAATAATTACTAATTTGTGTCTTTCTTTGGACATAAAAAATACTATTGGATCTTTTGCTGTGCTAACTTAGTCAAATGGATTTTACAAGTATCGCCATTTTTAGCACTATTATTTTCTAGATGAACTCTTTGTCTTCATAAAGTCTAAGACCCACATGATATAATTTTTCTAGTTTTCAATTTTTTAAACATAATAAGATTATCATTCTATCCCTTAACTCTAACATATCAAATATACTTGTTTGAGCAATATTAGAATAAATGTCCAATTATACTTTAAGAAAAAGTCTCTATTAGTACAGTACAGGAAGCTTTTATGAGCCGAATTAAATTGAGTTTAAATAAATTTAAATTTCAACTCGATCTACTTTAATAATCTAAACCCTAAACTCTATTTTAAATTGATCCAAAATAAATCATGTTAAATCAAGTTGATCTGATACATAATTAGTATATATAATTTTATAAATTTTATATAACTTTAATAAAATCTCATCTTTAAAAATTAAATTTGGTAAATATTATATAATATTTATATTAAAATAAGTTATTTTAAAGTAAAAACAACATTATACAATATAAAAGATTTTATTAATATAAAATATATATATTTTAATGATAAAATAAAATTTTAGATCAGATGGAGTCTATTCGAAGTCTGTTTGAAGTATGACTCAAACTCAACCTAAAAATACAACATAATAATCGGCAAAGCGGAGAGCGAAATCTTAAACATTCTTAATTATTATGATGGAATAAAATTTTATTACCTCTATCCTTATAGTTTTATTCTAAATCAAATTAACATACAAATTTAGCATTAACAACTTTTTATAAAAAAAAGTAAATTATTAAGTAATTAATATATGAATTTAATTTTCATATATGGTTAGAATAAATGAGTTTTACATAAATAATCAATTATATATTGTTACATCAGTAAAAACAAATAATTTTTATATTTAGTACTTAAAAAGTTATCTAAATACATAAATCTGATTGAATAATTTTATAAAATTCAAATACTATCAATGTATTAAATTAAACTCTTAATATATTAACTACGTTAAATTAGGAGTAAACCACCAAACATATTCTTGAATTATCAAATGGTCGAGAGAAAAATTTTCTGAATTTGTTAATAAAAAATACTCTCAAAATATTTTTAAAATATAATAAAATTAATAAGGTTTAATTATTTTATTGGTCCTTATAGTTTTACAAAATTTTTAATTAGGTTCTTATACTTTTTATCTTTTAATTTAGTTCCTGTACCAAATTATTTTTTAAATTAGATCACTCTTAACAGTAATTGATTTAATTGTATAAGAACCCAAATAAAAAAATAGTGTAAGGACCAAAACAAAAAAAAATTTAGAGACTCAACTAAAAAAAAAATTGGTGCAAGGACTCAATGAAAAAAATTATAAAAATCTAATTAAAAATTTGGCGAAACTATAGAAACCAACATCATAATTAAACCAACTAATAAAAAATAAATATATTTATAAATGACAAATAAATTTTATATTTGACAAACCGCTTGTCATATTATTTAAAATTTTGTGAAAGTATTTGAATAACTATTTAAGAAAGTGCATGTAAAAATGAACCAAATTCGATCTCTAAACTTAATTTTGATTTCTTAAAAATATTATTAGTTATTTAGAAAAAAATACTAAAAATATCAATTGGTGTAAAATTATTAAATTTTAAAAATAAAAATTTTAATTTTAATTTTTAATTATACTTACAAAAAATTATATTAAAGTCTAATCTCTAAAATTTTTTTTAACTTGATATTTTGTTGTATTTTAAAATATTTTAACCGTTTTTGGTCGGTATAAAAATACTTTTGTCAATAATTTAAATAATTTGAAAGATTATCTACTATTCTACTAATATACTAAAATGGGTTTTTTTCCCAACTAATAGAGGTGACGTGTCGATTTCTCGTGACTTTGTTTTCTCTCCAAAATGAATGCATTTTTTTCTATTCTAAATTATTTTATAAAAAATATCTTTATTATAATTATACTAATTTAAAAACATATCTTCAATATAATTATATCAAATCAATATTTAATACATTATTAAACTACTTATCAATTATCAATTAAAAATATTTTTAATCATTTTAATAATAATAATAATAATAATAATAATAATAATAATAATAATAATATATATATAATGATATGATAATGGCACCGGTCCTGATAATCATGATAAAAATATTTGATTCTAATCATAAAATGATCAAATCTTATGATATTAATATCGCACATTGATTTTAAATATTTTTAGTTATTTTAATTATATTAATTTTAAAAATATTGAAATAATTCTAATTCTTACTCATTATATAATAATAATAATAATAATAATAATAATAATAATAATAATAATAATAATAATAATGATAACCCGTATATAAAATCTTTATCCGTATATTAAAATTGGGTTTTCTCCCAACTAATGGAAATGAGGTGTCGATTCCTCATGAATCTATTTTTAAATTACAATTAATAATAATAATAATAATAATAATAATAATAATAATAATAATAATAATAATAATAATAATTATTATTATTATTATTATTATTATTATTATTATATTATAATGGCACCGGTTATTAATAACCAATTTATATTTTTCTGAATAAATTTATTTTAGAAAAATATCTTTATTATAATTATATTACAATATTATTATTAATATTTAATAAATAATACATAATTATACTAATTTAAGAAAATATTTTTATTATCTATCTATTCTATCTATCTATTCTATTATATAAAAATCAAATTTTTGCACATAATGATGGAACTGATGCAGCATGCTCTTGAGGTGTTTTCTAATTTATTTCATTTAATTGGTTAAAGTAAATCAATTATAATTAATTAATTATATCAATTAATTAATTTGATTGGACATTTAAATCTCACCATTTATTATAATTTATATGAATTGATTAATTATAATTAATTATATCAATTAATTAATTTGGTTAATTATATTAATTATTTGATTTGATTGGAGTAAATATCAAATTATTTAATAAATAATAAATATGATAACGAAATATATAAATTAATTTAATTAGTTTATTTTTCTCAATCTCATCTATTTATACAAGATCAAATATTTTCTACTCATTCGCTTTCTTTTCTCTCTCTCCCTCCTTCCCTCTCATGTTTAAGGTAAAATTTTTATCATTTATTTAATTTTTGTTTCTTTTATCTTTATTCGTACATTTTATTTTTTATTTTTTTAATTTTTGTTTATTTTAATTGCTTATTATTGGGCGCATAGTTTTTTTTTCTTTTAGCTTTGTTTATTTTAATTGCTTATTATTAGGCGCATAATTCTTTTTTAGCTTCAGTTTAACAAAAAAGATGTGTCATCTTTACATTATTTTTAAATAATCTTACTATAATTTTGTTTTGAAAAATTCTATTTTATCATGTGTACTTCAATTCATATATATATATATATTGTCTTTTTGTTTAGATTCACAATTAATATATACATTGTTCGTGTATGTGGTTTATATGTAAATGCTTTTATTGATTCTCTTTATTATTATTTTTTTGTGTGTCTCTTTGTTGCTCTTTATTTTAGTTATATTTATTGATTTCTCTGTATTGATGCTATTTTTATTTGAAATATCGTGACAATTTATATTGTATGTTGTGACTCATGTGATATTTGTTAATTTGGTGTATCTTTTTAGATGGTTTATGTTATAATGTGTTTAAGGAGTTGACTTAAAATTATAATATGATATATAAATTTATAATATGATTTATAGTATGCTAAAATATTAGGACATTATCATATAAATATTTTTTTTTTGTTCATTAGATTCAACTATATAAGATGTTGAAAATTATGCAATTATGTAATTAGTTATTTTTTTATATATCTATTGTATTGATCATTTACATTAATGAGACTATTTTTATTATTAATATTTATAAATATGCTATTATTTGTATAATTGATTGAATAATCTTATTTGTTTAAATTTAATTCTATTAAATTAATTATTCAAGGTGCCATTGCTATTTCTATTTTTAAAAATTTTTTTTAGTATTATTTAACAATTCTAATAACGTAATAACAATTAAAAAAGATAGAACAAAAAATTTTTTCATGTGAAAATAGGGTAAAAAGAATAAATTTATTTAATAATTTTTTCAAGATATATATGTTTTTTTATAGATAATTATTGTAAGGCATGAAAAATTATTAAATTCTAACAATAATTTTTTATATATATGTTTTTTTAATATATATATATTTTTTGACAAAATTTTACTCATGATGGTAATTCTTCTAATGGTGTAAATGCGAAAAATTATATTTTTACTTTTTAATATAATCGATATATTATTAATAATGAATAGTAATTAATCCCTCATATTTTTAATCAAAGCACGATAGTTTCTATTTATAGATATTAATGAATGATTGTTTCTTTAAAAATAAAATGCATTATGATTTTAGGTTATTTTATAATTAACAATAATACTTGATTATTTCTTTAAAAATAAATTGTATTATGATTTTAGGTTATTCCACAATAATAATTAATGTTCATAATATTGAATTACTCTATATTTTTTATTTTCTATCGTTAGTAGTTAATCCCAAATTAAAAAGATTATGTTAAATTGTTCAATAGTCCAAGTATAATCAGAGTTAATTTAGTTTATTTGTTTATTAATATAATTGATTGAAAGCATAAATGATAAACAAGACAAGTAAATAATTAGAAAAATAGAATATTATTAATTATTTAAAATAGATAACAAAATAAGTTATAGGTATTACTTTATTTAAATTAATAATAATTAAAAAAATAAAAGGTCTGTAATTATTTTTAAAATAGACATTAAATTTAGTTTTATGGTACTAATTTATTTGAGTTGCTAATAAAATTTTATAATTTTCAGATTTATATATACTCAATTTATGTATTTTATTTTATTTTACTTTAACAAAAATTGAGATGTGCATTTGTCATTATTTATTTAGAAAGTATAGCAAATGAGTTATATCAATTATAATTAATTATCGATAATTGATATTAATTAATTGATTGTATTAATTTGTAAGATAAATAACGTATAATAAATATTGTGAAATTAATTATAATAAATTAATAATTAATAAATAAAAACTAAAAGAGACTTTTTTATTGTTTTTTAATAGTTACATGTTTTTATAATTTTACTTTCCTTTTATCTCTTTCTTTCATATTTATTTATTTTAATTTATTGAACTAAATCAATTATACTAATTATTTGTATTAACTAATTAAATACTTTTTAATAAGTTATTATAACTGTGCCTTTAGACCATAGGTTAAAAATATTATAAAAAATATTTTATGAAAGTTGTTGAAAAATAAATATTTTTAAAATGTAACCTTAAGACACAAATTAACTAAATTATTTTTTAATTTAATGTGTTTAATTCATTCAATTATATTAATTATAACTAATCAATTATGTAATTTGATTTGATTAGGATAAATATTTTATCATTTAATATTTTATTTGATTCATTAAATTACATTAATCATAACTTCAAATATTTAATTTAATTAGAGTAAATATCAAATTATTTTAATTTTTTTTATTCAATAAATCAAATTAATTATAACTAATTTATTATTTAATTTGATCGAGATAAATATTAAATTATTTAATAAATAATATATAAAGCAATGAAATAAATGAACTCAATTAATTCAATTTATTATCTTATTATTTTATATATCCATTTTTTCCTTCTCTATTTTGTACTTTATGTAAAGTATTTATAATTTTTTATTTTTGTTTTTTATCTTAATTTTGCTAATATTTTTTTATGATTTTGTTTTATATTAATTCTTTTTTATTTATTTTGATTAATAATTCTTAAGGGTATTATTATTTTATTTGAAGATAATTTAAATTTTTTGTAATATTTTTATAAAAGTTGATTAATAGGTTCTTTTTTAAAATATTATTTTTGAAATTTTTTAATAAGATCGTATTTTAATTTTTCTCTTTCATTCTTTGTATTAATTAATTATATTAATCTTCTATTACAATACATTTTTTATCTACTCCTCACATTATCTTTTCTATCTTCTTTTACTTTTTTTAAGGTTAAATTACACAGTTAGTCCCTACACTTTCAGTGAAATTGCAAATTGGTCCCTACAGTTTAAAAGTTTGTAATTGGGTCCCTGAAGTAAATTAAAATTTGTAATTGGGTCCCTACCGTTCAAATTCCGTTTGATTTAACGGAATATTCTACAGCATATTCGCCCTTGAGCATGTGAGTTGCACATGTAGAAGCTTGACTGAGAAAATACTCGTTATTTCTTACTTCCAAATTTTTGTAATGACCAAAAACCCCACTGAGACCCTTCATTATCGTTATGCTTCATCTCCAGTAGAATTTCTCTCTGCTCAGGCTTCCCTTCCATTGTTGGAGTTGATCGTCGAGTGTGTGGTTCGGATTGTGTGGAGTTGCTTTATGGTTGACATTGTTGGCAGCTGAAGAGTGAAGTGTGCAAGAGAGCAACACTAAATCAGGTAAGGGTTCATAACCCCCAGTCCCTTCACAGGTGTGAGTTGAATGTTATGGTTTGATTTGGTTATTTTTTTTCAGTGGATGCTTGAGTATCTAATGTAGTTAGGGTTTCTTTAATGAATCTATTTTTTTATTTTTGTTGGTAGTGATGGGAGATTCTGTGTTTACTCTCGATCTCTACCATGGTGGTCAGATGGTTAGCAGGAAAGGAGGAAAAGAATACCTTGGTGGGATGGTAGTGGAAGGGTTGCAGTTTGAGTTAGATGAGTGGTCGTTACAAGAAATTGTTGCAGCGCTGAAAGAAGTTGGATACACAGGCAATGCTAAAATCTGGTGGAACGAACCTGGAGTTGCATTGAAGGATGGTCTTAGGGAGTTGAAGTCTGATGGAGATGCAATGAGAATGGGTAAGTATGTAGTGGAACAAGAGATTAAACACTGCCATGTGTATGCAGTTAGTGGATGTAGACAAGGAAATGGGGTTGAGATAACCTCAATTGATGAAGACTATATACCCTCTGATGGTGAGTACAGTGCTAATGATTTAGTTGAAGTAGAAGTGGTAAGTCAATCAGAGTCTTCAAGCGAAGATAACAGATTTGATGACAGTGCGGACGATGGTGATCATGAGGATCATTTTGGCTTTAATGTTGAAAAAGAAAACCAACAAGGTCAGCATCCAAATGCCTTCGGAGGTAACAGTGGCTCATTAGGAACAGATGCTAATAATGTTGATGTGGGAGTTGGTGTTGAAAATAACACAGGAGGGGTGACTGAAGATGGAGCAGAAATTGATGTTGGTGATATTTCTTCGGGTTATGATACAGAGTCATTGGACAGCTATGATGGAGATTCTGATGAGCCCGTAAGAAGAAAGAGGTATCCTAGATATAATGAAGCTGACATGAGTGTTGATTATGAGTTTCGGCTGGGGACTGAGTTTAAATCTATTGCTGAGTTTAAGGAGGCTATCAAGGAACATGCATTGTTGAATGGACGGGACATTAGATATGTCAAGAACGATCAGGTTAGATGCAGAGTCAAATGCAAGGGTTTAGGGGAGAGTGTCCATGGATGGCATTTGCAAGTAAAGTAGGAAAATCTGGATGTGTTAGGCTGAAGACATTGAACAGTAAGCACACTTGTGGGAGGAACTACAGTGGCCGTCTTGCGTCCAGCAATTGGATTGCTAAAAAAATTACTAATAACATAAGTAGAGGAGAAGATATGAAGCTGGGGACTGTAATTCAAACTATTCAAGAAAAATACATGGCAAATATATCTGTGTGGAAAGCTTACTGGGCAAGAAGAAAGGCAAGGAAAGTGGTGCATGGGAAGGCAGTGCAGCAATATGGGAGGATCAGAGACTATTGTGCAGAGGTCTTAAGAGCAAACCCAGGATCGACATTGAAGCTGAAGTTGGATAGACCCTCTCCAACAATCCTACCAAGGTTTGTACGAATGTACATGTGTCTTGATGCTGTGAAGAAAGGATTCCTGGCTGCTTGTAGGCCTATTATTGGACTTGATGGTTGCCATCTGAAGGGTGATCATGGACAACAATTGTTGGTTGCTGTGGGTAGAGATCCCAATGATAACTATTTTCCCCTAGCAGTTGCAGCAGTAGAGGCAGAGACTAAGGATTCATGGGCCTGGTTCTTGGACTTGCTACTTCATGACATTGGAGAGTTGACAAATAAGAAATGGGTCTTTATGTCAGACCAACAAAAGGCAAGATATTAATTGTAGTTTTCTATGAACTCAGTTTTATTAATTTCTGTGAATTTTAATCTTACTTCAGCTGACCATTGACCACTTGGCAGGGGCTGCTTCAAGTATTTCATGAAATGCTTCCGGGAGTGGAGCAGCGGTTTTGCCTCCGACATCTCTATGCCAACTGTAAGAAGGCTTTTGGTGGGTGACGATTGGATTTTTGACGGTTTAGAATTTCACAAATGAAGTCTCGTTGCAAGTATAGTTTCTAAACCAACAATAATCCTTTCATACAAAAGATTGTTTGTCACAAGTAACAAACCCCTAAATTTATAAACCGAAGTATTGAACCTCGGGTCGTTCTCCCTAGGAATTGTAATGAAGTGTCTTGTTATTGGTTGTGAATTATATTTGGGGTTTTTAAGCTTTTGGACAAGAAATGTAAATGGCAAAGAAAATAAACTAACAACTAACAAAGCTCTTGGCAAGATATGAGAACTAGAAGTCCTATCCTAGTTATCCTTCTCAATTGTGATGAGAATTGTTCATTGCTACCACTTAGTTAACCCTTACTAAAGAAAGGAAAGTCAAGTGGATGAATTGACTTGAGCCACAAGTCCTAGCCAACTCCCAAGGAAAGACTAGCTTTAGTGCACTCCAAACTAATTAGCAATCTCTCCAATTATCAATCAACAAAGGAATTAGATAACTCAAGTGTCACTAATTACTCTACCTAGGCCAAGAGGAACAAAATCTACACTAAAACTAAAAGAGACATTTTAACAAACACATAGAGTGCAATAAAAGTAAACAACATAAATTGCAAGAATTAAAGAGAGATCTAACTACAAAGGCAAGAGATTAACAATGGAAAAGCAAAGAAGAACAATTATTATGAATTACCTCTTATTGAATTGAAAGAATGTAGAGGGAACAATACTAGATCTACAACAAAATGTAAGAACAACATAAAGGAAATTACAACAAAAGAGTAGAAGAAGATGAATCTAACAACAAAGAATTGAAATGTAGAAGTAGAAGAAGGCAAAGATTAAAACCTAATCCTAATCCTAATTCTAGAGAGAAGTGAGAGCTTCTCTCTCTAGAAACTAACTCTAACTACTAAACTAAACTAATGGTAACTAACTTGTAAAGTATGAAAAGTATGAAAGTATGAGAAGTATGTTGATTCTCCTTCAATCCTTGGCTTAAATAGCATCAGAAATGAGTTGGATTGGGCCCACAAGGCTTCTAAAATCGCTGGCCACATGTTGCTTTAAGTGAACTAGGTGGCAGCAACGGCGCGTGCGCGTACCGTGCGCGTGCGCGCCACCATACGTGTAGCAACTATGACAAATCTTATATCGTTTCGAAGCCCCGGATGTTAGCTTTCTAACCCAACTGGAACCGCATCATTTGGACCTCTGTAGCTCAAGTTATGGTCGTTTAAGTACGAAGAGGTCGGCTTGACAGCTTTCCGGTTCTTTCATTTCTTCATGAGTTCTCCAACTTTTCATGCTTCTTTCTTCATTCCCTTGATCCAATCTTTGCCTTCTAAATCTGAAATCACTTAGCAAACATATCAAGGCATCTAATGGAATCAAGGAGAATTAAATTTAGCTATTTTAAGTCCTAAAAAGCATGTTTTCACATCTAAGCACAAATAAGGGAGAATATACAAAACCATGCTATTTCATTGAATAAATGTGGGTAAAAGGTGATAAAATCCCCTAAATTCAATACAAGATAAACCGTCAAATTGGAGTTTGTCAGTGGGGGAACAGTTTTAAGGGACTTGATACTTTCTACTGCTAAGGCAACTTATATGGAGGAGTGGAATAGAAGGATGGATCGTTTGAAAGAGGTAAATAAAGAGTGTTATGACAAGTTGGCAGCCCTGGATCCTAAGGTATGGACTAAATCTCACTTCACTCCATATGCCAAGAGTGATATGCTAATGAACAACATATCTGAGGCTTTTAATGGACGAATTCTGGAAGCTCGTGACAAGCCCATTTTGACAATGTTTGAATGGATTAGATGTTATTGGATGGGGAGGTTTGCTGAGAAGAAGAAAAAGGGAGCTAAGTTCATGGGAAAAATACTGCCTAAGCCTAGAAAGAGGTTAGACATCATATGTAGAAAGTCCATGGAATGGCAACCTAGGTGGGCTGGGGATTTAAAGTATGAGGTTTCACATAAAAATAGGATGATTCAAGAGAGGTTTGTGGTGGATTTACTGGCCGGTTCATGTAGTTGTAGGTTCTGGGGGTTGGCTGGCATGCCTTGTATGCATGCTTGTTCTGCAATATTCATGAAAGGAGACAACCCTGAGGACTACTGCAGTAACTATTACACACCAGCAGCATATATGGCATGCTATGGGACAACACTCAATCCAATTAATGGTGAAAATATGTGGCCAAAGGTCGAACTTGAGACAATTAGACCTCCAATCTTCAGAGTCAAGCCTGGAAGACCTAGGAGAGTAAGAATTAGAGAGCACGATGAGGATAGATCACAAACAAAACTAAGAAGGAGTGGAACATCAGTTACCTGCAGCAACTGTGGCCAATATGGACACAATAGGAGACATTGTCCCAATCCAGACATAACAGGTATCTACCTTTATTTCTTGGCTTCCTCATAGTTTGGTAGTCTTGTACTCTATCACTAATCATGTGTGTTCTTCTCTTCAGGAAATAACCCTGGATCTGAAACTGCTGCTCCTCAGGGTAGTGCCCCTGCTCCTGCTACTGTTGCAACCTCCACCACTAGATCTGCTAGTGTTAGCCAAAGAGGAAGGGGAAGGGGACGTGGTAGAGGAGGATCCAGGCCTGGAAAATCTAGAGATGCTACTCCTTCTGCACCACCAGTGACTGCTCCGGCTCCACCACTGCCTCCACTAGTGAATGCACTAGATCCACCACTACCTCCACCAGTGACTGCACCAGCTCCACCACTGCCTCCACCAGTGACTGCACCAGCTCCACCATTACCTCCACCAGACCCAACAACTTTCACAGCTCCACCAGTGCCTCTTCCAGCAGATCCACCACAACCTGCACCAGCTCCAACAAGGTCCACAGCTCCACCACTACCTAAGACAAAAATTTTTGGTGTGAGGCGCAGTGGGAGACTTAAGATAGGTGTGAGGAAGGCAAAATCTGGACCAATTGAAACCGTAGACCTCACAGAAGATTAGTTTTTTTAAGTAATTAGGACTTGGTGGTATTAGTTTTTTGGCTGTGACTGTGAACTTTATTGTATCCTATGTCCATGTACTGTCAGTGGATTATGAACCACTTTTGTTTTGTTTTGTTGCTTTTGTTATATTGGGCATGTGGCTAGCTGTTTTGGAGGGACCACATTGACTATTAATTAATATGAATGTTAACTACTTTACTCTATATTATGTCTACTAGAGCTTTCTGCTATGGGACCAAATGAATGCAAATAATTTTTCAGATTCACTTGTCATTGATAAAAAATAGATGATTACATTCAACACTAAACACTATTCAAATGCACTGCAAGCACAATTTTTCTCCTATCTCATCAAACTTAGTTAAACCAATACACTGCAAATATTACAACCAAAACACTGCAGATACATTTTTTCTCCTATCTCATCAAACTTAGTTAAACCAATACACTGCAAATATTACAACCAACACACAACTCAATATCATCTTCTGCAATTGTTTCTGCTTCTTCATGTCACTCTCTACTCTGCCATTTTGTTGTTGTAGCAATGTAAAATCAGAACGCAATCTTCCTAGACTTGCTTCCATGCGTCCTATCTCTATATGTAATCTATCTATCTTTCTTTCTTGTGCCTTTAGTAGTGCAGCATTCATACATTCATACAACCTTATAAAATCTCCACCATGCTTTGAGCATCCCTCCGTTTGAGATCTGTGTTGGGTGCATTGAGATTGAGCCCCAGCCATGTCTTCTTCATCAATCCATTCAAAAAACTTGCATCTTCTAGTGGGACAGGATATAAATCTTCTATTTGGGTTCATCACAGTACTGGAGGTTCGGAGTTTCAGCAGATCTCCACAAAAGCAGTGAGTCCTTCTCCCCTTTCCCATCACCTCTTCCTCTCTATCAATCCACTCAAAAAAATTACACTTTGGTAATTTACAACAAGCAACAAATCTCCTACCTGGGCTGTTCATTGACGACGACGAGAGCACCACCATCTCTTCCCCACAGAAGCATCGATGTCTTCTCTTGTTCATACTCCTAGATGTTGAGCTTCCTTCGGACAACTGGGTTGACTCCATCACAGCTCGAAGAAACCCTTCTTCACCCCTAACAAAGGGATACAGATACTGGAGGAACGCTGTGAGAGATCGTCATCTTCTCTTTCACTCTGACTCTTAAGAACGTTATGAGATAAGGGCATTCTGGTAAAATAACAACATTTAACGTCTCTATTCACGCTAAACGTTAGTGGGGACCCAATTACAAATTTTAATTTACTTCAGGGACCCAATTACAAACTTTTAAACTGTATGGACCAATTTGTAATTTCACTGAAAGTGTAGGGACCAATTTGCAATTTGCAATTTTATCTACTCCTCACATTATCTTTTCTATCTTCTTTTACTTTTTTTAATTACTCTTTTTACTTTATTTTTAATTGTTTATTTTACTTTTACTTCTCATATATAGATTTACTATAATTCATCAAGGTTCTTTTTTAATTTAAGTGATTTTTTAAGTTATATTATACCATTGATGTTTTTATTTTGTTTAGTGTGTTTTTTTTAGTCTGTGTTTAATATAATAATCTGTAAATATCTATTCTATTATATAAAAATTAAATTTTTGCACTTAATGATAAAACTGTTGTGGCATATTTTTTATGGTGTTTTTTTATTTATTTCTTTTAACTCATTAAATTTAATTTATTATAATAAATTAATGATATTAACTCATTAATTTGATTAATTATTTAAATATCATATAATTTATTATAATTTCTATCAATCAATTAATTATAATTCAAATTAAATGATTATTTTATTACGAAATCATTTTTTTAATCTATTTATAGGCAATACATATATTAATTATAATCGTAAATTAAGTTATTTTACATTAAATGACTTATATAATACTCATCTCATTTATTATCATAAATGTTGAATTAAATAAGTCATTATTATTTTTTATTTAAAATTAAATGAGAATAAAACCAAAGATACTATTTTATTTGGCATTTCGGGTTTAATGGGTGTCACACTCAGATATAAATAGTGACTTCCGATTTTTGGTCTCCAATACATCAAAACCATCTCCTTAACTCTTTTTCCATAAGAGGAATTGCGATTCAACTCTATCAGGGATACAGAAGGCTTTCAAAGAACAATGGAATGGTCTGAATTTCCACAAATTCTAAATGTTTGAACTTACGATGTTGTTTCAATTGGTTGTCGTTACAAGAATGACTCTAATCTATACGTGTCTAAGGATTAGAATATATTAAATATTATTTAAGTAATATATTTCTAATATTGGTATTTGATTAAATTAGTTTTAGAAAAATTTAAATTGTTGACTCAATTTATATATTACGACTATTTTTTTTGAATATATTATTTTTATATTTTTTAATATAAAATTTCTTTTTTTTCTAATTTTTAAGTTTATTTTCTTTCTTGGATATATGTATCACTTTTTTTCCTTTTTATATTTCATATTAGTAATGTAATTATTAAGAAAAATATATTTAAAAAAATAAATATTAAAACATCACTATTTTAAAAAAAGAAAGATACGTGGAAAAAAAAATAAAAAATTAAAACATCACTATTAGAAAAAAAACTGTTAATATGCGTTTGAATGGGGTCGGAATTGACGAATATATATGGATATAAAAAATAAAAAATTATTGCACGATTTTAGAATAAAAAATAATCATATATATATAACGAAATAATTATAATAAAAAATTAATATATATAATTTAAATATTTTTAATAATCAGTAACATAGAATTTAACAAAATATAATTCATATATTTTTTTATTTATGTATATGTATAGAATTATTTATGTATATGTATATATATTAAGAAGAACTACCGTAATATATATATAGAATTATTTAACAAAATTTATATAAGGTTATGAAAAGTCCTATCTAAATTTGACAAGAATAAGACGATTTATATAGAAATGGTTCTCATGGATAATAAGATAAGTTGATTATTTTTCATGATTCTTTCAAGTGATGCTAGGTCCATTTTATAAATATTTTTTGTTCATATTTTAAGTTTATTTGATAAGTAAACCCTTGCACGAATAAAAATAGTGCGATTTTATAGATTTATAAGTGCTAATAGCCTTTATATTTAATTTATTTTATAGTGTGATAATAGCCAATATATTTGTTGGTGGATTTAACTATTACCAACAAATATATATAGGTAAAATTAATCAAATTATTATAAAATAAATTGGTAAAAAAATTTTAATTGTAATTTATTATGTTATTTATTTATTTTTCCTTAATTTAATACTTTTAATTCATTTTTTTTCAATTAAATGTTATTGGACTCTTGACTGAAAAAGAAGAGCTTATATATATCATGATCAAAAATAGGAAGAAGTGACCATTATATTGTGGTTGATCTTCATGATTTGGAGTATGTGAAATTTTAATATTTCACAATAAGATTTTATTTTGTAACAATTATCTATACATATGCAAAATATTTTATCTTTTTCATTATATATTACTACTTATTTCACTTAATTCTTGCTTTTATTTAGAAATGAAAAAAAATAAGCTACACACTTTGAGATCAATTTACAACTCAATTATTTAATTATTTATGTGATCACCAAACAACTGAATACATATTTATTCTCTAATTTGCAAAATTTAATAAAGACATTAGCATGGGAATCATATTGATTTAACTTTTTATTTAACATATTTGTTTATGTTATATTGGTAATCATATTATATCTATTTACGAATATATCTTTTTAGAAAATACTCTTAGTATTAGCATATATAGTGTATTAAATAAATATTTGTAGTTTTAAATTATTTATTATTTATTAGAGAATTTTGTGCATTAGAATTCTCTAATAATTTGTTATTCATTTTAAGCTGATTTTGATATGTTTTTATTTCACGGTAAAACAACATATAAAAATTTGTTGGTAGAAAGTATTACCAGGTTATTTATGGTTACATTAAGTATATATGTTTGATTTATTAAAAAAAATAAATTACTAAAACTGATTAATAATTATTTTAGAGTTGATATACTTAACACTAGATTAAAAAAACGAACAATGTATAACATGTTACTTTTTTATTAGTCAAATAAATTTATTCTAATTATATTACAATTAGCTCAAGAATAATGCATGATTATATTAATTTAAGAAAATATTTTCATTATAATTATATCAAATCAATATTTAATGCGTTATTAAATTACTTATTAATAATCGATATTTTTAATCATTCTAATTATACCAATTGATATAGTTCTAATTCTTATTCAAGTGCAATAATTTTATTAGGAGATAGTTGATGCACACATTAATAGTGACCTATTTAATTGATATCAATTAGTGGATAATAATAATAATAATAATAATAATAATAATAATAATAATAATAATAATAATGTCTATATGGTACATGCATTATATTTTAAAAAAGTAGAATATATTTTAAAAAAATTAGGGTATCAATAATCAATTGTGATTAATATCAATATTAATAATTAATTCTTATAATTATTTTTATACTACTAAAAGCTACATATAGTATTTTTTTGTAGAATAAAAAAGGTTGTGATTCATAATATTTTCGTAAAGTTATATCGTATGGACACAAGATTAATTAGATAACAAATTGAATTTTGATTAATATTTTTTATTTTCTACTCATATTTTTCATTAATTATTTTACTTTTTATATTTACAGTAAATATTGAATATAAAAAAGAAAAAAATAATATTGAATGTTATCTATTTTATTTATTTAGAGTCATAATTAAATTTGATATAATTATAATAAGTATCTAGAATAATAATAACACGATACTATAATTTTAAGTTGTATAATATAATAAAAAAATGTAGCAATTTATGTATGCTTCCTATATAGCAATAATATATATATATATATATATATATATATATATATATATATATATATATATATATATCCTCTTTTAGCTCTTTCCTAAAAATATTGGCATATAATTAATGTCGATAACATATATATTAAGTAAGTATCTCTATTGAATTAATCATAAATGTTAATAAAATATAATGGCATAAATTTACCTAATTGTAGCAACTAGCAAGTATTTCCATTGAAATGATTCTCATGAATAATAAGGTAAGTTGATTATTTTCCATGATTCTTTCAAGTGATCCTAGTTCCATTTTATAAATATTTTTTGTTCATATTTTAAATTTATTTGATAAACAAATCCTTGCATAAATCAAAGATCGTGTGATTTTATAGATTTATAAGTGCTAATAGTCTTTATATTTAATTTGTTTTATAGTGTGATAATAGCCAATATATTTGTTGGTGGATTTAACTATCTCTATATTATTTATGATCACATTCAGTATATATGTATAATCTATTGAAGAAAGTAGATTATTAAAATTGATTAATAATTATTTTAGAATTAATCCAATTAACACTAACTAAAAAAATGCATAATATATTATTTTTTTATTAATTAAATTATTATCATTCAAATTAATTTAAAAAAATAATTTAAAATTATAATTTTAATCTTATCACGTGCATGGCACGGATAATTACACTTGATAGTGATTTATTTGTCAGTAATTTAACAATTCGAAAAATTATTAGTGATTTACTCTAAAATTATTTAAAAATTTCAAGTTTTAGCCTGTTAAGGTATTCTTATCAAACCCCTTTTAATTAAAAAAAAAAAAATGCAAAAGAAACAAAGAAGAAAACTCCCTCTAAATTCCATCCATGTATCTGCTTTCTATTCCACCGTTTCAGAGGCAGCTGCCATTTTGAATGGAATGCTCTACCGTTACTGACAAACTACAGATTTTCTGCTTCCCCATTTAATTATTATTAGAAATTAATTACAATTATTTTATTGTTGTCATTAACTACCTTTGTTTCTTTGCTTCTACACGCTTAAATAAAATAAATCTCGTCTATTCTCTTCTAGCCTCCATATATTATTTCGTTGAGTTGGCCTCAATCAGAGGTATTTGATTTGACTACCTCTTTTTGCTGGCTTTTCAATTTCATTTTGTTTGTTACTCTCTTGTTTTTTCTTCTAGCTGCTATATACTTATGTAGTTGTGGTGTTGTGCTATTTATTTATTTATTTTAAAAAAAAAAAGTCACTGCAGATTTTATTTTTTGGGTAATGTTTGAAGGCTTGAAGCCACTTCAGTTCATAGAGCTGAAATGGCTACATCAAGTTAGGGTCTTATTTTTTTTTTACCCCTATTCTCTGCATCAGGCTACTGTTTCATTACGTTGGGTTCTGTAAATTTTCTACAAATGGTGCTATTCGGTTTTGAATTTTATAAAATGCTTTGAATGAAAAGAAAAAAGAAGAAGGAGGAGAAACAAATGAAATTGGGGTTTCCATGGTGTTTCAAGAACAGTGGGGGAATCTTGCCCATGATAACGGAGGTACAGGATTTCTTCTTCTTCTTCTTCTTCTTCTTCTTCTTCTTCTTCTTCTTCTTCTTCTTCTTCTTCTTCTTCTTCTTCTTCTTCTTCTTTGATTTTATTTTATGAAAAATCTAAGGTTCATTTTTATAAAATTTGTGTTTTAAATGTTTTCTTCTTCTTGTTCTTCTTCTTTTATTTTTTTAATGAAAAACTAAGGTTTATTCTTTCATTCTTATAAAATTTGTGTTTTAAATGTTTTCAAATTAATGAGATTGCTGAATATATTAAGTGTGTTTGTTTCCTTGGTTTGTATAGAAGTCTATGTTCTTTGACAAGCTGGAAAACTTTTCGAGCTCTTGCTTGTTCATATTTATTTCCTCTTTATAATGCCTGCAATTCATGGCTGCAGATAAATTCGCTGCAATTTTCAACCTAACGTTAGATACTTAGATTGTTGGACCCATTGATGGATAAGAAGAGATGGTTATGGAAACATAACTCTTCCGAGAAGGGTCCTGGCGAAACCGATAGCTCAGGATCAGCATCATCTCATTCTGAGGTTTGTGTTTAGAGTTTGGTTCCTTTTTGATGTCTCATAAGCTGATTACAATGTTTAGATTCCTATTTGGTTCCTTTCTTGTATGGTAAACTTGAGATTCCTTGCTTGTTACCTTATTGCATGAGTTTAATCATTCCACTTAGTGGAATGCTAACAGAGCTTTTCAGTGGTTGTGCTTTTCTGTCTCTTGTTTTGTGTAACCTCATGTGACAAAAAGTGATTCCTTCAAGAAAGTTTTTGAACTAAAGCCCGGTGGCACAACTAATTGTTCCCTTTAAATTTATGCTTTAAGTGTAGCCATGGGGAAATAAATTAACTCAAGGTGATGATTTTTTGGCTTTCTGTAGTTCTGTTCCTAACTCCCAAGCTCAAAAGATAAAAATTACATATAATTAACCAAATTGATCCATAAGGAATTTCAGATTAGACATTTTGGTCCCCAACAAATTTTTATTCTTTGAAAGTCCTCATGAATTACTTTTGTCGGACAGATTGGTCTGTGTCATTTTGAATTGAAGTGTATTTTTTGAGGACCTGATTGTCTTATAATAATATTTGTTAGGAACTTATTTGTCTAATATGCATATTGAAAAATTGATTCAAAGCGATTCTGGGACTAATCTGTCCAATGAGAGGAATCCTCAGGGTCCTTTAAAAAATAAAAATTTGTTGAAGACTAAAGTGTCTAATCTAAAATTCTTTGGGACCAAATTGGGTGTTTACTTTAAAATTATTTATTGAGTAAAGTGACAATTAGATCCTCGAAGATTTCGACCTAGAACTAATTAGTCCTTGAAGATAAAAAAATTACCAATTAGGTCTTCCACGATAGTAAATGGCGGACATGTATGTTCTTTCGTGAATGGATAGTGCAAAACGAAACGGAGTTGCCCATGTATTTCATTATCTATAGTGGTGCATGTCCTGTTGCTGTCACATGAGCATGAAAAGTTTTGGACAGTAAAACATTCATTATCTTTTGAATTTCCATATATAACCTTTATCAACTGCTCTTTATATATCACGAATCCTACTAAAATTGGTGAAGTTTCTCTCCAAAAATCATTATCTACATAACAATTTTTCATAAATAGACACGTCACAGTAGTTAACGGTACATATAAGCACCACCGTTAAGTTTTACGTGATGAATTGATAGAAGGACATAACGTGTCTACCGTTTACTATCGTGGAGGACGAAACTGGTACGGTTTTTTCTTCGGGGGCTAATTAGTCTTGAGTTGAAATCTTCAGGTACCTAATTGTTTATTTCATTTTTAATTTTGACATGATTTGTTTGAATAAATCACTTGAAGGCATCGCTCATTGATGATTCAGGTTTGATGTAGCCATGCTCACTTATTTGAAACTATGTTCTCATTTTGCAGCCAGTATATATAGTAGCCAGTATATAGCCCCATTTTGATATATGTTGAGTTCATTGAATATGCTCTATACTATCATATAATTTATTTATGCCTTTCATCTACTATGAGTAGATTTTTATCATGATTGTTTCGGGCATGTAATGCCATCTTGATATATTAAATTAAACTAAATTCACATAGAGAATAAAGTTTGTTTAAATTTTTTTCCTTTATTCTGGTAATTCTAATAATTTTGCATTGTTGAAAGCAGGAAGGATCGAAGGAATCTCCAAATGGAAGTAGCCTGTCCCCTGCTGTCACCTCAAAAACCGCCGCCTGGGCAAATGATGCAAATTGTTCATTTTCTAATGAACAATTGCCTGTAGAAACTTCAAAACCTCTATCTACTGCAGGTATGATGAACGATGGTTTGCTAGAGAAAGATGAACATGGAGAAAATGAAAATATAAAAAATGTAGAGGAAGGTTATCTTATGTCGAAGAAGCTATCTGCAGCACTCGTCAATGTCAATACCAAAGAAGATTTGGTTAAGCAGCATGCGAAAGTTGCTGAAGAAGCCATTGCAGGTACAATTAGTGATAAGTAGATATTCCTCTATTACATTGGAGTAATTTTATAAATAACAGATGAATATAAAATATTGTTCGATTACCATTCCATCCTTGGCTTTTAGATATGCATTGTTGTATGCCTTGTGCCTACAAAACAATTCAGCAGCTGCTAAATTAGCAGCAAATTTAACAATAATTCCCTCTTCACGTTGGAGGATTAGGATTGAAGGACTTTTCGGAATCAAGGTTAAATTTCAATCGGAATGGTATATAGATTAAGCGGCACATGTAAAGACTTACATGTAGACACCAATAAAAAAAAAAATTTCCTATTATTGTTTCTTGGTATTCCCTCTCTTCTCTTCCTCCTGCTTTTGGATTCTCTTTTAATTTGATTTTTTTTAGGCTGGGAAAAGGCTGAAAATGAAGTGTCATTTTTGAAGAAGCAACTTGAAGCAGCAACTCACAAGAGTTCCACTCTTGAAGATCGAGTCACCCATCTTGATGGTGCACTTAAGGAGTGTGTTAGGCAGCTAAGACAGACAAGAGAAAAGCAGGAAGAGAATATAGGTGATGCAATAGAACAGCGGACTTGTGACTTGGAATTGGCCAAAATTAAACTTCAGAGAAGAGTTTCTGAGCTCCAGAGCAAATTAGAGGCTTGTAATGCCAAATCTTCTGTTGATCTTGAATTGTGTCACAAGGTTGAGCTTTTGGAGAAAGAGAACATGGCTCTCCGGCAGGAACTCTTGGCTCAATCGGAAGAGCTGGAAATGAGGACAATTGAGAGAGATTTAAGTACTCAAGCTGCTGAGACAGCTAGCAAGCAACACTTAGAAAGCATCAAGAAAATAGCCAAGCTGGAGGCTGAGTGCCGGAGACTGAAGAGCATTGCTTCAAGAGCTTCTGTAGTTAATGATCATAAATCTGCTGTTTCATCCTCATTTTGTGTTGAGTCTTTCACAGACAGTCAATCAGACAGTGGGGAGCAACTTAATGCAGTTGAGATTGATACCCACAAGACAACCTGCTCAGACCCGAACAAGTGTGAGCCGAGTTGTTCTGATTCATGGGCATCTGCATTAATAGTCGAGCTTGATCAGTTTAAGAATGAAATGTCCCGACAAACTCCAACCAATTCTGTTAAACTTGATCTCATGGATGATTTTCTTGAAATGGAACGACTTGTTGCATTGCCTGAGACCAAGAATGAAAGCCATGTCCAGGAGTCAGTTGTTGACAATCACTGCATTATTGAAAAAAGCTCTCCCGGAGCACAGTTTGAGATCATGAATAAACAAATGGATGAACTAAGAGAGAAGTTAGAGAAGGTTGAATTGGAAAAAGCTGAACTAGAGATGGCTTTGATGAAAAGTGAAGAGTCTATTAAGGAGTCGCAGCGTCAGATGAGTTACACAGAAAAGAAAGTGGAGGAGTTGCAAGAGGAACTTGAAAATGCCTACAAATCAAAAGAAATGATAGAAAATTACCTGATTAGCATGGAGGCAGAAGCTCAAACATTATCAGCAAAGGTTGATGTATTAGAAGCAGAGGTAGATAAGGAGAGGGCCGCGTCGGAAGAAATTGCGATGAAGTGTAAGGTGTTGGAACAAGAGCTACAAACCAAATTTGCAGAGGTTGACGTATTAGAAGCAGAGGTTAATAAGGAGAGGATTGCATCTGATAAAATGGTGACCAAGTGTAAGGATTTGGAGGAAAAGTTAAAATCTAAATCTGCAGATGTTGACATATTAGAAGCAGAGGTTAATAAGGAGAGGGTTGCTTCAGATAAAATCATGACCAAGTGTAAGGACTTGGAGGAAGAGCTAAAATCCAAATCTGCAAAGCTTGACTTATTAGAAGCAGAGGTAGATAACGAAAGAGCTGTGTCGGAAGAAATTGCAATGAAATTTAAGGATTTGAAGGAAGAGCTAGAAAGCAAGAAGCAGGAAGAGATACTTAGATCAACAAGTAGCTTTTATGCAGAAAAGAAGATAAAGCAGGTTGGTCATCATTACTACTCTTAATTTTCTATTATCTAAAAATAGCTGGTGAACCTCGGAGGTGCCACAACCGTAAGGTTATTGCATCTTGAGGTCAACTACCCTCTCCAAACCTCACAAGGTTGGTGGGGAGGCTTGTGCACTCGGCACATTGTTTAATTTTTGCTAACGGAGGAGCCAAAAGTGGAAAAATTGAAGAGCTTAATTCATTCAATGGATTAGAAACTTAAACTTTTCATTTTCTTTATAAAATATTCCACTTTAGCTCCATAACAAGTTCTATGGACACTCCCTAGCAAAACTTTTACATAACTTGGAGGAAGTAGTTATATATATATATATATATATATATGCGAGTAAGTTCTTGAACACTAACTCATAATAAAATCACTTTTATTGTGAATATGTGTAAGTTTGAGGTGATGGAATGGTGTCTATCTAAGACTTTCAAATTCTGGCCAACTCATATAATGTATATGATCTCTGCTATGTCAGGAGGATCTAGCTCTGGCTGCCGGAAAGCTTGCGGAGTGCCAGAAAACAATAGCTTCCCTGGGGAACCAGTTAAAATCCCTAGCTACACTGGAAGATTTCTTTATTGACACTGCTAGCATTCCAGCAAGTCCGTCGCTTGTTGCTCAAGCCAGTGGCGAGTTATGGAAGCTGCATTCGAACGACACATTTTCACCGAAAAGAGATTCCAATATTTCAGGGTTGGCTGTTGGGAGCTCTGGCCAATCCTTAAACAAAAACGAAGAAAGCTTGCAGCCTTTGTCATCTTCATCAACTTCTTTGGCTGCCCTCACACCAAACCATGTCGGTTCTGAGAAGAGTCGAAATGGTTTTGCAAAATTTTTCTCTAGAACAAAGAGTGGGATCAGATTGGAAATTTAGTTAGTGAAGATACAGTGACTTAACTGACAACTGTAGTGCAAGTCATTCTTTTCTAATGTTGTAAGAGATTGGTCTTCTAATTCAAAGAGCAGATTTAACAACACTAAATTCTTACCAAAAATACATGGCGAGTGCTATGGTGTAGATAGAAAATTTCTTCTACACCTATAGATGACACTTGTCGAGAGTTGAGATTGGTTTTGTGCTATGTTTAAACATGATATATAGGAGACAATTTCCGGACATATAAAAAGTTAAAAAGCGAATTCTCCCGTGCCTTTAGTTTGCTGCCGAAGTTGCCGAAAAATAAAAAATGGGGACCAGCAGTTAATTTATTAACGGGATAGCGTTATTAGCCTTGTAGTAGATTGTTATTTTTTAAAAGTGGTAACTCTTCACAAAAAAAAGTGTCACCCAATGGAAAAAAGTAAATTAGAAGATTTAAAAGTAAAATCACCACTAAAATTATGAATATTGAAGAAAAATTAGAAGAAGTTACAATGCTTTTTAAACAATTAAAAATGGCTCAAGAAAATAATATTATAGAACAGGAATTTTAAATAGAAGAAGAATTAGTAAATTCTGAAAATATAGAAAATGAAGAACATATCTTAGATTATTCAAGTGACGAAGAACCAGCAATTCCAATACAAGTTAAAAATGAAGCTGGAACATCTAAGGATAATCAATCTCAATTTAAATGGGAAATAGGTTTTGATAATTATGCTTTTAAAAAAGGGTTTATAAATAAAGATTCAAAATATACAAAAATACCGTCAAAATACGTTCCTAAAATCCAGGAAATGGAAGGAGAAAGAATGCTCGATTTAGACTGCAAAAAGAACGAAAAAGAAATTTTCGAAAACTGGTTGAATTCCTTCTTATTAGAAGCCTTTACTAATCCAAAACTTAGTGAATTGTCTGGAAGGGACATTTGGAATTATATAGGGTTTCATACTAAAGGAACTATAAGAGATTATATGACATCAATAGAAAACCAAATAATAGAAGAATTAGAAACAAAAACAACAGCTTATGATAAGATATATTATAATGATGATTCTATATAAAGAATTTTTGGAAAAAATATTATAGATCATAGACAAGAAGTCTATAATAAAGAATATCAAGAAGCAAAAAACCATTTAGCTAATATTCAGATATATGATTTATGTAATGTGGTCTTATATGTGAATATAGAATACATTATTACAAATTAAAAGAAAAGATAAAAATCATTATCTTAGTATGTACATAACAAAACTTCCATATCCTGCTAATGAATTTATAATGGAAAGATTTATAAGAGAAATAAATAGAGGAACAATTGAAAATAATTTTGGTGGAGCAACCTCTGCAATAAGAGAGGAAATAAAAGAACGTTGTATGCTAGAAGCAACTCAAAAAAGATTTGCAAATATAATCAGAATTTGCTGTCAGGATAATGAGGAGATACCTCAAAAATATGGTCTTAATAAAAATTTTTCAAAGAAAAAGAAAATATCAATTTAGAAAAAGAAAATACTATCCAAATTGGAGAAAAAAGATATTTTAGAAAAGAAAATAACAATAAAAACAAAAGACAAAGAAATAACTATTGCCCGAATAAAAAAAAAATTGTAAATGTTGGTATTACCAAGAAGAAGGACACTACGCAAATGAATGCCGAAAAAGAAAGATAAAAAAGGATCTTACTAAACAAATAGAAATTGCTAAGTCTTGTTAATGGAACCATTAGAAGAATCTGATGAAACTTAGACTATATTTTGAATATGTCTCGAAACAGACTCAGAGACTGAGTAATAATGCTACATTTATTACTATAAAAATAACAGAAAGTTTATAAATGCTTTCATAGATTCTGGGGCAACACAATGCTTTGCTAGTTCAAATATAAAACTTGATTGGGAAAAATTAAAGAAACCATTAAGAGTTAGAATAACTGACAAATCAATACATAAAATTGACCAAAAGCAGAGATTGTTGAAATTTTATTCAAAATTATAGATTCATTGTTCCATCTATATATATGTTAGATTCTGGAATGGATTTTATCATAGGAAATAACTTTTTAAAGCTATATCATCATTCATTCAAGAATTAACCTATATAGTTTAAAAGCTCCACACGATTCTTCAATAAACCAAAAATCAAAACGTATAAAATACCAACTACTATAGATAAGATCTTAAAATTTAAAATATTTTCTATATTAGAAGCATGTTATTTAAATCTATACTTTCAGATAAATATTCCAAAAAATAATCTTGAAATAAGATAGAAGAACTCTTGAATGAAATTTGTGCTGAACATCCTTTAGATTAAAATACAAATAACGAATTAGTAAGCATTAAATTAAAAGATCCCACAAAAGAGATAAATGTTCCAAATAAAATTCCTTATTCCGCAAGAGATAGAGAAGAGTTCTCATTAGAATGTAAAGATCTTTTAGAAAAAGAAATTATAAGATTAAGTAAAAGTCCTCATGCGGCTCCAGCTTTTTACGTTGAAAACAATAATGAAATTAAAAGGGGAAACGAAGAATGGTAATAAACTATAAAAATGAATGAAGCAACTATTGGTGATGCTCATAAACTTCCAAGAAAAGATTCTATTTTAGAAAAATCAAAGGAGCAACTTGGTTTTCATCTCTTGATGCAAAATCAGGATATTGGCAACTTCGTTTAGACGAAGAAACAAAGAAATTAACCGCTTTTACTTGCCCAACAAAAGAATCAACAAGTGTGTTGCTTTATGAATGGAATGTATTACCATTCGGATTAAAGCAAGCCCCAGGTATTTATCAAAGATTTATGGAAGAAAATCTAAAAGAGTTAAATGAATTTGTTTTAGTATACATTGATGATATACTAATTTTTACAAAACAGGATAAAGAAGATCATCTTCAAAAATTATTAATAGTTTTAGAAAGATGTAAACAGAAAGGATTAGTTCTTAGCAAAAAGAAAGCAAGAATAGCAAAACAAGAAATAGAGTTTCTTGGATTAATTCTATCCACTCAAGGAAAGCTAAAACTTCAACCAAATGTTCTAGAAAAGGTAAATTTATTTCCTAACAGAATAGAAGATAGAAAACAATTACAAAGATTTTTAGGGTGTAAAAAATTATATTTCGGATCAAGGATTTTTAAAGAATATAACAGAATACACTAAAAGCTTATTTCCAAAAATAAGTACTAAAAAGAATGGAAATGGGATGAAAAAGATAGTATACAAATTCAAAGAATTAAAGAATTATGTGAAAAACTTCCAGAACTTTATATTCCAGAAGAAAATGACTACTTAATAGTAGAAACAGATGCTTCAGACATAACCTGGTCAGGATGTCTAAAAGCCAAGAAAGCTATAAAAAGTTTGGAATAAGAAAAAGAATCACTAGATTCTAAATATCCCCCAAAGGAATTACTTTGCAGGTATATTTTCAGAGACTTTTACTCCAACAGAACAGAGATATACCACTCATGAAAAGGAAGCTCTAGCAGCAATTAAATCTCTTAAGAAATGGAAAATTGATTTACTACCTAGAGAATTTACATTAAGGACAGATTCAAGTTACCTAACAGGTTTTATACGATATAACTTAAAAGTTGATTATAATCATGGACGATTGGTAAGATGGCAATTATTTTTGTTACAATATCCAATAAAAATTGAATACATTAAGGGTGACAAAAATGTTATTGCAGATACATTAACAAGAGAATGGAGTTCGTCTACAACGCATTAGATCAAGAAATTCAAAAATACGAACAAGAACTCAAAAAATGCAAGCATTGTCAGCAAATAAGGACACAGATCCAATCCCTCAAGAAGGCCATCGAAGCAATGAAATCAACACAACAACCGAAACCATCAGAGTTCAGCCAGCTAAGCGTGGTGGACAAATCAGGTGAAGAAAAAATCCCAGAAAATAAAACAATTGCTAAAATTATCAAAAAATCCACCAAAGATAAAAAATATTATGTAATTTATAATGGTCCCATGAAAGGAGTATATGATGCCTGGGAAAAAGTAGCACCATTTACACATCAATCAAGGATAATTCATAAAGGAGGGTTTTTAACACTGGAAGAAGCAAAAGAATCCTTCTTCAGGGAATATGAAGCTCTTCATCCAGAGCAAACCCTAAAAAGAGCAGATAAAGCTCCAATTCAAACCCGGAGAACAGGGATAATAAGAAACATTTCTACAAGGGCTGAAATCAAGGAAAAGAAAAGGGTCTGTAGATCAAACTCAGAGAAACCCTTAACATAGTCCTGAATTGGACTGAAGAAAAAAGGGCAATCTTGGGATATTATCCTATTGTCAAAGAACAGCTAACAAAGCTGGTTATATTTCCAGATGCTTTTCCATCTGACACCTATCAGTTTTTCCAGTATGGATTAATTGATACAATTTTAATTTTTAATGATTTGAAAATTATTAGTGAGTTTCCTGCAGAATTCGTTGATGCAGTAAAGAGATTTAAAAATATGATTGACAACGTAAATCCAAAGGATATATCCCTAAAATTTACGAATAGTCAACCTATTTTTAATGAAGAAGAAGAATGCTTGGTTCCAGCACATCAAGTAATTTTCATGTCCGTCTTCTGTAAGACCCAGAATCTTTGAAAAGTCTTATTATGATCAAGTCTCAAATCCTACAGTTATTTATAGCCTTAATTTCAAAGATTATTTTATTATAGATAATTAAGGCAAGTTTTGATTTATTAGATTTGGGATGAGTTATGATTTATCCAATTTTAATATTATTGGATATTTTCTATGTTTAAAGTATAAAGTTGATAGTTGAAATATAAGGATTTTATATGATTTGGATTGGATAACTACTATTTTAAATATTATTACTGCTATTTTGAAAAATGAAGAAATTAAGTATATTATTTTTAATTTTTGGATTTGGGCATTTTATGGAAAATAATTTGTGAAATTGATGAGCAAATAGTATTTTCTATGTACAAAGTGTTGGATTTAATTTGGGTTTCAATTACATATTATTCCCAATTCATGTGAAATTACTATATTGCCCTAACCCTAATTTTCAAAAATGAAACCCTAACCTTGGAAACCCTAACCGACCCGGTTTCCCCCAACTGCTGCCGCCCTCTCTTCTAACACAGCAGCAACACTTCTCTTTCCTCAACCCAACACTCAACAGCAGCAGATCTTCCCCTTTCCCAACAGCTTGCAACATGGCTTCCAATTGCCGTGAAAGAAACCGAATTTGAAGCAGAGGAGGGAGAGGAGTTTGTCGCGTCAGGAAGGAGACAAGGGGAGGGAGGAGAACTGCGCCGACGCGATCTTCCCCTTTCCCCAACAGCTTGCAACACTCATGGCTTCCAATTGCCGTGAAAGAAACCGAAATTTGAAGCAGAGGAGGGAGAGGGAGTTTGTGTCGCGTCAGGAGAAGGAGAAAGGGGAGGGAGGAGAACTGCGCCGACGCGTCGGGCTTCACCACCGCCGTCGCGTCGCTGTCTTCCATGCGAGCTGCCATCACGTCACGTCGCCAGATTGCTGCGCGGGGAGCGTGTCCGCGCCGCCCGCCAATCGTCTCACCGCACCTCACAACGAGCTGCGTTCCACAGCCACCCGTTGCATCCTCCCGTGCCGTTCTTCACGCCATCGCCGTTCCTTCGTCGCCGCCGTCCGTCGACAGTGAGATCCCGAGCACAGTGAGCGAAGGGCGTCGTCGGAGGAGAGCCTGGCATCGCCGCCGCCACTGTTCGCCACGCCATCATCTCTAGCCTACGCCGTCGCCAGTTGCGCGAGAGGGAGACGCGCCGTGAGGGAGAGCCGTCATGTTTCTGCCGTCGCCGGTTCACACGCCACCGCTGTGCTCCTTGCCGCAGCGCCGCCGCTGGAAGAGGAGGGCTCGCCAGTTCCGTCTCTCACTACCGTCTCTGTCGGAACTGATGCCATGGTCGCCGGAGCTTCTGGCCGAGCCTCAGCCGCCGGGAACGCCGCTGCCGCCACCGAGCTCCACTGCCGGTAAGGCTTTTAAGTTGAGTTTTCCTTCGGTTGAGTTTTCTGGAACTTCACTGTCGCCGCGTGTGGTTCAGATCGCTGCAGCTGCTTGGGGCTGACAGCCGGGTTGCCGCCGGACCGGTTCGGAGACTGGTGCTGTGTCGGTTCAGCCGTTCCTCCTTCGGTTCGGTAAGCACTTCGATTTGAAAGTCCTTTCGCTAGTATTCTGTTATCTCACGCTGAGGTTTGTGGCGTTAATGGCTATAAGATTGAGTTTCGGTTGTTGTATGTGCGATTAGAGTTGAGACTGTTGCGAAAGTGGCTTGGAACCGAGGTTTTGGCTGCTGGGATTTTGATTGTTGATCTCGGGTCGAGGCGGAAAGGATTACGTGACGCGTTGAGTTATGAAATTGCGTTTTGAGGTAGGGGCGCTTTCCAAAAAATGTTTATGTATTGGAATTATTACATATGGATATGATGTGAGATATTATGTTTTGGTGATTGTATCTGCCTTATGTATTATTTAATTGACTCGAATGATTATGGATGTTGGTTTGGATGAATTGTCGTGCGGCTTGTGAAATGTAATGTTGAACTGATTCTTTAAAGATTTGAATCTGAGTTTAACCGTTGAGGATTGATTTGATTGAGTTAATTATTTGATGATTTGAAAAGTCGAATGCACTTTAAAACTCAGCCTGGTTTATTTTAATTGATTTGGTTTTGGACAAATGATTTGTTATTGAACCGTTCTTTAAAGCTTTGGAAATGAGTTATATTGAGTTGATATTGAGTGATTTTGATATGGTATCCTTGAGATACGCCACTGAGGCAGTTGTTGGATTTAGCTTGCTTGAATTGATTTCTGGTTTTGAGCTGTTGAAAAGGACTGAGAAATGGTTTAGTTGGGACCCGAACCGGGTGGCAAAAGTCCAAGTTTTAGGGAGTGCTGTCGAAATTTCTACAAAATCCTAACCTGTTTGAAAAAGTTATTTAAAAAGGGTTGGATTTGAGAAATTGTATTATTTGACTTATTAAGAGAATATTTATGTTTTCAAGCTTAATTTATTTAATGAACTTATACTTGAATTCGGCTTATTTAGAAAGAACTATTTTTACCATTTGAATCACTGAAGGAAAGATGATGCTCTAACATTGATTTCAATATAAAAAGGAGTTTTTAGTGTGATTTTTAAAGGAACCTAGACTTTTGATGAGTAAATCAGTTTGAGGCATTTTGGAAGAGTTGGAAAAATGGGTTCCAAAAGAAAATCTGAAAGCGGTTTTGATTCAAATGAATCGGTTCCGTTTCAAATGAGTTGATTTTTGGACCGTGTTGGAACTTGTGATTTTGTATGGTTCGGTTTCATAATAAATTCAGTTTTATTTACTTGAACCAAGAATTTATGATTTTAAGAGTTTCAATGAATTTTAAGGAATTGATGTAAGTTGGCCTTCCCTAAAGACTTGGGACTCTGCCGAGAAACTTTTGTTATAAAATCTCATTGTTGGATGGGTGGTTTTGAATACTTTGAAATAAATCCTTAACTTGCCATGGTTTTGGAAGTTTTGGAAAGAGAATGCTGAGAGTGGCTTTGTTTTAAAAGAGAAATCACTTTGAGTAAATTTGGCTTATGAGCCTGAGATGATTTGAGAAATGAGATCTTTAAAGCCAAGGCTGAAAAGAGTTAAAAATTTGATTTCAAAGTGAAATGGCTTGAGAAAAGTGAGTTATGGCTTAAATGCCGGTTTTATGAATTTGATGATGTTGAATGATGGAAGTACTGTTTTTGTTATGGGCCGGAATGGTTGTGTGTGATATTGATTTATGGCTGATTGCCGAATGAGTTATAAGCCGTGTGGCTGGCTATGAATTATGAATTTAAGCCGAAGGGCTGTATTTATTGATAAATTGGTTGGTTCTGAATTGAACCGTGAGCCGGATGGCTGAGATGGATGGTGATCCATGATTGAATATAAATGCATGTATGCAATTGAATGATTTGTGAAGTTAAGCCGAATGGCTGAGATGGAAGTTGTAAGCGAGTATGCTTGTGTTTTCCCTCTGTTGTAAGGGTGACAGGGCACCGATACCCTCTAATGGCGACAGGGCGCAGATACCCTCTAATGGCGACAGGGCGCAGATACCCTCTAATGGCGACAGGGCGCAAATACCCTCTAATGATAATAATGCGCAACAGAGAGACTGCGTCCGGGTTAGCTACCGGACATGTCGGGTTGGCTTGGTAACCGACAGATGATATCATCAGCCACTAGGGACAGGCATGCATCATATGCATCTATGTGACATTGTCTGGGTATGCATATTGTACTTGGTTTGCCTATGTGATTAACTGCTAATTGTTCTACTTGCAATACCTGTTTGTTTGAGTTTGCATCTTCCTACTTGTGTTTGCATCTGGTACTCTGTTGGATTGTGGTGGATTGGTTGTGGTTGGATTGTTTGGGCCTAGGGCCGTGGTTGGAATGAGATAACCGATGGTTGATTTCGGTTTTGTGTTTCTGGTTTGGAATAAATATGAAAGGCTATTTTGGTTCAGTTTAGATAAACCTTTTTGAAAGGCTTTTGATGTTTTGAAAATTGAACGGTTCCTCTTTCCGAAAAGATTTCTGACTTTACTTTATTTGTAAACTGTTGTTTTTGAAAAGAGGCATAAGATGGTTATTAATCACTGGTACGGTTTCTCTTCATGTATCCTAT
This sequence comes from Arachis stenosperma, assembly GCF_014773155.1. Lineage (NCBI taxonomy): Eukaryota > Viridiplantae > Streptophyta > Magnoliopsida > Fabales > Fabaceae > Arachis > Arachis stenosperma. The sequence goes on from NC_080383.1 coordinate 65,746,344, forward strand.
TACAGTAATTCCCAAAAACCCTCTACTGAGAACCCTTTCGAGGATGGTGTTCTCACCCCTTACATTTTTTCCCTTTCAGGATATGGGCGCAGAAGTTACGAAGAATTTATTTAGTTATTGTTGTGATGCTCTGTATGACCTTAGTTATTATTTATTGTACCCTCGCCCTTATCTTGATATATTCTGTAAGAGGGATAGGAATTGTATTGGTTAATGTCTGTAATATTAATTATATATATGTATGTATATATATGGATGTACTCTTTATGAGTTTTTTGTAAGTTGTATGGTTTCTTTGGATGTACGATATCGAACGAAAGTATTTTTTGGGAACGGTTTTTGCGGTTTAAAGTTTCAAACAGGCTCATATCTTAATAATAAATAGTATAAGAGTCGTCGTAATGTCCGAGCTATCAGAGTCGCGCAGCCGAAAGCGTGAGCTTTGGTAGTTAGGGTGTTACATTATGGTATCAGAGCAGTTCTTCCTGTAGAGCCTGAGGAATGGACTGACTATGCTTCATTTGCATGCTCTGAGCGTTTGTCATGTATTAGGTCTCGTCGAATGATGAGAATTAGAGCTTTATGCACATGACGGTCTATTGATTAACGCTGTTAGTCTTGCATTGCATAATTCTTGGTATTAAGTTTGGCCGGCTTAATACTAGTGAATTATGTATATGAGAGCACTAATGGGTTATCATAGATAGTATACGAGTTTTGAGTAAAGCGAATCGCGGGTTTTGGGAACGCTAGAAACTATTTCTTGAGGCTATTCAGTTGTGTATCTTGAATTCTGTTCGAGTCGACCTGTTCTTTCATGTTCTAACTTGAAGTTCTTGTTTGCTAATCCTTTTGAAAAGTAGCTTGATTTTTCAACTTCATTCTTCTATTCATATGCATTCTTGTTTGATCTTAAGTGCATATGCTTGGTTAAAATCCTTGTTGTATCTACCTTTCTCTATTTGCGTCCTTCTTGATTCAAGTATTCTTTGATATAGCCTTGAACTTGTCTTAATGTGCTGTGACTTTTAACTCCGGGTTCTGATTTCATTCTTTGAGAAATTGTTGATTCAGTTTTTCTCTTACTTGACAGTGATCACAGCCAATTTTGAGATTTTATAAATTGCTGTTGATTAGGTATATACTTTTCTATATATGAAACTTTGAAGATTACTCATACCGCTTGGCAACTATCTATTTCCAATACCTCGCTTGTGTTTTTACTGGTTTATGGAACTGCATTTACCTTAAATTACAATTTGGCTTTCTAGTAATTTTACTATAGTTCCAATGCACATCTTCATTTGATTATGTATTTGGGTATTTTCCGAAATTTTGGAAAGGAAGGATTTTTCGCTTTTATTCCGGTCGAGTTTTGTTTGATAAACTTCACTTAATTCATTTTGATTTGAGTCTGGTTTGGCATACTACATGGTTTATGCCACTGTTGTTCTTTTGAAAATGTTGGACTCATAGCTTTCTTCTTATGAACGGACTAAATTCTTTGTTAAACCTTTCATCTCTATGAATATCATACTTGACTTTGTTTTAACTAATTTCTTACATCTTGTGAACATTACCATTGATCTTGGTTTTTCTTCTCTGGTGAATCTCATTCTTATATGAGTCTGTTTGATTCGTTTCAAATTAGTGCATCGTCTATTCTCTCATCATCTCTACAAGAGTTTCCAGTCAAAGAACTATCATTGAGAAATTACAAATGATTGAGTTGTCTTTTTCTATGACTTTTGTATTCTTTTGAATCGATTTAAAACTTGTTTGATGTCTCATGTTTAGCGGATCTTGTTTGAGCTATCTTGGTTTAAGATCCTTTCTTGCAAGGTTTGACTTCTTTTTAGTACATCTTAAACTTCTTGAATGTTCTTCTGAGATGGTGATTTTGAGAACATTTTTGGAGTCTTGTTTTGAACCTTTTAAAGAAGTTTTGAATTCTCTTGTAAAGAGTTTTAAACGGAATTTGTTTTCTGTTGCTTGATTGAGATTGAAACCATTGTTCGATTTTTGACAAAATTGTTTTAGAATTGACATGCGCTATTTTAAATGAGGTTCTAAAAAAATTCCTTGTTTAATGGAAATCTGTTCGTTTGTAGCGCACCACTTGTTTCCTTACCAATTGTAAGCAAATCTTTTTACCTCGGGATTTCTTTTCTAAAAAGAGTTTAACTTCCTCTTTTGTTCTCGCTATAAATGTTATACACGCTTGTTTGAATATGTATTTTGAGGATTTTTGAACGAGCATTTGATTTCTCTTCCGAGTTTTATGATTGCTTTTGATTAAGATTGTACACCTAACTATCTTCCAAAATAGTTGAGGAAATACTTTTGCTCTTAGCCAAAATCTGTGTACAGTTTGTTTTAAAATTCTACATGATCTGTTTCAACATGAAATTGTATTAAAGCAAAGCCACGTTTACGTTTTTGTTACTCTTTTGAAGGATGTTTATTGCTTAACCTTCTTTTAAACTGCGAGGCGACTTTCTTGCAAGCTTTCGATTCTTTTAAAAACAATGTATTCGAAAGTATTTGTAATCGTGCTCTTGAGTTCTGTGAGCTTTGTCTTGGGTTTGAAATATTATCTACTATAAACCTCATACTTCATCGACTCAGTTTGAGTTTGTTTCAAACTGATGCGCTGGTTTTCTTGTTGATCCTATTGAACTTCTTTGATCCAAGGGTTATCTTTGAAGTTGTCAATTGATTTATTTCTAGCAAACTTCATTACTTGAGCATCCTTGTTTATCTGGAATTGGATATATTCTTTCTAATCTATGAGTACTATCCTTGATATCGTTTCTCCTTGCTAGAATCTTGTATCCTTCTGAGTAGACTCGAGAATTGTTTTGATATCACGTGTGACTTGCAAACGTAGTAACGCGATACGTTAGTTCTTTAAGACGTGATGTGTATACGGAAGTTGAAGCGGTAGGTGTGCAACGTATGAGTTGTGGGCGTTTTGTTCCTTGCGAACGGATTTGTGGTTGTCAGGCTAATGATCGAAATTGGGGTTTGTAAAGTGCTTGATGGAATTGGAAAGTTGAAACTTTGAGGTTGATATGAGATTAGTGTGCGGAGGTTAAGCGCGTCGTTTTAACTCCATCCTGTTTTATAGCCTTTGATGCTTTGCCCTTCTATCACATGATTGACCCATGCTAACTTTTGCATTGAGCCTACCTTGTAACGTCTGCTTTGCAATCACACTCCTACCTTTACATCCTTATGCTTATGATAATCAAAGTATTTGAAAATCGTATATATGATTATATTTTGAGATATTTTTGCTTCTTCCTTAAATGTGTTCAAGGGTGAACTGTTATGAAATTTCTTTCATTTTGTATCAATTTTCGAGGGCGAAAATTTTTATAAGGTGGGTAGAATGTAAGACCCAGAATCTTTGAAAAGTCTTATTATGATCAAGTCTCAAATCCTACAGTTATTTATAGCCTTAATTTCAAAGATTATTTTATTATAGATAATTAAGGCAAGTTTTGATTTATTAGATTTGGGATGAGTTATGATTATTATCCAATTTTATAATTATTGGATTATTTTCTATATTTAAAGTATAAAGTTGATAGTTATGAAATAATAAGGATTTTATATGATTTGGATTGGATAACTACTATTTTAAATATTATTACTGCTATTTTGAAAAATGAAGAAATTAAGTATATTATTTTTAATTTTTGGATTTGGGCATTTTATGGAAAATAATTTGTGAAATTGATGAGCAAATAGTATTTTCTATGTACAAATAGTGTTGGATTTAATTTGGGTTTCAATTACTATATTATTCCCAATTTCATGTGAAATTACTATATTGCCCCTAACCCTAATTTTCAAAAATGAAACCCTAACCTTGGAAACCCTAACCCGACCCGGTTTCCCCCAACTGCTGCCGCCCCTCTCTTCTAACAGCAGCAGCAACACTTCTCTTTCCTCAACCCAACACACTCAACAGCAGCAGATCTTCCCCTTTCCCCAACAGCTTGCAACACTCATGGCTTCCAATTGCCGTGAAAGAAACCGAAATTTGAAGCAGAGGAGGGAGAGGGAGTTTGTGTCGCGTCAGGAGAAGGAGACAAGGGGAGGGATGAGAACTGCGCCGACGCGTCGGGCTTCACCACCGCCGTCGCGTCGCTGTCTTCCATGCGAGCTGCCATCACGTCACGTCGCCAGATTGCTGCGCGTGGGGAGCCGTGTCGCCGCGCCGCCAATCGTCCTCACCGCACCTCACAACGAGCTGCGTTCCACAGCCACCCGTTGCATCCTCCCGGTGCCGTTCTTCACGCCATCGCCGTTCCTTCGTCGCCGCCGCCGTCGACAGAAGAGAGAGTGAGATCCGAGAGCACAGTGAGCGAAGGGCGTCGTCGGAGGAGAGCCTGGCATCGCCGCCGCCACTGTTCGCCACGCCATCATCTCTAGCCTACGCCGTCGCCAGTTGCGCGAGAGGGAGACGCGCCGTGAGGGAGAGCCGTCACGTTTCTGCCGTCGCCGGTTCACACGCCACCGCTGTGCTCCTTGCCGCAGCGCCGCCGCTGGAAGAGGAGGGCTCGCCAGTTCCGTCTCTCACTACCGTCTCTGTCGGAACTGACGCCATGGTCGCCGGAGCTTCTGGCCGAGCCTCAGCCGCCGGGAACGCCGCTGCCGCCACCGAGCTCCACTGCCGGTAAGGCTTTTAAGTTGAGTTTTCCTTCGGTTGAGTTTTCTGGAACTTCACTGTCGCCGCGTGTGGTTCAGATCGCTGCAGCTGCTTGGGGCTGACAGCCGGGTTGCCGCCGGACCGGTTCGGAGACTGGTGCTGTGTCGGTTCAGCCGTTCCTCCTTCGGTTCGGTAAGCACTTCGATTTGAAAGTCCTTTCGCTAGTATTCTGTTATCTCACGCTGAGGTTTGTGGCGTTAATGGCTATAAGATTGAGTTTCGGTTGTTGTATGTTGCGATTAGAGTGTTGAGACTGTTGCGAAAGTGGCTTGGAACCGAGGTTTTGGCTGCTGGGATTTTGATTGTTGATCTCGGGTCGAGGCGGAAAGGATTACGTGACGCGTTGAGTTATGAAATTGCGTTTTGAGGTAGGGGCGCTTTCCAAAAACTATGTTTTATGTATTGGAATTATTACATATGGATACTGATGTGAGATATTATGTATTTGGTGATTGTATCTGCCTTATGTATTATTTAATTGACTCGAATGATTATGGATGTTGGTTTGGCTGAATTGTCGTGCGGCTTGTGAAATGTAATGTTTGAACTTGATTCTTTAAAGATTTGAATCTGAGTTTAACCCGTTGAGGATTGATTTGATTTGAGTTAATTATTTTGATGATTTGAAAAGTCGAATGCACTTTAAAACTCAGCCTGGTTTATTTTAATTGATTTGGTTTTGGACAAATGATTTGTTATTGAACCGTTTCTTTAAAGCTTTGGAAATGAGTTATATTGAGTTGATATTGAGTTGATTTTGATATGGTATCCTTGAGATACGCCACTGAGGCAGTTGTTGGATTTAGCTTGCTTTGAATTGATTTCTGGTTTTGAGCTGTTGAAAAGGACTGAGAAATGGTTTAGTTGGGACCCGAACCGGGTGGCAAAAGTCCAAGTTTTAGGGGAGGTGCTGTCGAAATTTCTACAAAATCCTAACCTTGTTTGAAAAGTTATTTAAAAAGGGTTGGATTTGAGAAATTGTATTATTTGACTTATTAAGAGAATATTTATGTTTTCAAGCTTAATTTATTTAATGAACCTTATACTTTGAATTCGGCTTATTTAGAAATGAACTATTTTTACCATTTGAATCACTGAAGGAAAGAATGATGCTCTAACATTGATTTCAATATAAAAAGGAGTTTTTAGTGATTTTTAAAGGAACCTAGACTTTTGATTGAGTAATCAAGTTTGAGGCATTTTGGAAGAGTTGGAAAAATGGGTTCCAAAAAGAAATCTGAAAGCGGTTTGATTCAAATGAATCGGTTCCGTTTCAAATGAGTTGATTTTTGGACCGTGTTGGAACTTGTGATTTTGTATGGTTCGGTTTCATAATAAATTCAGTTTTATTTACTTGAACCAAGAATTTATGATTTTAAGAGTTTCAATGAATTTTAAGGAATTGATGTAAGTTGGCCTTCCCTAAAGACTTGGGACTCTGCCGAGAAACTTTTGTTATAAAATCTCATTGTTGGATGGGTGGTTTTGAATACTTTGAAATAAATCCTTAACTTGCCATGGTTTTGGAAGTTTTGGAAAGAGAATGCTGAGAGTGGCTTTGTTTTAAAAGAGAAATCACTTTGAGTAAATTTGGCTTATGAGCCTGAGATGATTTGAGAATGAGATCTTTAAGCCAAGGCTGAAAAGAGTTAAAAATTTGATTTCAAAGTGAAATGGCTTGAGAAAAGTGAGTTATGGCTTAAATGCCGGTTTTATGAATTTGATGATGTTGAATGATGGAAGTACTGTTTTTGTTATGGGCCGGAATGGCTGTGTGTGATATTGATTTATGGCTGATTGCCGAATGAGTTATAAGCCGTGTGGCTGGCTATGAATTATGAATTTAAGCCGAAGGGCTGTATTTATTGATAAATTGGTTGGTTCTGAATTGAACCGTGAGCCGGATGGCTGAGATGGATGGTGATCCATGATTGAATATAAATGCATGTATGCAATTGAATGATTTGTGAAGTTAAGCCGAATGGCTGAGATGGAAGTTGTAAGCGAGTATGCTTGTGTTTTCCCTCTGTTGTAAGGGTGACAGGGCACCGATACCCTCTAATGGCGACAGGGCGCAGATACCCTCTAATGGCGACAGGGCGCAGATACCCTCTAATGGCGACAGGGCGCAAATACCCTCTAATGATAATGCGCAACAGAGAGACTGTGTCCGGGTTAGCTACCGGACATGTCGGGTTGGCTTGGTAACCGACAGATGATATCATCAGCCACTAGGGACAGGCATGCATCATATGCATCTATGTGACATTGTCTGGGTATGCATATTGTACTTGGTTTGCCTATGTGATTAACTGCTAATTGTTCTACTTGCAATACCTGTTTGTTTGAGTTTGCATCTTCCTACTTGTGTTTGCATCTGGTACTCTGTTGGATTGTGGTGGATTGGTTGTGGTTGGATTGTTTGGGCCTAGGGCCGTGGTTGGAATGAGATAAACCGATGGTTGATTTCGGTTTTGTGTTTCTGGTTTGGAATAAAATATGAAAGGCTATTTTGGTTCAGTTTAGATAAACCTTTTTGAAAGGCTTTTGATGTTTTGAAAATTGAACGGTTCCTCTTTCCGAAAAGATTTCTGACTTTACTTTATTTGTAAACTGTTATTTTTGAAAAGAGGCATAAGATGGTTATTAATCACTGGTACGGTTTCTCTTCATGTATCCTATTACAGTAATTCCCAAAAACCCTCTACTGAGAACCCTTTCGAGGATGGTGTTCTCACCCCTTACATTTTTCCCCTTTCAGGATATGGGCGCAGAAGTTACGAAGAATTTATTTAGTTATTGTTGTGATGCTCTGTATGACCTTAGTTATTATTTATTGTACCCTCGCCCTTATCTTGATATATTCTATAAGAGGGATAAGAATTGTATTGGTTAATGTCTGTAATATTAATTATATATATGTATGTATATATATGGATGTACTCTTTATGAGTTTTTTGTAAGTTGTATGGTTTCTTTGGATGTACGATATCGAACGAAAGTATTTTTTGGGAACGGTTTTTGCGGTTTAAAGTTTCAAACAGGCTCATATCTTAATAATAAATAGTATAAGAGTCGTCGTAATGTCCGAGCTATCAGAGTCGCGCAGCCGGAAGCGTGAGCTTTGGTAGTTAGGGTGTTACATCTTCCCAGGAAACTTTCAACCAATTGATCAAGTTCAAGATTTAACAATCTACAGTCATGAAGGAAGACTAGCCAGCACACTAGCAAGGGTCTTCGAAAGAACTCAAAAGATAACAAGGGAATCTCACACAAGAATCAATTATAAAAGCAGAAATACTTTGCTTGTGTCCAGTAAAAGGAATGAAATTGAGGAAAGAGAGATGAGACTCTTAGTGGAATTTGAATCAGCATTCTACAACTTATCTGGACTCTTAGAAAAGCTCCCCGAAGGGATAAAGAGGAATCTGCTATTTGATAAAAGACAGAGAAGACCACAAGTGCCAGTTATGTCTCGAGTTATCTGAAGAAAGTAATGAAACGGAATCAACCCACATGATAAAGGAAGAAGACAACGCATCTGAAGGTCACATAATGAAAGAGGAGGACAGCACATCTGAAGCATCTCTCAACATTATTGCATAGTGACGTAAGCGCTTAGGTCATAGAGCACCAACAATGTAGCTGGTGCAAGATAATAAACAATGACGTAAGCAATGACGTCATAAGAAGGGTAAGGATGGGAATTGTCCATTAGACCCAACCATTATAAATAGGTTGCTTAGGCAATTGTAGAAGGCATCAGAAGACAGAAAGCAGGAGGCTAAGAGTACTCATATGCTAGGAGAGCAAGGAGGAAGCTGCCAAGGCGATTCTGTAGTCTGAAAAAAGAATTCCCTTAGGAAAAAATAGTTTTAAACTCCCCTCTGGAGTTAATATCTATAATCTCCCCTCTGGAGATAAAAACATCTTATGTAAAATATACTAAATAAAGGAAGTTTTTCTCCAGAAAGGTACGCCTTTATCCTAATCTCTTAGTTATGAATTATTTAGAAGGTTTAGAATTAACGGAAGAATCTGATTATTATAGATTATCTGCCTTATTAGATAATGAAAAACAGGCTGTTCTAAAAACAGAATTAAATCTCAAATCAAATGAAAATTTAATAAACAAAATCTTTTAAAGAAGTTTTTAATAGAAAAATATAATATACTATGAAAAAATTCAACTTGAAGCCCCTATAAAGATAAATCCGCCAATGGAGAACTTGAAATAGCTTTGATAAATGATGAAGAATTGAGTAAACAGATTGAGAAAATTAAGGATCAACAAAAAAGATCTAAATTGGATGGATTCATATTAGTACTATACAAGTCTTAATCAAATCTACATATATGAAAGGAATTAACCCAATAAGCTTAGCAATTTGTGATAAAAGAATTACTGATGACCCAATAGATCAAATAATTGGAATTGTTCATGGAAACTTGGCAAACGTAAATGTTAAATTCAATGCCCATCTTGGATACGCTATACCTTTATCAACTAAAAATCTTGGAAGATCTATAAGCTTAGCCTATAAATTTCACAGAAAGAATCTAATGGAACAAGATGATGAACCATTTTCATTACATATGCAATAAATTATGCTTTAACAAATAGCCATCATAGTATAATATTTAAAAACAGAGAAAGAATTTATGTTGATGAATTATTTCAGAAAATTGTAAAAACAGAAATACCAAAATATAAAGCTATTGAAAACCCAGTTCTATTATTAAAAGAACCATCAGGAAAATTAGTTTCATCGAATTTTCAAATAAGGAAATCTAAAATTAATAGCCCTTTAAGTTTATCTAAGTTAAAAATTAAAGAAGAAAATTCTGAAATAAAAGAACTAACAAAAAAGGTCGAAAAATTAAATGAAACCCTAAACACTAAATTATGACAATAAATAAAGAAGAAATATATGTAACTTATCAAGACAAGAAACAAGGGCTATTTGAAAGAAAAAATCGTTTGAATTATTTACAGTTTTCTGAAATAAATCAAAGAGCATTTGAAGCCCTAAAAATGATCTATGACAAGTTGAAAAGAGAAGTTGAAGAGCTAGAAAAATTAATAGAATCTCTAGAAAATAGTGATGAATCAATGATAGAGTTTGCAGAAATTTTAAAATAAATAATGAAGCATAAAAAGATTGAAAAACCAGAAAATAAAATAAAAAGAAATAGGACGAGAAAATTAAAAGGTAAAATAAAGGAGTATAAAAGGGAATTAAACAATCTTCAGATTGAATTGATGATCTTATAATAAAAAGGATAGAAATAAGAATAAATATAAACAAGTTGGAATTAAACTTAAAAAATTTATAAATGCCTGGAAAACCATATTATGACTTAAAAGAATTAAAGCTGTCGAAAGAAAAAATGGAGAATGAAATTGAAAAATTAAACAGATATTTAGAAACAGGAGAAAGTGTAGAAATAAAAGAAGTTATTAAGGAATTGAGAAATTATATTAAAGAAAAAGACAAACAGATAAAAGATTTTATATACAATAATCCATGCAAAAAAGAATATTATAAACTAAAACAAGATTGAAAAGTTATAAATCAAAACATCAAAGACTAGTAATAAATGCAAGAGAAATAGTAGAAATGGTCAATACTTTTTATCAAAATCCTTTAAATAAAGCACCTATACAAATTATAAACTTATTCAAAGTAAAATATAAAGAGTCAATAGAAATTTTGAAAAAGAAATTAAAAGAAAAGTCGAAATTAGAAAATTGGTATCAGAGTCAAGTTAACGATTTAGGATAACACTTTTTCTTTAAGCAACATTTTTATCAATACGCTTTTAAATTAAAAAAAAAACCACAAAAAGTTAACGCCGTTTATAAATTCTACAAAATTTACTATTACCCTGACAATTTTGTATCCACTTGTCAATATTATAATCTCTTCGGCAACATTTCGGCAAAAATAATTAGGTACCGAAGAACGCACCAAGTTAAAAACCCAATACAACTTAGGATCGCAGTCTTCGAGGTCCCACTGCCGTTTGTATTAAATACACCTAATTAGTAGGCATAGGATTCGGTGGTCCAGGAACCTTTGGACTACTTAGTGGTCCAAATAGAAAACATGTTTTTAGAGTTTTTTTATCAATTGCTATGTAGTCCTTGAACTAATTTTAATTACAAATTAACTCCATATATTTTATTTAATTATAAAAATAGTTTTTTATTTTATAAATTATTATTTTATCAATTATCTATTATATTTATTAACAATCAAATACAAAAATAACAACCAATTATATCCTCCATTCATCCTAATAATTCCAATTGATTAAAAAATTAACTTTGATCTCGTTACGTTCGTCCATGGCTTCCAAATCGTGTTTCCTTAAAATTCAATCGATTGGTTTTTCAAAACAATCGATTGAATGATAACTCAATCGATTGGTTTACACTATATCACAAAATAATCGATTGAAAGTTGTAAGGTAGAATGGTAAAAAGCTTAAACCAATCGATTGTTTATACTTTCCAATCAAATGAATGCCTCAAAACAATCGATTGTTGTTGTTACTCAATCGATTGAGTTCACGAAAACAACATGGATTTGCCAAATACAATCGATTGGAAAGTGATGACATTGAAGTTTTAGCCAAATTCAATCGATTGTTAATGATGACAGAATTCGCTATCGTGAACGTGTTATGAAGACACTAGTAAGTCCGTGAAAAAATTTACATAAGCTTATTAGATCTTATTTTGTTTTTATTATTTAACCAGTGAAATAAAATCAGGCACACGTACTGGAGCAAGTCGTCACGTCGAACTTTTACAAGGATGATGGCATTCAAGAGTATAATAAACAATTTCATGACTACAAAATTGAAAGACCAGAAGATATACCTCAATGTTTCTCAAGCTTGAACTCTGCAACTTGGGTGATGAAGTGGATGGATATGACTTATGAATTTAAGCCATATGGTAACAATAAGGTGAGCATTTATAAAACAACTCTCTAATATTTAATCCCTATTTTTTGGTACTAATTCATAATGAATAATTTGTAACTTGATGATCACGATATTCGCATGATAACTACGGTGCATATACTCCGGAGTCGGATCAACCATAAGAAGTCACAGATTATAGCATCGGTCGAGGAGTTTTGGAATATGCACATTTCTTAAAATTAATCTAGAAAGATTGTAATACCTTGGTTAGTGCGTATTTATTTGTTAGAGTTGGCACAGGATTCGGTGGTCCAGGAACCTTTGGACCACTTAGTGGTCCAAGTAAAAAACATGTTTTTAGAATTTTTTTATCAATTGCTATGTAGTCTTTGAACTAATTTTAATTACAAATTAGCCCCATATATTTTATTTAATTATAAAAATAGTTTTTTATTTTATAAATTATTATTTTATCAATTATCTATTATATTTATTAACAATCAAATACAAAAATAACAACCAATTATATCCTCCATTCATCCTAATAATTCCAATTGATTAAAAAATTAACTTTGATCTCATTACGTTCGTCCATGGCTTCCAAATCGTGTTTCCTTGAAATTCAATCGATTGGTTTACACTATATCACAAAACAATCGATTGAAAGTTGTAAGGTAAAAAGCTTAAACCAATCAATTGTTTATACTTTCCAATCGAATGAATGCCTCAAAACAATCGATTGTTGTTGTTACTCAATCGATTGAGTTAACGAAAACAACATGGATTTGCCAAATACAATCGATTGGAAAGTGATGACATTGAAGTTTTAGCCAAATTCAATCGATTGGAAGGTGATGAAGTTGAATGTTTTGCCAATTTCAATCGATTGGTAATGGTACCCAATCAATTGAAATGTGATCTGCGGCTATTTCAATCTTGTTATCTTTTTAGAAATTATCTTATTATTCATCTATCTTATCTTTAAAATTCTATCTTCAATTTTTTCTGTTTTATTTTTATGTAGATAAACTAATCTTATCTTTTCCTTAATATTAACATTATAAATTGGTGAATAATCCATCACTAATTATTCAATCTCACCATTGAAATCGTGTATCATTTTCTTTGATTATAAAAAATTTAATTGTTTTTCTTTGGAACATCCATCTACTCAATATCCAATTTTTTTTTTTCAATTTTCATCCGTCTATTTAATATCCACTATTTCTTCATCGTTAATCACCGTTGCAGCAATCAGCAAAGGTCCAATCAAATTTTTCATTGTAGTGTTCAAAAAATAAACCATCATTTTGATTACAAAATCTAGGTCAGTGAATAGAATCTCTAATTTTGCAATTATTCTGTTCGATACTTTATTCGTGAAATTGATTGTGTAAGAAAAAAATTAAAAATATCTTTTATTAATGCATAGAAATTGAGAAATACTAAAAAGTAAATAGATGTTATTATTTTTTATTATTAATTAATTAGCTAGCAATCAGCGACGGACCTAGAGGGGTGAGTAGTGGCCCGGACACCCCAAAATTTTAAGAAACTATACTTATCTATAACAATTTATATTAGGAATACAGAGAGTTAGGTGTCGATTATTTTTTCCTATTTTACCCCATGACAGAATGATGTAACTGCTCGTTAAGATATTCTTATTGGATGTAAATTATTGTTACAAATATTTTTATTAAGATATGTTTTGAAGGAATAAAAATAGAATAGTTCAATAAGGATTAATTTTTAAAAAAAATAAATTTACACTAATAATTTTTCTCTTCAAATTATTAACGTACTTTTCTAATATACTCTAAGTACCTACACAATATATAATATCAATTAGCGTTCAAATTTAGGTTCCAAAATTGTTATTAACGAGAGAGGTTTATTAATTTTTTTAAAAAAATACATACAATAAGTTTTGTATCAATATATCATGATTCATTTTAAAAATAATATTTATTCATCTAAGTTACAGAGTGTCTTGAAAAATCATATTTAAATAAGTATTCTATTTTTTAACTATTTTATATTTTTAGATTAAAAACTTTGTATTTTTTTTTATTCAAGCTTTATTTTTAAATTTTATTTTAATTGTCTTATTCAAAACTATTAATATGAAATTTTATTTTGTAGAATAAATAAAAAAATGAGATTTAATTAATAAATTAAACTAAATATCCATACGGTGCATAGAAATAGAGCAAAATTGCGAAAAGCAATGAAGCAATACATTTCTATTTAAGAAGTCATTTAAGGAAGTTCGCAAGAAGTACATCCACTAACTCTAACGGCTCAGGATTCGGTGGTCCAGGTAACTTTGGACTACTTAGTGGTCCAAGTAGAAAACATGTTTTTTAAGATTTTTTAATAACTGCTATGTAATCCTTGAACTATTTTTAATTATAAATTGACCCTATATATTTTATATAATTATAAAAACGATTTTTTATTTTAAAAATAATTAATTTATCATGAATCTATCATGTTCATTAACAATTAAATACAAAAACAACAACAATTGTATCCTCCATGGATCCCAATTTTCTTAAAATATTACATTCGATCCGAGACGTTCCTGAGGAGTCATGAAATCGTGTTTTGCTGAAATCCAATCGATTGGACTATCAAACCAATCGATTGAAATTTAACCCAATCGATTGGATTTCAGTTTATCACTAAACAATCGATTGTATATTGCTGGTAAGCATGGTTTTGCATAAATCAATCGGTTGGTCTTAGTAACCAATCGATTGAACAATGAATTAAATGTGAAGTTCATGTACTTCAATCGATTGTTTATGATCTTCAATCGATTGAATTCTTCCAAACAATCGATTGGTCTCAATATTCAATCGATTGGTTACGGCTAAAAATCGATTGAACTTTGCACGTAACTTCTAATTCAATCGATTGGTTTGAAACGTCAATCGATTGGGAAGTGTTTTTTTCAGCTTTCAATCGATTGGTATTGTAATCCAATCGATTGAAATTTCAAAATCGCTATATATTAAACCCAAACCATGCGTATTGAATTAGATTGTAACGTTTTAAAAGATAACAACCCCCATTACCCCCATTTCTGCACCGCTCTCTTCTCTCATCGAACCAGAAAGCTTCATCTTCTTCTCTCTTCTTCTCCAATCAATTCCAACATCCACTCCGCCCTACATACATATTATTAAACTCAACCAATTCCTTACAAAACCCACCAAATCAATATCCCCAAAATGGCCAGAACTAAGAACACCAAAAGAGCTAGGGTTGAGGGAGAAAGCTCTGCTTCCGCCAGACTGGTTGCTTCATCACATTACATGGCAAGGTGGCTGCCGTCTCAAAGGGCACTGAAAAACTATGTGGAGAAGTTTGAGTCAAGGCCAATTGTTCCTCCCAGGTACATAACAGCCCAGTTCCTTCAGGATAGACGTTTTAATGTGGTGTTGAATGCATTGCAAACACAGCACTTAGTTGATTTTGTACAAACTAGGGATTATATCCGCACTTGGTTAGGGCTGTTTATAGTACTTTGAATTATGTTGTTCCTGAACCTGATGAAGAGGGTGAGGTAATGCCGCTGATTGAGTTTGATTTAGGGAAACAGCATTATATAGTTACTTTGCAAGAACTAGCTGAACAATGGAGTCTAGTTTATCATGGGGCAAATTTACTGGTGGTATTGCCGCAGATGAGGAATGGGGTGAATACAACAGATTAGTTGGTTTGCAGAGTTTACAATATGAGAATCCACAAATGGATGCTAGAGGTAATATAGTTGCAGTGGGTTGGGGATTGAGCAGCGTATATTGATGTATTTGTTTTCATACATGTTGATTCCAAGAAAACATAATCATGGAATCTTGTTTAACGAAGATATTTTAGTGCTTTGGGCTATGGTGACTGGAAAGGAGATAAACTGGCCCTATTTTATGGTTCATCATATGCTTGAAATGAAGAAAGGAAAATCAAGTGTTGGTTTAGGATATGCTTGCCATTGGACCAAGATTTTCAAATGGCTTGGAATTGACTTGACTGAAGAGAAAAGTGTTGTCTTGACTAATGTAGCCAAGATTGATGACAGCACTCTAAGACAGATGGGAAGAGATCCGGATGCCCAACAACCTCAGGCTCAAGGGCAACCACAAGACCAGGTGCAAGCACAAACAGAGCCACCCCCACCACCCCCCTCCTTCGCCAACAATGCAAGATTTGATGGATGAATTGCGAAGCATGAGAGTATATATGGAGGAGCAATTTGCTGATATGAGGCAGCGTCAAGACAGGCAAACGGAAGCTATCAATCGTCAGGGAGAAGCAATTGACTATCTATGCACTAATCTGGGCATCACAAACCCAAGGGGCATCATCCCAAGGCCTGGACCATGAAGAAATTGTTTTATAGCAATATTCTTGTACAGCTTTAATTTTTACAATTCATATATAGAGTTCTTAAAGGTACTAGGTTTGTTTGAATTGTAAGACCTTCTTGGATGATGGAATCAATTTAGTCAGCTTTTTTTAGTTTATCTATATGCTTAAGATGCAATCAGGTCTTGAAAACAATGTGTTTGTATGGATTCAATCGATTGTTTTGATAGTGCAATCGATTGAAGTACACTTAAACACTGTTCCAATCGATTGTTTTGTTATTTTAATCGATTGGAGTGCACTTAATTACTGTATCAATCGATTGTTTTCTAAGTGCAATCGATTGAATTATCATCAATTTCAAATTCAATCGATTGCATATAAAACCAATCGATTATTATTATTATTTGCCAAAAGCATGATTTTCGCATAACTCAGTCGATTGGTCATACGATCCAATCGATTGAATGATGAAAAAAAATTGGATTTTTGTAATTCAATTGATTGTTTAGAATTTCCAATCGATTGAATGCTTCAAAACAACCTAGGTCTCACCAAATTCAATCGATTGCTTTTGTGACTCAATCGATTGAATTTACCCAAACAATATCAATTTGCCAATTTAATCGATTGTAGTGTGTGAATTCAAATTCAATCGATTGAAATGATCATTCAATCGATTGGAACGCGATGTATTACGCCTATGTCAGTCTTGTTTTCGTTTTTAAACATTATCATCTTATTCATCTATCTTATCTTTAAGATTCTATCTTCCTTTTTTAAGGTTTTATTTTGATTTAGATACTCTAATCTTATCTTTTCCATAATATTAACATTATAAATTGGTGAATAATCCATCACCAATTATTCAATCCCACCATTAAAATCGTGTATCATTCTCTTTATAAAAAATTTCATTGTTTTTCTTTCGAACATCCATCCATCTACTGAATATCTTTTTTTTTTTATATTTTATCCGTCTTCATCGTTAATTGACAATCACCGTTGCAGCAATCAGCAAAGGTCCAATCAATTTTTTTCATTGTAGTGTTCAGAAAACAATCCATCGTTTTGATTACAAAATCGAGGTAAGTGGATAGAATCTCTAATTTTCCAATTATTCGTTTCGATACTTTATTCGTAAAAATTGATTGTGTAATGAAAATTTTTTTTATCTTTTATTAACTGACAAGACATTAAGAATTACTAAAAAGTGAATAGATGTTTTTATTTTTTATTACTAATTAGCTAGCAATCAGGGACGGATCTAGAGGGGGCGAGTAGTGGACTGAACCCCCCAAAATTTTAAGAAATTATACTTATATATAAAATTTGTGTTTAAAAAATAAAAACAAATATTAGGTAATTTAATAGTTTTATATGTATTATTTTTCACTATGTAATAGATTTATGTCTTAATTGTTAGTTCACTAATATTTTTACCTAACTAATTTAATATCATACCCTCAAGTCTTTGTACCTTTCCAATTAGTTTTTATATAATAATTTCTATATTTATTTTTTGGAAAATTATTTGTTTTTTATTTAATATATTAACATTCATATTTTTATTAATATAACTTAAGTAGTATGTTTGGTAATCACATTATGTACTGTAGATATTATTTTCAAATTTTTTTAAAACTAAAATTGTTGGAAAAAAATTATAATTTTATATGTATCTTAATAAATTTATTAAAAAAAACTAACTCCAATAACTATATGTTAATTATTTTCCAATATAGATTAAAAAAGTTATATAAAAATTGGCACCTCAATATTAAAATCTGGATCCGTCCCTGCTAGCAATATACGAATCTATCTATTGTATGTAATGTTATAAGATGGAGTGTACTGATTTTTTTTTTCATTGGACATTTTAAGATGTCAGGTATATTTACGGACACTGAGATGAATGAGCAATACAGGAGGACGATGACTTTAACCAACAAGAAGAGCTAGTAAGTGACAAGATATGTGGATGAACAGAATGAATTCGAACAAGATTTCAGAGATGAATTTACAGAGGGAGCGTTTTTTCTGAATCTGATATGTCAGATTATATTGTTGAAGCCGCTTATGCGGTTGACTCCGTGCAAGACATTACATCTTTGAAATTTAGTGAGAATTTGCGGAGGAAATTGGCAAATACCACTTTTCTACTTTGCAGCTTGCATTTGATTTTTATATGAAGTACTCAAAGTCGAAGGGCTTTAGTGCAAGGAAGAGCAAGACCTTCAAAAATAGTAGTTGCCAGATTTACAGACAAATGTTTGTATGCCATAGGCAAGGATTCAGGATGGAGAAATATTACACGATGGAAAAAAGGAAGAAGGAGCCTAGATTGGAAACAAGAACTGGATGTAAAGCCCGAATGGATGTTAAGTTTGTACCAGAAAGTGGAAGGTGGCATATCTTTTATTTCTCTGACCAACACAACCATGATCTATTGGATACACAATTCAGTGCTATGTTGCCTGCCCACAGAAAAATGTCAGAGGCAGATATTATGCAAATGATGAACATGCTAAAGTCAGGGATCAGCACCTCACAAATATTTGGTCTTCTAGCTAGTCAGGCAGGCGGGTACGAATTTGTTGGCTATGGTCCCAGAGATATGTACAATGAGATTGCTCGGCAAAGGCGTCAAATTCCTGGAGATGCAGCACGAGTGTTGAAGAAGTTGGAGGATATGCGGTTGAAGGATCCCCAATTATATTTCAAGGCATGTCACGATTCAAGAGGTTTGTTACGTAATTTGTTCTGGTCTGATGGGATTAGCCAACTAGACTACCGACTCTTCGGGGATGTTATAGCTTTTGATGCTACGTACAAGAAGAACAAGTATAGTTGTCCATTAGTAATATTCAGCGGGGTTAACCACCACAACCAAACAATTGTTTTTGCTGCTGCGTTAATTGCGGACGAAACTACTGATACATATGTTTGGCTCCTGCGTCAGCTCATGTTTGCAATGAGGGGCAAGACCCCGACCTCAATCATAACTGATGGGGCCATGGCGATTAGGAATGCAGTGAGAGATGTATTTCCCGAAGTCAGACATAGATTATGCGCTTGGCACCTTATTCGAAATGCAACTAGCAATGTTGGAAATCCATCGTTACATCTAAATTTAGAAAAATTATGACAGGAGACTACGAGATTCCCGTGTTTAAGCGTAAGTGGGATCAGCTTATTGAAGAATTTGGCATTGAGGATAAGCCCTGGGTGATCAACATGTACGAAGAGAAGCATATGTGGGCTACTGCATATCTAAGAGGAAAATTCTTTGCTGGCTTTAGAACTACATCAAGATGTGAAGGTTTACACTCAGTTGTGGGAAGGTATGTGGGGTCGCGGTATGATTTGACAAGTTTTGTAGAGCATTTTCAAAGGTGTGTAGCACACATGCGCTTTAACGAATTTAATGCTGATTATGAATCTACACGTGGGGTGCCCGTCATGCAAACTTGTATAGAGCTGCTAGAGAGATATGCTGCTGAGTTATACACTCATGAGATATTTCTTTTCTTTCGGCCATTTCTCTCCAGAGCTGGATCAATGCGGGTTCTGAACATAGATAATAACGATGATTGCATAAAATACATTGTGTGTAAGCATGGGAGGCCCGATTTTACGTGGACCGTTGATTTTCGTCAAGAAGAAATGATCTTCATGTGTACCTGTTTACGAATGGAGTCATTTGGTATTCCCTGCGAACATATTGTGAAAGTTCTGGTTGACAGAGACATCCGTGAGATTCCCCGGTCATTGGTATTGGATAGATGGACAAAAAAGGTTAAATCAGCACTCAATGATCCAAGTGGGTTCACCAGGGATGCTGTTGTTATTAGTCGTCAAAGTGCTTTGGTGGAATTTTCTAAACAACTGGCTGCTGTTGCTGCTAAAGTACCAGAGAGATATGAAGAGACACGTGATTTAATTATGGGATTGTACTCATCTTACAAGGCTGCAGACGAAGGAGATAATCAACCTCACTCAGGTGTAGCTAGAAGTAGCAATCCGTATGTGCATCCAACCACTGGAGGCTCAGGACAGCCATCTAAGAAGAAGAAGCGGCAACGTTGTAGTGTTTGTCAAATAGAAGGACATAAGAAGACAACATGTCCTTGGCAAAAGGACATTGACAACAACGTTATAGAAAATGAAGCAATCGGTTCGGACGATGGAGACATGTGTACCGAAGCGACGGCTGAGTTAGATAGTGATAGTTAGCAACCTCCATAAACTTTAATGTTTTTGGATAGAAAATCAGTTCCGTAACTGTATTTTTTCTTTTTTACTATATTGATGAGATTTTATACATTCTTCCAATAGTCGTGCTTATGCTTTCTAGGTGTAATGAGATTTTATTAATATTTTTTGTCTATTTAGAATTATCGTAATTAGTATTCAACTGTTGTTTAGTGCTGCCGTGCTGGCTACTTATCAATCTTCTGAAAATCGGACCGGACCGGCCAGTCAAACCGGTTTAACCGGGATCCGACACTATAAACGTTCCGGTCCACTATCCAAAACCTTTAGAAGAAAAACCGTACAAAAACCGTCTAACCGGCCGAGAACCGGTCGGTTGGACCGGACCGGTAACCGACCGGTTCGAATAAAGCGACGCCGTTTTCTATTTGTAAAAAAAAAACGAAACAGATCCGTGAAGTGTGAACCAACCCTTATTCCCCCAATTCATTCGTCACTCACTCACACCCTGGATTGGAGAACGATGAACTCTGAAGCAAAGTGAACCCTAGCCCTTCTTCGCCGCCGTCGGTCCCAGGTCGTCAACGCCGCCGCCGTCCCCAGGTCCTCAGCGCCGCTGCTTCTTCCTCTTCCCCGTGTCCAGAACCCAGTTGCTCGGCATGTCCTCTTCATCTTCACTGGCTTCTCGGCATGGAACCCAGGTTAGTGGCTTCTCCTCTTCATCTTCACTGAGGGCTCGGTCTTCTTGGTTTGAAGTTCCGAAATTGTTGTTCTTCGGTCTTCTTCGTCGGTATTCTTCTTCAATTTTTGTTCCATTTTTCTTCAATTCTTCTTCTTCGGTCTTGGTTTGAAGTTTGGTTCTGAATGTTTTGTAAATAGTAATTTCCTGTTGTTGATAGATCTGTCTTGTACTCTTGAATTTGCTGGTTGCTGATGGTTGAAAATTTACAAATTTGCAAATTTGTATATGGTTTTGAACTTCTGATTGCTCTGTTACTCTATTAAATCATGTGTATTAAAATAAACTTACTTTGTTATATCATTTGTATCAACCAGAACACCTAATACTTACTCTTTTATTCTGTTTTAGTGTTTTCTAATTGCTCAATGGCTCTGATAGTGTTTTACTGGTTCACCAGTTGCAGATGGCTCCTAATTTTTTTGTTCATATTTGCTCATGGTCTGTTGCAAAAATTAGAAATCAAATCATTATTGAAATTTTTTTATAGTTGATCATCTTTATTGATTTCAGGTTTAGTGTGGTTACTTTATGCTTGTTTTATAATATTTGTTGCTGGATGAAGTGTGCTTCACTTGGCATGCCTTGTATCTGATGCTGGAATGGTGGAGCTGCTCCTACAATTTAGAGGGAAGATTGCAACTGCAAAATTACTTATTTTAAGGTAGTTATGTCAGTAGTTCTTCTATCTTTTAGATGATGTACTTTATGCTCTAAAGTGCAACTTGCCAAAGGCTGCCCTAAGAGGAGACAAACCCATTCGTCTTCATACTGTGTGTCCTATATATTATATGCCTTTGAAATTATCTGTCCTATCTATGAAGATCTACCCCGCCTAATGTTATATTCTGTTTCTGCACTTGTAGTCACATTTCTGATCTTACTTTATGTGCTAAACATCTAGTTCATGAGAAACTTCATAGAATTAAGGCTAGTGAAACATTGTTATAATTTACCGGATAATGCATGTTTTTCTAAGTAATACATATACATTTGGTACTTTTCAAGTGTTTCAAGTGATAACAACACTCGAGAGCATATATTTATGCATGTTTTTTTTATGCTTGGAATCAGCCACTTTCTGAGGTAGTTATTAAGGGAGAGGGCATTTTTAATACTATACATACATATTTCACAATATTTCACAAAAATAATATACTTGAATTAATCATTCTACTTATATGACAAGATCAATTTGCTTTCTTGGTGGGATTAGCAATTGGTTGCTTACAATTAATGACATTCTAGCTATTAGTATGTAGCTAGCTTCGTTAGTTTTTCCATTTCAATTATAATCCACTAACGTTCATTAAATTGAAGTAGCTAAGTATGAAAATAATTCGGTTATAATTCGGTTGTAACGAACTAAGATTCGGGTTTTAAAACTAATCAGTCACAAATATAAATAACAATCATAAATCTATCATAAATTATTTTATAAATTATTTATTTATCATAAATCTATCATGTTCATTAACAATCATAAATCTATCATGTTCATCAACGGTCCACGTAAAATCGGGCATCCCATGCTTACACACAATGTACTTTATGCAATCATCGGTATTATCTATGTTCAGAACCCGCATTGATCCAGCTCTGGAGAGAAATGGCCGAAAGAAAAGAAATATCTCATGAGTGTATAACTCAGCAGCATATCTCTCTAGCAGCTCTATACAAGTTTGCATGACGGGCACCCCACGTGTAGATTCATAATCAGCATTAAATTCGTTAAAGCGCATGTGTGCTACACACCTTTGAAAATGCTCTACAAAACTTGTCAAATCATACCGCGACCCCACATACCTTCCCACAACTGAGTGTAAACCTTCACATCTTGATGTAGTTCTAAAGCCAGCAAAGAATTTTCCTCTTAGATATGCAGTAGCCCACATATGCTTCTCTTCGTACATGTTGATCACCCAGGGCTTATCCTCAATGCCAAATTCTTCAATAAGCTGATCCCACTTACGCTTAAACACGGGAATCTCGTAGTCTCCTGTCATAATTTTTCTAAATTTAGATGTAAACGATGGATTTCCAACATTGCTAGTTGCATTTCGAATAAGGTGCCAAGTGCATAATCTATGTCTGACTTCGGGAAATACATCTCTCACTGCATTCCTAATCGCCATGGCCCCATCAGTTATGATTGAGGTCGGGGTCTTGCCCCTCATTGCAAACATGAGCTGACGCAGGAGCCAAACATATGTATCAGTAGTTTCGTCCGCAATTAACGCAGCAGCAAAAACAATTGTTTGGTTGTGGTGGTTAACCCCGCTGAATATTACTAATGGACAACTATACTTGTTCTTCTTGTACGTAGCATCAAAAGCTATAACATCCCCGAAGAGTCGGTAGTCTAGTTGGCTAATCCCATCAGACCAGAACAAATTACGTAACAAACCTCTTGAATCGTGACATGCCTTGAAATATAATTGGGGATCCTTCAACCGCATATCCTCCAACTTCTTCAACACTCGTGCTGCATCTCCAGGAATTTGACGCCTTTGCCGAGCAATCTCATTGTACATATCTCTGGGACCATAGCCAACAAATTCGTACCCGCCTGCCTGACTAGCTAGAAGACCAAATATTTGTGAGGTGCTGATCCCTGACTTTAGCATGTTCATCATTTGCATAATATCTGCCTCTGACATTTTTCTGTGGGCAGGCAACATAGCACTGAATTGTGTATCCAATAGATCATGGTTGTGTTGGTCAGAGAAATAAAAGATATGCCACCTTTCACTTTCTGGTACAAACTTAACATCCATTCGGGCTTTACATCCAGTTCTTGTTTCCAATCTAGGCTCCTTCTTCCTTTTTTCCATCGTGTAATATTTCTCCATCCTGAATCCTTGCCTATGGCATACAAACATTTGTCTGTAAATCTGGCAACTACTATTTTTGAAGGTCTTGCTCTTCCTTGCACTAAAGCCCTTCGACTTTGAGTACTTCATATAAAAATCAAATGCAAGCTGCAAAGTAGAAAAGTGGTATTTGCCAATTTCCTCCGCAAAATTCTCACTAAATTTCAAAGATGTAATGTCTTGCACGGAGTCAACCGCATAAGCGGCTTCAACAATATAATCTGACATATCAGATTCAGAAAAAAACGCTCCCTCTGTAAATTCATCTCTGAAATCTTGTTCGAATTCATTCTGTTCATCCATCATATCTTGGTCACTTACTAGCTCTTCTTGTTGGTTAAAGTCATCGTCCTCCTGGTATTGCTCATTCATCTCAGTGTCCGTAAATATACCTGACATCTTAAAATGTCCAATGAAAAAAAAAATCAGTACACTCCATCTTATAACATTACATACAATAGATAGATTCGTATATTGCTAGCAGGGACGGATCCAGAGATTTTAATATTGAGGTGCCAATTTTTATATAACTTTTTTTAATCTATAAAAATAATTAACATATAGTTATTGGAGTTAGTTTTTTAATAGATTTATTAAGATACATATAATTATAATTTTTTCCAACAATTTTAGTTTTAATATGATAATTACATAAATAAAATATAACTTTAACAATTGTACATTACAAATTTATAAAATACCATATAATTTATAACGGGATTTGCTAACTTATTAATTAAAATTCATTCTTTCAAAAGTTTTAAAAAAATTTGAAAATAATATCTACAGTACATAATGTGATTACCAAAACATAACTACTTAAGTTATTATTAATATAAAAATATGAATGTTAAATATATTAATACTAAAAAACAAATAATTTTCCAAAAAATAAATATAGAAATTATTATATAAAAACTAATTGGAAAGGTACAAAGACTTGAGGGTATGATATTAAATTAGTTAGGTAAAAATATTAGTGAACTAACAATTAAGACATAAATCTATTACATAGTGAAAAATAATACATATAAAACTATTAAATTACCTAATATTTGTTTTTATTTTTTAAACACAAATTTTATATATAAGTATAATTTCTTAAAATTTTGGGGGGTTCAGTCCACTACTCGCCCCCTCTAGATCCGTCCCTGATTGCTAGCTAATTAGTAATAAAAAATAAAAACATCTATTCACTTTTTAGTAATTCTCAATGTCTTGTCAGTTAATAAAAGATAAAAAAAAATTTTCATTACACAATCAATTTTTACGAATAAAGTATCGAAACGAATAATTGGAAAATTAGAGATTCTATCCACTTACCTCGATTTTGTAATCAAAACGATGGATTGTTTTCTGAACACTACAATGAAAAAAATTGATTGGACCTTTGCTGATTGCTGCAACGGTGATTTTCAATTAACGATGAAGACGGATAAAATATAAAAAAAAAGGATATTCAGTAGATGGATGGATGTTTGAAAGAAAAACAATGAAATTTTTTATAAAGAGAATGATACACGATTTTAATGGTGGGATTGAATAATTGGTGATGGATTATTCACCAATTTATAATGTTAATATTATGGAAAAGATAAGATTAGAGTATCTAAATCAAAATAAAACCTTAAAAAAGGAAGATAGAATCTTAAAGATAAGATAGATGAATAAGATGATAATGTTTAAAAACGAAAACAAGACTGACATAGGCGTAATACATCGCGTTCCAATCGATTGAATGATCATTTCAATCGATTGAATTTGAATTCACACACACTACAATCGATTAAAATTGGCAAATTGATATTGTTTGGATAAATTCAATCGATTGAGTCACAAAAGCAATCGATTGAATTTGGTGAGACCTAGGTTGTTTTGAAGCATTCAATCGATTGGAAATTCTAAACAATCGATTGAATTACAAAAATCCAATTTTTTTTCATCATTCAATCGATTGGATCGTATGACCAATCGACTGAGTTATGCGAAAATCATGCTTTTGGCAAATAATAATAATAATAATCGATTGGTTTTATATGCAATCGATTGAATTTGAAATTGATGATAATTCAATCGATTGCACTTAGAAAACAATCGATTGATACAGTAATTAAGTGCACTCCAATCGATTAAAATAACAAAACAATCGATTGGAACAGTGTTTAAGTGTACTTCAATCGATTGCACTATCAAAACAATCGATTGAATCCATACAAACACATTGTTTTCAAGACCTGATTGCATCTTAAGCATATAGATAAACTAAAAAAAGCTGACTAAATTGATTCCATCATCCAAGAAGGTCTTACAATTCAAACAAACCTAGTACCTTTAAGAACTCTATATATGAATTGTAAAAATCAAAGCTGTACAAGAATATTGCTATAAAACAATTTCTTCATGGTCCAGGCCTTGGGATGATGCCCCTTGGGTTTGTGATGCCCAGATTAGTGCATAGATAGTCAATTGCTTCTCCCTGACGATTGATAGCTTCCGTTTGCCTGTCTTGACGCTGCCTCATATCAGCAAATTGCTCCTCCATATATACTCTCATGCTTCGCAATTCATCCATCAAATCTTGCATTGTTGGCGAAGGAGGGGGTGGTGGTGGGGGTGGCTCTGTTTGTGCTTGCACCTGGTCTTGTGGTTGCCCTTGAGCCTGAGGTTGTTGGGCATCCGGATCTTCCCATCTGTCTTAGAGTGCTGTCATCAATCTTGGCTACATTAGTCAAGACAACACTTTTCTCTTCAGTCAAGTCAATTCCAAGCCATTTGAAAATCTTGGTCCAATGGCAAGCATATCCTAAACCAACACTTGATTTTTCTTTCTTCATTTCAAGCATATGATGAACCATAAAATAGGGCCAGTTTATCTCCTTTCCAGTCACCATAGCCCAAAGCACTAAAATATCTTCGTTAAACAAGATTCCATGATTATGTTTTCTTGGAATCAACATGTATGAAAACAAATACATCAATATACGCTGCTCAATCCCCAACCCACTGCAACTTATATTACCTCTAGCATCCATTTGTGGATTCTCATATTGTAAACTCTGCAAACCAACTAATCTGTTGTATTCACCCCATTCCTCATCTGCGGCAATACCACCAGTAAATTTTGCCCCATGATAAACTAGACTCCATTGTTCAGCTAGTTCTTGCAAAGTAACTCTATAATGCTGTTTTCCTAAATCAAACTCAATCAGCAGCATTACCTCACCCTCTTCATCAGGTTTAGGAACAACATAATTCAAAGTACTATAAACAGCCCTAACCAAGTGCGGATAATACTCATCCCTAGTTTGTACAAAATCAACTAAGTGCTGTGTTTGCAATGCATTCAACACCACATTAAAACATCTATCCTGAAGGAACTGGGCTGTTATGTACCTGGGAGGAACAATTGGCCTTGACTCAAACTTCTCCACATAGTTTTTCAGTGCCCTTTGAGACGGCAGCCACCTTGCCATGTAATGTGATGAAGCAACCAGTCTGGCGGAAGCAGAGCTTTCTCCCTCAACCCTAGCTCTTTTGGTGTTCTTAGTTCTGGCCATTTTGGGGATATTGATTTGGTGGGTTTTGTAAGGAATTGGTTGAGTTTAATAATATGTATGTAGGGCGGAGTGGATGTTGGAATTGATTGGAGAAGAAGAGAGAAGAAGATGAAGCTTTCTGGTTCGATGAGAGAAGAGAGCGGTGCAGAAATGGGGGTAATGGGGGTTGTTATCTTTTAAAACGTTACAATCTAATTCAATACGCATGGTTTGGGTTTAATATATAGCGATTTTGAAATTTCAATCGATTGGATTACAATACCAATCGATTGAAAGCTGAAAAAAACACTTCCCAATCGATTGACGTTTCAAACCAATCGATTGAATTAGAAGTTACGTGCAAAGTTCAATCGATTTTTAGCCGTAACCAATCGATTGAATATTGAGACCAATCGATTGTTTGGAAGAATTCAATCGATTGAAGATCATAAACAATCGATTGAAGTACATGAACTTCACATTTAATTCATTGTTCAATCGATTGGTTACTAAGACCAACCGATTGATTTATGCAAAACCATGCTTACCAGCAATATACAATCGATTGTTTAGTGATAAACTGAAATCCAATCGATTGGGTTAAATTTCAATCGATTGGTTTGATAGTCCAATCGATTGGATTTCAGCAAAACACGATTTCATGACTCCTCAGGAACGTCTCGGATCGAATGTAATATTTTAAGAAAATTGGGATCCATGGAGGATACAATTGTTGTTATTTTTGTATTTAATTGTTAATGAACATGATAGATTCATGATAAATTAATTATTTTTAAAATAAAAAATCGTTTTTATAATTATATAAAATATATAGGGTCAATTTATAATTAAAAATAGTTCAAGGATTACATAGCAGTTATTAAAAAATCTTAAAAAACATGTTTTCTACTTGGACCACTAAGTAGTCCAAAGTTACCTGGACCACCGAATCCTGAGCCTAGAAACATTCTATTCAAATTTTAAATTATATTTAATCTAATTCAAAACATAATATTTTGATTTTTAGTTTGAAAAAACTATAATTTCAAATTCTAAAAACTACTTAATTTAAAATAAAAGGTTCAAAATATTGTCATTTGAATTATATATATATTTTTTTATTCTATATTGTTCATACCCTGGTTTAAATTGACGAAAGTCAGGTCCTATAAAAATAAGAGTCCAACCCAAAGACCGGGCCTTCAATCTATACCCAACCTCTTTGAAGAGGTCGGACACCGCGAAAGGAACTAGTTCTACTTGTCCAAGTAAGTAACTGTCTCCGCGAATCTTTCCTACTATCTCTATCTCAACTAAAAGATAGATTCCAACAAACTCCCAAGATAAAGGGAACGGTTATTCACCACCAAAGGTGTAACTACTCCAACAAAAGTAGTTATCGACTCTACTATAAATACACTAACACCCCTCAAGTATAATTTACGTTCTAATCTACTAAAAACCTGCCTAAAGGCCTTGCTAACTTAAGCATCGAAGTCTCTTATAGGACCACCCCCACCTCCTTACGAGGAACTCGGACGGTGGTACTTCAACACGAGAACAAGTTGGACGCTACCTCATAAGGAGTTTGGACCTTACGTTCAAGCCCAAATCAACATTTCAGGTAACCCTCGAAACATTGGCACCTTTGCCAGGGACCTGGGATTCAACCTTGATAATAGCGGACCATCAATATAAAGATGGTCACACGGCGTCTGAATCAGAACTCGAACCTCAATAGGACGACCTCGCACTCTCAATACCTCCACCACGGGAGAGAATGCACATTCTTCATGGAAAAGGAATATCTGAAAACCCCCAACCGAGGCGGATTCATTCAGAGATATATCCACCAGAAGAAGAAGAAACTCCACATCCCACTGAGATACTAGGTTTGGTTCATGGCCATGATGGACGATTGGATAAGCTTGAGTAAGAAGTTGAGTGTCAATGGAAAGTAGAACGGGAATTACGGAAAGAGGTAAAACGATAAGAAAAAAGCAAGAAGAAAAGCTCTCAAAATTAGAGGTCGGTCTTCGAAAACGAAGTAACCTTTATATGTGTATAATGATGTGTTGATGCTTTTACATGTTTAAATATGTCTTTGATGATGTTTGAATGTTAAATCGTTGATTGAAATGGCTTACGATTCAGGAAAAAACTTTTGAAGGCATTAGGGTTTGGTTTTGAGGCATTTGTGGTTAAAATATAAATATCGAAAAGTTATATTATGGTATTTAAATTCCAAGTGTTAACATAAAACTTTAGTAAATAGGATTTAAAGTGTAAATATCAGCATATTAAAAGTTACCAAAAAAATTATTAAAAATCTCTAAAACATAATTTAGGGCTATTATAATTTAGAAAAGTTATGAAAACAAAAACTACAGCTAAAAAACAGCTATGAAATAAAAGTGAGGAGAGTATAAAGACAATAGATAACTAATAAACACATGAGGAGAAAAACAAACAAAAGTGTAAATAAAAAAATTCTAAGATAAAATATAAATATTAAAATTTTAGGGTTAAAAATATAATAATATAAAAACATGGAATAAAATTAAAATTAAAATATAATTTAAGAGCAAAATAGTAATTATAATAAATTTTAAGGATAAAATAATAATTAAAATAAAATTTCAAGACAAAATAATAATTATGATGAAGATAAATAATAGAATGGCCATTAAAATAAAGATTAAGGATAAGAATGTAATTATGATACTTAAGGATAAAATGGTAAATAAGATAAAATTTAAGGAACAAAAGGTAATTTTGAATCTTTGAGGAGAAAAAAAATTATTAATCAAGATTGAGGATAAAATGATCATTTAACAAAAGAAGAGATTAATTCGGTAATTCCAAAAAGTTTAAGGGATAGATAGTTATTGGTGTGACAAGGATGTGGATTTGTCCCGCTTTCTCTATACTTTGATATAATGTGGGAATGATAACTTCATTTTACCATGGTTGGCGATGCATAATGCCAATTTTGGATATGCTATAGGACATGTTATCATGTAAGTTGTTTCATACTCTTTGTGATTGTGCTATGTGAATTGTTTGTGCTTGCTTATGATTACTATTTGCTTGCAGCGATAAGCTATAGCATTAGACATAGGAATACAGAAATTATAGCCCTATGGGTCAGACTAGTATACAGTGACTACGTTGAGCTGCTGGAGCTATTTTCTTGTGATGACTAAGGGTGGCAACATGCACTCTACTGGTGGATATTCAATCCGGTCGGGTAGGATTGTCAATCCGACCCGCTACGGATAGAATTGAGTGTGGAGGGGGTTTAAACGCGGATTGAGTCTCAATCCTACTCGACCAACTCATACTCTATATGTATATGTTATAAAAATATGTTATATGTAGGTAGTGTTAAACCAAGGACTTCTCACTTAGTGCAAAAAGTCTTTATCATTAAGTCAAGATCATCAATTAATAATTTAACATTTTTCTTTAATAAAAAATAATTCTATTTTAGTGATATATAAATACAATATTATATCACAATATTTTATTTGTGTTTGTGTTATTAATTTAAGCAAAGACTTTTATGTAAAATTGAAGATTTGATGGTTATGTTATTTATGGGACAACTGTGTTGTTTGTGGATGATTGTGTTGTTTGTATTGAATTTTTTATTGGTGGATACTATCATGAAGATTTTATAATTGTCTTCATGTAAAGATGTATCCTTTTTACCATTAGATGATAAATTATAGGGTTTGATTTGATATGCTATAAAAATGTTATCTTTTTTTAAAGTGTTGCCAAATAAACAAAGCACACTTTTAACACAAGGCTCTTCATAAAAAGATGTTTTTAACATCTTCATTTGAGTAGGTACTTTTTTTTTATTTGCATACTCATTAGGTTATATAATAATATTGCATATTTGTAAAAATTTGCGAGCAGGGTCGGATATCCGTGGGTTGACCGCGCGTAAAATTAGGATTGGATTGTTCACAACCTACAAGTAAAGTAGGGTAAAATTTTAGTAACAAATTCAACCTTACTGTTACCACCCCTAGTGATAACCCAAGATATAAGAGTACACTATTTGAGGCTAGACTCTTGTTCGCATGTAAACCTAAGGCAATGGACCTTTCTCCTTTATACTTTTTACTTCTTCATGTGAACCAAATTTCGCCACACGAAGTTCTTCTTGCTGAGTTATAACTGGAGAATCTCTACCACCCATTCCCACCTTGGCCAGAGTTATGAGCCAGACCCCAGCCTAAATATTAGATGGTGGTCCAATTTTGAGCCTTTAGGGTTGATAAACCCCATTTTGAGGGTTTATCTTGTATTAATTTCAGGAGTTTTATCAATGATTCAACACGCTTTTCATATGAAAATACAAGACTTTGTGTTCCTTTCCTAATTTTTGCCTCATGGATGAAAACATGCTTATTTTGCACTAAATTAGATACATTTCTAATCTTCTCTTGGTGCCATTCGATGCCGTGACCTGTGTGTTAAGTGGTTTCAGAATATAGGGCAGGGATGAACCGGAAGAGAGAAGGAGAATGGGAGCAAAGGAAAGGAGCATGAGAAATTGAGCTTTGGAAACTTCAGCAAGGGCGCGTGCGCGTACCTGGCGCGCCCGCGTGGATTGCGCAGCTAGAAGTCAAAGCCAGAAGCCAAGCCACGAGCCGGCATGTGTAGCGGCTAAGCCATAATCCCCATGGGTGCGCACACGTACGTTGCGCCTCCGCTCACATTACAAGATGCCCTAGTGGTGCGCACGCGTGCTTTGCGCGTGCGCGTCGATGCTCGAATATGATTTTTTTAAGAAGTCACGTGACCTGGGCATGGAGACAGTTGGAGATCTCATTTTGGGGAAGTGCCTTGGCGGGAAGAGCTTAAGAAGACCAGGGATTGAAGGGTTAAGGGGCTTTTGCTCATTTTTTTAGATTGTTCTAGATATTTTGCTATTGTTAGT
The DNA here is from genome assembly GCF_014773155.1 of Arachis stenosperma. Taxonomy (NCBI): domain Eukaryota; kingdom Viridiplantae; phylum Streptophyta; class Magnoliopsida; order Fabales; family Fabaceae; genus Arachis; species Arachis stenosperma. The sequence goes on from NC_080383.1 coordinate 65,778,694, forward strand.
TACACTCTTGGAGAGGGAGAGGGAGATTCCAAGCTCTCATTAGGATTCATCTTCATCCATTTTCTGAATTTTCAATCACTCTTTGGTGAGATCCATTGCAATTCTCAATTTACTTTGTTCATGTTATAGATCTTCTTCTCCAATCTCAATTAGTGCTTGTAATTGCTCAATTCTCATAGATCCTAGATTCAACTTTGTAGATTTGGATTTTATCAATTTTTTGAGAAGTTCACTTCTATTGTTGCTCCTTGTTGATTGTTGTTAATTTCTTGTGTTGAAGCACTTTTAATTCTAATTCATTCTCATTCTCATTATCCCTTTCATCCTTGCTCATCAATTGTTTGATAAAATGCCAATACTAGTTATGGAGTAAAAGTTTCTTACTTGGCATAGGGTTTGGGCCATTAGAAAGAATTGAATAGTTTATGTCAATTGTTGATTTGGAATTAGAAATTGCTAATTGACTTGGAGTGCACTAAAGCTAGATTTCCCTAAGGTAAATCTAGGACTTGTGACTCAAGTTAGTTACTTTCATTTGACTTTCCTCTATACCTAGGGGTTAACTAAATGAAGCAAGGCCTAATTGTTGTCATCATTGAAGGAACTATAAGGATAGAATTTCTAATGCCAACCCTAGGCCAAGCGTTCTAAAGATTGATTGTTTGTCATCTATTTTGCTAAACCTTCAAAGAATCATAATAAGGCTTCCTAATCAATAAGATGCATTCTCTAGCAATTCCAAGGGAGGACGACTCGGGAGACTAGTACTCTCGGTTATAGATTGTAGGATTGTTTGATGCGAAGTTTGAATGTCGATTAGACTATACTCACGATTATATCCATTATTGAATTCTATATCGGCATGATAAATTTCGTTTATCAAAATGGCACCGTTGCCGGGGAATTTGCTTAGTGTGCCATGTTATTGTTTAGAGTAAATGTGTATATATGTACATAGTTGCATTTCATTGTAATTCTTTGTTCAAGTGACTAACCCCTCACCGTTACCATGAGTTTTACTTCTCCTTCATTGCATGACACGTTCACAACCGAATCCGAGCTTAGTCCCCTTTGATCCGGAAATAGAACGAACTTTGCTTCATATTAGACAAGCTCGGAAGCGGTTAAAGTTTGGAAAATGTGAAAAAGTTTTCACTACCTCAACCACCTTACTCAAAGTGAACATTGAACCGTCACTCAAAGAAGGCAATAATCATTCGCCCATCAATATCACTAACAACTCTTCTTTTGTTTTAGGTACTAACGCCATGGATGCTCCAAGGAGAGTTACTATCAAGGAAGCGGGTGCACCGGATTATGTCCTTCAACCCCTTCATGTAACTCACCCCAACTTGAATGCAAACTTTGAACTTAAGACCGCTTTGATCAACCTCCTACCTAAATTCCATGGGCTTCCCGCACAAGACCCTATTCGACATCTCAAAGACTTTCATCGTATATGCTCAACAACTAGACGGGAAGGATCCGATGAGGTTGCTATTTGGTTGTTTGCTTTTCCTTTCTCTCTTGAGGACAAGGCTAAAGAATGGTTCTACACTCTATCTAGTGAAGTCACCTCCGATTGGGACTTGCTTAGAAGAGGATTCTTGGATAAATTCTTGCCCCCGGAGAAGATGGATAGGCTAAGGAAGAAAATGTCTTGTATTGTACAAGGTGAAACGGAACCATTATACGAGTATTGGGAACGGTTTCGTAAGCTACTAGATGCATGCCCTAATCACATGCTTGACACTCAAGTGTTGCTTGGATACATATGTCAAGGGATGCGAGAACAAGATAGAACTCTCTTGGACACCTCTAGTAATGGTTCTTTGTCTAAATATAAAACAGCGAAGGAGGCATGGCAACTTATCATTGACCTAGCCGAATCCAATCAACATATGAGACGAAGAGTCAACCGCCAAAAAACCGTGAATGGGGTATCAACTAGTAGCGAAACCACCGCTTTAACCAAATCCTTGAGTGAAATGACATCCATCTTGAGGCAACTCCAATTGAGCCAACAACAACCACAACAACCTCAACCATATCAACAACACTCTCCACCCCCTTAACAATACAATCAACAATTAGTCCCTCAGAAAGTGTGTGGCATTTGTTCTTGCTATTCCCACTACACGGATGAGTGCCCAAGCCTTCAAGAAGACAACACTTTGGCGGCTACCCATAATTTCTATGACCGCCCAAATCAAGGGTACTACCAAGGCAATCCTAACCAAGGGCACCCTTATCAAAGAGAAAGCTACAATCAAGGGAGTGGGAATCACAATCAAAATTGGAGAGATAATCATCAACAAGGGAATAGGGATAACAACAACAATGGAGGAGGTCAAAGATGGAACAACAACTCACAAAATCGGCCACCATTCAACCAACAAAATCCACCATACAACCAACAACATCAACCATACAACCAACAAAACCCACAAAGAAACTACCAAACATGCCAACCACCACATCAAAGACCACCACCCAACCAATCACAAGCTCCTCAACTCACATATCCACCCCCCTCTAACCAAGATGATACACTCCAGACCATCATCCAAGGCCAAAAGGAACTACAAAACACACTTGCTTCCGGTCTCACTGGCCTCACCTCTACACTACAAGCTCTTCTTGCACGCATGGATACACCATCAAATCCTACTCATCAATCCCCAATCCAAAGCGTCATTCCCTCTCAACCTCAACCCAATCCTAAGGGAGGCATCAATGCCATCACCCTAAGATCCGGAACACAATTAAAAGAGAAGGGAGCAAAGGATTCAAATCCCATCACAATCGTTCAAGAGGAGGAGAGAATAGATATAGAAGAGGTAGTGGAAGAGGAGACACCACAAGTCATAGTTGAGGATGAAGAAGCTCAACTAACAAAAGAGACCCCCAAGACCAAGAGAACCTTGGAAGAAGAAATTGCTCAACCACTCCCATTTCCAACACTTGCAAAGAAATCTAGGAAGCGCGTAGAACTTGACCCCAAAATGATAGAAATGTTCAAGAAAGTCGAGGTAACCATCCCCCTCTTTGATGCTATCTATCAAGTTCCTAGATATGCAAAATTCCTTAAAGATCTATGCATGAACAAGGATAGAATTCTTGAATTGGAAACCATCCCATTGAGGAGTTCTCTTTCCGCTTTAATGGGAGTATTGCCCGAGAAGTGTGATGATTCGGGCCCTTGTATGGTCACTTGCACCGTTAATGGAGTTCAATTCATAGATTGTATGTGTGACCTCGGAGCATGTGTTAGCATCATGCCTCTCTCCGTCTACCGGGTATTGAAGTTACCACCACTAAAAAGGTCGACGGCAAGATTTGTCCTAGCGGATAAAAGCATAATAACCGTGACGGGTGTTGCGGAAGATGTATTGGTGAATATCAAGGGGTTGGTGTTTCCGATTGACTTCTATGTCCTAGAAATGCCATCAAGCGAAACCGAGAGAGCATCATCCATTCTACTTGGAAGACCATTTTTGAGAACTTCTAGATTTAAGCTAGATGCCTACTCGGGAACCTACTCATTTGAGATAGATGGGAGAGTCGTAAGTTTTAGCCTAGAAGAAGCAATGAAGCATCCACCGGAGAATCACTCTCTATTCCGGTGTGACCCAATTGACAACATTGTTGCCGAAGTTCACCTTGCAAAGTTAGATGAGAAGTACATGATTGAAGAAGAAAAATGAAGATCCAAGCAAATTAAACACCACACACCATACAAACCATCCGGAAACTCAAACCTCAAATAATGACAAAAAAATGGAATTGAAGCCACTACCACCCCACCTAAAGTACTCATATCTTGATGAAGCCCAAAAGCTTCCCGTGATAATCACAAAAGAGCTAACTCCTCAACAAGAAGAAAAGTTGCTAGATGTCTTGAGGAAAAATAAAAGGGCAATCGGGTGGAGTTTGGCGGATCTAGTGGGAATAAGCCCCCAAGTATACGAGCACCGCATATTTCTTGAAGAAGGAGCAAGACCGATCCGACAACCTCAAAGGAGACTTAATCCAACCATTCTTGAGGTTGTGAAAAAAGAGGTCACTCGGCTACTTGAAGCGGACATCATCTATCCTATCTCGGATAGCGAGTGGGTAAGCCAGGTCCAAGTGGTGCCAAAGAAATCCGGGGTGACCACAATCAAAAATGAAAGTGGTGAACTTATAGCAACAAGAGTGCAAAATTCTTGGAGAGTATGCATAGACTACCGAAGGTTGAATGCGGCCACAAGAAAAGATCACTTCCCACTACCGTTCATTGATCAAATGCTTGATCGACTAGCCTGTAAATCATATTATTGCTTTCTTGATGGTTACTCCGGATACTTCCAAATACACATTGCTCTAGAGGACCAAGAAAAAACCACATTTACTTGCCCCGGCAACGGCGCCATTTTGATAAACGAAATTTATCATGCCGATATAGAATTCAATAATGGATATAATCGTGAGTATAGTCTAATCGACATTCAAACTTCGCATCAAACAATCCTACAATCTATAACCGAGAGTACTAGTCTCCCGAATCGTCCTCCCTTGGAATTGCTAGAGAATGCATCTTATTGATTAGGAAGCCTTATTATGATTCTTTGAAGGTTTAGCAAAATAGATGACAAACAATCAATCTTTAGAACGCTTGGCCTAGGGTTGGCATTAGAAATTCTATCCTTATAGTTCCTTCAATGATGACAACAATTAGGCCTTGCTTCATTTAGTTAACCCCTAGGTATAGAGGAAAGTCAAATGAGAGTAACTAACTTGAGTCACAAGTCCTAGATTTACCTTAGGGAAATCTAGCTTTAGTGCACTCCAAGTCAATTAGCAATTTCTAATTCCAAATCAACAATTGACATAAACTATTCAATTCTTTCTAATGGCCCAAACCCTATGCCAAGTAAGAAACTTTTACTCCATAACTAGTATTGGCATTTTATCAAACAATTGATGAGCAAGGATGAAAGGGATAATGAGAATGAGAATGAATTAGAATTAAAAGTGCTTCAACACAAGAAATTAACAACAATCAACAAGGAGCAACAATAGAAGTGAACTTCTCAAGAAATTGATAAAATCCAAATCTACAAAGTTGAATCTAGGATCTATGAGAATTGAGCAATTACAAGCACTAATTGAGATTGGAGAAGAAGATCTATAACATGAACAAAGTAAATTGAGAATTGCAATGGATCTCACCAAAGAGTGATTGAAAATTCAAAAAATGGATGAAGATGAACCCTAATGAGAGCTTGGAATCTCCCTCTCCCTCTCCAAGAGTGTAACTAACAATAGCAAAATATCTAGAACAATCTAAAAAAATGAGCAAAAGCCCCTTAACCCTTCTATCCCTGGTCTTCTTAAGCTCTTCCCGCCAAGGCACTTCCCCAAAATGAGATCTCCAACTGTCTCCACGCCTAGGTCACGTGACTTCTTAAAAAAATCATATTCGAGCATCGGCGCGCACGCGCAAAGCACGCGTGCGCGCCACTGGGGCATCTTGTAATGTGAGCGGAGGCGCAACGTACGCGTGCGCGCCCATGGGGATTATGGCTTAGCCGCTACACATGCCGGCTCGTGGCTTGGCTTCTGGCTTTGACTTCTAGCTGCGCAATCCACGCGGGCGCGCCAGGTACGCGCACGCGCCCTTGCTGAAGTTCCCAAAGCTCAATTTCTCATGCTTCTTTCCTTTGTGCCCATTCTCCTTTCCCTGCCCTATATTCTGAAACCACTTAACACACAAGTCACGGCATCGAATGGCACCAAGAGAAGATCAGAAATGTATCTAATTTAGTGCAAAATAAGCATGTTTTCATCCATGAGGCAAAAATTAGGAAAGGAACACAAAGTCTTGTATTTTTATATGAAAAGCGTGTGGAATCATTGATAAAACCCCTGAAATTAATACAAGATAAACCCTCAAAATGGGATTTATCAGCAGGTCTAAGTGAAAAGCTTGAGACTGAGTGGTTAAAGTCGTGATCCAAAGCAAAAAAGAGTGTGCTTAAGAGCTCTGGACACCTCTAACTGGGGACTTTATCAAAGCTGAGTCACAATCTAAAAAGGTTCACCCAGTCATGTGTCTGTGGCATTTATGTATCCGGTGGTAATACTGGAAAACAAAGTGCTTAGGGCCACGACCAAGACTCATAAAAGTAGCTATGTTTAAGAATAAAAAAACTTAACTAGGAGAATTAATAACACTATCTGAAATTCTAAGTTCCTATAGAAGCCAATCATTCTAAACTTCAAAGGAAAAAGTGAGATGCCAAAACTGTTCAGAAGCAAAAAGCTACAAGTCCCGCTCATCTAATTAGAATTAATATTCATTGATATTTTGGGATTTATAGTATATTCTCTTCTTTTTATCCTAATTGATCTTCAGTTGCTTGGGGACAAGAAACAATTTAAGTTTAGTGTTGTGATGAGCGGATAATTTATACGCTTTTTGGCATTGTTTTTAGGTAGTTTTTAGTATGATCTAGTTACTTTTAGGGATGTTTTCATTAGTTTTTATGATAAATTCACATTTCTGGACTTTACTATGAATTTGTGTATTTTTCTGTGATTTCAGGTATTTTCTGGCTGAAATTGAGGGACCTGAGCAAAACTCTGATAGGAGGCTGACAAAGGACTGCTGATGCTGTCGGAATCTGACCTTCCTGCACTCAAAATAAATTTTTTGGAGCTACAGAACTCCAAATGGCGCGCTCTCAACGGCGTTGAAAAGTAGACATCCAGAGATTTCCAGCAATATATAATAGTCCATACTTTATTCGTAATTAGATGACGTAAACTGGCGCTCAACGCCAGTTCCATGCTGCATTCTGGAGTCAAACGCCAGAAACACGTCACGAACCAGAGTTGAACGCCCAAAACACGTTACAACTTGGCGTTCAACTCCAAGAGAAGCCTCATATCGTGGATAGATCAAGCTCAGCCCAAGCACACACCAAGTGGGCCCCGGAAGTGAATTTATGCATCAATTACTTACTTCTGTAAACCCTAGTAGCTAGTTTAGTATAAATAGAACTTTTTACTAGTTTATTAGATGTCTTTGACTATCTAGTCTTTTGACCATGTTTGGGGGCTGGCCATTTGGCCATGCCTGGACCTTCATCACTTATGTATTTTCAACGGTGGAGTTTCTACACACCATAGATCAAGGGTGTGGAGCTCTGCTGTACCTCGAGTTTTAATGCAATTACTACTATTTTCTATTCAATTCGACTTATTCTTATTCTAAGATATTCGTTGTACTTCAACGTGATGAATGTGATGATCCGTGACACTCATCATCATTCTCACCTATGAATGCGTGACTGACAACCACTTCCGTTCTACCTTAGACCGGGCGAATATCTCTTGGATTCCTTAATCAGAATCTTCGTGGTATAAGCTAGAATTGATGGCGGCATTCATGGGAATCTGGAAAGTCTAACCTTGTCTGTGGTATTCTGAGTAGAATTCCGGAATTGAATGACTGTGACGAGCTTCAAACTCGCGATTGCTGGGCGTGATGACAAACGCAAAAGAATCAAGGGATTCTATTCCAACATGATCGAGAACTGACAGATGATTAGCCGTACTATGACAGAGCATTTAGACCATTTTTACTGAGAGGATAGGATGTAGCCATTGACAACGGTGATGCCCTACATACAGCTTGCCATGGAAAGGAGTAAGAAGGATTGAAGAAAGGCAGTAGGAAAGTAGAGATCCAACAGGGACAAGCATCTCCATACACTTATCTGAAATTCCCACCATTGAATTACATGAGTAACTCTATCTTTATTTTCTGTTTATTATTTATTATTATTCAAAAATCCAATAATCTCTTAATATAGTTGAATCCGCCTGACTGAGATTTACAAGATGACCATAGCTTGCTTCATACCAATAATCTCTGTGGGATCGACCCTTACTCACGTAAGGTATTTGGTGCGCGAAATTGTGATCACTACACAACTTTGCACAACTAACCAGCAAGTGCACTGGGTCGTCCAAGTAATAAACCTTACGCGAGTAAGGGTCGATCCCACGGAGATTGTTGGTATGAAGCAAGCTATGGTCACCTTGTAAATCTTAGTCAGGCAGACTCAAATGGGTATAGTGATATACGAATAAAGCATAAAGATAAAGATAGAGGTACTTATGTAATTCATTGGTAGGAACTTCAGATAAGCGTATGAAGATGCCTTCCCTTCCGTCTCTCTGCTTTCCTACTGTCTTCATCCAATCCTTCTTACTCCTTTCCATGGCAAGCTTATGTAGGGTTTCACCGTTGTCAGTGGCTACCTCCCATCCTCTCAGTGAAAATGTTCCTATGCTCTGTCACAGCATATGGCTAATCAGCTGTCGGTTCTCGGTCAGGCCGGAATAGAATCCAGTGATTCTTTTGCGTCTGTCACTAACGCCCCGCCTGCTAGGAGTTTGAAGCACGTCACAGTCATTCAATCATTGAATCCTACTCAGAATACCACAGACAAGGTTAGACCTTCCGGATTCTCTTGAATGCCACCATCAGTTCTCGCCTATACCACGAAGACTCTGATCTCACGGAATGGCTGGCTCGTTTGTCAGGCGAGCACTCGGTTGTCAGGCGATCAACCATGCATCGTGTATCAGGAATCCAAGAGATAAACACTAGAGCCTTGTTTGCTTGTAGAACAGAAGTGGTTGTCAGTCACCTTGTTCATAAGTGAGAATGATGATGAGTGTCACGGATCATCACATTCATCAAGTTGAAGACAAGTGATATCTTGGACAAAGAACAAGCGGAATTGAATAGAAGAACAGTAGTAATTGCATTAATACTCGAGGTACAGCAGAGCTCCACACCTTAATCTATGGTGTGTAGAAACTCCACCGTTGAAAATACATAAGAACAAGGTCTAGGCATGGCCGAATGGCCAGCCTCCCAAAGAGGGTTCAATCATCAAAGCATGATCAAAAGCTCCCCAATACAATAACAAAAGGTCCTACTTATAGAAAACTAGTAGCCTAAGGTTTACAGAGATGAGTAAATGACATAAAAATCCACTTCCAGGCCCACTTGGTGTGTGCTTGGGCTGAGCAATGAAGCAATTTCGTGTAGAGACTCTTCTTGGAGTTAAACGCCAGCTTTTATGCCAGTTTGGGCGTTTAACTCCCATTTAGGTGCCAGTTCCGGCGTTTAACGCTGGAATTTCTGAGGGTGACTTTGAATGCCGGTTTGGGCCATCAAATCTTGGGCAAAGTATGGACTATCATATATTGCTGGAAAGCCCAGGATGTCTACTTTCCAACGCCGTTGAGAGCGCGCCAATTGAGCTTCTATAGCTCCAGAAAATCCACTTCGAGTGCAGGGAGGTCAGAATCCAACAGCATCTGCAGTCCTTTTCAGTCTCTGAATCAGATTTTTGCTCAGGTCCCTCAATTTCAGCCAAAAAATACCTGAAATCACAGAAAAACACACAAACTCATAGTAAAGTCCAGAAAAGTGAATTTTAACTAAAAACTAATAAAAATATACTAAGAACTCAACTAAAACAACTAAAAACATACTAAAAACAATGCCAAAAAGGGTACAAATTATCCGCTCATCACAACACCAAACTTAAATTGTTTCTTGTCCTCAAGCAACTGAAGATCAAATAAGATAAAAAGAAGAGAATATGCAATGAATTCCAAAAACATCTATGAAGATCAGTATTAATTAGATGAGCGGGGCTTTTAGCTTTTTGCCTCTGAACAGTTTTGGCATCTCACTCTATCCTTTGCAACTCAGAATGATTGGCTTCTTTAGGAAATCAGAATCCAGATAGTGTTATTGATTCTCCTAGTTAAGTATGATGATTCTTGAACACAGCTACTTTATGAGTCTTGGCCGTGGCCCAAAGCACTCTGTCTTCCAGTATTACCACCGGATACATACATGCCACAGACACATAATTGGGTGAACCTTTTCAGATTGTGACTCAGCTTTGCTAGAGTCCCCAATTAGAGGTGTCCAGGGTTCTTAAGCACACTCTTTTTGCCTTGGATCACAACTTTATTCTTTCTTTTTCTTTCTTTTTCTCTTTCTTTTTTTTTTCGGTTTTTTTTTCACTGCTTTTTCTTGCTTCAAGAATCATTTTTATGATTTTTCAGATCCTCAGTAACATGTCTCCTTTTTCATCATTCTTTCAAGAGCCAACATTCATGAACCACAAGTTCAAAAGACATATGCACTATTTAAGCATACATTCAGAAGACAAAAGTAATGCCACCACATCAAAATAATCAAACTGCTATAAAATTCAAAATTCATGCAATTCTTTTTCTTTTTCAATTAAGAACAATTTTTTTTTTTATTTAAGAAAGGTGATGGATTCATAGGAAATTCATAACTTTAAGGCATAGACACTAAGACACTAATGATCACAAGACACAAACATAGATAAACATAAGCACTAAAATTCGAAAAATAGAAAATAAAGAACAAGGAGATTAAAGAACGGGTCCACCTTAGTGATGGCGGCTCTTTCTTCCTTTTGAAGATCCTATGGAGTGCTTGAGCTCCTCAATGTCTCTTCCTTGTCTTTGTTGCTCCTCTCTCATAATTCTTTGATCTTCTCTAATTTCATGGAGGATGATGGAGTGTTCTTGATGCTCCACCCTTAGTTGTCCCATGTTGGAACTCAGTTCTCCTAGGGAGGTGTTCAGTTGCTCCCAATAGTTTTGTGGAGGAAAGTGCATCCCTTGAGGCATCTCAGGGATCTCATGATGAGAGGGGTCTCTTGTGTGCTCCATCCTTTTCTTAGTGATGGGCTTATCCTCATCAATGGGGATGTCTCCCTCTTTGTCTACTCCAACTGAATAACAGAGGTGACAAATGAGATGAGGAAAGGCTAACCTTGCTAAGGTAGAGGACTTATCCGCCACCTTATAGAGTTCTTGGGCTATAACCTCATGAACTTCCACTTCTTCTCCAATCATGATGCTATGAATCATGATGGCCCGGTCTAGAGTAACTTCGGACCGGTTGCTAGTGGGAATGATTGAGCGTTGGATAAACTCCAACCATCCTCTAGCCACGGGTTTGAGGTCATGCCTTCTCAATTGAACCGGCTTCCCTCTTGAATCTCTCTTCTATTGTGCGCCCTCTTCACATATGACTGTGAGGACTTGGTCCAACCTTTGCTCAAAGTTGACCCTTCTAGTGTAAGGATGTTCATCTCCTTGCATCATGGGCAAATTGAATGCCAACCTTACACTTTCCGGACTAAAATCCAAGTATTTCCCCCGAACCATAGTAAGATAATTCTTTGGATTCGGGTTCCCACTTTGATCATGGTTCTTGGTGATCCATGCATTGGCATAGAACTCTTGAACCATTAAGATTTCGACTTGTTGAATGGGGTTGGTAAGAACTTCCCAACCTCTTCTTCGGATCTCATGTCGGATCTCCGGATATTCACCCTTTTTGAGTGAAAAAGGGACCTCGGGGATCACCTTCTTCAAGGCCACAACTTCATAGAAGTGGTCTTGATGCACCCTTGAGATGAATCTCTCCATCTCCCATGACTCGGAGGTAGAAGCTTTTGCCTTTCCTTTCCTCTTTCTAGAGGTTTCTCCGGCCTTGGATGCCATAAATGGTTATGGAAAAACGAAAAAGCAACGCTTTTACCACACCAAACTTAAAAGGGTTGCTCGTCCTCGAGCAAAAGAAGAAAGAAGAGAGTAGAAGAAGAAGAAATGAGGAAGAAGGGAGTGGCTTTTGTGTTCGGCCAAAGAGGGGGAGAAGTGGTGTTTAGGCAGTGTGAAAATGAAAGGATGAAGAAGGGTTTATATAGGAGAGGGGGGTCATGGTTCGGCCATTGATGGGTGGGTTTGGGAGGGAAAGTGGTTTGAATTTGAATGGTGAGGTAGGTGGGGTTTTATGAAGGATGGATGTGAGTGGTGAAGAGAAAGATGGGATTTGATAGGTGAAGGTTTTTTTTTTGGGGGAAGAGGAGTTGAGGTGATTGGTGAATGGGTGAAGAAGAGAGAGAGAGTGGTGGGGTTGGTGGGGATCCTGTGGGGTCCACAGATCCTGTGGTGTCAAGGAAAAGTCATCCCTGCACCAAATGGCATTCAAAATCACGTTTTGAGCCATTTCTGGCGTTAAACGCCGGGCTGGTGCCCATTCCTGGCGTTTAACGCCAGGTTCTTGCCCTTTTCTGGCGTTTAACGCCAGTCTGGTGCCCCTTTCTGGCGTTAAACGCCCAGAATGGTGCCAGACTGGGCGTTAAACGCCCAACTGCTAGCCTCACTGGCGTTTAAACGCCAGTGGGTTCTTCCTCCAGGGTGTGCTATTTTTCTTCCTGTTTTTCATTCTGTTTTTGTTTTTTCAATTGATTTTGTGACTTCTCATGATCATCAACCTACAAAAAACATAAAATAACAAAAGAAAATGGATAAAATATAACATTGGGTTGCCTCCCAACAAGCGCTTCTTTAATGTCAGTAGCTTGACAGATGGCTCTCATGGAGCCTCACATTTCTTCAGAGCAATGTTGGAACCTCCCAACACCAAACTTAGAGTTTGAATGTGGGGGTTCAACACCAAACTTAGAGTTTGGTTGTGGCCTCCCAACACCAAACTTAGAGTTTGACTGTGGGGGCTCTGTTTGACTCTGATTTGAGAGAAGCTCTTCATGCTTCCTCTCCATGGTGACAGAGGGATATCCTTGAGCCTTAAACACAAAGGATTCTCCATTCACTTGAATGATCAGTTCGCCTCTATCAACATCAATCACAGCCTTTGCTGCGGCTAGGAAGGGTCTGCCAAGGATGATGGTTTCATCCATGCACTTCCCAGTCTCTAGGACTATGAAATCAGCAGGGATGTAATGGTCTTCAATCTTCACCAAAACATCATCTACAAGTCCATGAGCTTGTTTTCTTGAGTTGTCTGCCATCTCTAATGAGATTCTTGCAGCTTGCACCTCAAAGATCCCTAGCTTCTCCATTACAGAGAGAGGCATGAGGTTTACACTTGACCCTAAGTCACACAGAGCCTTCTTGAAGGTCATGGTGCCTATGGTACAAGGTATTGAAAACTTCCCAGGATCTTGTCTCTTTTGAGGTAATTTCTGCCTAGACAAGTCATCCAGTTCTTTGGTGAGCAAAGGAGGTTCATTCTCCCAAGTCTCATTTCCAAATAACTTGTCATTTAGCTTCATGATTGCTCCAAGGTATTTAGCAACTTGCTCTTCAGTGACATACTCATCCTCTTCAGAGGAAGAATACTCATCAGAGCTCATGAAAGGCAGAAGTAAGTCCAATGGAATCTCTATGGTCTCATTTTGAGCCTCAGATTCCCATGGTTCCTCATTGGGGAACTCAATGGAGGTCAGTGCACGCCCACTGAGGTCTTCCTCAGTGGCGTTCACTTCCTCCCCTTCCTCTCCAAATTCGGCCCTGTTGATGGCCTTGCACTCTCCTTTTGGATTTTCTTCTGTATTGCTTGGGAGAGTGCTAGGAGGGAGTTCAGTAATTTTCTTGCTCAGCTGTCCCACTTGTGCCTTCAGATTCCTAAGGACCGTGTTTCAGTCATGAAACTTTGAGTGGTTTTGATTAGATCAGAGACCATGGTTGCTAAGTCAGAGGGGTTCTGCTTAGAATTCTCTGTCTGTTGCTGAGAAGATGATGGAAAAGGCTTGCCATTGCTAAACCTGTTTCTACCACCATTATTGTTGTTGAAACCTTGTTGAGGTCTCTCTTGATTCTTCCATGAGAAATTTGGGTGATTTCTCCATGAAGAATTATAGGTGTTTCCATAGGGTTCTCCTAGGTAATTCACCTCTTCCATTGAAGGGTTCTCAGGATCATATGCTTCTTCTTCAGATGAAGCATCCTTAGTACTGTTTGGTGCATTTTGCATTCCAGACAGACTTTGAGAAATCAAATTGACTTGTTGAGTCAATATCTTGTTCTGAGCCAATATGGCATTCAGAGCATCAATCTCAAGAACTCCTTTCTTCTGATTAGTCCCATTGTTCACAGGATTCCTTTCAGAAGTGTACATGAATTGGTTATTTGCAACCATTTCAATCAGCTCTTGAGCTTCTGTAGGCGTCTTCTTCAAATGAAGAGATCCTCCAGCAGAGCTATCCAAAGACATCTTGGATAGTTCAGAGAGACCATCATAGAAAATACCTATGATGCTCCATTCAGAAAGCATGTCAGAAGGACATTTTCTGATCAATTGTTTGTATCTTTCCCAAGCTTCATAGAGAGATTCTCCATCCTTCTGTCTGAAGGTTTGGACTTCCACTCTAAGCTTACTCAATTTTTGAGGTGGAAAGAACTTTGCCAAGAAGGCATTGACTAGCTTTTCCCATGAGTCCAGGCTTTCTTTAGGTTGTGAATCCAACCATGTCCTAGCTCTGTCTCTTACAGCAAAAGGGAATAGCATAAGTATGTAGACCTCAGGGTCAACCCCATTAGTCTTGACAGTGTCACAGATTTGCAAGAATTCAGCTAAGAACTGATGAGGATCTTCCAATGGAAGTCCATGAAACTTGCAATTCTGTTGCATTAGAGAAACTAATTGAGGCTTAAGCTCAAAGTTGTTTGCTCCAATGGCAGGGATAGAGATGCTTCTCCCATAGAAGTCGGGAGTAGGTGCAGTAAAGTCACCCAGCACCTTCCTTGCATTGTTTGCATTGTTGTTGTTTTCGGCTGCCATGTCTTCTTCTTCTTTGAAGATTTCTGTTAGGTCCTCTACAGAGAGTTGTGCCTTAGCTTCTCTTAGCTTTCGCTTCAAAGTCCTTTCAGGTTCAGGGTCAGCTTCAACAAGAATGCCTTTGTCTTTGTTCCTGCTCATATGAAAGAGAAGAGAACAAGAAACTATGGAATCCTCTATGTCACAGTATAGAGATTCCTTGAGGTGTCAGAGAAAAAGAAAAATAGAAGAAAGAGGTAGAAGAATTCGAACTTAGTGAGATAGAGTTCGAATTGTGCATTGAGGAGGAGTGATACTCCATAAACAGAAGGATGTGAGAAGAGGGGAAGAGCTTTTTCGAAAATTAAGTTAAAAAGATTTTTTTTAAAAAAAATTTTTGAAAAACTTTAATTGATTTTCGAAAATCAAGAGTGGGAAAGAAATAAAGTAATTTTTGAAAAAGACTTTGAAATTAGAAATCAAAAAGATATGATTGAAAACTATTTTGAAAAAGATGTGATTAAAAGGATATGATTGAGAAGATATGATTTGAAAACAATTTTAAAAGATATGATTTTAAAAATTAATGACTTGCCTAACAAGAAAAGATATGATTCAAATATTAAACCTTTCTCAACAGAAAAGGCAATATACTTGAGATGTTCAATCAAATCATTAATTGTTAGTAAGTATCTTTGAAAAAGGAAAGAAATTGATTTTGAAAACATTTGATTGAAAAGATTTGATTTGAAAAAGATTTGATTTTGAAAAACTTTGAAAACTTGAAAAAAATTTGATTTGAAAACAAAATCCTCCCCCTTGTGCCATCCTGGCGTTAAACGCCCAGAATGGTATCCATTCTGGCGTTTAACGCCCAAAATGCTACCTTTTTGGGCGTTAAACGCCCAACCAGGTACCCTGGCTGGCGTTTAAACGCTAGTCTGTCCTTCTTCATTGGGCGTTTTGAACGCCCAGCTTTTTCTGTGTAATTCCTCTGCTGCATGTTCTGAATCTTCAGTTCCCTGCACTATTGACTTGAAAATAGAATCAAGATCAAATAAACAATGCATGCAAGAAACCAAACTTAAAATTAGACACTAGACTCAAACAAGAAACATAAAATATTTTTGGTTTTTATGATTTTGAAAATTTTTTGTGCTTTTTTCGAAAATTATATGGAAATAGAAAATAAAAGTCTCAGAATTCTTAATTCGGATTCCAGGAATCATTGCAACGCTAGTCTAAGACTCCGGTCCAGGAATTAGACATGGCTTCACAGCCAGCCAAGCTTTCAAAGAAAGCTTCGGTCTAAAACACTAGACATGGCCAATGGCCAGCCAAGCCTTAGCAGATCATTGCTCCAATAGCAAGATTGATAGAGATCAACAAGCTCTTGTGATGATCAGTTGAAATCTCGGTCCAATAAGATTAGACATGGCTTCTCAGCCAGCCAGACTTCAACAGATCATCATGAAACACTAGAATTCCTTCTTAAGAACTCTGAAGAAAAATACCTAATCTAAGCAACAAGATGAACCGTCAGTTGTCCATACACAAAACAATCCCCGGCAACGGCGCCAAAAACTTGGTGCGCGAAATTGTGATCACTACACAACTTTGCACAACTAACCAGCAAGTGCACTGGGTCGTCCAAGTAATAAACCTTACGCGAGTAAGGGTCGATCCCACGGAGATTGTTGGTATGAAGCAAGCTATGGTCACCTTGTAAATCTTAGTCAGGTAGACTGATGAGCGGATAATTTGTACGCTTTTTGGCATTGTTTTTAGTATGTTTTTGGTAGTTTTAGTTGAGTTCTTAGTATATTTTTATTAGTTTTTAATTAAAATTCACTTTTCTGGACTTTACTATGAGTTTGTGTGTTTTTCTGTGATTTCATGTATTTTCTGGCTGAAATTGAAGGTTCTGAGCAAAAATCTGATTTAGAGACTGAAAAGGACTGCAGATGCTGTTGGATTCTGACCTCCCTGCACTCGAAGTGGATTTTCTGGAGCTACAGAAGCCCAATTGGCGCGCTCTCAACGGCGTTGGAAAGTAGACATCCTGGGCTTTCCAGCAATATATGATAGTCTATACTTTGCCCAAGATTTGATGGCCCAAACCGGCGTCCAAAGTCACCCTCAGAATTCCCAGCGTTAAACGCCGGAACTGGCACCTAATTGGGAGTTAAACGCCCAAACTGGCATAAAAGCTGGAGTTAAACGCCAAGAAGAGTCTCTACACGAAAAATGCTTCATTGCTCAGCCCAAGCACACACCAAGTGGGCCCGGAAGTGGATTTTTATGTCATTTACTCATCTTTGTACACCCTAGGCTACTAGTTTCTTATAAATAGGACCTTTTACTATTGTATTTTCATCTGGGTAGCTATCTTTGTTTTATGCTATCTTAGACCTTTGGGAGGCTGGCCATTCGGCCATGCCTAGACCTTGTTCTTATGTATTTTCAACGGTGGAGTTTCTACACACCATAGATTAAGGTGTGGAGCTCTGCTGTACCTCGAGTATTAATGCAATTACTATTGTTCTTCCATTCAATTCCGCTTGTTCTTTATCCAAGATATCACTTGTTCTTCAACATGATGAAGGTGATGATTGACGCCCATCACCATTCTCACTCATGAACAAGGTGACTGACAACCATTCTTGTTCTACAAGCATCTGAGGCTTAGTGAATATCTCTTGGATTCCTGATTGCATGATGCATGGTTGATCGCCTGACAACCGAGTGCTCGCCTGACAAACGAGCCAACCATTCCGTGGGATCAGAGTCTTCGTGGTATAGGCAGGACCTGATGGCAGCATTCAAGAGAATCCGGAAGGTCTAACCTTGTCTGTGGTATTCTGAGTAGGATTCAATGATTGAATGACTGTGACGTGCTTCAAACCTGTAACCTACTGGGCGTTAGTGACAGACGCAAAAGAGTGATTCTATTCCGGTAGGGGAGGGAACCAAACCGGTGATTGGCAGTACTGTGACAGAGTGCGTGCATTAGCTTTCACTGCGCGGATGGGAGGTAGCTGCTGACAACAGTGAAACCCTACACGAGCTTGCCATGGAAAGGAGTAAGAAGGATTGGATGAAGACAGTAGGAAAGCAGAGAGACGGAAGGGAAGGCATCTTCATATGCTTGTCTGAAGCTCTTACACCAATGATATACATAAGTATCTCTATCTTTATCTTTTATGTTATTTTCGTTCATCATCTATACCCATTTGAGTCTGCCTGACTGAGATTTACAAGATGACCATAGCTTGCTTCATACCACCAATCTCCGTGGGATCGACCCTTACTCGCGTAAGGTATTACTTGGACGACCCAGTGCACTTGCTGGTTAGTTGTGCGAAGTTGTAGTGATCACAATTTCGCGCACCAAGTTTTTGGCGCCGTTGCCGGGGATTGTTCTTGTGTATGGACAACTGACGGTTCATCTTGTTGCTTAGATTAGGTATTATTTTTCTTCAGAGTTCTTAAGAATGAATTCTAGTGTTTCAAAGTGATGTTCTTATCATCACCAAAGCTGATTGATTCTCATCAATTTAGCTCTTGAATGCAATGTCCTGCTGAAGCTTAGCCGGCCATGTCTAATTCCTTTAGACTAAAGCTTTAGACTAACATTGCATGATTCCTGGAATTCTCATTAAGAATTTTGATACCTTTATTTTCCTTTTCACTTAATTTTCGAAAAAGCACAAAAAAAAAAATTTACAAAATCATAAAATCCAAAAATATTTCTTGTTTGAGTCTAGAGTCTCATCTTAAGTTTGGTGTCAATTGCATGTTTCTGTTCTTCTTGCATTTTTCGAATTTATGCATGTGTCTTAATTAATCTTCAAGTTGTTCTTGATGATTTTCTTGTTTTGATCTTTGAATTCTATTGACTTGAGTGTTTTGTTGTTTCTCATATGCATTCTCATTTTGTTAGTGTCAGTAGTGTACAAACTGCTAAGTTTGGTGTCTTGCATGCATTGTTATTTGATTTTAGTTGCATTTTGATTATTCCTCATCATTAAAAATCCAAAAATATTTTAATTTGTGTCTTTTCAAGTCAATGATACAAAGAATTGAAGATTCAGAACATACTGCAGAGGAATTATACAGAAAAAGCTGAGCATTCAAAAATGCCCAGTGAAGAAGGCAGACTGGCGTTTAAACGCCAGCCAGGGCACCTGGTTGGGCGTTTAACGCCCAAAGAGGTAGCATTTTGGGCGTTAAACGCCAGAATGTATACCATTCTGGGCGTTTAACGCCAGGATGGTGCTAGGGGGAAGATTTTGTTTTTCAAATCAATTTTTTTTTCAAGTTTTCAAAGTTTTTCAAAATCAAATCTTTTTCAAATCATATCTTTTCAATCAAATGTTTTCAAAATCAATTTCTTTCCTTTTTCAAAGATACTTACTAACAATTAATGATTTGATTGAACATTTTTTGCCTTTTCTGTTAAGGAAGGTTTTATGTTTGAATCATATCTTTTCTTGTTAGGCAAGTCATTAATTTTTAAAATCATATCTTTTCAAATTGTTTTCAAATCATATCTTTTAAAATTGTTTTCAAATCATATCTTTTCAATTACATCTTTTTAAAACCAATCATATCTTCTTAACCACATCTTTTTCAAAATAGTTTTCAATCAAATCCTTTTAATTTCTAATTTCAAAATCTTTTTCAAAAATCACTTGATTTCTTTTTCACTTTTAATTTTCGAAAATTATCAATCAAATTTTCAAAGTGTTTTCAAAATCTTTTAAATGAATTTTCGAAAATCCACTTCCCTCCTTCTCACATCCTACCATTTATGGAGTACCACTCCTTCTAAATGCACAATTCGATCCTTATCTAATTAAAGTTCGAATTCTTCTTCTCCTTCTTCTTTCTATTTCTTTGTTCCTCTGACATTTCAAGGAATCTCTATACTGTGACATAGAGGATTCCACATTTTCTTTTTCTCTTCTCTTTCATATGAGCAGGAGCAGAGACAAAGGCATTCTTGTTGAAGCTGACCCTGAACCTGAGAGGACCTTGAAGAGAAAACTAAGAGAAGCCAAAGCACAACTCTCTTTAGAGGACCTAACTGAATTCTTCAAGGAAGAAGAACACATGGCAGCCGAAAACAACAACAATGCCAACAATGCAAGGAAGGTGCTGGGTGACTTCACTGCACCTACTCCTGATTTCTATGGGAGAAGCATCTCTATCCCTGCCATTGGAGCAAACAACTTTGAGCTTAAGCCTCAATTAGTTTCTCTAATGCAACAGAATTGCAAGTTCCATGGACTTCCAATGGAAGATCCTCATCAGTTTTTAGCTGAATTCTTGCAAATCTGTGACACAGTCAAGACTAATGGGGTTAACCCTGAGGTCTATAGACTGATGCTATTCCCTTTTGCTGTAAGAGACAGAGCTAGGATATGGTTGGACTCTCAACCTAAAGAAAGCCTGGACTCTTGGGAAAAGCTAGTCAATGCCTTCTTGGCAAAGTTCTTTCCACCACAAAGATGGAGTAAGCTTAGAGTGGAAGTCCAAACCTTCAGACAAAAGGATGGAGAATCCCTCTATGAAGCTTGGGAAAGATACAAACAATTAATCAGAAAATGTCCTTCTGACATGCTTTCTGAATGGAGCATCATAGGAATTTTCTATGATGGTCTCTCTGAACTATCCAAGATGTCCTTGGATAGCTCTGCTGGAGGATCTCTTCATCTGAAGAAGACGCCTACAGAGGCTCAAGAACTGATTGAAATGGTTGCAAATAACCAATTCATGTACACTTCTGAAAGGAATCCTGTGAACAATGGGACTAGTCAGAAGAAAGGAGTTCTTGAGATTGACACTCTGAATGCCATATTGGCTCAGAATAAGATATTGACTCAACAAGTCAATTTGATCTCTCAAAGTCTGTCTGGAATGCAAAATGCACCAAACAGTACTAAGGAAGCTTCATCTGAGGAAGAAGCTTATGATCCTGAGAACCCTTCAATGGAAGAGGTGAATTACCTAGGAGAACCCTATGGTAACACCTATAATTCTTCATGGAGAAATCACCCAAATCTCTCATGGAAGAATCAAGAGAGACCTCAACAAGGTTTCAATAATAATGGTGGAAGAAACAGGTTTAACAATGGTAAACCTTTTCCATCATCTTCTCAGCAACAGACAGAGAATCCTAAGCAGAGCCCCTCTGACTTAGCAACCATGGTCTCTGATCTAATTAAAACCACTCAAAGTTTCATGAATGAAACAAGGTCCTCCATTAGGAATTTGGAAGGACAAGTGGGTCAGCTGAGCAAGAAAGTGACTGAACTCCCTCCAAGTACTCTTCCAAGCAATACAGAAGAAAATCCAAAAGGAGAGTGCAAAGCCATTAACATGGCCGAATATGGAGAGGAAAGAGAGGAGGAGGACGCCACTGAGGAAGACCTCAGTGGGCGTGTACCAATCTCCTCTGAGTTCCTCAATGAGGAACAATGGGAGTCTAAGGCTCAAAATGAGACCATAGAGATTCCATTGGATTTACTTCTGCCTTTCATGGGCTCTGATGAGTATTCTTCCTCTGAAGAGGATGAGTATGTCACTGAAGAGCAAGTTGCTAAATATCTTGGAGCAATCATGAAGCTAAATGACAAGTCATTTGAAAATGAGACTTGGGAAGATGACTCTCCCTTGCTCACCAAAGAACTGGATGACTTGTCTAGGCAGAAATTACCTCAAAAGAGACAAGATCCTGGGAAGTTTTCCATACCTTGTACCATAGGCACCATGACCTTCAAAAAGGCCCTGTGTGACTTAGGGTCAAGAGTGAACCTCCTGCCTCTCTCTGTAATGGAGAAGCTAGGGATCTTTGAGGTGCAAGCTGCAAGAATCTCATTAGAGATGGCAGACAATTCAAGAAAACAAGCTCATGGACTTGTAGAGAATGTTTTGGTTAAGATTGAAGACCATTACATCCCTACTGATTTCATAGTCCTAGAAACTGGGAAGTGCATGGATGAAAACATCATCCTTGGCAGACCCTTCCTAGCCACAGCAAAGGCTGTGATTGATGTTGATAGAGGTGAAATGATCATTCAAGTGAATGAAGAATCCTTTGTGTTTAAGGCTCAAGGATATCCCTCTGTCACCATGGAGATGAAGCTTGAAGAGCTTCCCTCAAATCAGAGACAAACAGAGCCCCCACAGTCAAACTCTAAGTTTGGTGTTGGGAGGCCACAACCAAACTCTAAGTTTGGTGTTGAATCCCCACATTCAAACTCTAAGTTTGGTGTTGGGAGGTTCCCACATTGCTCTGAGTATCTGTGAGGCTCCATGAGAGCCCTCTGTCAAGCTACTGACATTAAAGAAGCGCTTGTTGGGAGGCAACCCAATGATTATATTTTATCTATTTCCCTTTGTTATTTTATGTTTTTTGTAGGTTGATGATCATAAGAAGTCACAAAATCCATTGAAAAAGCAAAAACAGAATGAAAAACAGGAAGAAAAACAGCACACCCTGGAGGAAGATGCTGCTGGCGTTCAAACGCCAGTAAGCCTAGCAGTTGGGCGTTTAACGCCCAGTCTGGCACCATTCTGGGGGTTTAACGCCAGAAAGGGGCACCAGACTGGCGTTAAACGCCAGAAAAGGGCTAGAACCTGGCGTTAAACGCCAGGAATGGGCACCAGCCCGGCGTTTAACGCCAGAAATGGCTCAAAACGTGGATTTTGATGCCTTTTGGTGCAGGGATGACTTTTCCTTGACACCTAAGGATCTGTGGACCCCACAGGATCCCCACCAACCCTACCACTCTCTCTTCTCCTTCACCCATTCACCATTCACCTCAATACCTCTTCACCACCTCCATCTCCTCCATCTCTTCTTCTTCTACTCTCTTCTTTCTTCTTTTGCTCGAGGACGAGCAAACCTTTTAAGTTTGGTGTGGTAAAAGCATTGCTTTTTGTTTTTCCATAACCATTTATGGCATCCAAAGCCGGTTCAACTGAGAAGGCCTGACCTCAAGCCCATCACTAAGAAGAAGATGGAGCAAACAAGAGACCCCTCTCATCAAGAAATCCCTGAGATACCTCAAGGGATGCACTTTCCTCCACAAGACTACTGGGAGCAAATTAACACCTCCCTAGGAAAATTAAGTTTCAACATGGGACAACTAAGGGTGGAGCACCAAGAACACTCCATTCTCCTCCATGAAATTGGAGAAGATCAAAGGATCATGAGAGAGGAGCAACAAAGACAAGGAAGAGACATTGAGGAGCTCAAGCACTCCATAGGATCTTCAAGAGAAAGAAAGAGCCGCCATCACTAAGGTGGACCCGTTCTTTAATCTCCTTGTTCTTTATTTTTCTGTTTTTCGAATTTTAGTGCTTTATGTTTATCCATGTTTGTGTCTTATGATCATTAGTGTCTTAGTGTCTATGCCTTAAAGCTATGAATATGAATCCATCACCTTTCTTAAATGAAAACTGTTTTTATCACAAAAGAACAAGAAGTACAGGATTTCAAATTCATCTTTAAAACTAGCTTAATTAGTTTGATGTGGTGGCAATATTTTTGTTTCTGAATGTATGCTTAAACAGTGCATATGTCTTTTGAATTTGTGGTTCATGAATGTTAAAATTGTTGGCTCTTGAAAGAATGATGAAAAAGGAGACATGTTACTGAGGATCTGAAAAATCATAAAAATGATTCTTGAAGCAAGAAAAAGCAGTGAATACAAAAAAAAAAAAAGAGAGAAGCAGAAAAACGAAAAAAAAAGGGAGAAAGAAAAAGAAAAGAAAAAGAAAGAAATAAAGTTGTGATCCAAGGCAAAAAGAGTGTGCTTAAGAACCCTGGACACCTCTAATTGGGGACTTTAGCAAAGCTGAGTCACAATCTGAAAAGGTTCACCCAATTATGTGTCTGTGGCATGTATGTATCCGGTGGTAATACTGGAAGACAGAGTGCTTTGGGCCACAGCCAAGACTCAATAAGTAGCTGAGTTCAAGAATCATCATACTTAACTAGGAGAATCAATAACACTATCTGGATTCTAAGTTCCTAAAGAAGCCAATCATTCTGAACCTCAGAGGATAAAGTGAGATGCCAAAACTGTTCGGAGGCAAAAAGCTACTAGTCCCGCTCATCTAATTTGGAGCTTAGTTTCATTGAAAATTTGGAGTCTATAGTATATTCTCTTCTTTTTATCTTATTTGATTTTCAGTTGCTTGAGGACAAGCAACAATTTAAGTTTGGTGTTGTGATGAGCGGATAATTTGTACGCTTTTTGGCATTGTTTTTAGTATGTTTTTGGTAGTTTTAGTTGAGTTCTTAGTATATTTTTATTAGTTTTTAATTAAAATTCACTTTTCTGGACTTTACTATGAGTTTGTGTGTTTTTCTGTGATTTCAGGTATTTTCTGGCTGAAATTGAAGGTTCTGAGCAAAAATCTGATTTAGACACTGAAAAGGACTGCAGATGCTGTTGGATTCTGACCTCCCTGCACTCGAAGTGGATTTTCTGGAGCTACAGAAGCCCAATTGGCGCGCTCTCAACGGCGTTGGAAAGTAGACATCCTGGGCTTTCCAGCAATATATGATAGTCCATACTTTGCCCAAGATTTGATGGCCCAAACCGGCGTCCAAAGTCACCCTCAGAATTTCCAGCGTTAAACGCCGGAACTGGCACCTAATTGGGAGTTAAACGCCCAAACTGGCATAAAAGCTGGAGTTAAACGCCAAGAAGAGTCTCTACACGAAAAATGCTTCATTGCTCAGCCCAAGCACACACCAAGTGGGCCCGGAAGTGGATTTTTATGTCATTTACTCATCTTTGTACACCCTAGGCTACTAGTTTCTTATAAATAGGACCTTTTACTATTGTATTTTCATCTGGGTAGCTATCTTTGTTTTATGCTATCTTAGACCTTTGGGAGGCTGGCCATTCGGCCATGCCTAGACCTTGTTCTTATGTATTTTCAACGGTGGAGTTTCTACACACCATAGATTAAGGTGTGGAGCTCTGCTGTACCTCGAGTATTAATGCAATTACTATTGTTCTTCCACTCAATTCCGCTTGTTCTTTATCCAAGATATCACTTGTTCTTCAACATGATGAAGGTGATGATTGACGCCCATCACCATTCTCACTCATGAACAAGGTGACTGACAACCATTCTTGTTCTACAAGCATCTGAGGCTTAGTGAATATCTCTTGGATTCCTGATTGCATGATGCATGGTTGATCGCCTGACAACTGAGTGCTCGCCTGACAAACGAGCCAACCATTCCGTGGGATCAGAGTCTTCGTGGTATAGGCAGGACCTGATGGCAGCATTCAAGAGAATCCGGAAGGTCTAACCTTGTCTGTGGTATTCTGAGTAGGATTCAATGATTGAATGACTGTGACGTGCTTCAAACCTATAACCTACTGGGCGTTAGTGACAGACGCAAAAGAGTGATTCTATTCCGGTAGGGGAGGGAACCAAACCGGTGATTGACAGTACTGTGACAGAGTGCGTGCATTAGCTTTCACTGCGCGGATGGGAGGTAGCTGCTGACAACAGTGAAACCCTACACGAGCTTGCCATGGAAAGGAGTAAGAAGGATTGGATGAAGACAGTAGGAAAGCAGAGAGACGGAAGGGAAGGCATCTTCATATGCTTGTCTGAAGCTCTTACACCAATGATATACATAAGTATCTCTATCTTTATCTTTTATGTTATTTTCGTTCATCATCTATACCCATTTGAGTCTGCCTGACTGAGATTTACAAGATGACCATAGCTTGCTTCATACCACCAATCTCCGTGGGATCGACCCTTACTCGCGTAAGGTATTACTTGGACGACCCAGTGCACTTGCTGGTTAGTTGTGCGAAGTTGTAGTGATCACAATTTCGCGCACCATAGACTCAAATGGGTATAGTGATATACGAATAAAGCATAAAGATAAAGATAGAGGTACTTATGTAATTCATTGGTAGGAACTTCAGATAAGCGTATGAAGATGCCTTCCCTTCCGTCTCTCTGCTTTCCTGCTGTCTTCATCCAATCCTTCTTACTCCTTTCCATGGCAAGCTTATGTAGGGTTTCACCGTTGTCAGTGGCTACCTCCCATCCTCTCAGTGAAAATGTTCCTATGCTCTGTCACAGCATATGGCTAATCAGCTGTCGGTTCTCGGTCAGGCCGGAATAGAATCCAGTGATTCTTTTGCGTCTGTCACTAACGCCCCGCCTGCTAGGAGTTTGAAGCATGTCACAGTCATTCAATCATTGAATCCTACTCAGAATACCACAGACAAGGTTAGACCTTCCGGATTCTCTTGAATGCCGCCATCAGTTCTCGCCTATACCACGAAGACTCTGATCTCACGGAATGGCTGGCTCGTTTGTCAGGCGAGCACTCGGTTGTCAGGCGATCAACCATGCATCGTGTATCAGGAATCCAAGAGATAAACACTAGAGCCTTGTTTGCTTGTAGAACAGAAGTGGTTGTCAGTCACCTTGTTCATAAGTGAGAATGATGATGAGTGTCATGGATCATCACATTCATCAAGTTGAAGAACAAGTGATATCTTGGACAAAGAACAAGCGGAATTGAATAGAAGAACAGTAGTAATTGCATTAATACTCGAGGTACAGCAGAGCTCCACACCTTAATCTATGGTGTGTAGAAACTCCACCGTTGAAAATACATAAGAACAAGGTCTAGGCATGGCCGAATGGCCAGCCTCCCAAAGAGGGTTCAATCATCAAAGCATGATCAAAAGCTCCCCAATACAATAACAAAAGGTCCTACTTATAGAAAACTAGTAGCCTAAGGTTTACAGAGATGAGTAAATGACATAAAAATCCACTTCCGGGCCCACTTGGTGTGTGCTTGGGCTGAGCAATGAAGCAATTTCGTGTAGAGACTCTTCTTGGAGTTAAACGCCAGCTTTTATGCCAGTTTAGGCGTTTAACTCCCATTTAGGTGCCAGTTCCGGCGTTTAACGCTGGGATTTCTGAGGGTGACTTTGAACGCCGGTTTGGGCCATCAAATCTTGGGCAAAGTATGGACTATCATATATTGCTGGAAAGCCCAGGATGTCTACTTTCCAATGCCGTTGAGAGCGCGCCAATTGGACTTCTGTAGCTCCAGAAAATCCACTTCGAGTGCAGAGAGGTCAGAATCCAACAACATCTGCAGTCATTTTCAGTCTCTGAATCAGATTTTTGCTCAGGTCCCTCAATTTCAGCCAAAAAATACCTGAAATCACAGAAAAACACACAAACTCATAGTAAAGTCCAGAAAAGTGAATTTTAACT
Source organism: Arachis stenosperma (assembly GCF_014773155.1). Taxonomy (NCBI): domain Eukaryota; kingdom Viridiplantae; phylum Streptophyta; class Magnoliopsida; order Fabales; family Fabaceae; genus Arachis; species Arachis stenosperma. The sequence goes on from NC_080383.1 coordinate 65,805,671, forward strand.
AAAAACTAATAAAAATATACTAAGAACTCAACTAAAACTACTAAAAACATACTAAAAATAATGCCAAAAAGGGTACAAATTATCCACTCATCAGTATTACTTAGACGACCCAGTACACTTGCTAGTTAGTTGTGCGGAGTTGTGACAAAGTGTGATTCACGTTTGAGAGCGCTACCAAGTTTTTGGCACCATTGTTGATGATCACAATTTTGTGCACCACTTGTACCTAGAATTGAACCTGCAAATTCTTTAATTTAGGTTTTCTGACCTCACCAAGTTCAATTCTTAGGCTACTTGGCTAGCATTCCCGTGTTTATCTTAATTCCCGTAATACGCATTGAAAGGTTTGGTCCAAGAAACTCTTTGTTGGACTTCTGTGACAATTAGTATCTTGCTTAACCCTATCTCTTCAAGTTGAACCTTTTGTGTGTCTACACTCTTCAAGTTAAGTCAAATGCCCTCGGACTTTTGCTAAAACTACCATTTGACTTTAACTTGTGATTTTCCTCAATAAGGTTCATTTATTTGCAATAGTTGGTAGATTTCACTAGTGTAACCCTTTTGATTCAAAACTGTTTTCAAGTTGCTTTTTGTTACACATAGTGAATATCTGACATCCTTATACCAATTATTGCACAATCTATTGACCCTGACATTGTTGACGACTTGTTTTCATATCATAAGCTTTTATGCAACATTCCATATTTCATCATCAATGACTGCATCTTCCTCATGAATGTGAACATGCTTGTTTTCCATACTCTGTGCATTTCTCTTAATTGAGCCAATACCCGTCATACCAGTAATTTTTTCGAATCGGTTCTCTAACCTCTAATTTCATTAACCAATTGACTTTTCTTTTCACTTTCAAACAAACCCTTTTTACCATTCTCTTGGTATGACGCTTATTAGGCTTAGTGAACAAGCATTATGCAATTATGGCTTGAATTCTTGGTTTATGGCTTTGTTTGATTTCTGAATCATGTTTTCTGTATTCCAAGAATTCTTATCTCTTGACTCACTTCATGATTACATGTCAATCCTCTTGTCCTTTGAATATATCATTTCTTGCTTTCCATTCCTCTACGTAGCTTAATTGTTTATATCCTGTCTTATCTGCTTTTTCAGGATGGCTGACAGAGGAAAAGCTAAGGTTACCTCACGCAAGAGGAAGAAACCTTAAGCCTCTACTTCTCCTTTCATGGCTTATGCGAAGAACCCAATTAATCCAAAGGAGAAGGCTGATCAGTTGCTACCTGCCTAGGACACAGATAGGTTTCCTAACCTATACTGTGAGCTCCGCTTCCTGAGCTACAATAAAAAGAACCTGAATATAGAAAAGAAGCTGGCCATTCCATCCGACATGCGGTTGACCATTAACAACCGTATTGAGAGAATGGCCTGGATTTCATTGATAGGTAGCTGGGTACAGTGAACAGATCTTGGGTTCAAGAGTTTTATTGCAACTTTTTCTAACACACCCTCGAGGTAGTTCTTATAAGAGGCACCCTGGTGCCAATCACAGAGGCAGCTATTGAGGATGCACTCACCTGTAGGCCTAAGACCAGTGATCCAGATGCATTTGACCAAGCTGAGGTGGAGCTGCATTGCATGACATTTGATTATGACGCCTTACAGAGTGTAGTGGCCACACTGGACGCCCCTTGGGTAATGGACTCTGACAACAAGAAGCCCAAGGGGATGCATTTTATTCATCTGAGTAAAGAGGCTAAGACGTGGCAGCAGATCTTTGCCCATTACGTCATGCCGACTACCCACTTTACAGAGATTCTGGTAGCCATGCTTGTCCTGATCAGCTGCGTGCTGGAGGGGAAGGAGGTATACTTCCCCCGGCTGATTAGGAGGTTTATGTGGCGCGCTCACATCCGTGGCTTATTCCTATTTCCTACATTGGTCACTCAAATGATCCAGAGAGCCGGTGTTCCGTGGTTAGCAGAGGACATATCTCCACCTTTCGTCCTTCCTAAGAAGGAGGAATTCATTCCGTGGGGGTCATGGGTGAATGAGAAGCCCCCATTCCGGTGCAGATCCCGAGCCAAAGCAGCAATAGAGGGAGCTAGACCTTCTTCTTCCACAGCTATAGCAGGCCCATCAACTCCAGCACCTATAGCACCACCACCACCAGCACCACAACTGACATATCTGGTAGTACAATGTCTGTTCCGCTTCATAAAGCGTGTTGAGCGCCACGTCATGCGACGCCTGGATAGGATGGATCAGATGTTTGTGGCGCTGGATGTTGAGTTGCCCCCTCTCTCTGACTCTTCCGCATTTGAGAATGAGCAGCCCGAGGAGGAGCCATCTCAGTCAGAGGCACCACCAGAGAGACAGGCCACCCCAGAGGTTCAGCAGCCTTCTGCGGAGCCACAGCCACAGCCTGAGTCCCAGTAGCCAGACGCGACTGTTGACCCTTATTCTGATCCCGAGCGGTAGCATCGAGGACGATGCTTCATCTTAAGTGTGAGGAGGTCGCCGTCGTTACCGTCGGTGGATATCATTTGTGTGGTTGAACATTTTCAGACATTTATCTCCTAGTTTCTGTTATTTTGCTTTATTTTGCATTTTACTTTTTGGATTATTGTATATACTAGTATTGTGGATACTTTTATCTTAGTTGTTGCGTACTTTTATTTTAGTTGATGCACTTTGCACTTTACATTTCATAATTTTAGTTAGATTTTCTTTACATAGTTGTTTTAGCTGGTTTTAGATTTTCTTGGTTGTGATTGGAAAATATTTTGGACTATTGAAACCTAGTTAACCCTTTTTGTATATGAGATTTGTTTTGATTGAAAAAACATGTAAACTAAGAAAATTTTTAAAATTTCTCAATCACAACATTGCATTAATAAGCTTAGTCAAAATGATGAAAATTTTCAAGAAACTCATTTATAGGGTACCACCCCAATTGATTGAAATTTTTTTTTATAACTTGCTTGAATTATACACTTTGTGGATCATGTTTTGGGCTAAGAACACAAGCTTGTGAGATTTTAGCCTAATGGTGTAACCACTTAATTTTCCTTCTTGTGTGTAATTATTCTCTTTCTATAATTGTGATCCTTGATTTGTTTAATTCTATATGTCCATCATTCCTTGCATACATGTATTTATATGATTGAGGCCATTGTTTCATTAGCTCACTTACCTAAATAGCCTACCTTTTACTCTCCATTGTTAGCCAATTTTGAGGCCATGCTTTACCCAATTGTTCTTTATTGTGGCACATTACAAGCCTAAAGCGAAAAATAATAAAAGTCCCTTGTTTGGATCTTTGATTAGCTTAGGCTAGTAAGAGTGTTTACTATTCAAGTTTGGGGAGAATTGGGAACATTGGTTGGGATTAAAGGGTGTTTTATGATTTCATATTTGAGAATTGGGTGCATGCTCATGAATCGATTAAATGTATTAATCTTATGCATTGATGTTCTTGTACAAAGTGAAAAAAAAAGAAAAGAAGAAAAGCAATTAAAAGGGGTCAAAATGCCCCAAAGTAAAGGTCAATAAAATCAATGCATAAGTGTTATGAATGAAGAAAAAAATGTATGAGTATATAAGAAGTGAAGAATGGGTAGTTAGATTAGCACTTAAATGTATAGGTTATTATATAGGTTAGGTGGGAAGTCTAGGTTAATCAAAGATTCAAATTTTAGTCCACTTAACCATATATGACCCTACCTTGACCCTAACCCCATTACAATCTTATGGAAAGTCCTCATGATATTTGTATGCATGCATTGAATGATTGTGGATTGTTAGATGAAGAACAAATCTTGGAAAGCATGATTAGAGGAGAATTGAGTGAATCAATCCCGAAACACTTGAGTGACTAGAGCGGATACACATCCGGTGAGGGTTCGATTGCTCAATTACATGTCTCCACTATGATCATTCTTCAATATGCAAGTTTGTAAATCTTTTTGATAATTCAATGCAATTGTGGGTTTGGTTTGAATTTGAGTTGATTCCTATTTCTCTAGCCCTTATGCCTACACATGCTTTCTAAGAAGTTGATTTGTTTTAATCAAGTGATTGCATTCATGTAGATAGTTGCATTTAGGTAGTTTACATTTAATAAATGTTGATACCCCTTGTCTTTTTCTTGAATTTAGCATGATGACATGCTTAGTTTAAGTGTGGAGAGGTTTGATAAATCCCAATTTTGTGGTTTATCTTATGCTTAATTTAGGGGGTTTTATCACCCTTTTCCCACATTTATTCAATGATATAGTATGGTTTTGTAATTCTCCCTTGATTTGTGATTAAATGTGAAAACATGCTTTTTAGGCCCTTAAATTGGTGATTTTAACTCACCTTAATTCCATTTGATGCCTTGATGTATTTGTTAGTAATTTCAGGTTTATAAGGCAGATATTGGATGGAAGAAGTGAAGAGAAAGGCATACAAAGTGGAGAATACATGAAGAATTAAGGATTGGGAGTGCATCAATGGATGCGCGCGCGCACCAGGCGCTCACGCGCAGAAGTGACGTCGCATGGCGACGCGTACGTTTACGCGCGGATAGGAAAATTACCAGGCGACGCGTACGCGCACATGATGCGTACGCATCGATGCTTGCACGTGACTCGCTTAAAGGCAAAATTCTGGGGGCGATTTCTGAGCTGTCCAGGCCCAAACCCAACTCATTCCTGAAGCTATTTCATGCAGAATTCAAGCTAGAGCAAGGGGGAGCCCTTAGTTAGTCATGATGAGCCTTTAGTTAGTTTTCATGAGAGAGAACTTCTCTCTAGAATTAGGTTAGGATTAGGTCAAATTCTCTTAGATCTGAGTGTAATTTCTTGAATTCATCTTGTTTCCTTCACAATTTCATATTCTAATGCCTTATTTCTCTAGTTTTTCTTGTTAATTTCTTGTTTTGTCCTCTTTTATGTTGATGAACCCTTGTTGGATTTCCTTTTCTTTTAATACAATTTTATGTTTCCATACTCTCTTTGATGTCTATTTTCATTGATATTGTTGATTTCTTGCTCATGATGGTTATAGATCTTGTTAATTCTTACAATTGGTGATGTTTACTTTTCTTACACTCTAGTTGTTTGATAGAATGCTTCCTTTAGTTTTTGAGTAGTTTTCTCTACTCTTGGCCTAGGCTAAGGGAATTGAGTGACCTTGAGTCATTGAGTCCTAATGAATTGGTGATTGAGAACCATATGTGATCAATTTGATAACCATTGACTCTAGCTTCCTACTAAGTCAATTAGTAGCTAGGTTGGGACTTATGGATTGATGTTGATCAAGCTGATTTGACGTACCTCAAGTTTAGGAGTAGATTATACGTACTTAAAGCTCTTGGAGGTAGACTTAATGAGCTTGACTCCTCATAATTGTCAATATGTGTTTTGTAGATAAGGATGGTGATCTCAATTACCTATGTCTAGCCAAGAGTATCTTCCCTTTATTTTATTAGTTAATTATTCATTTACTTTCTCGTCCTTTATCAATCAAACCCCCCCTGTCCCTTCATAGCCAATAATCATTCACTTCATTGCAATTCCTCGTGAGACGACTCGGAGTCTAAATACTTTGGTTAATTCTTATTTGGAGTTTGTTACTCATGACAACCAAATTTTTTATTGGAAAGATTATTTGTTGGTTTAGAACTATACTTGTAACAAAAATCTAATTGAGAAATTCTAGACCATCACAACGATTACGCCTCCTCATCAAACAGTAGATAGTATTACCTTTCATGTGTATTATTATTGTTATTCTTGAAACATACCATAAAGTTGTTGTTAATTTTGAATACTTAATCCAATTTCCGATGCCTAAATTTTAAATGACTATGTTGAATATTTTGTACTTAACTATTTTTTTTGTTATTTACATTAAAAAATGTGATTTATTAATCATTTTTAAATTCAAGTTCAAAAATTCTTGATACATACCATAAAATTGTTGTTAATTTCAAATACTTAATCTAATTTTCGATGCCTAAATTTTAAATGACCAAAATTATTATATATTGAATATTTTGTACTTAACTATTTTTTGTTATTTACATTTAAAAATGTAATTTATTAATCACTTTTAAATTCAAATTTAAAAATCATTGTACATAAGTGTATATTTTTAATTATTTAATAATATATAATATAAAAATTAGTTTGCTTAAGGTAGCTATATTTAAATTAATATATATATATATATATATATATATATATATATATATATAATAGATTATTGATTTTTGAATTAAAAATCACTTTTAATATATTTTTACATATTTAAAAATTAAATTTTTTATTTTTAAGTAGAAATGATACTTCATAAATTAATCGATACATAATCAATATTATAAGTTAATAGACATTTAAATTTAACTTCAAGATTTGCATTAAAGTTTTAAAATTTGTATTTGTAGTTTATTGTTGCAGGAGAAGTACATTGTGGATAAGTGACTTAATAATGATAATATATCTCACTCTAATCACACAATCCAAGATTGCAAGGTTAAGACGAAGGATAATTTTGACAAGAAAACGAAAAAGACTTGATGATAATGAGTTTGCTCTTTTTTTTGCTTTCTGGTGAGTGTTCTTTGTGAGACTTTTTTTATATCTCTTTTTTTTATGAAAAATATAATTTAAGCTATTATCATTGCTGAGAATATTAGCAAAATAATTTGTACTATACATAATTTTTTAAATATTTTAATTTAGTGATTGACTAATTGTAAACAACTATTCATCTTTAGAAAAACCTTTCTTTTAAATTCATATTTAATAAATTATAAATTACATTAAAACTATGCTATCTTCAAATCTTTAGATAATATTTAAGTTATTTAAGATACACTAAATCATAGTTTAGAATTATATACTATTTAATCTAAATTAATACATAAAATTCTATACTAACGGAGGAAATATAAAATTTGATGTATTGGTTTAGATCTATTTAACTGGATTTAAATAAATTATAATTTTAAAATTATATTTAAATTTAGAGTTTTATTTATTATTTAAATTGAATTATATTTATTTTTAAGTTATGATTTGGTATATTTTAAATAGGTTTAATTACTCTGTTGGTTCTTATAGTTTCATCAAATTCTTAATTAGATCTCTATACTTTTTTTCTTTTCAATTGGGTCCCTACACTACTTTTAATTTTGTAGTTACGTCCTTTTTATGTTAAAAATGTGAAAACAAATATAATATTTTATCAAAATACATGCGGTCAAAGATTTAATAAAATTTTTAATTATAAATACTTTCAATTTGTAAAAAAATATTTAGTTAACTCTAATATTTTTTACACTAGGAATGACTTAATTACAACATTAAAGTAGTGTAGGGACCCAATTAAAAGGAAAAAAACGTATAGGGACCCAATTAAAAATTTGGTAAAACTATAAAAACCAACAAAATAATTAAACCTTTTAAAAAATATGATATAGATAATCATTGATTTAGTTTATTGATTTAGTTTATTAATTTTAAAAATAATTAAATTAAACTAAACCAATACAACTTTTTTTCGTTAACTACGAAAGTATACTACTAAAATTATATAAAACGAAATACAAGATTAGTTAATTGAATAATTATTTGTGTTTTATTTATTTTTCTTGACTTCACAGTGTAGAAAGAACAACAATTATATAAATTTTGACGTACATAAAAATATGCAACATATTATTGTAAGTCAAAGAACAATGTGTCAAGAAACTGGTATCTCACCTAATATTCTCAGTTTACAATCAAGTAGAGTAAAGATGGCATTTTTCTTATTATAATTGACTCATATTTATCTAAATTTTGAAATATTAGTTTAATGACAAAATTTTTATATATTTCTCATTACTCATTCATAGGGAAGCAACTCTCTATATATGGTGTACACTGTGCGTCACATGGAATTGGACAGGAAAATATTCCTCCTACTTATGTAAGACCTTCTACATCAAAGATAAGATATGAATTTTTAACTCTACCAACGGGTCCCTCATTGAAAAGAACTCTAATGTTCGTGTTAATAAATAGTACGTATAATTAATGATTATTAAATGATTCATGCACCAATATTTAAAAAAAAGTATGCTTCATCGAGAATCATTTATATCAAATAGATTTATTACAATTCTAGTATACTCTAGTATGCAAAGACCCACCAATAATCTAACACAAGTCATTCTGCAAAATCAGCTCCCGTCACACTGCGGTTCCTAAAGATCATGCCTAACAAAAAGGTAATTTAGAAAAGATGGTAATTATTATTATATTCTTTTCTTTTCTATAGTGTGTAACGTTTAATTAAATAAAATTAAAATTTTTGTAAAAAAATTCTACTATAAATGGGATGCAAAAAAGACAATCTTCCTCTGTTGTTACTTCGGTGGCTATTAATTTGGCACAATTTTATGAAGATGTAAATTTATCAACTGTTAAAGTGCACCTACCAAGCAGTGACATATAAAGTGGCCAAAATATTGACTCTTTTGTTGATTATGATGGTAATCTTCCATTATATCAAGAATTTAAGTTAGTAGCTTGCAAGGGATATGAATTATTAGTAATACATCAACATATATGTTTTCATTTTTTTATAATATTTATTGATTATAGTTTTAATGCTTATGATGATTCAATGTTGGATATGGATTTAGAAGATTATTTTATACCATCCTCAGAAAGTTTACATGGCATAAAAATTTTATCCATATGTTTATTTGGATCTTTTTGTACATTATGGACTAAATTGCATCGGTATGACAACTGAGTATCTAAAGAGACTTCATTCGCCAGATGTGTGTGATATAGGAGATCCTATTTATCAATGTCAACAATGTAAAACATGTATGTGATCTGAAGAAAGGCTTGCTAAATCCAAAAAGTCACTGCAACCAAAGTTTTCATTATATTTTATGGAAAGAAAGATCGAACTTCCTCTACTTTCTGTGCCTCTTTGACAAGAGAACTTTTGCCGGTAAAGAATTTCATAAAAATAATCACATTGTAAGTATAGTTTCTAAACCAGCAAAGAATCCTTTCGTACAAAAATTTGGTTGTCACAAGTAACAAAACCCCCTAAAAAGTAATAACCGAAGTATTTAAACCTCGGGTCGTCTCTCAAGGAATTGCAGGGAGGTATGATTTATTATTGGTTATGGAAAAGTATATTTTGGGTTTTTTAAAAGGTTTGAACAAGGAATTTAGATGGCAAGAAAATAAATTAATAACTAGAAAAACTCTTGGCAAGGTATGAGAACTGAAAATCCCATTCTAGTTATCCTTATCAGTTGTGATGAGAATTGTTTATTGCTCCCACTTAGTTAACCCTTACTAAATAAAGGAAAGTCAAGTGGACTAATCAGTTTGATTCCTCAAATCCTAGTCAACTCCTATGGAAAGACTAGCGTTAGAGGGATCCAAATCAATCAGCAAATTCCAATTTTCAATCAGCACCGAGTTTGATAACTCAAGTGTCACCAATTACTCAACCAAAGCCAAAGAGAGAAAAATCCAAATTATTTATATCATAAATAAAAGAAAGCAATCATAAATCTGAAATACCTCAAATTATATTAAATATAAAATCAAATCTAACATGAGAATTCATAAATCAAAGTAATAGAATAAATAAAAATAGAAGAAAAACCAAAGTAAAGGAACATTGAACCTGGAATGAAGAAGAAGTAAACCTAACCTAAGAGAAATCCTAAAGCCTAAAACCTAAGAGAGAGGAGAGAGCCTCTCTATCTAGAAAACTACATCTAAAACCTAAATTGTGAATAATGAATGTTTGTCTCTTGAGTCTCTGCATGTTCCCTTGCTTTAGTCTGTGTTTCTGGGCTGAAAACTGTGTCAAAACACGGCCCGAAATTGCCCCAACGTTTTCTGTTAATTTTGCAGATCGCGCATGTCACGCATTCGCGTCGCTGGTTGTTTTGGCATGTCACGTGTTCACGTCAAGCAGGCGCTCGCGTTATATTGTAGAACTCCAATCCACGCATACGCGTCAGACACGCGCACGCGTCACTGCAATTTTCTCCATGTCGTGCACACGCGTGAGCCATGCGTGCGCATCGCTGCTCGCTGGTTATCTCCTTATTTTCTTGTGTTCCTTCCATTTTTTGTAAGCTTTCACTCCATCCTCTAAGCCATTCCTACCCTATAAAGCTTGAAACACTTAACACACGGATCACGGAATCGAATGGTATAAAAGAGAATTAAAATACACAAATTAAAGACTTCAAGAAAGCAAGTTTTCAACCATAGATCAAGACTTAGAAGGAGTTGTAAAGCCATGCAAATCATATGAATAAGTGGGTAAAGACTTGATAAAAACTACTCAATTAAACACAAGATAAACCATAAAATAGTGGTTTATCAAACTCCCCACACTTAAACATTAGCATGTCCTCATGCTTAGCTCAAGGAGATAAAATAAATGAGTAAGGAAAAGTAAAACTCATGCAATGCAATGCAACCTTTGTATGAATGCAACTATATGATTCTGTCTACTTGGTTAAAAGTAAATAAGTTCTTCAAGGCAAACATAAATCAGATATCACTAATTAAAATCATACAGTAAAAATAAGTAAACTTGTAAGAAGACAGCTCATGAAAGCAGGGAACATAGAATCAAGCATTGAACCCTTACTGATGGTGTATATGCACTCTAATCACTCAAGTGTATAAGGTAATCCACTCTAATCTTCTCTAGTCATGCTTTCTAAACTTTATTCTTCACCTAACCAATCAACAAGTATTTAATATACTAATGCAAACATCATGAGATCTTTTTAGGGTTGTAATGGGGTTAAGGTAAGTGTGAGGATATATGTATGGCTAAGTGAGCTATAATATGAATCTTTGATTAACCTAAGTTCTCGCCTAACACACACACACACACTCTATGTAACTCTAAATTCATGCCTAGCTACCCAAAATTCCCACTTTTTGCATTACATATTCATGTATCAACTTTTCTTTAATTTTATCACATATGTATTGATCTTTTATTAAACTTCGCATTGGGGGTAATTTTATCCCCTATTTATTTATTTATATTATGTATATATATTTTTTTCTTCTTTTTTTTCTTTTTTTTTTGTCTTTTTTTTGAAAATATAAAAGTAAACATAATATATCAATGTATATGGATTTTTTTGGATTTTTCTGGTCACCCAAATTCCCAATATTTAAATAAAGTAGAAACATAACACATTCCCTATTAACCCAGGTTTCCTACAGTTTCCCCACACTTAGTTGACACACAATCTCTATCTTAAGCTAACCAAAGATTCAATGGGATAATTAATTATTTTTCTGCTTAAGGCTAGTGATGTGGTAAAATACAAAACAAATGGGGATTAAAATACTCAAAGTGGCTAACAAAGGTAAGTGAAATGGTAGGCTATCTGGGATATGTGAGCTAATAACAAATGATGGCCTCAATCATATGCAAGCATGTAAATACACTAAACAATGGACATATAGAATGGAACAAATTAAATATTGCAATTATAGAGAAGGAAACACACAAGAATAAAATATTATGGTTAAATAATGTAACCATGTAATTAAGCTCAAATCTCACGGGTTGTGTGTTCTTTAGCTCTAAACCATGTTCCAAATACAATCTTCAAACAAGTTTAACACAAAATTTTTTTTAATTCAATTTAGTGAAATGTTATAAAAAGGTTCTTGAAAGAGAAATTATTATTTCAACCAAGTAGTGGTAAAATATGCACAAAATGTAACAAACATACAATCAAACATGTAAATGCAACAACTAATTTAACAAAGAACATTTAAACATTGGTGTTGAGTTAGAAAGTAGTTACCCGCAAAAGTCGGTATCGACCTCCCAGCACTTAAAGATTGCACTGTCCTCAGTGCATGCTAAAATGTGCAAGTGGACGGGCTGCTACAACTGACGTCTTTCTTTAAAGATTGTGTAGATGGACTTGTCTGTCGCCCTATGTAAAAGGTTTATATTTCCCTTCCTCGGTGGCCATCCTGAAAGAAAAGGAAAAAGAAGAAAAGTGGTGCACGAAATTGCAATAACACTTTTGCAATCCCGCACAACTAACCAGCAAGTGCACTGGGTCGTCCAAGTAATACCTTGCGTGAGCAAGGGTCGATCCCACGGAGATTGTCGGCTTGAATCAAGCTATGGTTATCTTGTAAATCTTAGTCAGGATATCAGAAATTATCAGGATTGATTGTGAAAAGCAAAAGAACATGAAATGGTTACTTGTTTTGCAGTAATGGAGAATAAGTTGAGGTTTGGAGATGCTCCATCTTCTGAATCTCTACTTTCCTACTGTCTTCTTCATCAAACACGCAAGTCTCCTTCCATGGCAAGCTGTGTGTAGGGTTTCACCGTTGTCAGTGGCTACCTCCCATCCTCTCATTGGAACGATTCCTAATGCCCTGTCACGGCACGGCATTCCATATGTCGGTTCTCAATCAGACCGGAGTAGAATCCAGTGATTCTTTTGGCGTCTGTCACTAACGCCCCGCCTTCAGGAGATTGAAGCACGTCACAGTCATTCAGTCATTGAATCCTACTCAGAATACCACAGACAAGGTTTAGACCTTCCGGATTCTCTTGAATGCCGCCATCAGTCTAGCTTATACCACGAAGATTCCGATAAAAGAATCCAAGAGATAACTACTTAATCTAAGGTAGAACAGAGGTGGTTGTCAGGCACATGTTCATAGTTGAGAATGATGATGATTGTCACTGATCATCACATTCATCCGGATTAAGAACAAGTATTATCTTAGAATGGAAGCAAGCATGATTGAATGAGAAACAGTAGTAATTGCATTAATCCATCAAGACACAGCAGAGCTCCTCACCCCCAACCATGGGGTTTAGAGGCTCATGCTGTGGAAAGAAACGTGTAAGAAATGTTATGAGGTCATAAGGTACGGATACAATGTCAAAAGATCCTATAAGTAGTAAACTAGTGTCCTAAGGTTTACAGAATTGAGTAAATGACAGAAAAATCCACTTCCGGGCCCACTTGGTGTGTGCTTGGGCTGAGCAATGAAGGAATTTCGTGTAGAGACCTTTTCTGGAGTTAAACGCCAGCTTCCATGCCAGTTTGGGCGTTTAACTCCAAATTTTATGCCAGTTCCGGCGTTTAACGCTGGAATTTCTGTAGGTGACTTTGAGCGCCGGTTTGGGCCATCAAATCTTGGGCAAAGTATGGACTATTATATTGCTGGAAAGCCCAGGATGTCTACTTTCCAATGCCGTTGAGAGCGCGCCAATTGGGCTTCTGTAGCTCCAGAAAATCCACTTCGAGTGCAGGGAGGTCAGAATCCAATAGCATCTGCAGTCCTTTTCAGTCTCTGGATCAGATTTTTGCTCAGGACCCTCAATTTCAGCCAGAAAATATCTGAAATCACAGAAAAACACACAAACTCATAGTAAAGTCCAGAAAAGTGAATTTTAATTAAAAACTAATAAAAATATACTAAAAACTAACTAAAAGATACTAAACACATACTAAAAACAATGCCAAAAAGCATACAAATTATCCGCTCATCACAACACCAAACTTAAATTGTTGCTTGTCCCCAAGCAACTGAAAATCAAAATAGGATAAAAAGAAGAGAATATACTATAGACTCCAAAATATCAAAGAAACATAGCTCCAATTAGATGAGCGGGACTAGTAGCTTTTTGCCTCCGAACAGTTTTGGCATCTCACTCTATCCTTTGAAGTTCAGAATGATTAGCATCTATAAGAACTCAGAACTCAGATAGTGTTATTGATTCTCCTAGTTAAGTATGTTGATTCTTGAACATAGCCAGTGTATGAGTCTTGGCTGTGGCCCAAAGCACTCTGTCTTCCAGTATTACCACCGGATACATACATGCCACAGACACATAATTGGGTGAACCTTCTCAGATTGTGACTCAGCTTTGCTAAAGTCCCCAATTAGAGGTGTCCAGGGTTCTTAAGCACACTCTTGTTGCCTTGGATCACAACTCTTATTCTTTTCTTTTTCTTTCTTTTTTTTTTTTTTTTTTCTTTTTTTTCGAATTTTTTTTTCACTGCTTTTTCTTGCTTCAAGAATCATTTTGATGATTTTTCAGATCCTCAATAACAGTTCTCTTTCTCTTAATTCTTTCAAGAGCCAACAATTTTAACATTCTTAAAACAACAAATTCAAAAGACATATGCACTGTTCAAGCATTCATTCAGAAAACAAAAAGTATTGTCACCACATCAAACTAATTCAACTAGTTTCAGAGATAAATTTCGAAACCCTGTACTTCTTGTTCTTTTGTGATTAAAGCATTTTTCTTTTAAGAGAGGTGATGGATTCATAGGACATTCAGAGCTTTAAGGCATAAACTTTATTAATTTTATTAATTAAGAGCAAGACTCAAATATAGATATAAGATGAGACTAAAAATAATAAATAAAAAAAAACGAAAAATAATAGGCTCCTAATGATAGAGGTTTTCACAGAGTTAGGACTCAACAACCTTGATTTTGAGAAGTGGATGCTCCCTCAGCTTGAGAGGAGAACTTTTGGCGTTTCATCTCTTGAATTTCATGCCCCTGCTTCTCTTGCTCCTTCCATTGTCTTCTTGGTGATTGGATGTTTAATGGGTATGAACTCATCTTCTTCTATCTTCACCCCAGCCTCTTTACAGAGCAAGGAGATCAAGCTTGGGTAAGCCAATTTGGTTACAGTGAAATTCCTATTTGCAATTGTGTAGATCTCACAGGCAATCAGATGATGGACCTCCACTTCTTTTCCAAGCATAATGCAATGAATCATCACTGCTCTCTTGATAGTGACCTCAGAACGGTTGCTAGTGGGCAATATGGAGCGCCCAATGAAGTCTAGCCAACCTCTTGCAATTGGTTTGAGGTCTCCCCTCTTGAGTTGGTTTGGGACACCCTTAGAATTGGTTATCCACTTAGTTCCAGGGAGGCATATGTCCTCTAGAACTTGATCCAACCCCTTATCTACTCTCACCATCCTCCTATTAAAGGAATCAGGATCATCTTGCAGTTGAGGCAACTTGAAGATTTCTCTTATTTTGTCCAGATGGAAGTATATAACTTTCCCTCTGACCATGGTTCTATAGGTATGGTAAGCAGTTCCAGTCATTCTCTGCTTATCTGTTAGCCACAAATTTGAGTAGAATTCCTGAACCATGTTCCTTCCAACCTTTGTTTCAGGATTGGTTAGAACTTCCCATCCTCTGTTTCGAATTTGCTCTTGAATCCCCGGATATTCATCTTCTTTCAGATCAAATTTAACTTCCGGGATCACTGACCTCAGACCCATTATTTTGTGATAATGGTCTTCATGTTCTTTGGTTAAGAACTTCTCTTCATTCCAAAGATTCTTTGGATTATTCTCTTTCTTGCCTCTTAAATTGGTTTGTTTTCCCTTAGGAGCCATGATATTGATGAATCTTGGCTTAGTGATCACGGAAAAGCACACCAAACTTAGAGGTTTGCTTGTCCTCAAGCAAAAGAGAAGAGAGAAGAGAGGGGGAGGAAGAGAAAATTCGAATGGTGTGGTTGGAAGAGGGGAACAAACGTGTATTTATAAGGTGGGGAGGGGAATTTCGAAAACAAAAGAGAGATTTGAAAGGAAATTTGAAAAGATTTTGAAAAAAATTTGAGAAAAGGGTGAGTTTTTGAAGAAGATTTGAGATTATTTTGAAATAGATTTGAAGAATGGTTTTGATTTGTGAAGATTTGAAAGTGAATGATGAAAGGTTGAAGTGCATTTATGCAGAAGATTATGGGTAAAAAGAGGAAAGTTTGAAAAAATTTGAGTTGAAAACAAAAATGTGGTCCCCCCACCTTTCTGGCGTTAAACGCCCAGAATGGCACCCATTCTGGCGTTTAACGCCCACTTGGCACCCTTTTTGGGCGTTTAACGCCCAGCCAGGTACCCTGGCTGGCGTTAAACGCCAGAAAACCTTCCTCACTGGGCGTTTTTCTGAACGCCCAGTGATGCTGCACACCTGGCGTTAAACGCCCAGAATGGTACCCATTCTGGCGTTTAACGCCCAAAATGCACCTTACTGGCGTTTTTTCGCCAGTAAGCTCATTTTCTCTGCTTTTTGAGCTGAATCCTTCTGTAACTCTGTGAATTCCTTCATTTTTTGATATTTGCCTCTGTAAGAACAAATCATACAACCTACTAATGACTGGGTTGCCTCCCAGTAAGCGCTTCTTTACTGTCTTTAGCTGGACTTTCACTGAGAATCACTCTAGTCTCAGTTTTGAGCACTCCTGCTCAAAGTTTCCTTCAAGATAATGTTTGATTCTCTGTCCATTAACAATGAACTTCTTATCAGAATCAATATCCTGAAGCTCAACATATCCATATGGTGACACTCCTGTAATCACATATGGACCCCCCCAACGGGATTTGAGTTTTCCTGGAAACAGTTTGAGCCTAGAGTTGAAGAGCAGAACTTTTTGTCCTGGCTCAAAGACTCTGGTTGACAATTTCCTGTCATGCCATTTCTTTGCCTTTTCCTTATAAATTTTTGCATTTTCAAAGGCATTGAGTCTGAACTCCTCTAGCTCATTCAGCTGTAGCAGTCTTTTTTCGCCAGCTAACTGTGCATCCATGTTTAGGAATCTGGTTGCCCAGTAGGCTTTATGTTCCAGTTCCACAGGCAAATGGCAGGCCTTCCCATACACCAATTGGTATGGAGAGGTGCCTATAGGAGTCTTGAATGCTGTTCTGTATGCCCACAGAGCATCATCCAAGCTCTTTGCCCAATCCTTTCTTCGGGCCATTACAGTCCGTTCTAGGATTCGTTTTAGTTCTCTGTTAGAGACCTCTGCTTGCCCATTTGTCTGTGGATGATACGGAGTTGCCACTTTGTGGCTAATTCCATATCTGACCATAGCAGAGTATAGTTGTTTATTGCAGAAATGAGTGCCCCCATCACTGATTAGCACTCTGGGAACGCCAAATCTGCTGAAAATGTTCTTCTGGAGGAATTTCAGTACGGTCTTAGTATCATTAGTGGGTGTAGCAATTGCTTCTACCCACTTAGATACATAGTCCACTGCCACCAGAATGTAAGTGTTTGAGTATGATGGTGGGAATGGCCCCATGAAGTCAATTCCCCATACATCAAACAGCTCTATCTCTAATATCCCTTGTTGAGGCATGGCATATCCATGAGGCAGGTTACCAGCTCTTTGGCAACTGTCACAGTTACGCACAAACTCTCGGGAATCTTTATGGAGAGTAGGCCAGTAGAAGCCACATTGGAGGACTTTAGTGGCTGTTCGCTCACTTCCAAAATGTCCTCCATACTGTGATCCATGGCAGTGCCATAGGATCCTCTGTGCTTCTTCTCTGGGTACACACCTGCGGATCACTCCGTCAGCACATCTCTTAAAGAGATATGGTTCATCCCAAAGGTAGTACTTGGCATCTGAAATTAATTTCTTTTTCTGCATGTAACTGTACTCTTTGGGTATGAACCTCACAGCTTTATAGTTTGCAATGTCTGCAAACCATGGAGCTTCCTGAATGGCAAATAATTGCTCATCTGGGAAAGTCTCAGAAATCTCAGTAGAAGGGAGGGACGCCCCAACTACTGGCTCTATTCTGGACAGATGATCAGCTACCTGATTCTCTGTCCCTTTTCTGTCTCTTATTTCTATATCAAACTCTTGCAGAAGCAACACCCATCTGATAAGCCTGGGTTTTGAATCCTGCTTTGTGAGTAAGTATTTAAGAGCAGCATGGTCAGTGTACACAATCACTTTGGATCCTACTAGGTAGGATCTAAACTTGTCAATGGCATAAACCACTGCAAGTAATTCTTTTCTGTGGTTGTGTAATTCTTCTGTGCATCATTTAGAACACGGCTGGCATAATAAATGACATGCAGAAGTTTATTATGCCTCTGTCCCAACACTGCACCAATGGCATGATCACTGGCATCACACATTAATTCAAATGGTAATGCCCAATCTGGTGCAGAGATAACTGGTGCTGTGACCAGCTTAGCTTTCAGGGTCTCAAATGCCTGCAGACACTCATTATCAAAGATAAATGGAGTGTCAGCAGCTAGCAGATTACTCAGAGGTTTGGCAATTTTCGAAAAATCCTTGATAAACCTTCTGTAAAATCCTGCATGTCCCAGAAAGCTTCTGATTGCCTTAACATTGGCAGGTGGTGGTAATTTTTCAATTACCTCTACCTTTGCCTTATCCACCTCTATTCCCCTGCTTGAAATTTTGTGCCCAAGGACAATTCCTTCAGTCACCATAAAGTGACATTTCTCCCAGTTTAAAACCAGGTTAGTCTCTTGGCATCTTTTCAGGACAAGTGATAGGTGGTTAAGACAGGAGCTAAATGAGTCTCCATATACTGAGAAGTCATCCATGAAGACTTCCAGAAATTTCTCTACCATATCTGAGAAGATAGAGAGCATGCACCTTTGGAAGGTTGCAGGTGCATTGCACAGACCAAAAGGCATTCTCCTATAGGCAAACACGCCTGAAGGGCAGGTGAATGCTGTTTTCTCTTGGTCCTGAGGGTCTACTGCAATTTGGTTGTAGCCTGAATAGCCATCCAAAAAGCAGTAATAATCATGGCCAGCTAGTCTTTCTAGCATTTGGTCTATGAATGGTAAAGGAAAATGATCCTTTCTGGTGGCTGTATTGAGCCTTCTGTAGTCAATACACATGCGCCACCCTGTGACTGTCCTTGTGGGAACCAGTTCATTTTTTTCATTATGAACCACTGTCATGCCTCCCTTTTTGGGAACAACTTGGACAGGGCTCACCCAGGGGCTATCAGAAATAGGATAAATGATCCCAGCCTCTAGTAATTTAGTGACCTCTTTCTGCACCACTTCCTTCATGGCTGAATTTAGCCTCTTCTGTGGTTGAACCACTGGTTTGGCATTATCCTCCAACAGGATCTTGTGCATGCATCTAGCTGGGCTAATGCCCTTAAGATCACTTATGGACCACCCAAGAGCTGTCTTGTGTGTCCTTAGCACTTGAATCAGTGCTTCCTCTTCCTGTGAATTTAAAGCAGAGCTTATAATCACTGGAAAAGTGTCACCCTCTCCCAGAAATGCATATTTCAAGGATGATGGTAATGGTTTGAGTTCAGGCTTGGGAGGCTTATCCTCCTCCTGAGGAATTTTCGAAAATTCCTTTACTTCCTCTAGTTCTTCTTGATCAGGTTGAGCATCTTTGAAGATGTCCTCAAGCTCTGATTCTAGGCTTTCAGCCATATTGATCTCTTCTACCAGAGAATCAATAATGTCAACGTCCATGCAGTCTTCTGGTGTGTCTGGATGCTGCATAGCTTTCACAGCATTCAACTTGAACTCATCCTCATTGACTCTCAGGGTTACTTCCCCTTTATGTACATCAATGAGAGTTCGTCCAGTTGCTAGGAAAGGTCTTCCTAGAATGAGAGTTGCACTTTTGTGCTCCTCCATTTCCAGCACCACAAAGTCAGTTGGAAAGGGAAATGGCCCAACCTTGACAATCATGTCCTCTATTATGCCTGATGGGTGTTTAATGGAACCATCAGCAAGTTGGAGGCATATCCTAGTTGGTTTGACTTCTCCAGTCAACCCAAGCTTTCTGATAGTGGATGCAGGTATTAGATTGATGCTTGCTCCAAGATCACATAGGGCTATCTTGGTGCAGGCGCCTTCTAATGTGCAGGGTATCATAAAGCTTCCAGGATCTTGAAGCTTTTCTGGTAAGCTTTTCAAAATGACTGCACTGCATTCTTCAGTGAGAAACACTTTTTCAGTTTCTCTCCAATTCTTCTTATGGCTTAAGATCTCTTTCATGAACTTAGCATAAGAGGGTATTTGCTCAAGTGCCTCTGCAAACGGAATCTTTATTTCAAGAGTCCTTAGATAGTCTGCAAAGCGGGCAAATTGCTTATCCTGTTCCGCTTTGCGGAGTTTCTGAGGATAAGGCATCTTGGCTTGATATTCTTCAACCTTAGATGCTGCAGGTTTATTCCTTACAGAAATGGTTGAAGAGGCCTTGTTAGGGGGATAATCATCAGAACTCTCAGGTGCCTGATTCTCCTTGGGCGTTTGAACGCCAGGAGTGGATGAAGTTTGGGCGTTAAACGCCAACTTCTCCCCCTTTTCTGGCGTTTGAACGCCAGAACTGGGCAGAGAATGGGCGTTTAACGCCAGCTTTCCTCCCTGTTCTGGCGTTTGAACGCCAGTATTGGGCAAGGAATGGGCGTTTAACGCCAACTTTCCTTCCCTTTCTGGCGTTTGAACGCCAATAATATTCCTCTCTGGGCTCTTACTGTCCTCAGAGGGATTTTGAACAGTGGCTTGGTCATCCTCTGTCAACTGCTCCTTAATTGACTTCTTGCTCTTTTGAGCAGTGGCATTCAGTGTTTTCCCACTCCTCAGTTGAACTGCGACATTCTTCTGTTATTTGTTTAGATATTTGCTGTTTTGCTTGATTCAACTGCAGTTCTATGCTCTTGTTAGCAACCTTAGTATCATGGAGCATTTCTTTAAATTCTGCTAACTGTTCTGTCATCAGGAGCAATTGTTGATTAAGCTCATTCATCTGTTCTTGAGGATCAGGATCATTGACTACTGCCATGACCTCTTCTTGTGGAACGAATTCCTTGCTAGAATATAAGTATTGGTTTCTAGCAACAATGTCTATAAGCTCTTGAGCTTCTTCAATTGTCTTTCTCATGTGTATAGATCCACCAGCTGAGTGGTCTAAAGACATCTGAGCTTTTTCTGTAAGCCCATAGTAGAAGATGTCTAACTGGACCCACTTTGAAAACATTTCAGAGGGACATTTTCTTAGCATACCTCTATACCTCTCCCAGGCATTGTAAAGGGATTCATTATCCTCTTGTTTAAAGCCTTGGATGTCCAGCCTTAGCTGTGTCATCCTTTTTGGAGGGTAAAAATGATTCAGGAATTTTTCTGATAACTGTTTCCATGTCTTTATGCTTGCTGTAGGTTGGTTATTCAACCACCTTTTTGCTTGATCTTTTACAGCAAATGGAAACAGTAACAGTCTGTAGACATCCTGATCTACCTCTTTATCATGTATTGTGTCAGCAATTTGTAAGAACTGTGCCAGAAACTCAGTAGGTTCTTCCTCTGGAAGACCGGAATACTGGCAATTTTGCTGCACTATGATAATGAGTTGAGGGTTTAGCTCAAAGCTGCTTGCTTTGATGGGAGGTACACAGATGCTACTCCCATATGCAGCTGTATTGGGGTTGGCATAGGACCCCAGAGTCCTTCTGGACTGGTTAATTCCACTTAAGTCCATAATGGACAAAAGGGAAATGATAACAATTGCAAAGAGATAAATTTTGCTTGTTTTTTTTTTTTTGAAATAACCGAAAAATAAAAATAAAAACAAAAAGGAAATTTAAAATAAAAATTCGAAAGTCAAAAGGAAAATAAAATAAGATTTCGAAAATTAGAAAGAAAATAAGATCAAAGCAAATTGAGAACTGAATCAATTAGTTAATTAAAAAGATTTTGAAAACAGCAATTAAGAAGATATGATTGAAAAGTTTTTATGAAAAAGATTTGATTTTTTTAAAAAGAGGAAAGAGAAAAACACAAAATGACACCAAACTTAAAATTTTAGAAAATCAAACACTATTTTTTTTCGAAAATTTTAAAGGAAAAACACAAAGGGGACACCAAACTTAGAACTTTTATGAATCAAAAAGGGACTAAGAGCATGCAAAAATCGAAAATCAAAAAGAAAAACAAAAGCATGCAAATGACACCAAACTTAAAATATGAAACTAGACTCAACTAAAAGACTCTAAACCAACAAAAATAAAACAGTCCTAATCTAAGCAACAAGACAAGCCGTCAGTTGTCCAAACTCGAACAATCCCCGGCAACGGCGCCAAAAACTTGGTGCACAAAATTGCAATAACACTTTTGCAATCCCGCACAACTAACCAGCAAGTGCACTGGGTCGTCCAAGTAATACCTTGCGTGAGCAAGGGTCGATCCCACGGAGATTGTCGGCTTGAATCAAGCTATGGTTATCTTGTAAATCTTAGTCAGGATATCAGAAATTATCAGGATTGATTGTGAAAAGCAAAAGAACATGAAATGGTTACTTGTTTTGCAGTAATGGAGAATAAGTTGAGGTTTGGAGATGCTCCATCTTCTGAATCTCTACTTTCCTACTGTCTTCTTCATCAAACACGCAAGTCTCCTTCCATGGCAAGCTGTGTGTAGGGTTTCACCGTTGTCAGTGGCTACCTCCCATCCTCTCATTGGAACGATTCCTAATGCCCTGTCACGGCACGGCATTCCATATGTCGGTTCTCAATCAGACCGGAGTAGAATCCAGTGATTCTTTTGGCGTCTGTCACTAACGCCCCGCCTTCAGGAGATTGAAGCACGTCACAGTCATTCAGTCATTGAATCCTACTCAGAATACCACAGACAAGGTTTAGACCTTCCGGATTCTCTTGAATGCCGCCATCAGTCTAGCTTATACCACGAAGATTCCGATAAAAGAATCCAAGAGATAACTACTTAATCTAAGGTAGAACAGAGGTGGTTGTCAGGCACATGTTCATAGTTGAGAATGATGATGATTGTCACTGATCATCACATTCATCCGGATTAAGAACAAGTATTATCTTAGAATGGAAGCAAGCATGATTGAATGAGAAACAGTAGTAATTGCATTAATCCATCAAGACACAGCAGAGCTCCTCACCCCCAACCATGGGGTTTAGAGGCTCATGCTGTGGAAAGAAACGTGTAAGAAATGTTATGAGGTCATAAGGTACGGATACAATGTCAAAAGATCCTATAAGTAGTAAACTAGTGTCCTAAGGTTTACAGAATTGAGTAAATGACAGAAAAATCCACTTCCGGGCCCACTTGGTGTGTGCTTGGGCTGAGCAATGAAGGAATTTCGTGTAGAGACCTTTTCTGGAGTTAAACGCCAGCTTCCATGCCAGTTTGGGCGTTTAACTCCAAATTTTATGCCAGTTCCGGCGTTTAACGCTGGAATTTCTGTAGGTGACTTTGAGCGCCGGTTTGGGCCATCAAATCTTGGGCAAAGTATGGACTATTATATATTGCTGGAAAGCCCAGGATGTCTACTTTCCAATGCCGTTGAGAGCGCGCCAATTGGGCTTCTGTAGCTCCAGAAAAATCCACTTCGAGTGCAGGGAGGTCAGAATCCAACAGCATCTGCAGTCCTTTTCAGTCTCTGGATCAGATTTTTGCTCAGGACCCTCAATTTCAGCCAGAAAATACCTGAAATCACAGAAAAACACACAAACTCATAGTAAAGTCCAGAAAAGTGAATTTTAATTAAAAACTAATAAAAATATACTAAAAACTAACTAAAAGATACTAAACACATACTAAAAACAATGCCAAAAAGCATACAAATTATCCGCTCATCAAAAAGTAACCCAAAAATAAAGATAGGAAACAAATAAGATATTGTTGGGTTAATGTCAAATGATGAGAGTCTCAACTACATGGTAGCTACAACATGCAAGTGAGAAAACAGTATAAGCACATGGCATATCAATAGTGCAAATATTGCAACAAAGGGGAAGAGATAATGGGTAATGAAAGACAATATAAATTCATGTCAATGCAAAAGGAGTATAAGTATCATAAAAGATAGGCATTGACTTAAATAATATTATCCAACAGTGTAAAACAAGTCACTAAGTACCAAAATAATACTAGAAAAGATACAACAGTTGAATAAGAACATTTAATACCAATGGTAAAATAATAAACTTAGAAAAGAAAATAAAATATGCACAAAATGAAAATGCAATGAATGAAAGTATGCAAATGTAATAAAGAAATAGAATGAAAGAGAATAAAGATAAGAAGTTAAAGAGATGAAGAAAGTAAGAAAGAAATTAGGATTAGAAAAGAAAAGATAAGACGCGTGCTCCACGCGTACGCGTGGGTTGTGTAGAGAGGGAGGCGACGCGTACACGTGACCGTGTTTGTGCTACTTGCGTGAAGACAGCCTCGCGCATGCATAACTTTCTGTTCACTCTAAGTTGTGACCCAACGTTGCATACGACGCGTGCGCGTCAGGCACGCGCACACGTGATTGCTCAGAAATTGAAAACGAGGCGCACGCGTCAGGGACGCGTACGCATGGGTAATTTTGTGCCTTTAGCACAGTGCCAACACCAGGCCATCACAACTTTCGGCCAATACACCTTTTACGTCGATTTTTTAGGACCACGCATGCGCGTCATTAACGCGTACGCATGAAATGCCAAAATCTCAAGTGGCACGTACGCGTGGAGTACGCGTACGCGTGATGATGCTTGTGCGATTGGCACACTTTTTACACTGCTCCTACGCATCTTTCTGCCACTTTTTTATGAAATATACAGAATGCAGAATACAGATGCTGATGCAGATGTTATGACTGGACACCAATAAAAATAGAATAAAATAAGACTAAGGATAAAATTGAAAGATCATACCGTGGTGGGTTGTCTCCCACCTAGCACTTTTAGTTATTGTCCTTAAGTTGGACATTGGATGAGCTCCCTATTATGGTGGCTTATGTTTGAACTTGTCCAAGAATCTCCACCAATGTTTGTGCTTCCAGTAACATCCGGGGTCCCAAATTAGACACATAAAGTCTTCAAGCAAGTTGAAGTAAGTGACAAGGCCCTAAAAGTGTTGGTTGCTAGAATGAATTCCAGCGTACCAAATCTTGCTCTTGCACCCGTCTTCTTGTTGATCATCATAATTGCATCCGGGTGGTAAGCAATCCGAATTCTCACTAAGGTATCCAATCAGCTTCTTAGACCCATACAATTTAGTATTCTTCCAACCATGATAATTCAGCCGTGAGCTTCCTACTACAATGAACCTAGGATTGTGTTGCCAACCACTAACCATCTCCCTCTTACTCTTATAGCCATAAAGAGCTCTAAGTTGCTCATCCGTCTCAAGCAAAGCATATTCAAGTGGGCTAATTAAGCTTAGAGATGAGAGATTTACCCACTTGAACGAAGGGATGGATGGTGATGGCTTTGGGGGAGAGGTCTCCAACAACCTTGGCAAGGTGATCTCCAGCTCCATTCCCATGGGCTCTTCTTTGATAAATTCCACTTCTTTGCAAGCTTCTTCAATATCAACCTCTTCTTCTTGGTAGCTTTCTTCCAATTCGATCTCTTCTTCATTATTCACCAAGGGCATGGGAGGTTGTGCTTCTTCTTCTTTAATCTCCATGTCAAGTCCAATGGGAGAGGATTCAAATGTAGATAAGAATTCATCAATGATTGAATCCATCTCTTGATCATCCCCTTTAAAGTCTTCAACCATGATATGCCTTGGAGGTTGTACACCCTCCTCAACATCAAATTCAAACTCCTTAGAAGGGGGCTCTATGACTGGGCTTTCCTATGGACGTTTCGCATCTCCTAAGTCTTTGACCACTTCTTCCTCTTCAACGATTATAGCTTCCTCCAATTGTTCCAATATAAAGTCATGCTGCTCACTGTCCACCGGAGTTTCTAGCTTTTCCTTCACGCTGCGTTCTTCAGTAGATTCTCCACATGAAGCCATGGGGTTCCTTGAGTGTTCAAACTTTGGGAAGCTAATTGGTTTATCGCTTGCTCCAATTGATGAAGAGTTGCATGAAGTCGATTCGTTATTTCCTTGAGACGATCCTTTGATTCTTGTTGCGCTCGGCTATCATAAGTAGGATCATAGTGCTCTTGGATTGATGGATATGGACATGGTGTATATTGAGGTCGTGGTTCTAAGTATGGCTCATAAGGTGGTTGGTATGGTGGATATGGGTTAGCGTCATATGGAGGTGTTTGGTTGTAGGGGGCTTGTGAGTATGGTGGTTCAAAGGTATGTTGGGGAGGCGGTTCATAAGCATATGGTGGGCCTTGTTAGTAACTACAAGGGGGTCCACCATATTCATCATCTTGGTACGCTTCCTAGAATGGCTCTTGACCATAGTAATTTGGTGGAGGTGGGTTGTCACAAAAGGGTCCACCATAACCATTGTCTTGGTATGCATCACAAAATGGTTGTTGGTTATAGCGCATTGGAGGGGGTTGTTGCCAAGAGGGTTGATCAAATCCTTGTGACTCCTCCCATCTTTGATTCTTCTAACCTTGATGCATGTTCTCATTATAGCTTCCATTCTTTACAACAACATTGGAACCAAACTTGAAAACCAAAAGGGTGAGAATTCATAGTAGCTAAAGAAAATAAAAACTAATAAAAATTAATGAAAATAAACTCCAAAAACTAGAAACACTAACAAAGAAACGAAAAAGCAAATATTTACAATAACCAATAATAAGGCACACGTTTGCAATTCCCCGGCAACGGCGCCATTTTGATGAGAGCACTTTTGCCGGTAAAGAATTTCATAAAAATAATCACGTTGTAAGTATAGTTTCTAAACCAGCAAAGAATCCTTTTGTACAAAAATTTGGTTGTCACAACTAACAAAACCCCTAAAAAGTAATAACCAAAGTATTTAAACCTCGGGTCGTCTCTCAAGGAATTGCAGGGAGGTATGATTTATTATTGGTTATGGAAAAGTATCTTTTGGATTTTTTGAAAGGTTTGAACGAGAAATTTAGATGGCAAGAAAATAAATTAATAACTAGAAAAACTCTTGGCAAGGTATGAGAACTGGAAATCCCATCCTACTTATCCTTATCAGTTGTGATAAGAATTGTTTATTACTCCCACTTAGTTAACCCTTACTAAATAAAGAAAAGTCAAGTGGACTAATCAGTTTGATTCCTCAAATCCTAGTCAACTCCTATGGAAAGACTAGCGTTAGAGGGATCCAAATCAATCAGCAAATTCCAATTTTCAATCAGCACCGAGTTTAATAACTCAAGTGTCACCAATTACTCAACCAAAGCCAAAGGGGAAAAAATCCAAATTATTTATATCATAATAAAAGAAAGCAATCATAAATCTGAAATACCTCAAATTATATTAAATATAAAATCAAATCTAACATGATAAATCATAAATCAAAGTAATAGAATAAATAAAAATAGAAGAGAAACCAAAGTAAAGAAACATTGAACCTGGAATGAAGAAGTAAACCTAACCTAAGAGAAATCCTAAATCCTAAAACCTAAGAGAGAGAAGAGAGGCCCTCTTTCTAGAAAACTACATCTAAAACCTAAATTATAAATAATGAATGTTTGTCTCTTGAGTCTCTGCATGTTCCCTTGCTTTAGTCTGTGTTTCTGGGCCAAAAACTGGGTCAAAACACGGCCCAAAATCGCCTCCAGCATTTTCTGTTAATTCTGCAGATCGCGCATGTCACGCGTACGTGTCAGTCACATGTTCGCGTCGCTGGTCGTTTTGGCGTGTCACGCGTTCACGTCAAGCACGCGCTCGCGTCATATTGCAGAACTCCAATCCACACGTACGCGTCAGGCACGCGCACGCGTCACTGCAATTTTCTCCATGTCGCTCGCACGCGTGAGCCATGCGTGCACGTCGCTGTTCGCTGGTTATCTCCTTAGTTTCTTGTGTTCCTTCCATTTTTTGCAAGCTTCCTTTCCATCCTCTAAGCCATTTCTGCCCTATAAAGCTTGAAACACTTAACACACGGATCACGGCATCGAATGGTATAAAGGATAATTAAAATACACAAATTAAATACTTCTAGGAAGCAAGTTTTCAACCATAGATCAAGACTAAGAAGGAGTTGTGAAGCCATGCAAATCAATGAATAAGTGGGTAAAGACTTGATAAAAACTATTCAATTAAATACAAGATAAACCATAAAATAGTGGTTTATCACTCTTAATGAGCTCATTTAGCTTCATTCTAAAGGAGATCAAAAAAGTATTCATTTCCTGAAAAATATAAGGATATTTAATTCAATGTTTTGTTTTACATCAATGGCCTAAAAAATTGACCGTGGGGTGAACAATGGGACTGCTCCTCCAATTTTTAAACTCGGGCCTGTGACCAATATTTGCCCAACTATATATCTATGACACAGAAAATGATATTGATAATCGAATAGGCACACTTCGATAATTTCATGCAACCAATCAACACATTTTAGTTATTTTTTATCTGTGAGAGAGAATAACATAAATTTTATTGAATTTTTTTTGTACAGTTCGAAAGAATGGTGCAAAGAATGGTTATGAAAAGCATGACTGACAACAGACTGAAGCTAATGAATTATCAAGGAATACTTACTTCGGTTCAGCAAAGTAGGCTAGAATCTCTTATTAAGTTATCCAGAAACTGGGCTCCCCACTGGTCGGGTGATGCCAAAGAGGTCTTGTATGAAGTTCAAGGATGGCCAACTAATATGGTGATAGATTTGGGTAACCATGCATGCTCCTGCAGGTTTTGGCAGTTGACAGGTTCAACTCCTAACTCATTTCAAGTTTTAGATACATACCATATTTCGTACTTCACTGAATGAAACTTGTTTTTGTGAAATTTATAGGAATGCCTTGTATGCATGGAATATCGGCCATTCAAGAAAAAAATGATAAGAGGCCTGAGGAGTATTGTCATGAATGGTTGACTATGGAGGCGTACAGAAGAACGTACCAATTCAATGTGAATCCTGTCAAGGGATAAGAGCTATGGGAGAAAACTAGTTCTCCTGCACCTGTTCCACCTCCAATAAAACCTAAACCAGGAAGACCAACAACAAAGAGAAGGAAGGACAAGGCTGAAGGACCCACTGGCACGAAGACAAAGATGAAAAGGAAGTATACTCCAATTCGGTGCATGTACTGTGGATAGGTGGGCCATAACAAGAGAACTTGCAGCAAGAAAAAGCAAGATGATGCTCAAGAGAAGGCAAGGCTAATGCAATTGCAGCTTG
This sequence comes from Arachis stenosperma, assembly GCF_014773155.1. NCBI lineage: Eukaryota > Viridiplantae > Streptophyta > Magnoliopsida > Fabales > Fabaceae > Arachis > Arachis stenosperma. The sequence continues at coordinate 65,834,559 of NC_080383.1, forward strand.
CATTTGTGCCACCACCACAAGCTGCACCTGGTCCGGAAGTAGAAAAGTAGCTGACACTCAGCCCATTCAGACACTCCCTACAGTAGCACTAGCTGCTCCAAATGAACAGACTAAAATTCCTGTTAGTCAGGATGCTCATCTTCCACTGACACAACAATCACAAACCTCAACCAATGTTACTCAGGCTATCTTGTATTCAGTTTTAAATTGAACATTAGTAACTTGCATCTGCTGAATATCACCATTTATAGTTCATTAACAATCTGTTTTTGTTTGAGACAATGATGATAACTGTTTGATGCAGACTAGAGGTAAAAAAAGGTCTCCAAAACTCTATGTCACCAGGGCCAAGACAAAGGAAAATGCCTCTCCAAAGCCTATTGCTCTAAGTCCAGTTGTTGTATCTGCTGAAATGATCAAGGGTAGCAGCTCCGCAATAGCCAAGAAGCTTGCTAGCTTTATGACATTTATTCCAACTCCGAGATTCAAACCTCTCAGAAAAAAAAGACATGGAATGAGTTAAAGACTTGAAGACATGAAATATAGGGCAATTAGTATCTGTTATTTTGTCAAGGCCAAAATTTACCATTTGTAAACAATGTGGTAGTTGTGGTATATTAGATAGCCCTGTTTTTTGTATAGCCCTTTGTGGTATATTGGTAGTTGACTATCAGCTTCTACTTTTGTGTTATTATCATGTTAAAACAATGTTGTTATTTGAATCTGAGACAATGGAAACTGGTACACCATTGGTGATGTTATGCTATTCCTAGTTCACTTAATTTTAATTTTGTTTCTTCTGATTTGCTTAAATTATGTTATGATCAACAAAAATGGTTCAAGTAGAGAACCTTTTTAATAGTAAAAAACATGAACATGGCATATCAACATGTTAACTCTTAAGTTTGTTCATATTAAAATAACATCAAACTATGAAGGTTCACAACATCCACATTTTCACAATAACTGCTTCACTTGCCACTAAAGAACATAAACATAATCATAAAAACCACAATCACAACTATTAATCCAAAATACAGTTGCATCCTAAGTGCTCTAATTTCAGCTTCTAAGCTCATCATTCTCTATGATAGGTTATGGTTCAAGACAACAACATCACTCTCTATTTCTGTATCAGTTTTAACATCTCCCTTTGCACCGTCTAATCCTTCATACTCATCATCCTCAGCCCACCTAAAGTAATTGCAGTGGCTGCCCTCCTGCAAAACATTAGGTTACAAAAATGTCAAAATCCCACACAAATAATTAGAAGCTTCAAGAAGACTATATTCATAACTCACCCGGTATCTTGGACAAGCATGGAACAATCTATCTGAATTTTCTTTTGTCCCAGACTTCTTGATCACTGTCTTCAGCCCACAAAAGCACACTTGGTCGGTGTTCTTCCTCTGCCACTGCAGCGACGAGCTCGAAGCATGGTTTCCGTGTGATTGCGACAGTTGTCGACTGCGACCCCACCTACGCTACCCATCGTGCAGTTGCTCAACAATTTCGGCCTTTGCAGAATCAATCTAAAGCTGCAGCAACAATGCATTTCACACTAAGAAGGGATTAGGGTTTACATACCTAGGACTAGTTTGACATAAATAGCGAAACATATCTTGTCCAATGAAGCTATAAATGAGCAGGATAGGAAAATTGTTGCAATATTAAGAAACATGCTAGATAAATACAATATTTTGACAAAGAGATTTCGCTGTCCAAGGGATAGGTACCAATAGGAAAATTGCACAAACATAAAGTTTAAGTTGATTAGTAAAAGAACTATAGATGGCAGGACATACAACTTGCTATCCGCATCTGAAGTGCCTGCATTGATTGTTGGTGATGTCAAGCAACTAAGCAAAGATAGAGATATTATTATAGAGAGTCAAACTAGAAAATTCTAACGCATTGATGTTTTTCACCCATCTTATTTAGCCTTGCAGTATTCATTGTTGTTTTTGTATGGAGATGATGGGTTTCGTTTGGTTATTGCAATATTAGATTCTGTCTCTGCTAGGCCTACAAATTAGAACAAAACAATCACTTTACGACAATTCTTTACTTTTTGACTACAAAAAAGGATGGGTGAATCTCCGTTAATTCTAATATCAAAGAAGATTATTCCAATAGTTTCTGGTGGATGCCTACACAATGGTAGAATCAGAGAGGTTAAATTTCTTTAGGTGTAAACAACCACAGTTGATGGTTGATAAATACAAATGTCTGCGCAAAAGTCTTATAAACGGAGATGTAGATGCTGCAAGGCTTGGCAAACTTTCCAGTACTTTTACCGGTAGACCTAAGTACATGATGAATAATTGCAAAGATGCATTTGTAATTTATAAATGTGCAGGATATCCTAACTATTTTATCACTATGACTTGTATCCTTAAATGGGATGAGATAAAAAGAGAAGTGACTCCCATTGGATTGAAGGCAGAAGACTACCCTGATATATTATGTTGAGTTCTCAAAATCAAGTTTGATGGTTTGATTGATGGCCTAAAATAGGAAAAATCTTTGGCAAAATTTTGGAATGTAAATCTATGTTTATGTAACACCTTATTAAAATCTTATGTTGTCATGTTTTACTCATTTGTCTTTTTTCAATTTTCAAATTTTTGCACTATAAAATTTCAAAAGAGAGGGTTTCTCTGCATGCACATATCCTTTTATTAATGAGTAACGAGTTCAAGCCACAAACATCAGATGACATAGACAAATATATAACAATTGAGATTCCTGAAGAAAATGAAAGGCCAAATCTACACGGATCTATTCAAAATTACATAGTACATGGTCCATGTAGTTCGTACAACAAGAATTAACCTTGCATGAAGAATGGATCCTGTTCAAAGTTTTATCCCAAAGAGTTTAGGCAGAAAACACTCATTAATGAAGTCGGATTTCTCAATATAGGCATACTGATAACGCTCGAACTGTGAAACAAGGGAATGTGTACTAGACAATAAGTTTATTGTTCCGTATAATCTAAAATTGTTGCTCAAGTTCGAGTGCCACATAAATGTGGAATACACATGCTAAACAAGTTCTATTAAGTATCTATTTAAGTATGTACACAAGGGTAATGATCGCATAATGGCTATCCTATACAATGCTGGTGATTCATTAGAAACCACACAAGTTGTTGACGAAATTAGAAATTACTATGATTGTAGGTACATTTCGGTGAGTGAGACAGTCTGGCGTTTATTTGGATACAAAATTCAAGAGAAAGAACCATTTGTGATTAGACTTCTATTCCATTTGGAGGATGAGCAACATGTGGTTTATAGTAAAACTTCTAATGTGAATGATATTGTCGAAAGAGCAGTATCTCACAAATCCATATTTTTGGGATGGATGGAAGCAAACATGTCATATCCCTATACTCGAAGTCTGACTTATGCTGAGTTTCCAACCAAGTTTGTTTGGAAGGACAATGCTTCAAAGTGGTTTCCTCGAGAGCAAGGCTTTGCAATCGGAAGGTTGACTCATGTACCTGCAGGTAATGACGAGTTTATATTCAATTTTGATCTTATTTATTTGATGATTTAAATTTAAAATCTTAACAACATATACCCCACGTCTATTTTATTTGATTTATCTATACTAGAAAATAAATGTTCAAATAACTTTCAACAGTTATAATCTAATACTCTATATATTATGAAAGTTTAGAATTATTCTCTATTTTTTAGAAAAAAATAATTTTATACGCATGTGTAGCTATATAATAATTGAAATCTCATAGCCTAATCCATTTAGCAACTTAAAAGTGGGATTTTAACCAAATTTTTTGCAGCATATACCGAAGAATATTACCAACGACTTCTCTTGAATAATCAAAGAGGATGTATGAATTTTTGAGATATAAGAACAGTAGGAGGAACAATTTATGCTACTTATAGAGATGCATGCTTCGCTCTTGGACTCTTGCAAGATGATAGAGAATTCATGGATGCAATTAAGGAAGCAAGCTCGTGGGCCTCAGGATCATATATTAGGAGGTTGTTTGGCATTCTATTAATATCTAACAATATCTCAAGACCAAAACATGTCTGGGATAGATGTTGGCATGAACTCTCAGATGATATTTTGTATCGACAAAGAACCGTGATGAACATGAGGGGTGAGTTTTTATTAATTGCAATTATAAAAGTCCTTCATTATTGATAATATTTGTAGTTTAATTGAATTTTTAAAGTATCGTATAATATGCAGAGTTAACCATGTCAAATGATAAGATTAAGCAGTTGTGCTTAATGGATATAGATAAGATCTTACATTCCTATGGTAAAACCTTGAAATACTATCCTCTTTTGCCTTTAGCAACTGAAGTTGATAGTTCTTTGTTAACTGAAAAGGTTATCAGGGAAGAGCTAAACTTTAACAGGGATGAGTTAAAGAAAAATGCCTCAGACATATTAGCCATCACAACACCTGAGCAGAAATATACATTCGATAAAATTGTTACAGCTGTGTATTATGATAAAAGGGGTTTTTTCTTTGTGTATGGTCATGGGGGTACTGGAAAAATATTTTTCTAGAACCTTATATCCGCTAAGATTCACTCAAGGGGTGATATTGTGTTAAACGTTGTTTCAAGTGGTATTGCATCTTTACTTCTTTCCAATGGAAGAACGACATACTCAAGGTTCAAAATATCACTGAATATAACTGAGGGTTCTGTATGTAACATCAAACCTGGTTTTTCTCAAGCAATACTACTGTTGAAAGCCAAACTTATAATTTGGGATGAGGCTCCAATGGTTAGTAGATACTGCTATGAAGCACTTGATAAATGCTTGGGTGATATCATGAGGTTTTCTCTAACATATAACAAAAATTTGTCCTTTGGAGAAAATTGGTTGTATTAGGTGGAGACTTTAAATAAATCTTTCCTGTCATTCCACGAGGATCGAGACAAGATATCATTCATTCAACCGTGAATTCGTCTTACCTTTGAAAGTTTTGTCAGGTGATCAAACTAACAAAAAATATGAGACTCTCTGTAGGGACAACTGCTTTAGATTAAGATGAGACAAAGCAATTTGGTGAGTGGTTATTGAAAGTTAGTGATGATCTAATAGGTGACAATATAGATGGTGAAACTGAGATATGTCTTCCAGAAGATATTGTTATTCCTTCTTCGGACCAAACATTTGATGAGTCGGTTCATTTTTCTTATCCAAATATTTTAGAAAACATGTCTTCAAAGGATTTTTTCAAAGCAAGAACTATACTAGTTCCGACGCTTGACATCGTTGAAGAGGTCAACAATCATCTAATGGCTATCATTCTTGGAGGGGAAAAATTATATCTTAGTTCGGATTTAATATGTATGGATAAAGGGAATATGGAGAATCAACTAGATCTCTATGGTCCTGAATTACTGAATAGCATAAATTGCTCTGGTTTGCCTTTACATAAATTAATACTCAAGGTTGGTGTTCCGGCATGTTTATGAGAAATATTGACCAATCCAGTGGTGTTTGTAATGGTACAAGACTACAAGTTAGGAAGCTTGAAAATCATGTCATAGAATGTGAAGTCTTAATGGGTAATAACGTTGGTCATATTGCTTTGATTCCAAGAATGAATATGGTACAAACAAATGAAAATGTCCCAATTAGATTTCAACGAAGACAATTCCCCATAAATAGTATCGTTTGCTATGACAATTAATAAGTTTTAGGGACAAACTTTATCTGATGTTGGATTGTACTTGTCCAAACCAGTTTTTACACATGACCAACTATATGTAGCACTTTCAAGAGTTAAGAGTAAGAGATATTTAAAAGTTTTGCTTATGAATCACATAGAAATGTCAACAAATTCAACCATCAATATTGTTTATAAAAAAGTCTTTAAAAAAATAGATTATAATGTAAATATTTTAATTTTATTTTAAATTATGTATTGAGAAAAATATATAATTATTTCACTTCAAAAAAATATAAAATGATAATTACTCAATATTTTTAAGTTAAAGTTTGATTTTAATAATAATTTTATAAATTTTTTAAAATAGTAATTGTTTTGTGTATTTTTTTAAAATATTGAAAAATATATTTTTTATTTTTATAAATTTTTTCGTATTGGATACGGTTCATACATTAGTTTTTTATAATAATAAATGTTAGCTAATTTTGTAGTATAAACAATATTTTTGTACATAATATATTGTCATATATATTGCACCAACTTTCATATAAATTGTTATTTTTTCATTAAAAAATTTAGTTCTAAATAAAATAAAATTATAACCGTTAAAAATTCAGACAAAATTACGCTACGATCTCAATACAATCTTTGAAAACCATTTTTTGTCATAAACCCAATCTTTAGAGGAATTAAAATGAAGTTTATATAAAAGCTTTTTAAGGAAAAGAAAAATTGAAAAAAATAAAAAATTCAGAGATAAAGGGACAATAGACTGAGCGCCGAGAGGATAGAGAAGATATCTTCCCAATCCGAGCTGGCAACGTGTGATGGACCCACATTTTCAAGATACTATGAGAACCCCAAACAGCTGTGTGGACGTAGCTGCTGCCAAATAGAAACCAATGTGGAAACGCACTGCCACGTGGCGCACCGAGGGAGGCAAACTGAGATCGCGCGAAACACCAACCTCTTATCAACAAAACAAAATCCTAGCTCAAAGTTGAATCTCGGTCATTAATGTTTCCTTTCGTTTTCTCCTTCTCTTTCTTTCTCTCTCTTTCTGTTTTCTAAACCTTGCACCGCCATGAACGCCATAGCAACTGCTTCAGCTCTCACTCTGCCAATCTTCTGTAGAACAGCCAAACTTGACAGCAAAAAGGTATGTTTTATTTTATTTTATTTTTTGTAATTTGATTTTGAATTTGAATTTTTTCTTTTGTTTTGCTAATGGCTTTGTACTTTTTTGGTGCTTGTTCTTGAAAATGAAACTAGTCTTTAAAATATTAAACGAGGTGAAGTTAATTTTAGAAGGTTGCATACTAGACAAGTAGAGGGAAACTTGTTGGGGGAGACTAAACTACACAAAGATTCATGTTAGTTTTTTGTTTTATTTTAATTTTTGGCATGCGATATTGGCGAGAGGTGTGTGTGGTATATGCATTATTTCAATCTTTATTGCTGTTATGTAAAAAGGAAATTTCAAAAAAAAAAAAAAAAATAGCATGCTGTACTTGTCGTTTTCCCTGTATTTGCCATTGATTACAATTTTCTGATAGCTTTGGCGAAGAATTTGTTGAGGAATCCAGAAATAGAAAGATTTCAAGTACTTTTACTATTTTCAATGCAATTTTTTTTCTTATGGTTCCTTAATCAGTGCCATTATGGGCACTAAAAAGATAACAAATAAAAAATAAATGTTATACCTCTGTAGAAGCTCATTTTGCTGCTGTGTATGAGCTATAGAAAGTTTCTTCTCTGTAAATGCTACAATTTACGGCCTCTTATTTGTAGCTGAGGGAATAATAAGTAGCTTAAATTTCAGTTGGCATATAAAATTTTCAGGGTTTGAAAGGTAAATTCAGCGTGCTTGCTGTATTCGGAGAAGTAGAAAAGAAGAATGCATGGAGTGCAATCTTTGACGTGGAGGATCCGAGATCAAAAGTCCCACATTATAAAGGAAAGTTTTTGGATGTATATCAAGCCTTAGAAGTGGCAAGATATGATCTTCAGTACTGTGATTGGCGAGCTCGGCAAGATGTGCTTACCATCATGCTCCTCCATGAAAAGGTTCCAGTAGTTCACTTATATTATTCTATATACTTTAGAACTAGATTAAATCCCCTATTCATCCTCACCAAAAACATGAGGGACAAAGTAGTCTTTTAGGAGTTGAAACCGTCGTCCGTAAGAGACAAGTTTGTTACCTTTTTCCAGATAGTGAGAGACAAATTCGTCGTTTGAAATTTGTCATTTGAAATCACAAGCTATGGTTTTGTCTTCCTTGTTTTTTGCCAAGGAAGAAATTAAAAGTCTACAGTTTTATTGAAATTTGATGCTTGAAAGGATTATGGCATTTTTTATGTAAATATTGTGAAATTTTGGATAAACCTTGCCATTGGCATGCTGACGAATGTCTCCATAAAATATTGGTGTAGGTAGTGGAAGTTCTTAATCCTCTAGCACGCGAATACAAATCAATTGGCACAATGAAAAAGGAGCTAGCAGAGTTGCAAGATGAATTAGCAGAAGCACACAGACAGGTATAAGATGTTAGCAACAAGAGAAAAGTTAGCACAGCTTGAAATTTAGATGCCTTTTGAGCATCAATTTGCTAGGATCTTGTCCATTATATATTAATCTGTTATTTGTTTATTGGAAATGAATAAACCCAGGTCCATGTATCTGAAGCAAGGGTTTCAACTGCTTTAGAAAAACTAGCTTTCATGGAAGAATTAGTAAACGATAGGCTGCTTCAAAGTAGAAGCACAACAGAAGTTTCCGAGGCATCTTCTTCGCCGAGTACATCTGCGAAATCTTTCAATGAAGAAAAGAAAAGGTTGCCCCGAAAAAGCTTGAATGTATCAGGTCCGGTTCAGTCATTCCATCCCAACTTGAAGAATTTCTGGTATCCTGTTGCTTTCACTACTGACCTAAAACATGATACGATGGTAAGTCCATAAGTGTTCCATATACACTAAAAACAATATCATATATTAGGTTTATTTTTGTGCAATATATTTCAATCATTAAGCACGATTGGAAATTATAATGATTGATGTCAGAAATAGTTTTTCATCAAATAACAGTAAAGCATTTGGAAAATCCTGCGATATTTCTGTTTATATTTTCCGTTTTCTTTTCAATTTACAAGGGAATTGAACTCAAGTTTTATACTCAAATTGCATCCCATTTAGCTACCCTAGTCTATCCCACTCTGATCTGAATGGGAAGTCTTTCAAGTACTGTTGTCTATCCCACTCTAATCTGAACGGTAAGTCTTACAAGTAGTGTTGCTTCTTTTCTATGTCAGATCCCTATAGAATGTTTTGAGGAACCATGGGTTATCTTCAGAGGGAAAGATGGGAAACCTGGATGCGTTCAGAATACCTGCGCACACAGATCATGTCCTCTACACCTTGGTTCTGTAAATGAGGGTCGTATCCAATGTCCCTATCATGGTTAGTGGTCACTGAGGAAAAATGAATATTTATGGCATTTATTTAGATCACTTGTTGTTTACTAACTTGATTACATCCTAGAAATTATATGCTCTTTTCCTGTTTCGCATAATATATGGGACAAAATATCACATGACATGACCAACCTATTTATGTGCTTTAAAGTTGATGGATTCTTAAATCACATAATGGTTGGATATCAGGTTGGGAGTACACCACCACTGGAAAATGTGAGAAAATGCCATCCACTCGACTGCTTAATGTGAAGATAAAGTCAGTTCCATGTTTCGAAAAAGAGGGTATGATCTGGATTTGGCCTGGCAATGACCCCCCATCAGCCACACTTCCATCTTTATTACCTCCTCCTGGGTTCCAAGTTCATGCCGAGGTATGATGTCAGTTTGATGTATATCCCATTATGTATTGAGATGCAATAAGCAAGAATTCTGATTTTTTAATTAACAAGACTTGATGTGTTTATCTTATGTGGCAGATTGTCATGGAACTTCCAATTGAACATGGGTTACTTTTGGACAACCTTTTGGATCTCGCACATGCCCCGTTCACACACACTTCAACCTTTGCTAAGGGATGGAGTGTCCCAAGGTTTGTTTATAATTTATATACCCTTACAACTAATAGCAATTGTCAAGAGGTAACAAGTGAACGATAAAAATGATGAAAGAATCAAAATGCCTTTCCAGGATGTAATAGCTCAACTCATTTCAACAAATAGATCAAAAAACACCTTTCCTTTCTCCAATTTTACTTAGACTCTTTGGTCTCTAGAAAACACTGCTCAAAAAAGGGAGGAAAAATATAAAGCGAATAATATAAAGAAATGAAATTTTCGTCCTTCGCAAGGATCCGATAACCGAGACTAGTTGTTGCTCCTAAAATTATTTAACCTGTATTGTCAATGCTTTCTCTTGGAAACTTCATTGCAATGTGCTGGAGTGTAATTTTTCATGGGTCGAGGCCTTGTTATCTTGTATAGTCAAGATGCCATGCTTCCATACTTGAATTATGGGCAAACTGAGTGGTTAAGCTTTTTAATTATTACTCACCGCTTTTTCTAGTCAAATATATTTCTGAGTCAATTTGTTTTAATTTGAAATTACAGCTTGGTGAAATTTTTGACACCTGGATCTGGTCTGCAAGGGTACTGGGATCCCTATCCAATTGATATGGAATTTCGGCCACCTTGCATGGTTCTATCGACGATTGGAATTTCAAAGCCTGGGAAACTCAAGGGACAAAACACTAGTCAATGCGCCACACATCTGCACCAACTTCATGTTTGCTTACCATCATCAAAACAAAAAACAAGACTACTGTACAGAATGTCGCTGGATTTTGCTCCTTTTCTAAAGCATGTTCCTTTTATGCAATATCTATGGAAGCATTTTGCAGAACAGGTAAGAGTGCTTCTCAAATCTTTAATAGTTAATCATGTTTGAGCCAGATAGACAGAATTAATTCCCTAATGGGACAAAAATAGATTTTATCATGGATGTCCTTATACTTTGTGGTATTAAGGTCCAAAAGGATGCAACAAAAATATGGAACTAGTATGTAGTATTTATGTATGACATTCCAAAACACAATTCTCTGCTTATAAAACACAATTGATCGAATTCCTTTCAAAAAAAAAAATAATAAATTGGTGATTGAATTCTTTTTTTGGGGGGAAAAAAAGGAAAAAGGGAAAAAACTATTGGTTAGAGAAGCATTCATTCCAGGGAAACAAATAGGTTCTTAATTATTAACTTTTTCGGTTTTCTTCTACACTAATGGACTATGGCTATTTATGTACGCAAGCAATTTACACAATGCATGATTAATTTTTCCATCTACTGTTCTGATTAATCTTAGTTTTAACTTCTGCTTGCTGATCTGTTGATATTTCTCATTCAAGGTTTTAAATGAGGATCTACGGTTAGTGCTGGGTCAGCAAGAGCGGATGAACAGTGGTGCAAATGTATGGAATTGGCCGGTATCGTATGACAAGCTTGGGGTAAGGTACAGGATATGGCGAGATGCCGTGGAGCGAGGAGCGAAACAGCTACCCTTTAGTAGATAGACCTATAATAACAAGTTAAACTAAGCATTATTAATCTAAAAGTCAGGGATGCTTCTTAGATCCACAACATGGATACTTTTTCTCTCTATTAATGTCAAGGCTCTTGGACAACTCTGCATCAAAAAAGGCCTTTAAGGTGATACTGTCGGCTGCTGTCTCCTCCATCAACATCAAAAAGGCCATCCGGGAACTGTTGAAATTGTTCAGAGGTTGTCTTTCTAAAATGGCAGGACTGTGTACCGTTGAGTCTTTGACCGACCTTTTCTTTTGGAGTTTTGTACAGTATCAAATCCATTTTTCTCCTCTGATATATCTTCACCATTTCAGATGGTGCCTTTATCTCACACCCTTTGTTCATAAAGGGTTTGTACTTTGTTGTATGAAACATCATTTTAGTCCAATATTAATTCAGAATACATGATTGTTTTGGGGGCTAAAGAATTTTAATATGGAAAAAAGAGGTGAGCTTTACTTGGAAATGGAGTTTTTTGGTGTATATATAGGTGGGTGAATGTTGCAGAGATTGCGTGCTAACTTAGTACACAGCATCCATGGCAACCTTAGTACACAGCACCCTGCGTGTTGGACACGTGTTAGGCATGCGGGCAACACACATCCTATGTGTTGGACAAGTGGCAGATGCTGGTTGGATGACTTTGCAATAGGAGCTCATTACCATTTTACTGCATTGCAAGAGAGGTGTTTTCCTCTACTGTTGGTGTTATGGAGCGCACTGCAAATATAGTAGTTTACCACAACGGTGAGGTTATACTTAATACGTATGAGGACGCGAGTTTTGCTTGTGAGAGCACATTTTCGTTTGTGGTTCCGTACACTATAACATTTGCAGAACTACAATACGGGCTCTGTTAGAGCATAGAGAGTGATATTTTAAAGAGAATGAGCAACATTCTCTATCAGAGTCCAATTGTCGTATTTTGCGGCCTAGTATTGTTTGAGGTTATGCCGATCGTTGACGAAACAAGTATTCAGCGGATGTTTCATACTCACCAGCAAACTCAGGTGCAACACATGAAGCCGATGAGGACGAGGAGCTCGATGGAGGAGGTGGGGCAGTCACAGAAACTTTAGTAGTTCCACCCGCAGTTAGTCAACCGATGGATGTTCCACCTTTTATGGTAGCTTGGATCTTGATGCCCATGCATGCACTGAAGTTTTCCGAATATGCAAACATAGGTACATGAGACAGTGGGTAGTATATTTTCTTAATTTTATTTTGATGGATCAACCGGTCACAACCTCTCCATCAATTGATAGGCCAAATATGTGTAACACGTCCTCCAGTGTCACTATAACCCCATTGGCTGGCAATACGAAGGAATGAGTCTTTGGCCTCCACCTTTCCACAAGAGCAAATATTAAGGCGGAATGTCCTCTGATCTGTCCTACTTTTGATACATGGTAGAATTCCGTTGTTTATAAAGTCTGGTCAACCGTCAGATGTCACGTATCTGGCTTATCAAACTTACGGGACAAAATATTTCTATTAATCTGATATAGGACAACCAAAAACATAAAGCAGCAAAATTATAATATAATATATTAAATATTAAATTAAAAATTAACTTCACTTTCATAAAAGAAAATAAAAACTACTTATGCAACTTAAAATACAGTAATAATTTTATAACAGAAAATAAATATATAATTACAAAAAACTCAAAAAAAATGGCTTATATTATTTATTAAGTTTACATATTACTTGATAAATTAAAATGATATTATCTCTAATTAATAGTAACATCATAATAGAATATCTGATAAAAAAATTGAAAAAACTATCTTATTAAATAATTTCAATAAAAAAAATTTGTAAATTTGTCAATTCACTACAACTGCTAATAATAATATTAATTCAAATAATTACACTAATAATAATATAATTTAAATATAAAATTTTAAATTAGCAAAAATACTAAACTTATATAATTAGGCTATCCCAAATAATTAACGTGATCTTCTGCATACATATAATCACGTACCATTTTTTCAATTAATACACTACTTAATCTCACTCTCACTCTCACAAAAAATATCACCCTCTTTCTCTCTCAATAACAATCAAAACCCTCCTTTCAAAACCCTCTCAACCCTCTCACCAAACCCTACATGAATGAAATGAAAACCAGCAACAAAACCTTCTCCCATCTCCCTTTTAAAGCCTTCAACGAAACCCTTCCTTAGCTTTCCTGAAGCATGATGTCGGGTTCATGGAGACCACCCTGCCAAGCGGTCAACACGCAGGGTGCGTGTTGTCCAGGGGAACGACACGTGGCTGGGACGTTGGCTCAAATTCTCTGCTACTGCAATACGCAAGACACGTGTTGCATGCATGCTCGAAATGTGGTGGTAAATCTCTGTGAAAGGGATGTTGGAAACAAGCAAGAAATTCCTGTACCTTCAATATGTAAGGTGCATGGTGATCCTTGACTCGACAAGTGGCGAATCTCTGCGTATTTCTGCTTGGAATTTATGTAAAAGCTGTATCAATTTTTTTAAAAAGTTAACATGTCGAATGCGTGTTAAAACTGTATTTCTGACACTTTCATATTCTTTCAAAGCACCCTAAACACCAATATTCAATAAAATTACCCATCTCTTTTCTATGTATATAATAATTTCTGTGTTTTGGACTATAATTTAGTTATTTTCTTTGACGTCATGCTATAACATTTGATTGAGGCATATATATATATATATATAAAATTAGAAAAATTAATAAAAATTACTTTAAAGGATTGTTAGTAAAATTTAATTATTAAAAAAATTTTTAATATTAAAATTTTTAAGAAGGATTAATATTATAATATTTAAGAAAAAAGACTAAATTTTTTTATAAAGAAACAAATATATTTTTAATTATTTTGTTATTTATTTATTATAATTTTTATAACAATGACTTTTATTTTTCTTAAAATCTTGATTATATATATTTATAATTATTATTTTTCTAATTTATTTTCTCAATTATGTAATCTTCCATTTTTTTTTCCCTTTCAATAGTTACAACAAGAGAAACCCCATGAGAAAAAGCACAGAAAAATGTGTGTTGCCCCTTATTTTCCGCCAACTCAACCTGCCAAGTTCACCACCGCTCTCAGTCTTTGGAGCCAGCAACATCATCAAGTTCTTGCAAGTCCTTACATTACATTACAACAACAACAACAACAACAACAATAATAATAATAATAATAATAATAATAATAATAATAATGCATTGCTTTTTGAATAATATAAAAAGTATGTCTATAATAAATAGTAGTCTTCTATAGACAGTAGTTATGTGCCTAAAAAGTAAACCATTTGGTCAATTTTTCTTATTAATTCCCATTGATGAGCAAAAATTAAAATTCACGGATATTAACAAATATATTGGATCGTTCAAGTAATAGCACGGTGAATAGATATCGTTTTTACGAGGATTAAAGGATTGAGCAAGCAAATATCATATTAAATACTTAATTAGATCAATAAAACTTGGATTGATGAGAGGCAAGATTGTTTCCTGCTTGAAACCTTGAGTGCTTGAATGCTTGAGGGACAGTGAACTTAAATGTTGATTGAGAGAAGACAATGATGGTGAGAGTCAAGGGATTCAGATGATGTTTAAGTTCTTACGAAAATCAATCCTTGTTCACCTATTTTGAAGCATGCAAAGATCTTTTCATGACAAATCTTTATTAACTAATTTTCAATTCCTTGGTTTCTCAATTTCTCTTCAATTAAAAAGTTGTCAATTCCTTGGTCAATCGATTAATTGAAGAGGTTAAGCACAAAACTGATTTAGTTTCTAATAAGATTCAAAAGTAGTCCTTAGGTCAAATTACATGTCACGTATTTAAGCTAGTCCTGTTTGATTGAATCCTAATAGAAAGCACAATTTTCAAAAGATGTTTTACTCCAAATTATATGTCACATATTCAACACTAGAGTGATTGAAAATCATGTATGGTGTTGCACACTACTTGAAATACTATTCTTAGTCGAATTCAAAAAGTTATGTGAAATAGCTTTGAAGCTATAATTCAGATATTAAATTTTTTAAAATAATAAAAGAATTCAAAACGGGGTTAGTGTACCTTTCGATACCACTAATACATTAAAAAATGAAAACGAATAACTCAATCATGAACCAGAGGAATATAAGTATTGATTGTTGGCCACTATCTCAATTAACTTCAAGGCTTCGTCAATAGTCTTCTTCATGTGCAGAAATCCTCCAACTGAGTAGTTCAATGAGTTCCTTGAAGCAGGGGTAATCCCATCACAGAAAATTTGGAGTTGTACCTAGTCAGAGAACATATCTGGGTCTCAACATTTCTTTATACCTCTCCCAAGCTTCATAAAGATATTCTCTATCTTGCTGTCTAAATGTTTGGATGTCCATTCTCAGCTTTGACAACCTTTGAGGTGGGAAAAATTTGGTTAAAAAGTTGCCGACCAAATCATCCTATGTTGCTATGCTCTTCTTTGGTTGAGTTTCAAGCCACTACTTGACTCGGTCCCTTATAGAGAATGAGAACAACAACAACCAGTAGGTTTCTAAAGGTTGTAGAAAGCTTAGAGAATAGGGGTTGAATCTATGACCTTCTTTTAAGTTACTGAACAGACCCTTTTAAAACAAACTTTTAGTCTGAATCTGTTTGAACTTAGCAGGGAAAAATTTATGAGACGATTTCATTTTGTCTCATGAATATCAAAAAATAGGACAGAGCAGAGAAGAGAAAAGCTAACACCATCATGTATCCTTGTTCAGTTGCCTTGTGCTATGCTACCTACGTCCAGTCTCCACCACAACAGTGGTAGAATTTCTACTATAGTTAAAGTATTACATACACCAATTCCACAAGATTGACATAATCCTTTCACACTCAAGTTCTAACCTAACTTGACATTGGCTATGCTAATATCTAACTCTTCACTCTTAGTGCTCACCCAACTAAGAAAGGGGTACCTTACTGGTACAAGATACAAGACATAAACAAACCTAAAAAAATATGAAATAACTCTAGGCTTTTCTCTCAAGTGTATCCCTCAGCCTCTTCCACTCATTGGCTTTTACTTGAGCTTGACAAACCCCAATTTGACGGTTTGTTTTGTATTGAATTTAGGGTAATTTGATAACCTTTTGTCACATTTAGCCTATGAATTAGCATGGTTTTGTTATCTCTCCCATATTTGTGCTTAAGTGTAAAAACATGCTTTTTAAGCCTTATTTTGATGAATTCTAGTTCCTCTTTGATTCCATAAGATGCCTTGATGTGTTTGCTAGTAATTCCAGGATTGAAATAGGCTAGGCATGGATCAAAGAAAGCAAGGAAGGAAGCATGCAAGTGGAGAGAAGCACAAAAAGCCAAAGAATTGATTTCGGCCAAGCACGCGTACGCGCACAAGGCGCTCGTGCGCACATTGCGATACAGGCCAAGGACGCGCACGCGTACCGTGCGCGCACGCGTCGTAGCCCGCACGTGATTCTTTTATTGCAATACGTGCCTGGCGATTTTGGAAGGTTTTAGCAACCAACTTTGGCGCCAAAATGCATATAAGAGCTAAGGATTGAAGGGGATTAACACACATTCACATCCATAGACTAATTTTAGATCATTAGATAGATAGTTTTAGTTAGTTACCATTAGTTTAGTTTAGTAGTTAGAACTAGTTTCTAGAGAGAGAAGCTCTCACTTCTCTCTAGAATTAGGATTAGGATTAGGTTTAGTTCTTAGATTTAGATTTAGATTCATCTTCTTCTACTTCTATCTTCTCAATTCCTTGTAGTTACATTCATTCTTCTCCTATTCTTTTGGTGTAATCTCTTTTATGTTGTTCTTATATTTTGTTGTAGAACTAGTATTGTTCCTTCTACTTTCTTTCAATTCAATTCAAGGTAATTCATAATAATTGTGTTTCTTTTGATTGTTGTTGTTAATTTCTTTCAATAATTGTTGTCAGATTCTCTTCTTGTTGTCAATTTGCTTTGCTTTTTTTTTTGTGCCTTCCAAGTGTTTGATGAAATGCTTGGTTGGATTTTAGTGTAAGTTTTGTTCCTCTTGGCCTAGGTAGAGTAATTAGTGACTCTTGAGTTATCTAATTCTTTTGTTGGTTGATAATTAGAAGTTGCTAATTGATTTGAATGCCTCTAAAGCTAGTCTTTCCTTTAGGAGTTGATTAGGACTTGAGGAATCAAATTGATTCATCCACTTGACTTTCCTCTATGGTTAGAGGTTAACTAAGTGGGAGCAATACACAATTCTCATCACAATTGAGAAGGATAACTAGGATAGGACTTCTAGTTCTCATATCTTGCCAAGAGCTTTGTTAGTTGTTAGTTTATTTCCTTTGCCATTTATAATTCTTGTCTATAATCTCAAAAACCCCAAAATAACTCACAACCAATAACAAGACACTTTATTGTAAATCCTAGGGAGAACGACCCGAGGTTTAAATACTTCGGTTTATAGATTTTAGGGGTTTGTACTTGTGACAAACAAATTTTTGTATGAGAGGATTATTGTTGGTTTAGAGACTATACTTCGACGAGATTTCATAAATTCTAAACCGTCAAAAATCCAATCATCAAAATGGCGCCGTTGCCGGGGATTTGCAATGGTGTTATGTTATTGGTTACTGTACATATGTGAATATTGTAAATAGCTTATCTTTTGCTTGTTTTCTAGTTTTGTTAGTTTTATTTTTGCTTTTCCATCATGAATTCTCACTTTGGCCATGAGCTTGGTTTTAATTGTGTTGTAGGTGATGAGAGCTTCAATGAGGAAGTGTATCAAGGATGGGACAATCAAAGGTGGAAGGAGCCATATGCTTATGATCAATCTTCATGGCAACAACCTCCACCAATACACTATGAAGAAGAGCCATTCTATGATGCATACCAATCCAATGGCTATGGTGAATCACCTTGTGACTTCCAAGCACCGCCACCATATGCCTATGAATCTCACCCTCAACATGAACCTCAACCATTCTCACAAGCCTTTCCATACCAAGCACCTTCCTATGATCCCTACCCCTCATATAACCAATCATCCATACCATATTTTTATGGCAATTATGAGCAAGAACCCTTAGAACCACCACAACCCTATCAAGATTACTCCCAAGAACCACCTCAATACACACAATCTCCACAACCTTACCAAGAAGAACCACCTTCCTATTATGAACCCTCTCTCCAAAATGATGAACCTTCCTACCCACCACAAGCCCCAATAGACGATTCTCTCACTTTGTTACTTCAAGGACAAGAGGCCATGAAGCGGGATACACTTGAGTTTGTGACCAACTTGACCAAGGTAGTGTCTACCTTAGCCTACCAATGCTTGAACACTCAAGGTGCTTCCGTAGCCCCATGTGAAAAGTCAAAAGAAGAACAAAGCATGAAGGAGAAAGTGAAAAATCCGGTGGAGAAGGAGGAGTCGAATTTTGTGTTGGAACAATTGGAGGAGCCTATGATCATTGAAGAAAAGGAAGAAGTGGTTGAAGATTTAGGAGATGTTGAAAGTCCATGGGAATGTAGCATCATGGAGCACTCTTCCAAGAAGCTAGGAATTGATGTTGAGGAGGGTGCGCAACCTCCAAGGCATGTCACCGTTGGAGACTTGGAAGAAGTTTATCAAGAGATGGATTCAATCATGGATGAATTTCTCTCTACAATGGAAACAAACATAGAAGAGGTGGAAACAAACATAGAAAAGTACAAGGAAGTGGACCTTGCATTGTCTAAGTGTGGGGAAGCCTCCCTTCCCAAGTTACCATCCAATACAACATTTAAGTGGGTAAAATCTCTATCTCTGAGCTTTAATTTCTCACTTGAATATAGTTTGATTGAAAATGATGGTCAACTTAGAACCCTTTGTGGAATTAAAAGTAAGAATGATTTGTGTAGTGGTTGGAAAGTTGGTGTTAAGCTTATCAAGGTCAAAGCTTCAAGGTATAAGGATGATGTTGGGACAAGGATCACTTTGTATGGGTCTAGAGGGAAGCATTGGTGGAGTAAAGAGAATTTTGTGTGTCCACCACATTTATGCCACCCACCCATCCGACAAAATCACGAAACTCAACTAGCGGATGGATTTGAAGATAAGATATGGGACCCCGGTTCGCTATGTGAAGACCAACTAGGGGAACTCATATCTTGGGTAGAACTCTGCCCAAGCTTGAGGAAGATGGTTGGAAATTCTGTCAACCAATTGAGGAGCAAAGATCCTTGGAGATTCAAGGATGAGTACAAACATAAGCCACCGTGACAATAAGCATCTCAAAATGTCCAACTTAAGGACTTCAACTAAAAGTGCTAGGTGGGAGACACCCCACCATGGTAAACTCTTTCCACTCTCTTTAAATTTGCTCAATAAGTGATTTGAGTTACCATTGTAGGTAGATGTTTCATACAAATTTGTTTGTACAACTTAATTGTTAGTTTAGTCACATGCATGTTGTGCTTAGTAGTAGATGAATAATATTGAAATTGCATTTTTGTGAATTGTATGATGGTTGAGTGAATAAGAGTTGTGAACACTAAGGGGAGCACCCAGCAAATTTTTTCTGAAAAAAAAAGGGGGGGTGGACGCGCGCGCACCATGTACGCGCGCGCACCATGTACGCGCACGCGTCCCTGTGTGGATGCACCACGAGCCACACTCCCGAGAGTTGGGCCTCTCTTGGGCAAACATTGTGCCTTGAGCCCAACACGACCCACACGGACGCGCACTACGTACGTGCGCGCTGTTTATGAGAACATGGAAGTTCGCGCGGACGCGCACCTGCCGCGTCCGCGCCGATTTGCTGCTGCAATGATTGAGCCAAACCCCACAGAGTTGAGCCATTTTTGGGCTAGCTTTAGGCCCCATGCCCAACTCGATCTGCGCGAGCGCACGCATCGCGCTAGTGCGCCATATCATAATTCGTCCATGTACGCGGACGCGCACTTACCGCGTGCGCGTCCTTGCGTGCTGCCACCAATCTAGGCCACGGACCCGAGAGTTGGGCGTGCTTCAAGCCCATTCTAAGCCTCAGGCCCAATCTAATGTACGCGTGCGCGCACTGTACGCGCACGTGCCCTTGCCTATTCTGCCATCCCATGCTAGAGCGCACCGCACGCTCACGCGTGGATCTCCATTCTTCTCAATGCACGCGGACGCGTACATGCCGCGTGCGCGCAGATCTGGTGGCGCGACTCCCAGGCCATTCTCCAGAGAGTTAGGCCTGAGTTGGGCCAACTCTAAGCCCCTAGCCCAACCCCATGCACGCGTGCGCGCACTGTACGCGCACGCGTCCTTTCCCATTTTGCTCATCCACGCTTAAGCGCGCTGTACGCGCACGCGTAGGCCCCAAGTTTTCTCAATGGACGCGGACGCACAAGGTGCGCGCTCGCGCCGATTCAAAAAAATGGGAACCCTAAGACGCGAAGAGCGTTGCGCCGCAGCGCACTTCCTTCTTCTCCCTCCCCATTTTCTTTTCTTCTTCCTCCCCTCCATAATCGCCGCTGCTCAGCCGACCACCACCACAGGCCGCCCCTTCTCTCACCGTCACCCCACTCGTCCTCGTCCTCTCTCTCTCCTCCACTCACTCTCTCTCCTCCTCCCTTCCGTCTCTCAGCCTCACCGTTGTCCGCGGCCACCACCGCCGCCGTTCCACCATCACTGCCGGCGGCAACACTCGGCGGCACCCTCCCTCTCTTTCATTGTTACACATCCTCGCTGACCTTCTTTTACTCAGCCCCTCATTCATCCGATCACCACCGCCGCCACTCATCTTTCCGGCCACCGTCCACGGCAGCGCAGCTCCTGGCCCTATTGCCCCCCATTTTCCATTCCATTATTAGTTCCCCTGCTCCCAGGTTCCTGCTCTATTTCTGTTTGTTTTTCTGTTTTTCCTTTTAATTGTTCATTCATGTTAGTTATTGTAATTGCATGTTAGTTAGTTTAAATTCAAATTTTGTATGTTAGATTAGATAGATATAATTGCGGTTAGGTAGCTAGGGCTGGATAGAGGATTCTAGGCCTGATAATTGCTCCGTATGTGCATATTTGCTGCTTGCTTCCTTAGGTACTGTATGTTGGTTTTGGGCTGTTATTTCATGCGATATGTGTTGCTCAATAATATCTGTTTGCTGCTGTGCGTAATTGATGTTGTTTTCTATGCTAATTGTGCTCTTTTGCTATCCGGGAACGTCCAATTTTAAGCCGGAATGCTGCCCAATTTTCAAAGAAATTAGTTTCATTTTGGTCTTTATTTCAATTTTGGGCAAAATTCCATTTCATTTTGACTTCCCGGATTTGCACAATCATTGTGAACATGAACCGCAACTTCTCGTTTAATTGAGCCTATATATCATCATATCACTAACCTACTTTTCTTACTCACTAATTCCTTTAACCATCTAACTTCCACTCACCTTTAACCCTCTTTAACCATTCTTTCAAAAATATGATGATACTATTGCCTTTTGAATAAGAGTTGTTGACTTTAATGCAGCTTGCTTTCTTGGTTTACTTGTTCACTTTTGCATATTCATTGCAACATCATGATTGTTTTTTGTCAATTGTATCTTGAACATGCCTTCTTTGTTACATGCTAAATGTTTTACATATTCTATCATATTTTTTCAGGATGTCGGATAAAGGCAAAGCCATAGCCACTGCTTCTAAGAAGAGAAAACACTCTACACCCTCCATTCCTTCCATCTACAAGCATTATGCCAAGAATCCGTTAAGTGATGAAGAAAAAGAGAATCAGCAGTTGCCTTCTACCAATCCGGACAAATTTCCCAATCTCTACTGTGAGCTTCGGTTTTCTAGATATCGAACAACGAAGCTGAACATTGAGAAGAAGTTGCTCCTACCTAATGATGTGAGACGGTCCATTACCGGTCGGATCCTTGAGTTAGGTATCGACTTTGTTGACCGGGACTTAGGGGATATAAATATATCTTGGGTGAAGGAATTCTACTGCAACTTCTTCCGTCCCACATTGGATTCGGTTCAGGTGCGGGGTAGAGAGATTATGATCACCGAGACTGCCATTGAGGAGGCATTACATTGCCGACACATTCCGGATGACCTGTGTGCCCATCAGCAGGCAAAGATAGCCATCCATACCATGACCTTTGACTATGAGGCGCTTAGGCGCGTGATTGGGATACCAGATGCTACATGGGTTATGGATGCGGGCAACACCAAGCCTAAGGGGATGTTGTTTGCTCATTTGACTAGGGAGGCCAGGACTTGGCAGATGATCTTCGCCCACTACGCCCTGCCTACTACACACTTCTCTGAGATCCCCATGGAGATGCTCCTGCTGATTGGATGTGTCATGGAGGGGAAGGATGTCTCTTTCCCTAGACTTATCAGACAGTGCATGTGGCAGGCGCATATCCGTGGCCTACTTCCATTTCCTACATTGGTCACGAGTATGGTGGCCCTAGCTGAGGTCCCATGGTTGGACGATGATGTGCGACCACCACCCCCTGATGCAGATGACAGGGAGGTTACTATCCCCTGGGGTGGTTGGGTGCACGAGAGACCACCTGCTAGACGCCGTTCTAGAGCTCGCGCAGTCGTGGGGACACTTTCACCATCAGCCCCTACCGCAGCCCCCTCCTCTTCTACTACAGCCGCTCCCTCATCATCCACAGATCCACCAGCAGCACCTGAGCCTACCTATCTCCTGGTCCAGCGTCTTTTCCAGTTTTTAGAGCGCGAGAGACGCCATGTTAGGCGCCGATTAGATCGGATGGACCAGGCACTTATTTCTTTGGGTGCTGAGCTACCTCCGCTTCCCGATTCTCCGGCCTCCGATGAGCAGGATCATCAGGAGGAGGATGCGGAGGCACCAGTTCAGCAGGATGCCCCTGACACTACAGAGCCACCACAGACTCATGAGGAGCCGGTCCCACAGCCAGAGCCAGAGCCAGAGCCTATCGTTGTGCCTCCCACTGATCCCCCGGTTTAGCATCGAGGACGATGCTTGATTTTAAGTGTGGGGAGGGCACCGGTAGCATTATTTGGGAACCGGTGAACTTTTCGGCCTAGTTATCTTTTGCACATCTTTTGTATATATTTTGATGTATTTTAGTCTACTTTGGATACTCTTATTGCTTATTGTGGATTTTAGATATTTTGATGCTTTTGGATATTTTTAGATGTTTTTGATGATAGATTCCGTACTTTTAGTTGGATTTTTCTTTTCTTTATACATTTTTGTTTATCTTTATTTTTAGTTGTGGTTGTGATTAGAAATCATACTTTGAATTGCAAATACTTAGTCACCCTTTTTGCATAATATATTGGTTTTAAGTGAAAAAGGAAAAGGTGAACTAAGAAAATCTTTGAATTTTTCAATCACAACAATGCTTAGTCAAACATTGAAATTTTCCAAGGAGTTTGAATATAGGGCATTGACCCAATTGATTGAAAGAAAACTTTTGGTAAAAAACTTGCTTGAATTTCATACCTTGTGAAGCATGTATTGAACTAAGAACACAAGCTTGTGAGACTTGAGCCTATTGATGTGGTTACATTTTATAACCACTTATTTTCCATTCTTGTGTGAAATTTCTCTCTTTCTATGATTGTGATCCTTGGTTTGCTTGATTCTATATATCCATTTATTTCTTGTATTTATGCATTTATATGATTGAGGCCATTATTGCATTAGCCACTTACCCAAATAGCCAACCTTCTACTCCCCATTGTAGCCAATTTTGAGCCTATGCTTAACCAACTTGTTCTTATTTTAGCACATTACAAGCCCAAGGCGGAAAACCAATGAAAAGTCCTTGTTTGGATCTTTGATTAGCCTAGGCTAGTGAGAGTGTTTATTATTCAAATTGGTGAGGCTTGGGAACATTGGAGGGGAGGTTGAAGGGGTAGTACACTTTTATGATTAGGAAATGGGTACATATTCATGTATTGAGTAAATGTAGAGACCTTATGCATTGATGTTCTTGTACATAGTTTGAAAAGAAAAAAAAATGAAGAGAAAAAAAGAAAAAAAAATTGTATATAGAAAAAGAAAGAGAAAAATAGTAAAAGGGGACAAAGTGCCCCAAAGTGAAGCTCAATAAGAGTCAATGCATAAGTGTAGTAAAATTAAAAAAAAAATACATGAGTATGTGAAAAAGTGAAGAATGGGTAGTTAGAATAGCTTGCATTTGTATAGGTCATTAAAGAGGTTAGGTGGGAAAGTCTATGTTAATCAAAGATTCAAATCCTAGTCCACTTAACCATAAATGACCCTACCTTGACCCTAACCCCATTACAACCTAAATGAAAGACCTCATGATGAATGTATGCATGCATTGAATAAATGTTGATTGTTAGAAGAAAATCAAATTTTGGAAAACATGATCAGAAGAGAATTGAGTGAATTAACCCTTAAACACTTGAGTGAATAGAGCGGATACACATTCGGTGAGGGTTCAAAAATTCAATCACATGTGTTCACCTATATTATCTATATTCTTGCAAGTTTGAACTCCTTTTTGATAATTCAATACAATTGTGGTTTGGACTTAATCCTTATTGCCTAGCTCTTGTGCTTATGCACGTATCTTGGGAATTGATTTGTTTGAATTAAGCATTTCCAATTGCTTTAGGTAGTTGCCTCTAGATAGGATTCATGTAGTTTAGTGCATTTAATGTCATAACCCTTAGTTCCTTCTTAATTTAGCATGAGGACATGCTAAGGCTTAAGTGTGGGGAGGTTGACAAACCCCAATTTGACGGTTTGTTTTGTATTGAATTTAGGGTAATTTGATAACCTTTTGTCACATTTAGCCTATGAATTAGCATGGTTTTGTTATCTCTCCCATATTTGTGCTTAAGTGTAAAAACATGCTTTTTAAGCCTTATTTTGATGAATTCTAGTTCCTCTTTGATTCCATAAGATGCCTTGATGTGTTTGCTAGTAATTCCAGGATTGAAATAGGCTAGGCATGGATCAAAGAAAGCAAGGAAGGAAGCATGCAAGTGGAGAGAAGCACAAAAAGCCAAAGAATTGATTTCGGCCAAGCACGCGTACGCGCACAAGGCGCTCGTGTGCACATTGCGATACAGGCCAAGGACGCGCACGCGTACCGTGCGCGCACGCGTCGTAGCCCGCACGTGATTCTTTTATTGCAACACGTGCCTGGCGATTTTGGAAGGTTTTAGCAACCAACTTTGGCGCCAAAATGCATATAAGAGCCAAGGATTGAAGGGGATTAACACACATTCACATCCATAGACTAATTTTAGATCATTAGATAGATAGTTTTAGTTAGTTACCATTAGTTTAGTTTAGTAGTTAGAACTAGTTTCTAGAGAGAGAAGCTCTCACTTCTCTCTAGAATTAGGATTAGGATTAGGTTTAGTTCTTAGATCTAGATTTAGATTCATCTTCTTCTACTTCTATCTTCTCAATTCCTTGTAGTTACATTCATTCTTCTCCTATTCTTTTGGTGTAATCTCTTTTATGTTGTTCTTATATTTTGTTGTAGATCTAGTATTGTTCCTTCTACTTTCTTTCAATTCAATTCAAGGTAATTCATAATAATTGTGTTTCTTTTGATTGTTGTTGTTAATTTCTTTCAATAATTGTTGTCAGATTCTCTTCTTGTTGTCAATTTGCTTTGCTTTTCTTTTGTGCCTTCCAAGTGTTTGATGAAATGCTTGGTTGGATTTTAGTGTAGGTTTTGTTCCTCTTGGCCTAGGTAGAATTAGTGACTCTTGAGTTATCTAATTCTTTTGTTGGTTGATAATTAGAAGTTGCTAATTGATTTGAATGCCTCTAAAGCTAGTCTTTCCTTTAGGAGTTGATTAGGACTTGAGGAATCAAATTGATTCATCCACTTGACTTTCCTCCATGGTTAGAGGTTAACTAAGTGGGAGCAATACACAATTCTCATCACAATTGAGAAGGATAACTAGGATAGGACTTCTAGTTCTCATATCTTGCCAAGAGCTTTGTTAGTTGTTAGTTTATTTCCTTTGCCATTTATAATTCTTGTCTATAATCTCAAAAACCCCAAAATAACTCACAACCAATAACAAGACACTTTATTGTAAATCCTAGGGAGAACGACCTGAGGTTTAAATACTTCGGTTTATAGATTTTAGGGGTTTGTACTTGTGACAAACAAATTTTTGTATGAGAGGATTATTGTTGGTTTAGAGACTATACTTCGACGAGATTTCATTTGTAAAATTCTAAACCGTCAAAAATCCAATCATCAGAGCTCTCTCAATATGCCTTTTCACTCAAGAAATTACAGAAAGATAAACATTGAAAAGTAAAATACAATCTGTAAAACATGAAGGAGATTGACTCATCAACAACCTCTTTGCTATGTGATAACCAGATTTGCATGTCTCTGATTCAATTCTTCATTTTTGGTGGAATGCTTCTTTGAAAGAAAGCACTGTCCAAGTAGATGAACTTCTTCAGAGAGCTTCTTCACAGAACAAAACCTCAATACACTGGGTTATCTCTCCTTGGCTTCAGAATGGTGAATCAACTTCTTTTGTATCTCCTTGCATGTTGTTCTTTCCGAGGCCAAACCTTGAGCTTTGTGCTTCACCAACTCTGCCGTTTCCTTTCTTTCATTTTTTACTCAAATTAGGGACTTTGGTTCGGACCTCCTTGGTTGACCGAAAGCCTCAGGACAGCAAACACAAAAAGTCCTTCAATGGTTTGCCAGATCTTGGCTATTGAAACAGCTTGGTCCCCAAGTTATATTTGTGATCGTAGATGCATAGCAAGGAAGAACAGACTTTATCTTTCCCATGTATCCCAATATGGAGTAGCAGAGAGTTGAAGATGAAGAGAAGAAAATGAATGCATGTAGAAGGAAATAAAATCACTTTTAGCTTTTGACCTCTTCTTGATACAAATTGATGTGGGTGATTAGACTTCTACCATTTGCTTAACCTTCTCTTTCTTGCTTCTTTGGTGAATAGCTTATGGAAGAAGCTCTCTCTCACTTTTCTGATTTTCTGACCAAAACACAAAAGTGAACGTTGCTTTTGGTGTGAGAGCAAATTAGAGGGATCAGCTTGGAGTTATGAAAACGGGCTTGGATAGAGTTTAAATCAAGTTCAGCCCTTTCGTTCCTTGCTTTGTTTTCTTTGGGCTTTTATGGTTTGTAGCCCGCCAGCCTTGTTTTTGTTTTCATTCACTTTGGGTTGCTGCAACAATGTGTTTTAGCCTGCAACGTTAATCATGAATAATCAACACTAATTATTTAATTTGTCTAATAAAATAATGTTTGTTATCATTAATTAATTTAGTTACTTTCTTAACTCAACAGTTTCAACAAGGACTCCATTAGTTTTGACCGTGTCACATATTTGGAGGAAGTTGGAGATGTGCTGGTTAGGATCTTCTTGAGGACTCCCACAAATTGGCCATTTTGTTGTTCCAAGGTGATGAGTTGGAGCTTCAATTCAAAGTTGTTGGCATTCACATTAGGTGTTACAATTCTACTTCCACAATTTCCAAAATTAGGAGTAGTGAAAGACTTAAGAGTCTTCCTAGCTTCCTAAGTTATATGTTGCTGCCTTGCCAGGTTTACCTAAAAACATCACATGGTTCGCCTAAGTGCATTATGGGAGAAGTGGAGCAATGCTACAAGATAGACAAAATGACAAATTTCATTTTTTCTGTTAGTACTTAACCTCAGTAATAATTTATATTTATATTTATATTTATATGAATTTTATATGCAAAGAAATATATAATTTATACTTATATTTATTAAAAATTATACGTATAAATTAATATATTTTGTATCTATATTTTTTAAAATTTATATATATATATAAATTAATAAAATTTAGAGAATAATAAAAAATATTAAAAATAGATGATTTTCAAAAAATTTTGTAGGAGAAATGTTAGAAGAAAAATGAAAAATCTATATAATACTCTATAGATGATTAATTATTTTCATGATAACGTTGAAGGAAATAATTTATCACTTACAGAATATTATTTTTTGTTCTTTTTTAGATCGAGTTGCATTGAATTATTTTTAGAAAAATTAATATGATAAATCTCTGAAACACATCTTATTAGTTTTTTTTCAAGTTAATTTGGGATTTGATAAAGAACGAAATCCAAAATAAGTTAGAAAATTGAAAACCCAAGATTCTTCCTAGTTTCAACGCTAACTCCTCTTTCAAACTCGAATCCTATCTCTCTCCAATAAGCTTTTTATGCTTATTCTCCTGGCTGCGCCCTAAGCTCGCCAAACGAAAACCATGAACCTTGCAAAAACAAGGAGAACAATAAAAAAATCATACCAATTTACAAAACCAAACAGAGAGCAATACCTGCATGTATTGGCCAACGGCGATGTCCCCAACCTCATTCGCCAAAGATACATCTGCCGACGATTGGAAACCTCGTCAGCAACGACTATATAAGGAAATTCTTTTCCCTAGACAGATGACCCGTCACTTTGGTCGGCAGTTTCATGTAGTTTCTTTTGATTTTCCATAAACGCATGTATTTCCTCAATAGATACCTCCTCTCTATCTTCATCAGAACCTTAGATAATCCACCACATTAGTTTTCCTTTTCTTTAGTATGACTTTCTTCCTTTTCAGCCGAGGTTGATTAACTTCGCCAACACCAGCAGCTTTATCTGGCTTTGATGTTGAACCTCCCTTTTTGAGGTTCTTATTTTTTACCCAAGCTCTTTGGGTAGCAGCAGACACTCCAGGATACTTTTTCCCTACAACAAAACAAACAGTTAGCACTATGTCAACTCAAAAACCTACAAAGCTATATTTCAAAATCTCACCTAAATATTCTACAACAGCTTGCCTATTTTCTTTCCACTGAAGTAAATCAAAAATAGAAATAAATTCTTTCCGATCAACCACCTTCACTAAATATTCAATAATACACTCATTTCTTGGACTAATGGTTTTAGGCCCCAGAATATTCTGAGGTTTGGAGCACCACCATAAGGGAAATCCCCCCCCCTCAAATGATCGTCCAAATAAAATGGGAAATCACCCTTAGCATTCCTAACATTCAAATACATTTCCTTAAAGTCTTTAAAAGAAGACTTATAAAGTTTGAAGATAGCAAATCTGGGCGAACTATTCAAGTTCACCCAGCCACCCTTCCAGACACCCTTGGCCTAAAATAAAGAGAAAAACAACTCCAGAGAAGGAGCCTCATCCAAAAACTCCATTAACACCTTAAAACTTTGCAGAAAATTCCAACTATTAGGATGAAGTTGTGAGGGAGCACAATTCAATTGTTTCAAAACTTGGAATTGAAAACCTGTGAAGGGAAGCTTCACTCTCAATTCTTCGAGAACACAACTATACATATAGAAGAACTCAAAACATTCCCCCCAATGAAAGACACGATTACTAATAAAACATGGTAGTAACTCTAACTGAATCCTAAAACCATGTCTCAAAATCTTGTTATCTATTTTCTTTATAGCTTATTCATCCACAAATAAAGAAAACCGCTTTCTAACATCATCATTCACCCAGTCATACAACCAATCTATCTTCTCTTTTTTCTCCTTCTCAAAACCCATCAACACAACTCAAGAAATGAAGAAAAAAAAAAACAGAAATTGCAGAGAACAGAGAAGTAAAGTAATGTATCTCTTTTGCTCATTTTTCTTCAAAAACGTTTCTGATAACAAGCGAAAATAGTGCAAACCCATACACCCTTTTAGATTCCAAAGCCTTTAATAAAACATCAAAAAATTGTTTGGAATTCACTCCAACCATCCCATCAGTTACATCAAAGGGAACATAGAACATTGGGAACATGCACATTCTTTAATGAGCATTCAATTTTTCTCTCTCCAGCCTATATTGTTAACATTTCAAATTAATTAATCTTTTAATAAAGCATCTTGATCTGGGGGCTCCAGAGTTAATTCAATAACCGAGTTATGGCTCATCAAAAGCTCAATCTGCTTCATTAAAATACATTCTCAGGTCACATTTGGGGACTATGATATGGCTGATACAAATCAAAAGCCATAACTCGGTGTTATGCGTTATAAATCGACATCATGCGTTATAATTCGGCTATAAACGAATTATAACCTGGAATAAAAATGTTCGACCAGATGCTGTAACCTACCGATCTATAATAATGGCTCTTCAATATAGATGACTAACGGAACCTTAACCGACCTATTCTACCTCACGTATAAAGGTATGATATTTTATCCTCAAAATAACCATTGAATTCACAATACTAACTTAAGTATCGGAGTGCCTTTTGCAGGTACACTCCCCCTTTGTTCTCTCTACAACGTGATACACTCTCGGATAAAGAGCTCGGACTCCCAAGCTTGCAATTCGGTGTCAGCTGCCAAGAACCGAGCTTTCCCAAGTTTCATCTACACAACAACAACAACAACACAACAACAACAACAACAACAACAACAACAACAACAACAACAACAATAATAATAAGGCAATGCAAGGTGAACAAAAAAGAGAAAAAGACCTGTACAAAATTCATACAAATAAAACAAAGTGAATTAAGCTTTAAATTAGTCTTTGAAATTGATGTTGTATATCAAAATCGTTCCTAAGATTCTAACGACACTAATTACATCTCTGAGATTAAAAAAAGTACACCATATTAATTCCTAATTCATTTTCCGTCAACCGTTATGGATCGATCAATAACACGTGACATGTTGATGTGGATGGTTATGTCATATCTCACGGTACTACTTGGCTATGTGTTAGCTTGTGTCACATGTCACAACATTATTCATCCATATGTCATCCAATATGTTATCATTGTAGATGCATCAAATTGGTCTCAAACTTTGCATTAAGTGACATATTTTAGTCTCTAAAATTGAATGTCGTATGCTAAACTAGTCAATTCACCTGTTTTTTTCCTATTTTTTGCTTTTGTAAATTCAAAATTCTTAATATCTTTGGAGGTACTAATTTTAATTCTATTTTTTCACATATCTTTTAAATACAAGTATTTTTATAAAATATTTTTAAGATTTTAGTTTTACTTATACAATTTTTCTACAATAATTTAACATTGATAAATTTTGTAATATATAAGTATGTTAGTATAAAAAAAGAATTATATGCTAGATTAAATACGCTTTTATTTTCAGTCGAAAAAGACATGTATTTTTTACAAGAAATCAAGAATTAAAATACACATTTTTTTCTATTCCTATGAAATACATATTTTTAGACTTAAAAATTTATATTTTTTAATCAATCATATAATTCTTTTATTAAATAACATAATCATTATTACGAGTTGTACGTAAAATTTGTTGTGTGTAAATGGGCTAGACAAAAGAGGTCAGAAATAATAGTGAGGGTGCTTAAACTACTTTCACATCAGCTCCAATACGATAGTTGGGGATACCTGCAAGACAGCAAGGGACTCTGATACTTAAGACAACAAGAGTTTAAGTCGATTTAGGTAAAAATTGGGTTGAAAAATACCTGAGTTTGTTTGATATTTATAGCCAGAGATGATGAATTAGTTATCTGAGTTGATTATTTTATCTAAAGTGAGTGTAATTTTTTCTCTTATTGCATGAGAAGTTCCCTCATTTAAATTTGTATGATTAAAACTAACATCTTAAAAATATTTATCAAAAACACTTATATTTAAACTTGTAAAAAAATATAATTAAAATTAATGTATTTAAAGATATTAAAAGTTTTAAATTTATAAAAAAAATTAAAAAACTAGTGAAGGGACTAATTTGGTACACAACAATCAATTTCAGAGACTAAAATGAGTCTCTAAGTATAAGTCTAGGGATCAATTTTGTTCCTTTACAATGATGACATAATGAATGATACGTGGATAAATAATTTTTTGACACATGGTATCCATTCATGTCAGTATGCCACATAGCCAAACTATGAAGGGACATGTGTCATTAGCGATCTACATCATCACATTATTAACTGAAAATGGTTTAGAAACTAATGAAATGTATTTTTATCAATTTTAGAAATATAATTAGTACAATTAAAATTTTATAGACGATTTTGATATACAATGCTAATCTTCTAAATCACTTTAGAGTTTCACTCGAAAAAAGTTCCCGTGTAAAGAACCTATTTTTCGTAATAACGCCTTCCTATTAGACTCTCACTCTTATTTATTTGCTTATGTTTTTGTATTATATTTGATATATATACTGACAGTAGTTATATTCATAGAAGTACCTATAAGTTAAAAAATCTATTTTTGACTCGGTCAATGGTACTTGTACATAGTTGACAAATATAATGTTATATCCTACCGAACCAACCATGTTAGCTCCAACAACATAAAATATAACTTAATAATTTCATTAGTTTCTATCTAACGTTCATTATAATTCTTCCTTAAGTAACAAGCAAAGTAAGCAAGATCTAAACCTGAAAGAAGATAGAACTCATTGCAAATTAACCTTAAAAGTTGAATTACAATCAACACTTGACAAAATAATTAACAAAGATATATTTTCTTGTACACCTCATTAAACATCTGAATTATAGAACTATACAAGGAAATAAACCAACAAAACTGGCTCCTAAAATCGTCGAGACCAGTTCATGTTCGTCCAACCATCAACAAAAAGCTTGTTTTTTTATCTAACCATGAACAATGCATCTAAATCGAATAACATTTTCGAACTATCCACTGCACCGATGAAATTTTATCTTAGACAATATTTTTAAAAATTTCAAATTTCAAACAAGACTTAGTTCTTCATATGATATGCATATATACTGCATTCCAACGAAAAGGGAACAAATTGGTTGTAAATAAAGCAATTTAATAATTCTCAACTCAACTTTCTATAGCTCTATTTTACGAGATTAATATGTGTCAATACTCAATATGTGTGTTGTAATGATTTAACTTTTAACACGTCATGACCAATACTAATCGTTAGGCATTACCATTCAATAACCTATAAAAGCTCTAAACTCAAAATTTATTTATGTAATATTGAGCTTGTCGTACCATTGTAAGCAGCTTTCAGTATTAATAAAATTGTGAAAGATCAAAGAAAAGAACTTTTATTGATTGTTGATTGAATTGTACTGAAGTGTGTTGTAAACTATGATGGTAAAACTAAATATATATAGAGCATTGTCCTATGAAAGATAAAAGCAAATAAAGATAAGATAAAAACAACTAAAGATAAGATAAAGATAAGATAATAAAGACTAAAATTGTAATTGAATTTATGTATTCTGTTGGGCTGAATTTGTGGGCTGTCATGGCCTAAGGTAGAAGAATGGTTTAATACGCCTTCGCAAGCTGGAGGATGAAAGATATCGAGAACTCCAAGCTTATTGAGATTAAGATGGAAGGGTTGAGGAGACAAAGACTTTGTGAAGATGTCAGCTAATTGCCCAGAAGAAGGAATGGGGAGAAGTTTCATCACTCCAGCTTGAGCTTTTTGTCGAACCAAGTGACAATCGACCTCTAAATGTTTGGTCCGTTCATGAAAAACTGGATTAGCAGCAATATAAAGAGCACTTTGATTATCACAATATAAAACTGTTGTAAACTTTGATTATCCATTGAAGTTCACAAGTTGTGTTGGCAAGTGCACGATATTCTGTTTCAGTGGATGAGCGGGCAACGGTTGTTTGTTTCTTAGTCTTCCAAGAGACTAAAGAGTTGCCTAAGAAGAAACAATAGCCTGTTAAAGATCGCCGAGTGTCAGGACATCCGGCCCAATCAGAGTCACTGAAGCCGAGAAGCTGAATTTCTGATTCTCTTTGAAAAAAAAGTCCTTTGCCGGGGCTAGTTCTCAGATATCGTAACACATGCTTGACAGCTTGAATATGAGATTCAGTAGGAGTTGCCATAAATTGACTTAATTGTTGAGTGGCATATATGATGTCTGATCGAGTAGTGGTAAGGTAGATAAGACGCCCAACCAAACGGCGATACACAGAAGGGTCAGATAGCAAGGAACTTTTGTCTTAATATAATCTTGTGGAACTATCCATTGGAACAGAGGCAGGTTTAGCACCTAATAAACCAGAATCCTCCAAAAGATGAAGACAATATTTTCTCTGAGATAAGCAAATTTCCTTTGCTGATTGAGCTACTTCAATTCCCAAAAAATATTTTAAAGGGCCCAAATCTTTAATTCGGAAGTGTTGGTGCAAAATAAACTTAATGGAAGCAAGTTCAGAAATAGAATTGCCGGTGAGAACGATGTCATCAACATAGACTGGAAGTATAGAAATTTGAGCACCAGTAAATTTAACAAATAGACTATAATCAGATAAAGTCTGCTGATATCCATGGGATAGCAAAAGATGAGAAAGTTTATCATACCACATACGACTAAATTGTCGTAGACCATATAATGACTTTAGTAACTTACAACATTGATTTGGGCAAGGAGATGTGAACACGGGTGGTAAAGTCATGTAAACATCTTCAGAAAGATCCCCATGTAAGAAAGCATTATTGACATCTAACTGATGTATAGGCCAATGCTTCATAGAGGCCAATGCCAAAACTAATCTGATGGTGGCAGGCTTGACAACAGGAGAGAAGGTTTCCAAGAAATCAACACCTTCAGTCTGGGTGAATCCTTTGGCCACAAGGCGAGCCTTATATCGATCAACTGAACCATCAGGCTTGCGTTTGATGCGATAGACCCATTTACAGCCAACCGGCTTAATACCTGCAGGACAATCAACAAGACGCCAAGTTTTGTTCAACTCAAGAGCATCCAGCTCATCTTTCATAGCACTACGCCAATTGGGATGTTGATTGGCATCTTTAAAGAACTTTGGCTCAACGTCAGAATGTAGAGATAATAGAAACCTTTTATGTGAAGATGAAAGAGAAGAAAAAGACATGACTGAAGATAAAGGATACCTGCACTTTGAGGGAGATTGATTGGTAGAGGTGAGAGACGAATTGCATAAGTAATTAGAGAGATATGCTGGAGGTCGGTGAAGTCGATCAGAATGACGAAGATGGGGTTGCTCAGGTGGTGAATAAGGTGACGGGGGATGAGGAGGTAATGGTAGACTAGTGTCTAGTGCAGAAGAAGAGGAGGGTGTGGGCCTCAAAAGAGATTCGGTTGTCATGGATTCAAGTTGGTTAGGACACGATAGTGAGGAAGAAGGAGAGGTTGTTGGAGAGAATAAAGAATTAGATGGAGTTGGGTCAATGGGTATGGGTGAGGGTTCAACTGGAAGGGTTGGTATTTTTGGGTTATGTGTGTTGATATAAAAATTGTTTGGTTCAGAATTTATTGTTGGGTTGGAGGGAGAAATTGGGTCATTTGTGTGGACCAAAGGAAAGACTAATTCATCAAAAACAACATTTTGAGAAATTTCAATTCTTTTGTCATCCAAAAGATAAATGATATATCCTTTAAAACCATTTTGAAAACCAATGAAAACACCCCTTTTAGCTCTTGGATCAAATTTTGATCTATTTGTCATCAGGATAGACACAAAACATAAACAACCAAAAACTTTAAGGTCATGATAATTTGGTGGATGATTAAATAAAATCTCAAATGGTGTTTGAAAATTAATTGCAGAGGATGGAACTCTATTAAGCAAATAAACAGCATGTTTAACAGCATAAGACCAAAAAGATAATGGTAAATTAGATTGAAACATAAGAGTACGAGCTATATTTAAAATATGTTGATGCTTGCATTCTACCCGTCCATTTTGTTGAGGGGTTTCAACACAACTACGTTGATGAATAATTCCCTTGGAAGCATAAAAATCATGTAAAATAAATTCTGGTCCATTATCGGAACGGACAATTTTGACTTTAGAGTTGAATTGTGTTTCAACTAAAGTAATAAAATTCTTTACATGATTTTGCACTTCTCCTTTTGATTTTAACAAAATAGCCCATGTAAAGCGACTAAAATCATCAACGACAGTTAAGAAATATTTATGATTATGAATAGAATTTTGTCGAAACGGCCCCAAATGTCAAAATGTAATAAATCAAAAATTGCATTAGCTTTATTAAAGTTTTGAGAAAATGAAAGTTTCTTCTGTTTAGAAAAATGAAAAATATCACAAGTTTTATCATAATGCATAGAAATAAAAGGAAATTGCTTATGTAAATAATTAAGTCGTTGTTCAGAAAGATGACCCAAACGAAAATGCCATAGCTCGGATGGTGTAATGGTTGATTTTGTTTTGATAGTATGAATGGAATGTGAAGTTGATGGAGTATGAGTGAGAGTATTTTCAACAACATACAAGCCTTCTCTCATTCTACCAAAGCCAATCGTCCTCAAAGTGTTGGTCTGTAAAGTGCAAGAAGAAGATGAAAAAGTGAGTTGATATTGAAGATTGGAAGTAATTTTGGATATGAAAATAATGTTAAAATTAAAGTAAGGCGGATAAAGAACATCATGAAGGATTAAGGATGAAAAAAATTGTACAACACCTTTATAGGAAGCAGTGACTTTAGTGTTATTTGATAAGTGAATGATAATGGGAGAGACTTTGTAATATGAAATAAACCAAGATAAGTTTGATGCAATATAGTCTGTGGCACCAGAGTCAATAATTCAAGAATTTAAAAAGGTACTTTTGTTGGAAAAATTATTTAAAATAGAAAATGTGTTTGAAGAACAAAGATAATGAGTACTCGGATTAGGCAAAAACCCATTTTGATTTGATGAACCATTATCTCTATATTCTGAAGAGGGAGACTCGATCTTTTTGAGAAGTGCTATGAGAGCTTGTTGTTGGGCTAGTGAGAGGTCCAAAATTGGGTTTGGATTCGGCTGATGGGTATGCCCTTCAACATGACCTAGGGCTGCCCTCTCATCATACACTAGAGGGGCGATTGAAGGAGGAGTGGCGGCGGCGACTGCAACGGAGTGATGAAACTTCTCCCCATTCCTTCTTCTGGGCAATTAGCTGACATCTTCACAAAGCCTTTGTCTCCTTAACCCTTCCATCTTAATCTCAATAAGCTTGGAGTTCTCGATATCTTTCATCCTCCAGCTTGCGGGGGCGTATTAAACCATTCTTCTACCTTAGCCCATGACAACAACAAAGAAGTCTCACAGCCCACAAATTCAGCCCAACAGAATACATAAATTCAATTACAATTTTAGTCTTTATTATCTTATCTTTATCTTATCTTTAGTTGTTCTTATCTTATCTCTATTTACTTTTATCTTTCATAGGACAATGCTCTATATATATATTTAGTTTTACTATCATAGTTTACAACACACTTCAGTACAATTCAATCAACAATCAATAAAAGTTCTTTTCTATGCTCTTTTAAAATTTTATTATGGTATCAGAGCTCTTCTTGAGCTCTGCTGATATCCATGGATAAACCAACCGATTCAGATCCTAAAACTCCTTCAACTTTCCTGCCTACCATGAATAATCAACCTTCCAATTTAACTCAAGATACAACCAATCCCTATTATATTCATCCAAGTGAAAATCCTACCTCAATCTTGGTTACCCTGTTCTCACAAAAAATAATTACCATTCATGGAATAGATCTTTCACAATTTTATTAAGTATCGTTATGGATGAACGTGCATTAATAAAACAGATAATTATATAGAAATTATATAAATAAACGAATTATATGCATAATGCCACTAATATAAACATATAATAACATAGTCATATAAGTTATAAGCATCTTAACTCAAACATAGACACTATATAAATATATATATTTCCAAGATCCGGCCCATTCAAAAAGCTTCTAGTCTGGATTCTGGTATTAGTCTAAGACAGAGAAATCATATCTTTCAAAGATGCTAAGTACAAAAAAAAAAATACTTTAAATTGTATAGCTGCACAAAGTGGCATGTGTCCTCCAAAATACTCCTTGTACCTCTGTACCTCATGGTTTGAGTAGTGCTATAGTGGCAAAAGGCACCTCCGAATATTACCACTAGCTCCATCTGTAGTGACAGCAGGGGAAAAGAATGCGAACCTACAGTTCCCAACAAAGTACTAGCGAAGAGACAAATCGTGTATTGGTCCTATGACATAGTTCTAACTTCGAGATCGTCGCGCGTTTCGTCATGTTAATCCTAAGGTTAAGTCCTTGTTCCTTTAATCTATCTCAGTCCTCGTATTTAATTAATTAATCCCTAATCTATTACAGTATTTAGGTAACAAAATAGTAAACAAACACAAAATATAAGAAATAGAAATAAATCACAATCACAAAGAATATGAACAAAATACAAACACAGAGAAAATGCACAATACACAAATAATTATGATGCATGTCTGTCCTAGGTAGATCATGAGGTCATGCATCGATTGACTATCCGCAATTAGATGTTACCTAGGATTAAGTCCGAATATGATTTCTCCAATTGTGTACGTACTACATACGTATCTAATGGATAAAACGACGTATCTTTCGACAACTGGTAATCGTCGCAAAGCTTGAGTCTTGTGCAGTCCTTTTTTGCTTTGGAGTTTGATGTTTTCTCCACTTTTTTTGAAAGCCCCTTAACATTGATTTGCTTGGGACTCTTAAAGGGATTTCAAGAAAAGGATTGAAAAACTCATCATAGTTCTTGCTTGGTTGACAAAGGGTGGAATGTCCTTGATTATGGAAGGGTGATTTGTATAAAAGCGGAGTTAGTTTTCTCTCTTTTTCTTCTCTCTTACTTCAGCCTCACTCTCCCTTTCTTTTTAATTAATTTTCTTAATTTCACTTGGTGAGTAAGAATGTGATGAAAGATAAAAATAAAGTATGTAAAAGGAGAGGAATAAAACACATTGGAGAGGTAAAAAGATAAAGTTAAATTTAATTTTTTTTTTTTGTAGTCTACTATTTATCTACTAAGTATTTTTTTGGTGACTAAAATAAAAATTTAAGTATGAGAGGTGAAAAGGAACAAGGAAAAGAATGGTTTTATTAATTGCTCTTTTTTTTTCTATTTTCTTATAGTATTATCCTTTTTCTTTTTTTTCACTTGCTCTCTAAATAAAGTCCTTCCTTACTTTTCAAGAAAATATTTTCTCTCTTCTACTCTTGATCTTATCTATTAATTATCTTGTTTGATCACTAAGGTAAAATTGAATTATATAGGTAAAAAGAAAGAAAAAATTTTGCCAAAAAAAAGTAAATGAAAAATATAAGTCATCTATAATGAAATTTAGGTAATCTCACTCATTTTCATCCTAGTTAATTTACCACATGATAAATTAATATAATAAAAAATCTCAAAAAATAAAAAAAAATATAATCATAAGAATTAGTGACTAAAATGACTCCTTAATGGATAATTACTAAAATGGTAATTTCTTAGCCACTTATATTTACTATATCCTATAAAATAGATGTTTAAACTGGTATGGATAATGTTGCTACATATATTATCTCTGCTAAAATATTTTGGAGAGAATAAACGGATCAAAAAAATACTGTATTATTACAATTATTTATTTATTTAATTTTTTTTATCTCGCCCACCATAATTCTCAAGTTTTGCAAATTTCATCATGGCCGAAAACTGGATGTGAAATCGGGTTCTTAGATGTGTTTGGTTTTACAATTTTAGAATTGGTTTTAGGTTAGCAAGGCAACAGAAATCATATTACTACATCAAAATACATGTTCCCAAACTATCACTATTACAAGTAAATTTCAGAGAAAATAAAGATCATCGTTAGGTTAAAAAAACAAAGCGCGAAGCCCCTCATAACAAACAGTACAACCACCTTCACTTTCACATTCAGCAACTAACATTTCACAGTTCGGATCCGCAGAAGGGGCAGAACCTGAAGTGGGCCTCAACCGACCGGTCACAGAATCGGCACCGCAAGGCATCGGAAACAGCCGCCGGAGACAGCGACACCGACTCCTGCGGCCGCGGTGGAAGGGAGAAGGATTGGGGGAACATGAACCTGCAATTGTCGCAGTACAAGAGAGGTTCCTTCCCTGGCCACCGCCAGACGGGAACAAAGAAGAGCTTCAGAACCTTCTCGTACTCCACGAGATCGGCACGTGTTCCGCAGTTTATGCACCTTCCCACACCGGATTTTAGCACCTGCCGCACTTGCTGCTCCAACCCACCCGCAAAGAAGAAGAACATCGCTTCGTCGTCGTTGTTTGGTTGTTTTTTCGGAGCTCTGCCTGTTGATTTTGGCTATTTCAGTATTGGTTATTGGTAAATCAGTATTGGTTATTTTATTTGTGGGTTTGGCGTGATTCTTTTGGCGAAGAACCTAGAATTTTCGCCTTTTTATTTTATTTTTTTTAAATTGGACGAACCTTCTCCTTCTAGATTCCGTTTGGTGTTCCCCATCTCCAGAGATTTCTTGCACCTTTCAGTATAAGGATATGGGCTTTGATTGCAATATAAGCTCCTTTTTTTTGTCTTGATCTTAGAAATATAAATTTTTTTCATAACAAAAAAAAGAAATATATTTTTTTTTAGTCTACCAAAAACAAAACAATTATATACCGTTTTTTAATTATTTATATTTTTGTATCATATCAGTTATGTGTTCTGAGAATTATCTAA
Source organism: Arachis stenosperma (assembly GCF_014773155.1). Lineage (NCBI taxonomy): Eukaryota > Viridiplantae > Streptophyta > Magnoliopsida > Fabales > Fabaceae > Arachis > Arachis stenosperma. The sequence goes on from NC_080383.1 coordinate 65,875,315, forward strand.
AAAGGATGAACTTGGTTTGAACTCAGTGATAGATTCATAAGATTTTGTAATAACTTTTATAATTATATTTTGTTATTATAAAATATAATTACTCTTTAAATTATCTAATCAACAAATTAAGATATTAAAATAATAATTTAAATAATAATATATAAATTAAATTTTTTAATATTTTAGTTTTTATATTTTAAAAAGATTAAATAATTTTTTTATTGTCAATACAATTAAATATTTTTTTTATATATGTTGTTAAATAGTCATTTAAAAATTTATCTCTCATATAATTACGAAATTAATTCTTTATAATATTTATATTTTAAAAAAATTTTAACTGATGTTGTCCCAAAAAAAACTAAAGTTAAGTTAAAAAAAACCAATGAATAAATAGTATTATTTTGATTTTTTATTTTATTACTATTGTTTATTTAACCATTTTTTATTTAATAGTCAATATAAGATTAATATTTTTATTAGTCATTTTTAATTTAATATTAAAATTAGTTTAATAAGATAATTTATTTAATTTGAAATTAATTTAATAAAATAATTTTATATATCTATAATCAAATTTGATAAAATATTGGGTTGAATTTTATTGACTACTAAATATTTTTATTATTTTAAAGTTAAGATGATAAACTAGCAGTAATTTATAGAAGAGAGAATAATGTTTTGAAACATAATATTATAAACGAGTAAACAATCAAAATAGTATCGAAAAATTTACATCGCTAACAAAAAGTAACTCTAAAAGGTGTTAACAACGAATAAGTTTCGAAGAACCAGAAACATTAAATATAATCAAGGCATCGCATGGAATCAAAGTGAATTAAATTTAGCTAATTAAAGGTCTAAAAAGCGTGTTTTCAATCATTAAACACAAATTAGGGAGAATTACAAAACCATGCTATTTCATTGAATAAATATGAGAAAAATTGATAAAACCCACCATATTCAACACAAGATAAACTACAAAATTGGGGTTTATGAGGTAGCTTTTGATCAGGGTGTTGCACGCTGGCTTCACTGTGAGGCATGCCTTCTTGATCCTTGAGTTGGGGTGTGACACGCCTTTCTTTGCATGTGACATGCCTGGCTGAGAAACAAACTTGTGCGTATGCACAAGTGTGTGTACGCACATGTTGACAAATTTTCTTGGAGGGCGTGGCACGCCCTGCTGTCTCATGGCATGCCTAGGTCATATTCTCCTTGAGCGTGGCATGCCTTAGGGATTATAACACGCCCTGAATTGTTTTTCTTTAAGTGTGGCACGCCTTACACTAGTGTGGTACGCTGTGTGTAGAATTCTGATCTTGTGCGTATGCATCTTAGCGTGCATATACACAGTGTGTGTGCGTACTTTAGTGTGCATACGCACACCTTCTGCTCTTCTGACAGTTTTGTTATGTTGCTCCTTTGATCATCCTCAGTTTTGCTCCTTGAATTGATTTATTTTTAATTGTATTTTTTTGAAAACATTGAACAAACACCTTAGTTGAAAGAGATACTAAAAAGTAATAAGATTAGGAGACAAAACTATAATTAATCCTACGAAAACAAGGATTAAAAACAAGAAAAACAACTAAAGATACGATGCATCACTCTTACAGTGGTTCACCTCGCAAGTCAAAGGACTATTGCGGTGGGTATTGCCACCAAGGAAGCCTTACCTTGTCAAAGGACTCCGGGTAACGTCAGAATCAGATATGTAACCGATAAATGAGCTCATTATCTGCACTAGGGTTAGACATGCATCATCCTTGTGTGTACATCATTCTTTGTTATGCATTTTCTGTGATTGTATTCTACTTCTTGTGTTTCTCTATTTTCTTGTATTTCTTATATTTCTCTATTTTCTCTGTTTTCTTTGTCTATCTATTGTCCTTATTTTCTTCATTTTATTGTAATATATATTGCTGACTAATAAGCACAACAGAAGCGATGCGCATAAATTGTGTTGGGCATATGGAAATACATCTCTTATTGCATTCCCAATCACTATGGCAGTATCAGTTATATTAAGGTTGGAGCCTTACCACTCATTACAAATATGAGCTTACGTAAAAGCCAAATATTGGTATCTTTTGTTTCATCCACAACTAAGGCAGCTGCAAAAATAATTGTTTAGTTGTGGTGGTTAACCCTGCTTCATATGACTAATGGACATCTATGCTTGTTCTTCTTGTATGTGGCATCAAAAGCAATAACATCGTTGAAGAGTTGGTAATAAAGCTGGCTAATACTATCAGACCGAAACAAGTTACGCAACAAACATTTTGAATGATAACATGCCCTGGAATATTACTGTGGATCCTTTGACGTTAGGATTTTTGCTAGTAAAGAATTTTATAAAGTCGCGTTGTAAGTATAGATTCTGAACCAACAGAAATCCCTTCGTACAAACGTTTTGGTTGTCACAAGTAACAAACCCCTAAATAAATTGATAACCGAAGTAATTAAACCTCAGGTCGTCTTCTCAAAGAATTGCAGGGAGGTGTGTTCTTATTATTGGTTATGAGTTTTGTAAATTGGGGGTTTTCAAAATGAGGAACAAGTAAATTAAATGACAAATAAAATAAATAATTAACTATAAAATAAACTCTTGGCAATATATGAAAATTCGGAAGTCCTATCCTAGTTACTCCTATGAGAATGGAAGTTAATCCCACTTAGTTAACCTTTGCGTAAGCAAGGGAAACTCAAGTGAACCAATTGGTTAGATTTCCTAAGTCCTAGCCAACTCCTAAGGAAAGACTAGAGTTAGCGGAATTTCAATTAATCAGCCGACATAACAATCAATCCTGAATAGTTGATAACTCAAGAGCTTCCAGTTAATCAATGAAAGCCAATAATATAAAAAGTTAAATAAGAATCTTAGATCTGAAATACCTCAATTACATTAATAAGAGAAAATCAATCTAAACATAAAGAATTTATAATTCAATCTGGCAACATAAGTAATTAAATGAGAGCATTAACGTATCTGAAAGTAAAAGAAAAATATAAAGTAAAAGAAATATTGAACCTGATGAAGAGTTGAAATCCTAAATCCTTTAAGAGGAATCCTAATCCTAAAACCTAAGAGAGAGGAGAGAACCTCTCTCCCTAAAAACTACATCTAAAACCTAAAATTGTGAATTATGAAAAGCATCTTGAATCTCTGCATGTTTCCTGACTTTAATCTGTGTTTCTGGGCCAAAAACTGGGTTGAAATGCGGCCCAGAATCTCTGCCAGCAACTTTTGTAATTCTACAGATCGCGCACGTCACGCGTCCGCGTCGTCCACGCGTTCGCGTCACTTAGCATTTCTCGTACCACGCGTGCGCGTCGTCCACGCTTTCGCGTCGTTCGTGCAGCTTTCAATCCGCGCGGTCGCGTCAGGCACGCGAACGCGTCACTCTGATTTCTTCCATTTCGTGCGGTCGCGTGAGCCATGCGACCGCGTGACTTCTCGCTGGTCATCTCCTCAATTCCTTGTATTCCTTCCATTTTTGCATGCTTCTTCTTCATTCTCTAAGCCATTCCTGCCCTATGAAGCCTGAAACACTTAACGCACAGATCAAGGCATCGAATGGTAATAAGAGAGGATTAAGATTAGCTAAATTAAGACCAAAGAAGCATGTTTTTAATCATAAAACTAAACTAGGAAGGAATTGTAAAATCATGCAAATCATATGAATAAGTGAGTGAAAAGCTTGATAAAACTACTCAATTAAATACAATATAAACCATAAAATAGTGGTTTATCAACCTCCCCACACTTAAACATTAGCATGTCCTCATGCTAAACTCAAGGAGACCAAATAAATAAGTAGGGAAAGGTAAGACTCATGCAATGCAACCTATGAATGTGAATGCAACTACATGCTAAAATGATTCTACCTACTTGGTGAAAAAGTAAATAAATCCTTCAAGAATAAATATGAACTGGATTTCACTAATTCAAATCACAAAATACAATATAAATAACTTGCAAGGAGAAGATAGCTCATGAAAGTAGGGAACATAGAATTAAGCACTGAACCCTCACTCGTAGTGTATATCACTCTAATCTCTCAAGTGTCTAGGGTCAATCACTCTATTCTTCCCTAATCATGCTTTCTAAACTTTGTCCTTCATCTAACCAATCAACAAATATTTAGTATACCCATGCACACATCATGAGGTCTTTTCAAAGTTGTAATGGGGCCAAGGCAAGGGTGAGGATATATGTATGGCTAAGTGAGCTATAAATTGAATCTTTGAGTAACCTGAGCTATCACCTAACATACATACATTCTATATAATTTCTAAAATCATGCCTAGCTACCCATAATTCCCACTTTTATATCACATACTCATGTGTCAACTTTTCTTTTGATTTGTGTCACATATGCATTGATCTTTTATTAACTTAACATTGGGGTAATTTTGTCCCCTTATTTATTTATTTATATTATATATTTTTTTCTTTTCTTTTTTTTTTCTTTTTTTATAGAGACATAAAAACTAAAATAACATATTAATGCATATGAATTTTTTTTTTAATTTTCTGTTTTACATGAGTAGATACCCAAATTTTCCAATATTCCGAATTAGAAACATGATACATTCCCTTATTAACCCATGTTCTCACAGTTTCTCCACACTTAGTTGATACACAACCTCTATCTTAAGCTAACCAAAGATTCAATTAGGATATTTAATTTGTTTTTCTGCTTAAGGCTAGTGATGTGGTTATAGAACAGAAGGGGATTAAAAAGCTCAAAGTGGCTAACAAGGGTGACATAAAAGGGTAGGCTTATTTGGGATAAGTGAGCTAAAACAAATAATGGCCTCAATCATATGCAAGCATGTAAATACACTAAATATTGGACATATAGATTGGAACAAAATAAAGATTACAATCATAGAGAAGAAAACACACAAAAATAAAAATTTATGGTTAAATAATGTAACCATATAAATAAGCTCAAACCTCACAGGTTGTGTGTTCTTTGGCTCAAAAACCATGTTTCAAATACAACTTCAAACAAATTTTTCAAAAAAAATTTTTTAATTTAAATTAGTGAAATACTATAAAAAGTTTCTTGAAAAAGAAAATATTACTTCAACCAAGTGATAAAATATGCACAAAATCAAGAAAATATGCAATCAAATATGCAAATGCAACAATGAACAAACAAAGAAAATAGAATATTGGTGTTGAGAAGAGAATAACTAACCCGTGGAGATTGGTATCGACCTCCCCACACTTAAAGATTGCACCGTCCTCGGTGCATGCTGAGATGTGCAGGTGGCGGGGGTTGTGGTTCCTCAGCTGTTGCCCATTGTAGAGGCATTCTCTTTACCCGTTCTGGTGGCCAGCCTGAAAAAGGGAGAAGAGAAAGGGACATGAAGTCAAAGGTATAGAGCAAGGGAGAGGACAGTATGAGTAATAATCATGCCAAAATAAAGAAGAATGTCGTTAACATATGGTCGCGACTACATGAAATTAGGACAACAATGGAAGCAGGGCATGATAAATTGAGGCAATAAATGCAAGATATTTATTGGCATGCTGGCAAAGGCATGAGTAGCGTAAATCAAGCATTAAAAGCCTTAATGTATTATTAGTCGTGAGAAACTAACAATAACGTTTGTATTGACAATTATATTTAATTAATAAAATAGTAAAGGAAATTTGTGAAAAGCAAGCATTGAATAGTAGAATAGAATAATGTAGAAAAGTGCATGATGCCATACGGGCTTTTTCACAAACACATAGCAAGCATGGTAAATAAGTCATTAAAAGTATTAAATTGAACATGCAAGCAACTTTTTAAAAAGTTATATAATTGTCAAACAATTCTTTGAATAATCCACAAGCAAAATAAATAAATTTTTAACACCAATGAAAATAATGCAATGAATGAAACAATGCAAATAAATTAAATAGAAGTGAAGAGGGATGAGAAGAAGAAAGTAAGAGAAGGAAGAAGAAAGAAGAAAAGAAATAAGAAGGGAAGAAAAGAATTAGATATAGGGAAGAAAAGATAAGATATTTGGCTGCCCTGGATAAGTTGTGCGGCGCAAGCGACACGAACACGTGGGGGACGCGGTCGCGCTAGTTGTGCTTAAATTAATCGATGCGGACGCGTGACGCATTTTATGCTTCTGGCACGAGGGCAGCCTCGCGTTCGCACAACTCTTTATTAAAAATTCATTATTGCCAAATTCCAGGGTGACGCGGTCGCGCGATCGACGCGATCGCGTGAATGGCCATTATAGGGATCTAACGCGGACGCGTCAACCATGCGTCCACCTGGTAAGGCATGTGCTTCTAGCACGAGTCCAGCCACGATTCAGCTCAATTTTCGGCCATACACCCTTTTTACGTCGATTTACAGGGCATGCGTTCGCGTGGGTGACGCGGACGCGTGGGAGGCATTTTTCCCACATGACGCGGACGCGTTAGCGACGCGGTCGCGTGGATCAATTTGTGCCAAAGGCACGCCTCCAGCCACGCTCTCGCGTGACTCTCTGTTCACTTTTCATTTCTCCCTAAAGCACCTGTGACGCGGGCGCGTCAGCGACGCTGCCGCGTCGCGTGCGTGTTTTTTTTTTTTGGATGCAGTATGCAAATGCAATGCTAATATGAATGTTATGCAAAATTCCAGGTTCAATAAAAATTTAAAAATAAACAAAATAGACTAGAATTAAAACCTAAAAGGGATGATTATACCATGGTGGGTTGTCTCCCACCTAGCACTTTTAGTTAAAGTCCTTAAGTTGGACATTTGATGAGTTTCCTGTTATGGTGGCTTGTGCTTGAATTCGTCCAGAAATCTCCACTAGTGTTTGGAATGCCAGCATCCTCTGGGGTCCCAAACAAGGCATGTAAAGCCTTTGAGCAGTTTCAAACAGGTTTCCAAGCTCCCAGGGTGTTGAATGTCAGAACAGACTCCAGGATCCCAAACTTTTCTTCTACACCCGTCTTTGTCTTGATCTACATTTTTCCAACCGGGTGGTAAGTAGTCTGAATTCTCACTGCATTGACCAAACAGCTTCCGAGATCCTTTCAATTGAGCTTGACACCAATCCTTGCACCTTAAATTGAAGTGCGAAGCCTCATTGAGTCTTGCATACCAGCATTGAGTGCGAGTCATTTCCCTTTTACTCTTAAAGCCGCAAAGAGCTCTAAGCTGGCCATCTGTTTCAAGTAAACCATATTCAAGTGGAAAATTGAAGATGAAAATCAAGGGTTTTACCCACTTGAAGTCTATACTGGGTGGTAATGGCCTTGGGATAGGTGTTTGACGTTAGGATTTTTGCTAGTAAAGAATTTTATAAAAATAATCGCGTTGTAGATATATATTCTAAACCAACAGAAATCCCTTCGTGCAAACGTTTTGGTTGTCACAAGTAACAAACCCCTTTAAAATTGATAACCGAGTATTTAAACCTCGGGTCGTCTTCTCAAGGAATTGCAGGGAGGTATGTTCTTATTATTGGCTATGAAAAAGGTAAAATTGGGGGTTTTGGAAATAGGGAAGAAGTATGACAAGTAATTCAAATGATTTTTAAAATAAATTAATAACTATAAAATAAACTTTTGGCAAGGTATAAGAAATTGGAAGTCCAGACTTAGTTATCCTTATCAATAATAATGAAAGTTGAATCTTAATTCTACTTAGTTGACCTTTACTAAAGCAAATGAAAGTCAAGCGACTAATTAGTTTGATCTTCGAATCCTATTTATTTCCTATGAAAAGGTTGGGATTATTGAAGTTCAGTTCAATTAGCAAGATAACAGTTATCAATTATATTGAGCTAAGATAACTCTTGAGTTACTGATTTCTTAACCAAGACCAAAAGGAAAGAAATTAAATCTATTGGAATAAAATATCTCAGATTGGGAATAATCAATATCATAAACAAAAGAAAGCAATATTAAACTGAAATACCTCAAATATCATTAAATAGGGAAATCATCATGAATGTGGCATAAGCCAAATAGGCAACATAACTAATATAAGCATTCAAGTATCTGAAAATAAGAAATAAATATAAAGTAAAAGAACATTGAACCTGGGATCGAGAGTCACTCCTAAAACTAAGAGAAGTCCTAAATCCTAATTTCTAAAAACTCTACCTAAATCCTAAGAGAGAGGAGAGAACCTCTCTCTCTAAGAAAACTACATCTAAAACATGAAAAGTGAATTATGAAAGCATGATCATGAATGGATGCATTCCCCCACTTTATAGCCTCTAATCTGTGTGTTCTGGGCCGAAAACTGGGTCAGAGACAGCCCAGAAGTCACTTCCAGCGCTTTCTGGTCCGTACAGGTCGCGGCTAAGTGACGCGAAGGCGTCGCCCACGCGGCCGCGCGGATTGAAGTTTGCAGATGCGATGCGTCCGCGTGAATCACGCGTTTGCGTCGCCTAGCGTCAGGACAACTATGGCATATTATATATCAAATCAAAGCCCCAGACGTTAGCTTTCCAACGCAACTGAAACCGCGTCGTTTGGACCTCTGTAGCTAAAGTTATAGCCGTTTGAGTGCGAAGAGGTCAGGCTGGACAGCATAACAACTTCTTCAACTTCTTGTATTCCTTCCACTTTTGCATGCTTCCTTTCCATCCTCCAAGCCATTCCTGCCCTATAATATCTGAAAACACTTAACACACATATCAAGGCATCTGATGGTAATAGAGAGGATTAATAATAAGCAAATATAAGATCAAAGAAACATGTTTTCAATCATAGCACAAAATCAGGAAGGAAAATATAAAATATGCGAATTGTATGAATATGTGAGTAAAGAGTTGATAAAAACCACTTAATTGAGCATAAGATAAACCATAAAATAGTGGTTTATCAGTGTTTCCAGTGGATTTGCAAGCTCTACTCCCTTGTGGTCTTCTGTGAATTCCTCCACTTCTTTGCAAATTTCTTCAACTTCAACCATGTCTTGATCAAAGTCATTGATATCTTCCTCATCACTTGAGTCATAAATAGGAGGTTGAGAGAAGTCGACCTCAGCATCATCTTCATATTCACTTGTGGAAGATTCTTCTGTCTCAAAGAATTCACTTGCGGATGCAAGTTCGTTACTAAGAGGACTTGACTTGTGATCATCATCATCAAGGAAACATGTGTCTTGGGTAATTCCGTCTAGTTCCCCATAAGATACCTGCTTTGGGGGTTGTGCACTATCCTCCTTAGCATCAATTGTAGCGTTCTTGACGAAATTCTCCACAACTCTACATTTAGGTGGCGGTTCGGCATCTCCTAAATCTTCAACCAACTCTTCTTCTTCTACAATGACAGCGTCCTCTATTTGTTCCGGTACGAAGTTATGCTCTATGCTGTCCACTGGAGTTTCTAGTGTCTTCTTTGTGATGCGTTCTTCATTAGATTCTCCATATAAAGCCATAGGAGTGTGTTGAGTGCCTGAACGTCTGGAAGATAATTGATTTATTGCTTGCTCCAGTTGATGAAGGGTTGCATTAAATTGTTTTACTGATTCTTCAAGGCGAACCTGTGATTCTTGGCTTGATGGATATGGACATGGTGCATAGGTGTGTGGTGATTCTTGGGAGTAATTGGATTGGCGTTGGGGTGGATAAGGATCATGTGGTAGTGAATGGAGAAATGAAGCTTGTGAGTGTGGTGGGTTGAGGTTGTGTTGAAAGGATGGTCTCTGAGCATAGGGTGGGACTTGTTGGTAGCTACAAGGTGGTCCATCAAATCTATCAGTTGGGTATGCATTGTAGAATGGTCTTTGTCCATGATATCTAGGAGGATGTTGTTGCATAAAGGGGTGATCAGATCCTTGTGGCTCCATCCATCTTTGATTGCTTAGACCTTGATGCATAGTCCTGTTATAGTTTCCATTCCTTGCAACAAAATTAGAACCAAACTCAAAGCGAGAGGGGTGAGAATTCATAATAGCTATCAGAAATAAGAGGGAAGAGAAAGAACAAATAAACAAGTAAAAGAAAAATATTTACAATAACCAATAATAAGGCACACGTTTGCAATTCCCCGGCAACGGTGCCATTTTGACGTTAGGATTTTTGCTAGTAAAGAATTTTATAAAGTCGCGTTGTAAGTATAGATTCTGAACCAACAGAAATCCCTTCGTCCAAACGTTTTGGTTGTCACAAGTAACAAACCCCCAAATAAATTGATAATCGAAGTATTTAAACCCCGGGTCGTCTTCTCAAGGAATTGCAGGGAGGTGTGTTCTTATTATTGGTTATGAGTTTTGTAAATTGGGGGTTTTGAAAATGAGGAACAAGTAAATTAAATGACAAATAAAATAAATAATTAACTATAAAATAAACTCTTGGCAAGATATGAAAATTCGGAAATCCTATCCTAGTTACTCCTATGAGAATGGAAGTTAATCCCACTTAGTTAACCTTTGCGTAAGCAAGGGAAAGTCAAGTGAACCAATTGGTTAGATTTCCCAAGTCCTAGCCAACTCCTAAGGAAAGACTAGAGTTAGCGGAATTCCAATTAATCAGCCGACATAATAATCAATCATGAATAGTTGATAACTCAAGAGCTTCCAGTTAATCAATGAAAGCCAATAATATAAAAAGTTAAATAAGAATCTTAGATCTGAAATACCTCAATTGCATTAATAAGAGAAAATAAATCTAAACATAAAGAATTCATAAGTCAATCTGGCAACATAAGTAATTAAATGAGAGCATTAACGTATCTGAAAGTAAAAGAAAAATATAAAGTAAAAGAAATATTGAACCTGATGAAGAGTTGAAATCCTAAATCCTTTAAGAGGAATCCTAATCCTAAAACCTAAGAGAGAGGAGAGAACCTCTCTCCCTAAAAACTACATCTAAAACCTAAAATTGTGAATTATGAAAAGCATCTTGAATCTCTACATGTTCCCTGACTTTAATCTGTGTTTCTGGGCCGAAAACTAGGTTGAAATGCGGCCCAGAATCTTTGTCAGCGACTTTTGTAATTTTACAGATCGCGCACGTCACGCGTCCGTGTCGTCCACGCATTCGCGTAACTTAGCATTTCTCGTACCACGCGTGCGCGTCGTCCATGCTTTCACGTCGTTCGTGCAACTTCCAATCCGCGCGGTCACGTCATGCATGCGAACGCGTCACTCTGATTTCTTCCATTTCGCGCGGTCGCGTGAGCCATGCGACTGCGTGACTTCTCGCTGGTCACCTCCTCAATTTCTTGTATTCCTTCCATTTTTTCATGCTTCCTCTTTATTCTCTAAGCCATTCCTGCCCTACGAAGCCTGAAACACTTAACGCACAGATCAAGGCATCGAATGGTAATAAGAGAGGATTAAGATTAGCTAAATTAAGACCAAAGAAGCATGCTTTCAATCATAAAACTAAACTAGGAAGGAATTGTAAAATCATGCAAATCATATGAATAAGTGGGTGAAAAGCTTGATAAAACTACTCAATTAAATATAATATAAACCATAAAATATTGGTTTATCATCCTTCAAATGTATATCTTCTAACTTCTTCAACACCAGTGTTGTATCACCAGGAACTTGATGTCTTTTCCTAGCAATGTAATTGCACATATCCTACCATAGCCAACAAATTTATACCCCATACTTAACTAGTCAAAAGACTAAATATATGTGACCCACTAATCTCAAACTTCAATATGTTCATCATTTGCATAATATCGAATAGATCATGGTTGAACTCATGAGAGAAATAGAAAATATAACATCATCTAGTTTTAAGAACAAATTTAACATCTATTTGGACTTCACATCCTGTTTTTGTTTTTAATCTAAGCTCCTTCTTCCTATTTTTCATCATGTAATTCTTTTCCTTTTCGAACCCTTTTTGACGACATACAAACTTTTGTTTGTAAACCACACCCATTCTGCTATGGAAGATTTTACTCTTCCTTACACTAAAGTCCTTAAACTTTGAGTACTTTATATAACATTCAAATGCAATATGCAATGTAACAAAGTAATATCTATCAATTTTCTCCACATAAATTTTAGAGAAATCCAAAATTGTAAAATCTTATACAGAGTCAACCATGTACGCATCATCTAAGGTATTATCTGACAGATCAGTTTCAGAAAAATACTCCTCCTCGATAAAATCAACTCCTAAATTTTGCTCTGCTTAACCATCATATCTTCATCACATAGTAGCTTCCTTTGCTCATTAGAGTTAGTACTATCATTGTCCGTAAACTGCTCATCCATATTATTCTCCTCATACTAATAATCCATTTTATTATTTCAAATATATCTGACGTCTTAAAACTTTCTATAAAAAAATAATTTAGTAAATTAGGTCATATAACAACTAAAATAAAATACAAGGAATTTGATAAAAAGATTCTAAATTAAAAAATATTATTCTATAAAAATATTACAGGTCCAATAGAAATTCAACCAATAAAAAAAATAAAATTGTTAGTAAAACATCAAAATAAAATTAGCAAGAGATTGAAGATAGATATTGATAAAACATCAAATTGTTAATGATAAAATTGTAAAGATAAGATAGAATATTTTAAAATTAATAATACAAAAAATAAAATATTTTAAAATTAATAATACATATATGACTAATTAATAAATAAAATTAAAAAAGAGACAAAAAAATTAGATATTAAATATTAAATATATACTCTGAAAAAGAGTTTAGAGATTAGATTTTTAAAAAAAATTTTGCAAATATTATTAAGAAAATAAAAAATTTTTATCTTTAAAATTCACAGTTAACTAAAAGAAATCATCCATGCAAGATAATAGAATTTGTCTTGTTCTAATGTTACACGTGTCTTCGTCTGTTGGTGTAAAAATAATAGAGAAAAGGATAAATAAGTCCCTGACCTTTTTTTCCGCAGGCATTTTCGTCCTCGAGGAATGAAAAATACATTCATGTCCTTGACTCCTCTAAAATATGGACAAACTTATCCTTCCATTGAATTCACTCTGTTGGATCCGACAGAAAACTTTGACGTGGCAAACGTGGAGCTGACCTGTCCGTTACGAGATGACACGTGGCTTTAAACTTTTAGAAACAGGACATATTAGTCTCCACGTACCAATACGACGCCGTTTCACCACCTCCCCCAATCTTTCAAATTGTTGAGCCCTAATTCTTCGACTACACAGAAATGGTGAAGTGGGTTTAGTGGGTGAACGAAGAAAGGAAAGACTTCGTACCATGGCATCCGATAGAGTGTTATCAAGATCGAGAAGAAGTGGAGGTGGAGGAAGAGAAGTCCAGTTCGCTGCGAGCTCGGTTTCTGGCGAGAAGGATGGCAAAGATGGCATCTCACCAAAGTGCTTCTGTGGAGAAAATGCAATCCTGTTCATGTCGAAGACGCGAAGAAATCCTAACAGATTATTTCTGTGGTGTCCCTTTTATAAGGTATAGGAAGCAACTATGTGGAATGTGTCCCTGTATTTGGGTTAGGGCTTATCCTCAAATACAAGATTTTTTCTAAGTTCTGTGGACTGATTTTCTATAGGTAAGACAACCATATTGCAAGTTATTTTCTGTGGCTTGATGACCACAATGCAAGACTTGGGATGATTGAAACAAGGTATCTAGGAGAGAAGGAAATTGGGGATGTTGAAGAGCATCACCAGGACACGAAAATCAGGATCACATGCTTGGAGAAGAGGATAGTAGCTTTAGAGATGAAAAAAAATCCAATAGAATGGTGTATGTGTTATTTTCATTGTCTTGAGTGTTGCTTTTTTTAAGTTGTACGAATTGATCAATGAAGACAAATGATAAATGTATTGATTTGTTGCAAAAAAAAAAAAATCAACATGTTCTTTGTATAAATGATTTCAATACCCTGTATGTATGTTGCAATGTATGTATCAAATTAAAGTTGGAAAAATAATAGGTAATCTAGCATTGCATAACTGACATTAAAGCTATCAAAGAAGACATCCATGCTTAGAACTGTTACAAAAAAAAAAAAGGAAACCAGTTTGCCAATAATGTACAAACATATATGGCATGCACCCATTAACAAGTTTTCACTTGACCCACAACCAGTAATCAAAAAGCATGTAACAAAAAAAGAAAATTGTATCTAGTACTTGTCATTAACTATTACAATAGCACAAAGTTATCCCAAAATAACATAATGGGTGAAATCTTCAATCTTTTGAATCCTTGGATGTTGATGCAGTTGGTAAAGTTGGTGGTGGAGCCTCCTAATTCTGTGCAGTAGGTTGTGTGTTAGATGGAGTTGGTCGTTGGGGAAGTTTCTAAACTGGTGCTGGCTGTTGTGTGTTCGGTGGGATTGGTCCTGGAGCAAGAGGAGCTGGCAGCCTGAAGATCTTCTTCTTTGGTCTGAACTTTTGACTATTTTGGGCGAGTTGTGTCATTGACCATGGATGGAGGAGCTTTTCTTGGAGGTTTAAATGGACGGCTTGAAGTTGGGGCCGATGTCCTGGCTTGAGTAATTGTTGGCCCTAGTGGTGCTATCGAAAGTGTGGATCTTGTCACTCTTGTTGGACTTGGTGCAACATTTGGAGGACTTGGGCCAGCTGCATTCACAACCTGGAATCGGAAGCAAACCAAAGCGACACAAAACATAAAGCACATCACTCATGATTTAACCAATGCATATATCAACCAAATTACAATGACAAAGAAATGCATTATTACAGTGGGGTGTTGTTGCAAGCTTGATGAGCTGCCGGGTAGGCTGTTGGAGGCATCCTGGACATAGTAGTGTAATAGATTAACAGTTTAATACTTAGACAAAATAGTCCTTGACAAATAGTGTACTAAGACAGATTGATCCCTAAAGAATTGTGTACTAAGACAGAATAGTCCCTCACCAGTATAGTACTTAGACAGAATAGTCCCTGACCAATTTACTAAGACAACTTGCTAGGCCTGTAAGGTGTGTAAGAGGTGATCTTACCTCTGGTGGGTTAGCTGATTGTGACAAAGGAAGCACCACTAGTGACTGCGAGGTGCTAGCTCCTTTCTTCTTAGGACGCTTTGACTTTGACTTCCAATTGGGGTTGGAAGGAGCTCCTTTATAAGTTTTGTAGTTGTGACCCTTTTCACCACAGTTGCTACAAGATACAGTGAATGACTTCTTCAATTTTCTCCCTTACCTGAGTGGCTTAGCAGGATCTTTCAGCCTATTATGAACCTTTGACCGTCCAATTGGTCTTTTAATGATGGGTGGATCTGGCTTCGAGAATTTAGTTCTTGGCCAAAATTTTGGGCTTGGTATAGGCTTAATGCAGTGTGCATATGTCCTTTTGATTGATTCCATGCATAGCCAGGGGTGCACATAGCCCTGTGGCATGTCACGTCTCTTCCTAATGGCAGCAAGTGCATGTATGCATGGTATGCCTGAGGTAATGCAGTAAAAGTACGTAATGGTAACAAAAATAATAAAGGACAATTACAACAAAAACAACAAAAGGAATGAATTAGAGTGAGAATAGTACATACCAGTCAGTTGCCATCTGTTGCGAGCAAGTGTACTTAATGAGGTCTACATCCACCTTGGTTGCTTTGCGGCTCATCTCAAACCTCTTCCGTTCATTGTCACCAATCAATTCAATTGTCCACTTGGTGCTAATATTTAATAACCTCCCCATCCTCTTTTTCTGAACTGGTGCTAGCTTTCCAGGGTGGTTGTCGAGTACTCGCTTGTGATTCACCATTCTTCTCATCAGGTAACACCTGATTTCTTCACAGATGGTTAGGATGGGCTTGCATCGGTAGTTTACGATCTTAGCATTAAAACCTCACACATGTTATTTGTGAGGTTATCTACTTTTAACCTATAGGAGAAGTAAGCCTTTACCCATGTTTCTGGCTCAAATTTACTAAGGTATTCCCAAGCACCTTGGTTAACTGCCTTTAACTTCTCCATGCATTCCTTGAATTCAGCGACAGTAGTGTATCTAGCACACTCCCATACAACCTCTCTGATGTACAAGTCCTTGAAGCGATTTATAAAAATTTTCCACATGTGCATGACGCAATTGCGTAGCTTTGCATGTGGCATGACCTCCTTTAGTGCAGGCAGTAAACCCTGCATTGAACATGGCCAAGAAATAGTTTCATAAAGGAATGAAAATCCAAAACAAAATTATCACATTTGAATTTAACTACATTCATAACCGAGATTAAATTTTACCCTCTGCTGGTTCGATATAAAGTCCAATCATGGTTTGCATCGTCTCCTATGTCCCCCTGAAGATTGGTCAGGAACCACTTTCAGGCATCCTTGATTTCAACCCTGACAACCCCATATGCAACAACATAAAATTGGTTGTTTGCATCCTGCGCAACTGCTGCTAGAAGCCAACCCCCATAATATGTTTTCAAAAAGCAACCATCCAAATGCAATAAAGGCCGACACCCATCTTTGAATCCTTGCTTACAGGCATCTAAGTATATGTATAATTTATCAAATACAAGGGGAGCCTTTGGAATTGGCATGAGCTCCAACATGGCTGATGAACTTGGATTGCTACTCAGAATCTGCTCACAACAATCTCTTGTCTTCTTGTATTGTTCTCTTTTGTTTGTCCATGATCTTATCCCTGGCATCCTTTACTACTCTATAAACCATCTTAGGGTGGGGACATAATGAAAATTTCTCTTTCAGGAATTTGGTTGCCTCCTTGTGTTCATGTGTGGTTGGGTTGACATCCGCTTCTCAATTTTTTTGCTACAATGCTGATCAGCTGCATTATTGCCCAAATTTCTTGCATAAGTGTGTTCTTACTGGTACGTCTTGACTTAATAGCATTGCAAAGTTTTGTTGTAGGATAAATGAACCAAGAAATGACACTCCTCATCCTTGCAACCCACTCTGACTCTCTCCTTGTCAATTTTGATCCACTTCAGTTCCCGCCCCTCAACAATGAATGAATTTTTTTACTACCTCCTTAAACCTATCAATAGTCGCAAACCTAGTTCCTAACTCAAATCTGCCCTCACCATGAGCATAATCATCATCAAACTCAGGAAATTTATTACCTCTGCCTTCATCATCGGATGATATGAGAGTATGAAAATACTTAGACTCATACTCAAATATAATTTCTTCCATCTTTGTTGGGACTTCACTGACATAGAATCCACCTGCCACTGCATTCTCGGGCTGCACATCAGGTCCCTGAACCCCACCTTCACCACTTGTTCCAGCATTCACATCCCTATTGCCTTCTCCTCTTGCATTCACCCTCGTCCCATATTGCATTTTCTTCTTTCCAACCTTAGCTTTTTTCTTTAACCCTTACTTATTTGTAACTGGCTTTTTCGGAGTCACTACCTTCTTTTTACCTTTCATACTTTTTTTCTCGTCACCAGCAACTCTGCCATTACTGTCAATTTCAGTACTGTCACTCTCAATTTCAGCTGGTGGAGATTTATACAACATGTCTTTCGTGCTCTTATACCCGTCATCTGAGGAAGAGGATGTCTTCAGTTCCTCTAAAATTCTGTCTACCTCCACTGTAGCATCTCTGTCCTGGGCATCATCATCAATAACCTCGAGATCATCAATAGGGTGGTTAAAGTATATATGGAACTCAGATTTCTGTTGGTTCTTCATCATGTTCTCTTGCATTGCATTGATCCCTGCATCCCCAGTTAATATGTTCAACCAAACTCAATGTCGGCGCTTGTTGGATCATACCAGCATACTGCCTTGTATGATTGGTATCCTAAGCCCAATAATGTCACAAGGTCTCCGAAATTCACAAAGTCCAAGTCCATCTTAGGAAACCTCTCTTTCTTTCCATTCTGATAAATCAGGGATTCATCACTTGCACTGACAAAGTTACCTCCATGGTGAAAAACAGAAACCACAAAAATATCAACCATCTGAAATTAATTCATGAACAACTATGTGTAAGTCCAAAAGCAGAAACACAAATTATGAGTGAAACACCATTGCCCTAGCACAATCCCTCCTTCTAATCCTACACACGCCATTTTAAATACGATTTTTATAGTTCATTCCACCATTATTACCCACACTGTAAACATGCACACACAATACCTTCACAACTAGTTCACACATGAATAACCAAAATTTCATCGCTAAGTAAGGTGATCTTACCTTCTGACGAAGATAGCAACCACAGCCTCAGTGCAACCTTCTTCTTAGCCTCTAATAACAACTTCAACCCCGCATCGATTGCTCTTTTAAGTATTGTAATTTTTGGAGGGAGAAACAGAGATTAAGGAGTTTGATCGTTTGTTTGCTTAGGATTTTCAGTAATTCTGTAACTCAAGTATGGGTCTTCTGGGTATTGCATAAAAGGATTAAAGTATATTTGGAGGAGAGATGGTGAAACGGCGTCGTATTGATGCGTAGAGACTAATATGTCCTATTTCCAAAAGCTTAAAACCACGTATTATCCCGTAACGAACAGGTTAGCTCCACATTTGTCACGTCAAAATTTTTTATCGGGTCCAATAAAATAAATTTAATAAAAGAATAAATTTATCCACATTTTAAAAAAATAAAAAATATGAATATATTTTTCATTTTCATTTTTCAAGAACAAAAATGTCCAAACAAAAAAAAGGTCAGGACTTAATTTTCCTTTTTCAATAACATTTTCGCACTTCAATAATAACTTAGTTTTAGATCTGATCTCTCCACACAAGACCGAGATTATGTTCTTAGCACCCTAGCATCATCCACTACAATCTTTCCCATCTCATCTTTCAAAACCAAAAGAGAAGACAAGACGGGTGCCACTGTAAGTAAGTGATCGAAATCAAAGATGGCAGGCTTCAGCGGCGACGAAACTGCTCCTTTCTTCGGCTTCCTCGGTGCTGCTGCTGCCCTCGTCTTCTCCTGTCAGTATCTCTCTTTCTCTTTTATCGCTCAAAAATGAAAAATACACGAACATCGTCTGGAATTTCTTTCTAATTATTGTTATTATTATTACTAAAAATGAAACGAGAGATGATTTTATTTATTTATTGTTGGGTGGGGATGGGTTAGCAGGTATGGGAGCGGCGTACGGAACGACGAAGAGTGGAGTGGGAGTGGCGTCGATGGGAGTGATGAGGCCTGAGCTTGTGATGAAGTCGATAGTGCCAGTTGTGATGGCTGGTGTGCTTGGTATTTATGGCCTCATCATTGCCGTTATCATCAGCACTGGCATTAACCCTAAGGCTAAGTCTTACTATCTCTTCGACGGTTACGCCCACCTGTCCTCCGGCCTCGCCTGTGGCCTCGCCGGTCTCTCCGCTGGCATGGCCATTGGAATTGTTGGTGATGCTGGCGTCAGGTATTCTTGCTCTTTTTCTTCACAATCCCCTTTTGTTGCTTATTTGTTTTGATGCCCGTGCTGTGAACTCTGCTTCAATAAAATGTTTTCTTTGATTGGATTAAGAAATTAAATAGTAAAATAAATATTGAATCTGTTAGGGGATTGACCACTTTAACTACCTTTGGTGTCCAATTTTCATATTTCTTAAATCGCTAATAGCAGCATTAGCCAGAAGGAAAAAATAAAACCCATGATGCCATGAATATGTGGAGGGAAGTTAAGAATTGGTGAAGGCAGTTAAAAAACAGAGTAATACCCCAAAGATCAATCTCTCAAATTTTTAGTCGGACACTTTAGTGGTCAACTAATTTTAATCACCAAATCAACCCCAAACTAATATTCCAGTGACTTTTGTCTTTTATTAAATAATGACAGAGATAGATATGTCTAATTTTTTTACCAAATTTTGACATGAGGTTTGATATGTCTAACAAAATAAAATGTTAAGGATTGATTTAGTGACTAAAATTTGTTGAGGACTGACTAAAATTTCTTTCGGGACTGATTTGAGATATTATTCTTAATAGAAACATTAAAACCAAAATGTTGAAAAATTTATTAAATGCAGCTTTCATGCCTGGCGCTAGCATATATAACCAATATTGATGGCTTTTCTTCTCGTTAGATGCCTTAAATCTTCTTATTTTGGGTCACTCACACAAATTCTTGTAATCAATCCCTTCTCTTACCATGATATCAAGAATTATACAGTAATTTATTTTACTACTCCAACTCTTTTAACTTCATATTGCTTGTCTGAAAGTGTTTGGCTCTTTGCTGTTATTGTTATGGTAAAGGCAATGAGTGAACTGAAAGTTTGTCAGGTTTTAATCTAAAATGTTTTAAAGCATGTTTTAAAGTGACAAACTTTTTGTGTGTTTTTTATCATTGAGTTGAGGTATCTTATATATTTCTCTAAGCTTGTATGGATTGTGAAAATTCATTTCTGTACATGCTTACTCTTGAGCATTACTTTGGTTATTCAGTGATTGCTGAATGCTAATGTTGTCTAAATAAGCATAACATATGCTTGAATGTTTCATGTGGACGTTCATGCTGCATTATGCTGTGAATTTCCCTGTTCCTATTTTTATTTATATCAAATTTCTGATGATCGTATGTTGTCTTTATTTTGTTCTTTAAAGCTTCTTTTGCATATTTTCTTTTCGATGAATTGCTTCCAGTGCTGCTGTACAAGTTCTTGATTTTAAGAAATTTCTTGGGTCTTGTTTCCGTCAATAATAGTTAGGCAGAAAAGGTGAACTTTTGTTAGTCCAATGAGCTTAGTATAACTAGATGAATATTATTGCATCATTTCACTGGTTTATCCAATGGTTGTCATTTGAATGGTAAATATTGATGTGTCCATGTATAGCTTCTTCACGTATTGAGTCCTGTCCATTTTTTTCTTTCATAATCCCAATGTGTGCAAGTCTCCAATGCATGCTGCTTGTTTGTTAAACTTACCATAGCATACATGAATGAGAAAGTATAGGTAACCAATTCTATGTGCAACAAACTTGAACAACTTTTCAAAAGATCTAATTTTGAATTTCCAAAAAACTAGGATTAGGTTCAGAAACATGTGCCATCCAACCTCAACCCCCTGGCGCGACCTCGCCCTCCAATTCCTCTCCTTGCGACGCCGTGACCTCCCTCGAGGGCCCTCAAGGTCCATTGTCACTCGCACGTTGCCGCATCCTCCCCCCCAACTCTTCTATCCGCGGTGCTGGGCCCCTCTCCATCAAACCCTGATCGCCGCGACACTGCACCTCTCCCTGCAACACCTCTCGTCACGTTCTTCTTGTAGGTTTTAGAAGATTCTTTTTTCTAATTTGGGATGTTTCTTTTCTGTAGTTTTCGAATGTATCTGTTTTATATGTTTCGGATGTTTCTTCTTTTTAGATTTTGGATATTTTTTAAATAGTTTGAGGTTTCTTTTTTTAGTTTTCAGATGTTCTTTTTCCAGTAATGTTGAAGGTTGCATTTTGTTAGGTTTTGGATTTTTTAAAATGAATTTAGATATCTCTTTTTTGTTAGATTTTGGATATTTTTATTTTCGAAAATTGATGAGCGGATAATTTATACGCTTTTTGGCATAGTTTTTACATAGTTTTTAGTAAGTTTGAGCTACTTTTAGGGATGTTTTCATTAGTTTTTATGTTAAATTCACATTTCTGGACTTTACTATGAGTTTGTGTGTTTTACTGTGATTTCAGGTAAATTCTGACTGAAATTGAGGGATTTGAGCAAAACTCTGAAGAAGGCTGACAAAAGGACTACTGATGCTGTTGGATTCTGACCTCCCTGCACTCGAAATGGATTTTCTGGAGCTACAGAACTCTAAATGGCGCGCTCTCAACGGCGTTGGAAAGTAGACATCCAGGGCTTTCCAGCAATATATAATAGTCCATACTTTATTCGAAGAATGACGACGTAACTTGGCGTTAAACGCCAAGTTCATGCTGCTGTCTGGAGTTAAACGCCAGAAAAACGTCATGATCCGGAGTTGAACGCCCAAAACACGTCATAACTCAGAGTTCAACGCCAAGAAATGCCTTAGCTCGTGGATTGATCAAGCTCAGCCCAAGCATACACCAAGTGGGCCCCGGAAGTGGATTTATTCATCAATTACTTACTCATGTAAATCCTAGTAGCTAGTCTAGTATATATAGGACATTTATCTATTGTATTAGACATCTTTGGTCTCAGTTTTGTTTTATTCTTCATCTTAGGAGATCATTGATCACGTTTAGGGGGCTGGCCATTCGGCCATGCCTGAACCTTATGCTTATGTATTTTCAACGGTGGAGTTTCTGCACACCATAGATTAAGGGTGTGGAGCTCTGCTGTACCTCAAAGATTAATGAAGTTCTACTTTCTTTTATTCAATTCCTCTCTTATTCTTATTCCAAGATATTCATTCGTACCCAAGAACATGATGAATGTGATGAGTTAGATAACCCTCATTATTATTCTCACTTATGAGCGCGCGTGATTGACAACCACTTCCGTTCTACATGCAACACAAGCTTGAATGTGTATCTCTTAGACTCCCCAACAGAATCTTCGTGGTATAAGTTAGATAGATGGCGGCATTCATGAGGATCCGGAAAGTCTAAACCTTGTCTATGGTATTCCAAGTAGGATTCTAGGATTGAATGACTGTGACGTGCTTCAAACTTGTAACCTGCTGGGCGTAGTGACAACGCAAAAGAATCAATGGATTCTATTCCAGTAGGGGAGGGAACCAACCGGTGATTGGCCGTACTGTGACAGAGTGCGTGAGCATTAGCTTTCACTGCGAGGATGGGATGTAGCCACTGACAACGGTGATGCCCTACATACAGCTTGCCATGGAAAGGAGTAAGAAGGATTGAGTAGAAGGAATAGGAGAGCAGGCGTCCGTGAGCTCTACAGCACCTCCATTCCGCTTATCTGAAATTCCTACCAATGAATCTACATAAGTATTTCTATCCTTTTTATTATTTATTTCTTTCTATTTTCAAAACCCATAAATCAATATTTAATCCGCCTAACTGAGATTTGCAAGGTGACCATAGCTTGCTTCATACCAACAATCTCTGTGGATTCGACCCTTACTCACGTAAGGTATTACTTGGACGACCCAGTACACTTGCTGGTTAGTTGAACGGAGTTGTGAAGAAAATAAGCAGTGCCCTAAGGGTATATGCCAAAGCTCAAAAGATAGAATAAAATTTATACAACTTAAGAATGTTGAATCACAATTTCGTCCACCAAGTTTTTGGCGCCGTTGCCGGGGATTGTTCGAGTATGGACAACTGACGGTTCATCTTGTTGCTCAGATTAGGTAATTTTCTTTTCAAAAATCTTTTTCAAAATTTTTCTTTTTATTTTTCGTCTTTTTAAACTATATTTTCGAAAATATTAATAAAAATCCAAAAAAATTAGAAAATCATAAAAATCAAAAATATTTTGTGTTTCTTGTTTGAGTTTTGTGTTAATTTTTAAGTTTGGTGTCTTTTGCATGCTTTTAAAAATTTTTCTTGCATTTTTCGAAAATCTCATACATTCATAGTGTTCATCATGATCTTCAAGTTGTTCTTGATAAGTCCTCTTGTTTGATCTTGATGATTTCTTGTTTTGTGTCTTTTCTTGTTTTTCTTGTGCATTTTTGCATTCATATTTTCCATGCATTAAAAATTTCTAAGTTTGGTGTCTTGCATGTTTTCTTTGCATCAAAAAATTTTCAAAAATATGTTCTTGATGTTCATCATGATCTTCAAAGTGTTCTTGGTGTTCATCTTGACATTCATAGCATTCTTGCATGCATCTTGTGTCTTGATCCAAAATTTTCATGTTTTGGGTCATTTTTGTGTTTTTCCTTAAAAATTTAAAAATAAAAAATATCTTTTCCTTATTTCCCTCCAAATTTTCGAAATTTTGGGTTGACTTGGTCAAAAATTTTCAAAATTAGTTGTTTCTTACAAGTCAAGTCAAATTTTCAATTTTAAAAAAAATCTTATCTTTTCAAAATCTTTTTCAAAAATCATATCTTTTTCATTTTTTTTTCTATTTTTCGAAAATTTTAAAAATTATTTTTCAAAATCTTTTTCTCATCTTTATATCTAATTTTCGAAAATTAGCTAACAATTAATGTGATTGGTTCAAAAATTTGAAGTTTGATACTTTCTTGTTAAGAAAGGTTCAATCTTTAAATTCTAGAATCTTATCTTGTAGTTTCTTGTTAGTGAAGTAAATAATTTCAAAATTTTTGAATTAAATCTTTATATCTTTTATTTTATCTTTTTCAAAAATTTTATCTTTTTTCAAAATTTGATTTCAAAATATCTTATCTAACTTCTTATCTCCTTATCTTTTTAATTTTTGATTTCAAATCTTTTTCAATCAACTAACTAACTTTTTGTTTGTTTCTTATCTTTTTCAAAACCACCTAACTACTTTTCCCTCTCTAATTTTTCGAAAATTATCCCTCTCTTTTTCAAAAATTCTTTTTGTTTCAAATTTTATTTTTAATTACTATTATCTTTAATTTTCGAAAGTCACTAACTTCTTTTTCAAAATTATTTTCGAATTCTTCCTTCTCTTTTCCTCTTCTATTTAATTAATTAACACTTCTCTTCACCTCTCTTCCTCCATAAATCCGAAACCTTCCATCCCCATTCTTCTACCCCTTTCTTCTTCTACTAACATAAAGGGATCTCTATACTGTGACATAGAGGATTCCTCTTTCTATTCTTGTTCTTTTCTCTTTTTATATGAGCAGGAACAGGGATAAAGGCACTCTTGTTGAAATTGATCCAGAACCTGAAAGGACTCTGAAGAGAAAATTAAAAGAAGCTAAATTACAACAATCCAGAAGAGACCTTCTTGAAATTTTCGAACAAGAGAAAGACATGGCAGCCGAAAATAATAATAATAATGCAAGGAGAATGCTTGGTGACTTCACTAAGCCAACGTCCAAGTTTGATGGAAGAAGCATCTCCATTCCTGCCATTGGAGCTAATAACTTTGAGCTTAAGCCTCAACTAGTTGCTTTAATGCAACAAAACTGCAAGTTTTATGGACTTCCATCTGAAGATCCTTACCAGTTTTTAACTGAGTTCTTGCAGATCTGTGACACTGTAAAGACAAATGGAGTTAATCCTGAAGTCTACAGACTCTTGCTTTTCCCTCTTGCTGTAAGAGACAGAGCTAGAGTATGGTTGGATTCACAACCCAAGGATAGCCTGGACTCATGGGATAAGCTTGTCACTGCATTCTTAGATAAGTTCTTTCCTCCTCAAAAGCTGAGCAAGCTGAGAGTGGATGTTCAAACCTTCAAACAAAAAGATGGTGAATCCCTCTATGAAGCTTGGAAAAGATATAAGCAGCTGACCAAAAGATGTCCATCTGACATGTTTTCAGAATGGACCATATTGGATATATTCTATTATGGTCTCTCTGAATTTTCGAAAATGTCATTGGATCATTCACCTGAAGAAAACGCCTGAAGAGGCTCAAGAACTCATTGACATGGTTGCAAACAACCAGTTTATGTACACCTCTGAGAGGAATTCCGTGAATAATGGGGTACCTCAGAAGAAAGGAGTTCTTGAAATTGATGCTCTGAATGCCATATTGGCTCAGAACAAAGTGTTGACTCAACAGGTCAACATGATCTCTCAAAATCTGAATGGATTGCAACATGCATCCAACAGTACTAGAGAGGCAGCTTCTGAAGAAGCTTATGATCCTGAAAAACCTGCCATGGCAGAGGTTAATTACTTAGGTGAACCTTATGGAAACACCTATAACTCATCATGGAGAAATCATCCAAATTTCTCATGGAAGGATCAACAAAAACCTCAACAAGGTTTTAACAATGGTGGACGCAACAGGCTGAATAATAGTAAGCCATATCCATCATCTTCTCAGCAACAGACAGAGAATTCTGAACAAAACAATTCTAATTTAGCCAATATAGTCTCTGATCTGTCAAAGGCCACTTTCAGTTTCATGAATGAAACAAGATCCTCCATTAGAAATCTGGAGGCACAAGTGGGCCAGCTGAGTAAGAAAGTCATTGACACTCCTCCCAGTACTCTCCCAAGCAATACAGAAGAAAATCCAAAAGGAGAGTGCAAGGCCATTGATTTAATCAAAGTGGCCGAATGCACCAAGGAGGAGGAGGACGAAAATCCCAGTGAGGAAGACCTCCTGGGACGTTCCTCAAAGCAAGAAGGAGTTTCCTATTAAGGATCCTGAGGAATATGAGGCTCATCTAGAGACCATAGAGATTCCTTTAAATCTCCTTCTGCCATTCATGAGCTCTGAAGAATATTCATCCTCTGAAGAGAATGAAGATGTGACTGGAGAGCAAGTTGCTCAATACTTAGGAGCTATCATGAAACTGAATGCCAAGCTGTTTGGTAATGAGACTTGGGAAAGTGAACCTCCCTTGCTCATTAGTGAACTAGATACTTGGATTCAGAGAACTCTACCTCAAAAGAAACAAGATCCTGGCAAGTTCTTAATACCTTGCACCATTGGCACCATGAGCTTTGAAAAAGCTCTATGTGATCTTGGGTCAGGAATAAATCTTATGCCACTCTCTGTAATGGAGAAGCTGGGAATCATTGAGGTACAACCTGCCTTGTTCTCATTACAATTGGCAGACAAGTCCATAAGACAAGCATATGGAGTAGTGGAGGACGTGCTAGTAAGGGTTGAAGGCCTTTACATCCCCACTGATTTCATAATCCTAGACACTAGGAAGGAAGATGATGAATGCATCATCCTAGGAAGACCTTTCCTAGCCACAGCAGGAGCTGTGATAGATGTCAACAGAGGTGAGTTAGTCCTTCAATTGAATGGGGATTACCTTGTGTTTAAGGCACATGGCCATCCCTCTGTGACAAAAGAGAGTAAGCATGAAGAGCTTCTCTCAGTTCAGAGTCAAGAAGAGCCCACACAGTCAAACTCTAAGTTTGGTGTTGTGAGGTCACAACCAAACTCTAAGTTTGGTGTCCAAACCCCATATCCAAACTCTAAGTTTGGTGTTGGGAATACCACACTTAAGTTGACCTGATCACCTTGTGGCTCCATGAGAGCCACTGTCAAGCTATTGACATTAAAGAAGCGCTTGTTGGGAGGCAACCCAATTTTATTTATCTAATTTTATTTTATTTTGTTTTGGTGTTATTTTTGTGTTGAATTAGGTACATGATCATGAGGAGTCACGAAAAAAATCAAAAAAATTAAAAACAGAGTCAAAAACAGAAGAAAAAAATTTTCACCCTGGAGGACGCACGAGCCGGCGTTCAACGCCCAGAAGATGCATCTGGCTGGCGTTCAACGCCAGAACAGAGCATCTTTCTGGCGCTGAACGCCCAAAACAAGCTACATCCTGGCGTTTAACGCCAGGATGCGCACACAGAGGACAATCTGGCGCTGAACGCCAGAAACAAGCTTGAAACTGGTGTTCAACGCCAGAAACAAGCATCACATGGGCGTTTAACGCCCAGAACATGCACCAATGGGCGTTTGAACGCCAGAATGATGCATGAAGGCATGCTACATGCCTATTTGGTGCAGGAATGGTATTTCTTGACACCTCAGGATCTGTGGACCCCACAGGATCCCCACCTACCTCGCCCTCTCTCTCTCCATTCATGGCCATTCTTTCTATTTTTCATTCACCACTCACCCTTTCCCATAAACCCCACTCACCTTCACAATTAAACTTCTCCTTCCCACCCAATCCCACCCATATAGCCGAATCCATCTCCCCTCACTGTCTACCATATCCATCTTCTTCTTCTTCTTCTTCTCTTCTTTCTTTTCTTGCTCGAGGGCGAGCAATATATTAAGTTTGGTGTGGTAAAAGCATAGCTTTTTGCTTTTCCATTACCATTAATGGCACCTAAAGCCAGAGAAACCTCAAAGGGAAGACAAAAAGCTTCCACCTCTGAGTCTTGGGAGATGGAATAACTCATGTAAGCTGGAATAGCTCAGTTGGTTAGAACATGTGGCTGCAAATCAAGAGATCCCTGAGATACCTCAGGGGATAAGTTATCCTCCACACAAATATTGGAAGCAACTAAGGGTGGAACATCATGAGCACTCCATCATTCTCCAAGAAATAAGAGAAGAGCAAAAAGCAATGAGGGAGGAGCAACAAAGGTAAGGAAGAGACATAAAGGAGCTCAAAAAAAAAGCACCATTGGACCTTCAAAAAGGCGCCACCTTCACTCAGGTGGATTCATTCCTTGTTCTTATTTCTTTCTGTTTTTCGGTTTTTAATTATTGTGTTTATATATGTTTTGTGTCTTTATTTCATGATCATTAGTATGTAACCATGCCTTAAAGCTATGAATAAATCCCATTAATCCTTCACCTCTCTTAAATGAAAAATGTTTTAATTCAAAAGAACAAGAAGTACATAATTTTCGAAATTATTATTGAATTTAGTTTGATTATATTGATGTGGTGACAATGCTTTTTGTTTTCTGAATGAATGAATGAACAGTGCATATGTCTTTGGATCTTGTTGTTTATGAGTGTTAAAATTGTTGGCTCTTGAAAGAATGATGAACAAAGAGAAATGTTATTGATGATCTGAAAAATCATGAAATTGATTCTTGAAGCAAGAAAAAGCAGTGAAAAAAAAAGGGGGGGATCTAAAAAGAGTATATAGAAAAAGGAGCAATAGAAAAAGCCAATAGCCCTTAAAACCAAAAGGCAAGGGTAAAAAGGATCCAAGGCTTTGAGCATCAATGGATAGGAGGGCCCAAGGAAATAAAATCCAGGCCTAAGCGGCTAAATCAAGCTGTCCCTAACCATGTGCTTGTGTCATGAAGGTCCAAGTGAAAAGCTTGAGACTGAGTGGTTAAAGTCGTGATCCTAAGCAAAAGAGTGTGCTTAAGAGCTCTGGACACCACTAACTGGGGACTTTAGCAAAGCTGAGTCACAATCTGAAAAGGTTCACCCAGTTATGTGTCTGTGGCATTTGTGTATCCGGTGGTAATACTGGAAGACAAAGTGCTTAGGGCCACAGCCAAGACTCATAAGTAGCTGTGTTCAAGAATCAACATGCTTAAATTAGGAAACTCAATAACACAATCCAAAATTCTAAGTTCCTAGAGACGCCAATCACTCTGAGCTTCAAAGGAAAAAGTGAGATGCCAAAACTGTTCAGAAGCAAAAAGCTACAAGTCCCGCTCATGTAATTAAATTAATATTCATTGATATTTTGGACTTTATAGTATATTCTCTTCTTTTTATCCTATTTGATTTTCAGTTGCTTGGGGACAAGCAACAATTTAAGTTTGGTGTTGTGATGAGCGGATAATTTATACGCTTTTTGGCATAGTTTTTACATAGTTTTTAGTAAGTTTGAGCTACTTTTAGGGATGTTTTCATTAGTTTTTATGTTAAATTCACATTTCTGGACTTTACTATGAGTTTGTGTGTTTTTCTGTGATTTCAGGTAAATTCTGACTGAAATTGAGGGATTTGAGCAAAACTCTGAAGAAGGCTGACAAAAGGACTACTGATGCTGTTGGATTCTGACCTCCCTGCACTCGAAATGGATTTTCTGGAGCTACAGAACTCTAAATGGCGCGCTCTCAACGGCGTTGGAAAGTAGACATCCAGGGCTTTCCAGCAATATATAATAGTCCATACTTTATTCGAAGAATGACGACGTAACTTGGCGTTAAACGCCAAGTTTATGCTGCTGTCTGGAGTTAAACGCCAGAAAAACGTCATGATCCGGAGTTGAACGCCCAAAACACGTCATAACTCAGAGTTCAACGCCAAGAAATGCCTTAGCTCGTGGATTGATCAAGCTCAGCCCAAGCATACACCAAGTGGGCCCCGGAAGTGGATTTATTCATCAATTACTTACTCATGTAAACCCTAGTAGCTAGTCTAGTATATATAGGACATTTATCTATTGTATTAGACATCTTTGGTCTCAGTTTGTTTTATTCTTCATCTTAGGAGATCATTGATCACGTTTAGGGGGCTGGCCATTCGGCCATGCCTGAACCTTATGCTTATGTATTTTCAACGGTGGAGTTTCTGCACACCATAGATTAAGGGTGTGGAGCTCTGCTGTACCTCAAAGATTAATGAAGTTCTACTTTCTTTTATTCAATTCCTCTCTTATTCTTATTCCAAGATATTCATTCGTACCCAAGAACATGATGAATGTGATGAGTTAGATAACCCTCATTATTATTCTCACTTATGAGCGCGCGTGATTGACAACCACTTCCGTTCTACATGCAACACAAGCTTGAATGTGTATCTCTTAGACTCCCCAACAGAATCTTCGTGGTATAAGTTAGATAGATGGCGGCATTCATGAGGATCCGGAAAGTCTAAACCTTGTCTATGGTATTCCAAGTAGGATTCTAGGATTGAATGACTGTGACGTGCTTCAAACTTGTAACCTGCTGGGCGTAGTGACAACGCAAAAGAATCAATGGATTCTATTCCAGTAGGGGAGGGAACCAACCGGTGATTGGCCGTACTGTGACAGAGTGCGTGAGCATTAGCTTTCACTGCGAGGATGGGATGTAGCCACTGACAACGGTGATGCCCTACATACAGCTTGCCATGGAAAGGAGTAAGAAGGATTGAGTAGAAGGAATAGGAGAGCAGGCGTCCGTGAGCTCTACAGCACCTCCATTCCGCTTATCTGAAATTCCTACCAATGAATCTACATAAGTATTTCTATCCTTTTTATTATTTATTTCTTTCTATTTTCAAAACCCATAAATCAATATTTAATCCGCCTAACTGAGATTTGCAAGGTGACCATAGCTTGCTTCATACCAACAATCTCTGTGGATTCGACCCTTACTCACGTAAGGTATTACTTGGACGACCCAGTACACTTGCTGGTTAGTTGAACGGAGTTGTGAAGAAAATAAGCAGTGCCCTAAGGGTATATGCCAAAGCTCAAAAGATAGAATAAAATTTATACAACTTAAGAATGTTGAATCACAATTTCGTCCACCAAAAATGATGCGTTCTTCTTTACCATAATTGAAAGAGTTTTGGATTTTTTTGTGGTTTTTTTTGTTATATGTTTTAGATGTTTCTTTTTCTTATGTTTTGGATATTTCTTCAGTTTATGTTTTAGATGATTTTTTTAATAGTTTTAGATATTTTTTTCTTAGTTTTCAGATTTTTTTTCAATAATTTTGGATGTCTCTTTTTGTTAGGTTTTTAATTTTGTAAAATGATTTTAGATATCTCTCTTTTGTTAAGTTTTAGATGTTTCTATATCTGAAAAGTGATGCGATGTTCTTTTACCATAACTGAAAGAGTTTTTGATAATTTTTTACAATAATTTTGGATGTTTTTTTTTTGTTGTTACGTTTCAGATGTTTGTTTTTGTTTTTTGTGGATTTTTTCATATTTCGGGAAATTAGGGTGACTCCTGAGTTGTGGTGCTGTTTTTTTTCCCCTTAATAGATTTCTTTTTTTCACTAGTTGGCTGCAATCGGCTACACCACCCGTTGGTTATCTAACAGAGTTGTGCATGAATATATATGCAAATATATTAGAGAATTCTTTGACGCCGACTAAGGTTACTCACTTACTCCGACTATTTCAGGGCTAATGCTCAGCAGCCGAAGTTGTTTGTCGGAATGATTCTGATATTGATTTTTGCTGAAGCTCTTGCTCTCTATGGCCTTATCGTTGGTATCATCCTCTCATCCAGAGCAGGCCAATCCCGTGCTGAGTGAAACATCATAAACCAAATTAGTCATTGCTGCTAGCAGTCACTTAAAATTTTAGAGTCTGGCTTCTTTTTGGATTGGAAGTTGGAACAGTTTCATTTGAGTAGAGTTCTATTATTTCATTTTATTTAGAACCCCAAATATTGTATCAGAAGTATTAGTTTTGTGATGATGTATTCTCCTGCGGATGATTCATTTGGATGTTTGCTTAATTAATGATATGATACTTTATTTTTTATTTTGCAAGTCATTGGTTCAACTATCTTCTAAAATATAGTCAAGTTATAGCAAAGCCATGACAAAGGCACGTGTCCGTAGTTTGTGTCTAGGCGGCAAACTATTTTCATGTTCACAGAAGCCCCACAAGTGAGTTGTGGGTGGACTGGTGGAGACTGGAGAGAGAAGCTTTTATAGAGGTTTTGTTTTGGGATGGGCGGGAATTCATTTTGCTATCTAATTTGGAAAAAGAAAATCAAATAATAAATGAATGAAAAGAGATGCACAGGGAGTCGTGTGCAATCATCACAGCACATATGCAAGGGGACAAGGGATTCAAATCCATTGGTTGCTTCCTACACTAGACGCAAAAAAAAAGAAAAAAAAAAATCAAAGCTGGCGAATAATTTATTTGTATAATAAAATCGGCTATTAAAATTAATTATCAATATATATATATATATATATATATATATATATATATATGTGATTTAATTTATTTTTAATACATATTTATATCCTAACATATATTTTAGATTGAAAGCTAACTTTGATGTCGATTTTCTTTGCGTAATAAGAAATCTATAGTTTTCAATTTCAAACCAAACTTGCAGTCTCTCTTTATCTCTATCTCAAAGTAGATTTCAAGGTCAGTGTTGCAGAAACAAGTGGATGACGACCAATTCTAGGATTGTCTCTAGTCATTGTCCACTGCCATGTCCTTTAAAATCAGCACCCGCCTGTAAACTGCGACACCAAAAGTCACAACACGTGAGCTCATAATCATTTGTCGAAATCTGGGTAGAAAACTGAGCTACTTTGTACAATCATTTTCTTCCTGGAAGGCACCGACCTCATTCTGACACAAAGCACCACTATCACCTCCTTTTTCTCCTATTGTGACAAACAAAAAATTCACTTCTCATCAATTGCAAACCTTACCATTTCTCCTAATTTCAAAATCAAAGCTCCATGCTATCGGGAAAAAAAAATCTCATGTCTAACTGCACCCCATTTTTAAGGATATATGTATCAGGCCAGAGAGAGATAAAGAGAATAGGGAAAGAGTAAGATTCTGGAAGTGTGTTAGGAATGAATTGTTAACAAACTTAATTAGGGTAATTACATGTGTATGTTATAATATATAGTTATAGGGAATGCTAACTAGGATATAACAAACTCACGAACAAACTATTAGTAATCCTAACAATAAGCTAACTTCCTTTATCTCCTTCATTATATTCCCCCTCATCGAAGGGTTGTTTTGTCAACAATCCTGAGTTTGCTTCAAAATTCACTGAACAAGGAAGAGGAAATGTGTTTCGTGAAAATATCTGCAATCTGCTACACAGCAAGGACATAAACAACCTGAATTCGACCTTTCTTGACATCAGCCCTAGCAAAATGAATGTCTAACTCAACATGATTATATTTGGAGTACAAAACTGGATTCGCAGCTAACATAACCGCACTGAGATTATCACAGTAAAACACAAGCAGTTTGGTCACTGGGGCATGAATAGTATATAGCAAATTCTGAATGGAGACTGCTTCTGTAACTACATCAGCCACACCCTAATGTTCGGCCTCTGTGCTCGATCGAGAGACTGCGTGCTGTTTCTTTGAAGACTAGGAAATTAAATTGGATCCCAGAAATACACAGTAACTGTTGGTTGATTTCTGATCATCAGGATCAAACCCTTAATCAGAATCGGTATAAATTGTGAGAGTGAGCTCTTTAGCCGGTTGAATCCACAAACCAAAGCTAGCAATGCCATTGATGTACCGCAAAATGCGCTTAACCACCTTCCAATGTGCTTCAAAGGGCTACTGCATGAATTGACACACTCGATTTATGCAATAAGGTAATGCTGATCGCATGCTTGTGAGGAACCGAAGACTCCCAACAACTACACGATACTGGGTTGGATCACCGAAGGGAGGATTGCCAATTTTGCTAAGTTTCAGAGAGGAAGGGATTGGAGTCGCATATGGCTTGCAGCCAACCATATTGGCTTTCCTTAAGATGTCATTGACATATTTATTTTGAGATAACAGAAGACTGCCATCAGTAGTGTGTGCTACTTCTATTCCAAGAAAATAATGCAGGTTCTCCATGTCTTTCAAGGAAAAATGAGAGCTGAGTTGAGTAATTACCTCAGCGATACACTGATTTGAGCTGCCAATAACAATGATGCCATCAACGTATATGAGCACATAAGTCAAATGTCCAATAAAAAGTTTTGTAAACAGGGATGTATCAGCCTATGTGGTAATAAACACATGCTGTTGTAGTACTCTAGAGACCTTTGTGTACCAAACTTGAGGAGCTTGTTTGAGTCCCTATCGGATAGTTTGTAAACTAAAGTCGAATTTTTTTCGTAACCAGGGGGTTGTTTCATATAAACTTCGTCAAAGAGATCACCATTAAGGAAGATGTTGTTCACATCCAACTGCCGAATATTCCACCCTTTGGAGACAGCAAGAGATAACACCATTCGAATTGATGTGGGGTGAATGACAGGGCTAAAAGTCTCTTTGAAATCCATCCTAGGTCACTAGCTAAAGCCCTGAGCAACTGAGCGGGCTTTGTACTTCTATAAAGAGCCATCAGAGTTGTACTTAACTCGAAACACCCATCAACACCTAAGCGGTTCTCTTCCCTCTGGCAACGGTACCAAACTCTAGGTTCTGGTTCGCATAAGAGCTCCATATTCTTCATCCATTGCTTGCTTCCAATGAGGTATGGTGAGAGCCTCTTTGTAATTCTTTGGCTCCAAAAAAGGGGTGAGCTTAGCTTGATATATTTTGGTTTTAAAAATACCATTCTTCGACCATGTGAGCATGGGATGTTGGGGTTGAGGAGGTGTAGGAGAGGCCTGAATAGGTTGCTGAGAAGGGGCAAGGATAGGTGCAAGTGATAATAGATTGTTGGAGTTGATTGATGAAGGCGTGATAGTGAAGGAGTTAGTTGTGTCTGGTAAAGCAATTTGGGGTTGTGACATAGGGTTACTAGAAATAATAGGAAAAGGAGAATTTGCCAAAGGGGAGCTAGAGGAGGGTGAGACATCATCGGATGAAGCAAAACCAGTCTTAAAGGGAAATTTTGTTTCATAAAAAAGACATGAGTGCTGAGGATAATTTTTCAGGCGGCAGTCAAATATTTATAGCCTTTGTGTTGCACTCCATAACCAAGAAATACACAAGGTTTAGATCGGTCATCAATTTTATGGGAGTTGTAGGGCCTGGTATAAGGAAAGCATACACATCCAAAGATTTTAAAAGACAGATAATCAGGCTTGGAGTTGAAGAGTCTTTCATAAGGTGTAACGTTGTTTAGCACCGGAATTAGTAGAGAATTTATCAACCTGACGGTAGTCATGAAGGCAACCCCCGAAACCTTTTTGGTATAGACGCAGCTGCCAATAATATCAACCCAATCTCTGCAATATGTCTGTGTTTGCGCTCAGTGGCACCATTTTGTTGGTGTTCATATGGGCAGAAAAATCTCCACATAATACCTATATCCTACAAAGACTTAGCCAAACTAACATATTCTTTAGCGTTATCATTTTGCACACATTTAATCTTAGTTCCAAGTTGCAACTCAGCCATAGATTGGAAATTTTCAAATGCATATCTGATTTGGGACTTAGAGGATAGCAGATAAATCCAAATGAAATGTGAGAAAGCATCAATAAAATGAACATAGTATTTGTAATTATTGACTGAAGCAACCGGGATAGGTCCACAAACATCTGTAAAGACCAATCCTAAATGTTTTGTGTAAAGGAAATCAGATTTAGGGAAAGGAAGTTGATGTACCTTTCCAATACAACAAGAAGAACAGACAAAACTTATTGATTTCAAAGGAATATGACATGACTTAATAACTTGACTAACTACCAAAACTAATGGATGCCCAAGATGAACATGCTATAACAAGCAGTCGT
Source organism: Arachis stenosperma (assembly GCF_014773155.1). Taxonomy (NCBI): domain Eukaryota; kingdom Viridiplantae; phylum Streptophyta; class Magnoliopsida; order Fabales; family Fabaceae; genus Arachis; species Arachis stenosperma. Next base: position 65,911,030 of record NC_080383.1, read on the forward strand.
TATTTCCTGACATAGGTACTGAGATAGTAAGGCAACAGCAAAATCATCTCTTAAATTTGGACGGAATCCAGAGAATTTGTATAATCCTTTATCAACTGTTTCTTGGAGTATGACCTCCTTGGAAACCTTGCATTTGACAACACAATGTTCATCATGAAATTCAAAAAATATCCTATTATCTTTTGCAAACTGATAGACACTTAACAAATTTTTTAAAATTTCTGGATCTAGCAGTAGTTTGCTAAGCAAGAATTGTTTTCTATTCAAATCTGAAATGAAAATTGAACTTCCAATATGACTAATTGGCAAACCTAAACCATTGCCGATGGTGATTCTATCTGAACCAGCGTACTCAGTCTTTTCCCCAAAGTTGTGAGCATCGACAATCATGTGGTGCGTGGCTTCTAAATCTAGAAACTAATCCGGATCTTGCAGCGTTGTTGGAGTAGCAAATTCAACATCATTCTAAACCAAGGCATTTGTGTATGACAAATTTGTGCTAGGACTGTGCGAATGTGACAGAGCTTCAGCTCTTCCATTACCATAGCCATCATACCTGTACTAACAATTGAGAGCCGTGTGCCCAAGTTTGTTGCAAACTTAGCTTTGCGACGATCTTGGACCACCTCTTCCGTAATTTTGAAATTGAGACTGCACCGTTCTTGCTCCTCTCATAAATCGTGCACCATCTCTGTCATGAAAAACACCTCTGCTTCCACGGAAATCACCTCTTGAGTGATAGAAGTTTGATTGAGCATGAGCCAAGTGTGCTTGCACAAGATTATCTGGTTTCTTATACTTTTCTAACAACTCCTCATGTGCTATCAGCAAAGCTTCTAATTTTCCTATGGACACAGGCTTGGATCTTGTCGTGATTGTTATGATAAAAGAGGTATACTCCTCAGGAAAACCATTTAACACAGCTTCAACATGATCAGCATCACTAATTGTAGTTCCAACACATACTAATGAATCAACTATTTTCTTGATTTCAAGCAAATAATCTGAAACAGATCCTTCCTTCTTCGTATTGACTAACTTGTTCTTTAATTTCTTAATTTTTGCTGTAATTTGAGATGCGAAGAATGTTTCTGACCTGCACCAGATTTCATGCGAAAAGGCACAACTGACCATTCTCGTTGTCAACCGCTTGCTCATCGACACTAGTAACCAAGTCTTCAACAATGCATCATGCTTCTTCCACTTCGAATACGCTAGATTTATCACATCGGCAGCTTCATCTCTGTTGGAGAGATACTTCACCGGAATTGATTGTCCTGTGATGTGGTCAAGCATCTCATATCCTTCGATCATGGATTCTACTTGATCTTTTCATGGTAGATAGTTATCCTCATCCAATTTCATAGCTATTGGACTAGAGAAGACTTGCGCTACTTGCAACAGAGACATTGTTGCGGAAGCCATGGGAGAGTGAAAGCTTTGATATCATATAGTTATCAGGCCAGAGAGAGAGAGAGAGAGAGAATAGGGAAAGAGTAAAGTTCTGGAAGTGTGTTAGGAATGAATTGATAACAAACTGAATTAGGGTAATTACATGTATATCTCATAATATATAGTTATAGAGAATGCTGACTAGGACAGTAACAAACTCACTAACTATTAGTAATCCTAACAATAAGCTAACTTCCTTTATTTTCTTCGAAGGAATACTCTGAGATGTTGTCTAACAAAAGCTTCACTAGTGTTGCTGTTAGCTTATTAACTTTTTTAAAAATATTCTATATTTTTCGGTGTCTTGCAAAGGTAACTTACTTTGAAGCCATATGATTTTGCTTTATGTCTTGTGAGCCACAAAAATTGTAACTGCAAAGCATGTTTGCGATCTACTGATCTTATTGAGATTTGTTCTTTTCTCACTTGGTTTATTGTGAAAATGAAGAATGCGGAGAGACCAACAATCATAAAGCTAAAGGCATTCTTACATATATAAAATAGTTGGACAAAGAACAAACAGTTGAGAAAGAGTTTGAAGCTAAAAGACAAGAGAAAGATGCAACAAGAAATCAGTTTGCCTAAAGAAATATTGTAAATACTTCAGGTATTCATTTATCCTTACTATATATCATGAATGCCTTTAGTTTTAGTTATAATATCAGTTACTAATGGTTGCATTTTTGGATTTTCTTGCGGGCCCCATTGAATTGACAGTTTTTTTGAACCAATGTGACAAGTAGAGGTTTCAACTCAAAATTGTTGGCATTGATAGTAGGTGTCACAATGCTACTTCCACAACTCCCTGGATTAGGAGTAGTAAAAGAACCAAGTGTCCTCCTAGGTGGAGGAACATTAGCATTGTTGTTCTCTACCATAGTTAGCTTAATTTCCTCTTCAACCACTTCTTCAACTCTTTGATTTCTAGCTTGTTTCCTTTGTCGCCACAGAGTTCTTTCCATCTCAGGATCGTATTGAAGAGGTTCTTTCTCCATGTTATTTTGCATAGACAAAAATAACAAGAAAATCAAATTGGAACTCTCTTCATAATGTGAAGATAATTCCCATGGGAAATAAATGACAACAGTAAATAAACAAAAAGTAAAAAAGTCTAATTCAGGTAATCAATTGATTGGCAGTTTGTTAACCACGATTAATCCTCGGCAACGACACCAAAAACCTTGATGCAGATTTATAACCCCCAAAACACCGGCAAGTGCACTGGGTCGGATCAAGTAATAACTCATGGTGAGTGAGTGTCGATCCCATGATGATTAACAAATCAAGCAAATAATGGTCAATCGATTAATCTAGTAAAACAATCAAATTAGGGTTTTGGAAAGCTTTAAGCATAAACAGCAAGCAACAAAAGCAATAGAGGGTGTGAAGAGTAGTATGATTAAGAAAGTTAAGGTTTTAGAGATGTTAGAACTTTCGGATTAACACTTTTCACCTTCCACCTTAATCATGCAATGATACGTTTATGGCAAATCATTAGTAATCAAACCTCAATCCCTTGGTGATTCAATTTCTCTTTAACCTAATTAAACGCTAATCCCTTAGTCACTTAATCAAGAAAAGAGTTAAGCACGTCTCTGATTTATAAGGCCACACAATTCCTAAGAATTTAACATAGTTGATTCGATGTCACATATCAAGTCTAGTTTCAAAACTTAAGAATTATGAGAATTGGTTTTCAAGCTTAATTCAATTAATCAACTTTTCCAAGAGGTTAAGAGAATTCAAGTAAGAGAAGAATTATTTCCCAACACATTCAAACACTTTAAGATGAAGAATGAAAACCTTTTTTTAAGAATAAATCAGTTACACAAATTAGAGGTAGAAAAGTTATTGCATTAATCTATGGAACTAACAGAGCTTCTAACCTCTTAACCAAGGATAATTAATTACTCATATTCTTCAAGAAATCCTTAATTGTCAAAAACTCAAAACTGCAAAGAAGAGAAGAGGTCCGAACCCTCTTTCCTTATATACTAACCCTAGAAAATAAAATTCAAATTCAAACTTTAAAACTAAATCAAAACTAAAATAAAATCAAATCTTTTTTCTAATTATTTTCCTCCGAAAAGATCTCCTCTTTAATTGCTTGCAATCTTCAATTAATGTCATCATCAATGGGCTTGTGATTGATCTTCCAAAAAGGTTGAGAAATTGGAGAAAGGTTGGTCTTCAATTGAAGTCCTAGGAAGTGTACATAATCCCACGTACCACGTGAGATGTCTTGCGTGCCACGTGAAGCAATTTCTTGGTTTGGAATGCTCTTGTTGGGCTCACGTACCACGTGAACTATGCTACATTGTACGTGAGCCAATTTCCTTCAATTTGGCTTATGAATGCTTCCCAACGTTGTACGTGGTGAATTTCACGTACCACATGAAAACCAACTTGTGTATACGCATGAGGTGAATTGTCCCAACGTGGTATGTGATGGTGTTCATATTGCACGTTTCTTTCTTGTGCTTTCAGGGAAGCTTCTATTTGCTATAGAGAGCTTTTTGTTTATTGGTGCGGTGATTTAACAACCACAGACTAACCGGCAAGTGCACCGAGTCGTACCAAGTAATACTTTAGGTGAGTAAGGGTCGATCCCACGAGGATTGATAGATCAAGCAACAATGGTTAAATGGCTTACTTAGTTAGGCAAGTAGAAAAGAGTGTTGGATGTTCAAAGAGCATTAAACAATCGTGCAGAAACTAAAATAGTAAAGTAAATGGTTTGGAAATAAAATATGGAGAAAACAGTTCAGGTTTCAAAGTTATCTATTTTTCCGGATTAACTTTTCTTACTAACTATTTTAATCATGTAGGATTTAATTTATGGCAAACTATATGTGACTAGACCCTAATTCCTTAGACCTTTTTAGTCTCCCCTAAAATTCATCAACTGCCAATTCCTTGGTCAATTAATTCCAATTAGAGGGTGATGATCAAATTCCAGTTTGTATGCCACAAAAATTTTAATTACCCAAAAATAAGGGGATTATATGTCACTTATCCCGTTAAATCCAAATAATTAAAATTTAGGAGAAATTGTTTTCAAGCTGTTGTTCAAGTAAAGAGCTTTTCCAAGTTATACAAGAACTCAATTAGAACATGGGTCATACTTCCGTTCCACCCAAATTCATAAGATGAAGAGCGAAAACAATTCTTAAATTATAAATTCATACATGAATTAAAATAGAAAAAGCAATAAAATCAATCCATACAAATAGACAGAGATCCTAACCTTAACAATGGAGGATTAGTTGCTCATGGTTCAGGGAAGAAAATAAGGATTCTGATAAAATGTATTTTGGTAGTCTGGTATTGAATGAAATGTTCAATGTTGCATATCCTTTTATATCTAATCCTAATAAATTTAAAATCTATCTTCTAAAACTAAAATAATATCTTTTTCTAAAAATAATATTTGAATTTAAATTAGAATTAATTAACAAGTCTTCAGTTGATGGGTGGGGACCACTCATTTTGTCCATTCTGCAGCTTCTAGTTTGTGTTTTCTGGGCTGAAAACTGAGTCAAAACAGCCCAGAAATCGCCCCAAATGTTTTTCTGCATTTTCTGCACGTGGCGTATATCACGCGTACGCGTCAGTCACGCGTACGTGTCGCTGGTCTTCATCGCGTGTCACGCGCACGCGTCGCGGAGCAAATCTTCAAATCACACGTACGCGTCAGTCACGCGCACGCTTTGCCATGGAAAGCTCCAAATGATGCGCACGCGTCAGTCCCGCGTACGCGTCGCTCCTCGCTGCCATCTCCTTTTTTTCTTGTGCTGCAAAAATTACATCAAATCCAGCCGAATACTATCTAAGATAAACAGAATTTGCACAAGACTCAAAGTAGCATCCAAAGTGGCTAAAAGATAATTAATTCTTTATTAAACTCAAAAATTTAGATGCAAATTCACTAGAAAAAGATAGGAAAGATGCTCACGCATCACAACACCAAACTTGAAATGTTGCTTGTCCTCAAGCAACCAGAACTAATATAAACTTAGGATATGAATTTGCATGAGATTGAGAGTCTGATTAAGCTCATGTCTCTTCTTATAGTGGGGTTTACAACTGCAATCCTGAATAGTTTTGGCATCTCACTCTCATTTGAATCAGAAGGATGTCACTGTCATTCGGAATTAGAATCCAGATAATATTATGAATTCTCTGATCTTTTGCAACTCAATTTAATCCTTGAACACATCAATTTTTTCTAGTACTTTGCACCTTGAGCCTAGCCGTGACTTTAAATATTTTGTCTCAAGCTTTACTTGACACAGAAACACCACAAGCACTTAACTGGGGAACTCTCTTTAAGTTCTAAATATTTTAATTTTTATTTATTTATTTATTTATTTATTATATTTTTTTTACTCCCAGACAGTGGTGCTCAAAGCCTTTGGCGTACTCTACAATTGATCTCGACTCTAAATATTTTGTCTCAAGGATTACTTGACACAAGAACACCACAAGCATGTGACTAGGGAAACAACTCTTTGAGCTTTTAATCATGTTTGACCTAACTAGTCATTGATGCTCAGAGCCTTGGACCTTGCTCTTATTTTTCTTTTGCTGTTTCTTTTGCTTCAAGGATTAAACTTCTGTATCATATCATACATTCAGAATTACAAAAAATACCACCACATCTAAGTAAATAAGATTATTCTTCAATATAAACTCACTTTCTCATGCAATACATCACTTCTGTATTTTTTATTTGAATTCAAGCTCAGTGAGTAATACATGAGACATATTTTCAGAATTAAAGCAATTAAGAGAAAACTAAACTAGACCTAAGATTCTAACTAATAAAGGATCATGCAACAAACAAAGTAAAATAGCAGAAAACCGGAACATAATATAGTAAAAGCGGGAAGGAATATAGAATGAAAGGAACTCAACCACCTTAGTTACCCTAGTAGTCATTTTATTCTTCAGGTTGTGCTCCTTTGTGAAGATGATTCGCTCCCTTTGGTGCCATAAGAATAAACAGAAAACTTCTAAGCGAAGCGTCAACACCAAACTTAAAGGTTTGCTTGTCCTCAAGCAAAGAAGAACTGAAAACAGAAAGAAACAATTATTATAATGAAAGAAGAAAAAGAGGATAAAAGAACAAGAGAGAATTAGGATTGGGAGAGAGAGAAAGAAAATTAAAAATGGGTGGCAAACTAGTGTAATTGTACGGTGCAAGCGACGCGTACGCGTACGGCACGCGTACGCGTGGGGCGCGAAAATTTCATAATGACTAGTTAGCGTCAGGCACGCGTCCGCGTGCCCTTGGTTTGTGCGATTCGCGCGAAGCCAGCCGCGCGCACGCATAACTCTCTGTTCGCGTGGCTTGGGCACCAATATTTTCATACGACGCGTGCGCGTCATGCACGCGCACGCGTGGATGAACATTTGTGCAAATGACGCGCACGCGTCAGGGACGTGTATGCGTGGTCAATTTTGTGCGTCTAGCACACTTCCAGCCCCAAACCAGCACAACTTTATTCCCAAACACATATTTACGACGAATTTCAAGGTCACGCGAACGCGTCACTAACGCACACGCGTGGAAGGCGTGAAGTGCAAACGACGCGCACGCGTGGGTTACGCGTACGCGTGATGCGGCTTGTGCTTCCAGCATGCTTCTAGTGCTACTCCTGCTCAACTCTATCAAATTTTATTTTTCACGCACATGCATATGACGCGTACGCGTCAGCGACGCTTGCGCGTCATATGCTCCTCTTTTATTTTATTATCCTGTTCCTGTTCTAAAATAGCTACATGATCAGAAAATTAGTAAGAACTCAATAAAAATCAAATAGGTAAGAAAACTACTACTACAAAAAATAACTAAGGATACGAAATTATCGGGTTCCCTCCCGACAAGCGCTTCTTTACCGTCACTAGCTTGACAGTCAGCTCCTCTAAGGAGGAGGATCATAGGGGCTCAGCTCTTTACCCTTTACTTTGAACTTCTTTCCTGTGTCTCCATAAATTAGCTCAGTATGCTCCAGAGAGAGGATTATGTTTACTGTATAAATCCATACTGGGTTCCTAGTCAACACCACCTTCATTCCTGGGGAGAAACCTTCAGTGGGAATCTTTTTGTTTCTGCATCTTCTGGGTACTTTCTTCTTTTTGGGAACCTCCTCCTTGGTGGATGATGCATTCCCAACACCAAACTTAGGTTTGATGTCAGGAGAAATTTTATTGATTGTCACCAAAGGGGGTTTGAGCTGCAGATTCTGCTGTCTGTCATCAGGGGGTTTTTGAAGGTTTGGATCAATAACCTCAGTCTGCATGCACCTCTCTTCTTTACTTGCTGATGTATATCTTTGAAGACATGAAAGACCAGTTGCTCATTATGCACTCTGAGCACTAATTCACCAACTTCTATATCAATTAGAGCTCTCCCAGTGGCTAGGAATGGCCTTCCTAGAATTATAGAGGAATTCTCATCCTCCCCTGTGTCAAGAATTACAAAATCTGCTGGGAGAAAGAACTTACCCACTTTGACCAAGACATTTTCTACTAATCCGTATGCAGGCTTCATAGATTTGTCTGCCATCTGTAATGCTATCCTTGCGGGTTGTGCCTCTTGGATTTGCAGCTTCTTCTTCACAGACAAGGGCATTAAGTTGATGCTTGCTCTCAGATCACATAATACTTTCTCAAAGGTTGTGCTCCCAATGGTGCATGGAATTTGGAAGCTCCCTGGATCCGGCATCTTCCTTGGCAAGTTATTCTGAATGATGGCACTACATTCCTTAGTCAGGACCACTGTCTCATCTCCCTTTAAATGCTTCTTCTTTGACAACAGCTCCTTCATGAACTTGACATAGATAGGCATTTGCTCCAAAACCTCAGCAAAAGGAATATTGATTTGTAACTTTCTGAAGACTTCCAAGAACTTTGAAAACTGCTTGTCCTTGGTCTCCTTTTGAAGTCTCTGAGGATACGGCATCTTAGGCTTGTACTCAGGAGCCTTTGGCAGTGTAGGATAAGTGTCAAGAGAGTCTGGGAATGGGTTGTCCGCACACTTTGGAGGGGCGTGCTCTACTTCTTCCTTCTTCTCCTCTGGAGCTTCTTTTTCAACTAACTCTTCATTGACCTTGGTCTCAGAGCCGGCTACTTTACCACTTCTCAATTGAATAACCTTGCAATCTTTTTCAACTGGCTCCTCATCAACTTGTGCTTCCATACTTGCCACTTGTCCACTTATCAAGGTGATAGCCTTGCATTCCTCTCTTGTTTTTGGAATTGTGTTACCAGGAAGGCTATTAGTGGTCTTCTGATCAATTTCATTAACTCTGGTGGCTATTTGACCTATCTGAATCTCCAAATTCTTGATTGATGCTCTGGTTTCCTGCGCAAAACTCATCATCATTTCCCAATTAGAATCTTCTTGGGATTTAGAATTTGCCTGTGGAGGTGGTTGTTGTTGATGAGATTGAAATTGGCGGTTATTGTAATTGTTCTGTTGGAAGTCACCCTGAGAATTATTGTTGAAGTTCTGACGTTTCTGAGGTTGGTTTCTCCACCCAAAATTTGGGTGATTTCTCCACCCTTGGTTGTAGGTCTGAGAATAGGGATCATTATTGGGATTTCTAGGAGCACTCCTAATGTAATTGACCTATTTCGGAAGAAAATTGAGCATAATCATAATTATTGTTTTGCACAAAATTACCTGTCATGTCATAAAAGGCTTCTTGAGGTGGATTTTAGGTGTTGATAGCTGAGACTTGCATGCCACCCTTCTGTTGAGTAAGTAAACTTATTTGCTGAGACATAAGCTTGTTCTGAGCAAGAAGAGCATTAAGAGTTTCTACTTTCATGACACCCTTCTTCTGAGGAGCCTTAGAGTTCACAGGATTCCTGTTAGATGAGTATAAATATTGGTTACTAGAAATCAATTCAATAAGCTCAATAGTCTCCTCCCGTGTCTTTTTCTTGTGCAATGAACCTCCTGCAGAATTATCTAAGCACATCTTGGACATTTCACCCAAACCTTCATAAAAAATATCTAGTTGGGTCCACTTGGAGAACATGTCCGGAGGACATTGCCTAGTTAGTAGCTTGTATCTCTCCCAAGCTTCATAAAGAGTTTCACCATCCTTTTGTCTGAAGGTCTGAACCTCCACCCTAAGCTTAGTTAGCTTCTTTTGTGGGAAAAATTTAGTAAGAAACTCAGTAACAACCTTGTTCCAAGTATCCAAACTCTCCTTGGGTTGGAAATTTAGCCATAGCTTTGCTCCATCCCTCAGAGCAAATGGGAAGAGCATGAGTTTGTACACCTCTGGGTTCACTTCATTTGTCTTCACAGTATCACAAATCTGCAGAAAACTAGAAATAAATTGATTTGGGTCTTCGTGGGGAAGACCATGATACTGACAGTTTTGTTGCACCAGGGTGACTAGTTGTGGCTTCAACTCAAAGTTGTTCGCAGCTATAGGAGGCACCACAATGCTTTTTCCATAAAGATCTACAGTAGGAGCAGAGTAAGAGCCAAGTACTCTTCTTTATTGCTCATTCCCATTCGGATTTGCCACATTGGCATTATCAGCATTATTAGGATCCATAGTGGGTTCTGCAGCCTTGTAAAGTCTTGCCTGTTATAAACGTCGCCTGGAAGTCCTTTCAGGTTCAGGATCAAAGTCTAAGAGATGTTCTTTGTCTCTGTTCCTTCGCATAAACAAACAGAAAACAAGAAAAGATGAGAATCTCTACGTCAGAGTGAAGAGAATTTTCAGTGAGGTAACCTGTGTAAAGTGATAAAAATATTTTTTTTTCAAAAATTTAAAACAAAATTTAAGTGAAAATTAAAACTAAAACGCCTAATCTAAGCAATCAAACAACTAATAGTTGTTAATCACAGTCAATCCTCGGCAACGGCGCCAAAAACTTGGTGCAGTGATTTAACAACCACAGACTAACCGGCAAGTGCACCGGGTCGTACCAAGTAATACCTTAGGTGAGTGAAGGTCGATCCCACGAGGATTAATGGATCAAGCAACAATGGTTAAATGACTTACTTAGTTAGGTCAAAGAGCATTAAACAATCATGCAGAAACTAAAATAGTAAAGTAAATGGTTTGGAAATAAAATATGGAGAAAACAGTTCAGGTTTTAAAGTTATCTATTTTTCCGGATTAACTTTTCTTACTAACTATTTTAATCATGTAGGATTTAATTTATGGAAAACTATATGTGACTAGACCCTAATTTCTTAGACCTTTCTAGTCTCCCCTAAAATTCATCAACTGCCAATTCCTTGTTCAATTAATTTCAATTAGAGGGTGATGATCAAATTCCAGTTTGTATGCCATAAAAATTCTAATTACCCAAAAATAAGGGGATTATATGTCACGTATCCTGTTAAATCCAAATAATTAAAATTTAGGAGAAATTTTTTTCAAGCTTTTGTTCAAGTAAAGAGCTTTTCCAATTTATACAAGAACTCAATTAGAACATGGGTCATACTTCCGTTCCACCCAAATTCATATGACGAAGAGCGAAAACAATTCTTAAATTATAAATTCATACATGAATTAAAATAGAAAAAGCAATAAAATCAATCCATACAAATAGACAGAGCTCCTAACCTTAACAATGGAGGATTAGTTGCTCATGGTTCAGGGAAGAAAATAAGGATTCTGATAAAATGTATTTTGGTAGTCTGGAATTGAATGAAAAGTTCAATGTTGCATATCCATTTATATCTAATCCTAATAAATTTAAAATCTATCTTCTAAAACTAAAATAATATCTTTTCCTAAAAATAATATTTGAATTTAAATTAGAATTAATTAACAAGTCTTCAGTTGATGGGTAGAGACCACTCGTTTTGTCCATTCTGCGGCTTCTAATCTGTGTTTTCTGGACTGAAAACTGAGTCAAAATAGCCCAGAAATCGCCCCCGGCGTTTTTCTGCGTTTTTTGCACGTGGCGTATATCACGCGTACGCGTCAGTCACGCGTACGCGTCGCTGGTCTTCTTCGCGTGTCACGCGCACGCGTCAGTCACGCGTACGCGTCGCTAAGCAAATCTTCAAATCATGCGTACACGTCAGTCACGCACACGCATCACCATGGAAAGCTCCAAATCACGCGCACGCGTCAGTCACGCGTATGCGTCGTTCCTCGCTGCCATCTCTTTTTGTTCTTGTGCTGCAGAAACTCCATCAAATCCAGCCGAATGCTACCTAAGATAAATAGAATTTGCACAAGACTCAAAGTAGCATCCAAAATGGCTAAAAGATAATTAATTCTTTATTAAACTCAAAAATTTAGATGCAAATTCACTATGAAAATATAAGAAAGATACTCACGCATCATTTATCTCAGGAGTTATTCTACTTGTTGCTTTCCATCCTCTTTTCTATTCTGTTTCTTTCTGTTTTTCTTCTAAAACTTTCTATAATCAATGAAATTCAACTAATCAAAGTATAATGTTCTTTCTAACCTTAAATTCATTGTTTATTCAACAGAAATTTTTAGTAAATCAATTAAAATAAAAAAGGCAAAACATTAAAGATGCGGATGCATTAATTCTTAAAGGATAACTACTAAAAGTGGTAATTGTTTGATCACTTATTTTCGTCGTATCAGATAAAACAGATAATTATACTAGTATGGATAATACTAATATTATATATTATCTCAACTTTAAAGTATTCCTAAAATATTTTAGTGAAGATAAACGGATAAAAAAATATTCAAAATTTTTTTACTAGTTGAATTTTTTACTAGTATCAATGGTTAGGCATGCTTAATTTGTGTATGCAAGTAATTAAGGATCTTAGTTTTACTGGTTTGGTGGATTTTGGTTTGACTCTACTGGTTATGATAATTTTGGTTTGAGTGCAAAGGTAATTGATAAATTTGGTTAGAATTTATTGGAATGAATGGCTATAATTGGTTTGATGATAGTGAGATTTTTGAGATAATTTATGGTAGAGATTAGACGTAAATTTTGCTATATTTAAAAGTTAAATCAAAATATATGGTTATATTATTCTTTTTATCCTTCCTCTATTTTTATTTTACTCGCGCGGTGAGGTAAAATGCAAAAAATTTACTGTAAAATTTATTTATTACACTAAGGGTCAAAAGGGTTAAAAAATAATAAGTTATTAATTCAACCCTTTTAACAAATGTTATTACTTCACCTTATTGTATCACACCCTAACTTTTAGTACCTCATCATCGCACTAAATATTCAGACATTACTTAGCTCTAAACCTTTAATTTCATACTATATTTATTTAATATTGAGTCTTTACGAATACAAACCGAAACTTTCACAAAAAAAGTGAAGAGTCGGTAATTTAAATCATTTAACCATAAAATTATACATATCCACATAGCATTATATACATAGACTTACTCAAAGATCTTCAATACAAATTCTACCCCTCTAAAAACTAAAATAATAAACGACGGGTGGAAAATAAATTCTAACAACTCAACTCGTGAACATATTCTATGCTCCTGTAGCTCCGCACTAAACCTCCGCAGCTGTAGCTGAAAGGGATGGAGATAGGGGGTAAGAATTGGGGAGTTCTTAGTAGGATCGGGGTTAGAAGTTTAGTTCATTTTATATATACTTGGTTAGCATTAACAATCAACAAAGGACAATCCAATTCAATAATTATAGAACACAGAATTCAAACAATCATCTAGCACACCAACAATCACAAAAAGATACACTCACAAATAAATATGCGCAAACAAGTATGATACATGTCTATCCCTAGTGCAAGTAATGAGCTCATCTGTCGGTTTCGACCCGCTCCCAATGTAATTCAGCAACCTTTGTCTAAGTTTGGTTTCCAGTTTCATAACCTCTGTAAGCAACCTCTGTCTTACAGATGCGACTCTCTTGAGCCGATGTATACAAATATAACCTTTGTAAGCAACCTCGGTCTTACAGGTGAGGCTTTCTCTAGCCAATGTATGTATTAATAACCTCTGTAAGCAACCTCTGTCTTACAGGTGCGACCATCCCCTGGAGTGGCCGATGTATCTCTGGAAAGCAAATCTCGGTGGACTCACCACCATATCTCTACTTATCTCATTTTCTTTTCCTTCTTTCTTTCTTTCTTTTCTGTGCTCTGCCCTCCTTTGGCAGAGATTCTTTTAAATTCTTTTAATATTTGCTCTTTGCTCTCCTGTGGTAGAGGTTCTTTAATATTTTTATTTCTTCTTCTTTTATTTCTTCTTCTTTTCTTTCCTTATCATTCCATAATATAATTTATCTCTGCATTATTCCCTCGCCTTTCCCTAAGTGTCTTATGAAAAAAATTATATAGTACTTTAATTAAGTCTGCGTTTTCTAAAGCTTTTAAAACCACTATGTTTGCTCTTCTTTGACTTATAATAATATTAATAATATCTCTACAAATTAACATTCGTAATAAAATATTAACAATAATATAAATAGAGTAATTTAAATAGTAAATAAATAATATATATACATCTTTTCTTAAAACTTAGTTTATAAACCTTATTTCTAAATTTTTATTAATTATTTTCTAAAGCACGAATTTTTTTAACCTTAATATTCTATTTTTTTAACCTTAATATTTAAAAAAATATATTTAGAACTCTTACTTATTTTCATATTTATAAAAATAACCCTGAACTTTTATAAAATACTCATTTTTACTCCCCGTACTTTATTTATTACCCAAAATACCAAAAAACTTATATAATTACAAATTATACCTCGATTTTTATATACAAATACAATGTTACCCTTAGAAAATAAAGTTTAAATATTAAACTTACTCTTATACCAAAATCTAAACCCTTAGCCATTTCCTTTCAAAATATTACTTGTGCTTTAATCCTTTTTTGAATTTTTCGTTTACCGATTATTTTTAAATTTTAATTTAATTTCTTGGCCATCACACCCCACTAAATTATAATTTATTCTCAACGATATTTCAACCTCAAAATTTACCAAAAAAATTCAGTCTTTACGGGTTTTTTTCACAGCTAAGTTATGAACTTCACAAATACATAAATATATCACAGAAATTTAACATAAATTCAATCAAACTCAAACAATAATCAATTCAATCAACATTCACTTATTAAATTTATATTTAATTATTATAAAGTTATCAAACTCTATCTTCGTACGATAAACTAACGAGATCTCTAGAGAAAACAAGATGATGGGCTGATGGTGATTGCAAGCAGATCTGGAAGAAAAGAAAACGGGCTGGACAATAAAAGGCCCACTATGGCTGAGAAGAGACCAGATGACGGGCTGGTAGTGATGGGCAGCAGGTGCGGGCCAACGGGCGGGTATCCAAATCTGGCTGGGTCTGACCCGGGTGAAATGCTTGCCCGAAACACAGAAGAGGCCACCAGGGTACCTAGGGTAAGCATGGCGCAGCTGGGAGAAGATGTAGGCTGGCCGAACAGGAGCGACGCCAGACAACAGAGCGCGTCGGAGGCAAGCGAGCCGAGTGAAAGAATGACCGGGCATGGGAGGAAGCCACCAGCTCCGCGCAGGGTCACTGGTGATATGGAGGGCGCGGCGGGGAAATCGGGAATGGCTGATGAAGGCGGGCGAAGGAGAAGCGGCGACCATGAGGCCGAACTGCGGGAGAAGGAGGACAGGCGCACTGATGTAGAGAGGCTCGCTATCGAGGAGGTCCCCTATGCCAGCAGAGACCGGCGACTCAAGGGGAAGGAAGTGGAGTTGAACGCAGCACCTGGAGCAGCCCCAAGGACGAGGGCAGCACGAAACGGGGGAAACAGAATTGATGCTGTCAAACCTCGAAGAAACGATCCAGAGGTGAACAGTCAGCTTAGAGGAGATATAGGATCCAGATTGGAGGAAGGGGAGCTCTTGGTGGATGCTACTGCTGAGAGTAAAGGTAAAGGACGAGAAGAAGAACATGAGGATGACGCAGATTCTGGTTCAGAGGCAGGAAGTTTAGACAGCAAAGAGCACAAACTTACTTGGGATGAAGAGATGGCAGAGAACAAAGAGGCATGGAAATTAGCTGTAGAGTCAGGTGCGCAGTGCAGTGATGAAGAAGATATCATGGCAATCTTGCAGGAGCAGAACGAAATCATGGCGTTGAAACGCCGACAGGCCAAGCAAAAAGAAAAAGCTCGAAGAAGCCGGCCAAAAAACCGTAAACAGGTGTGTAATGTCTTGGCAAAATGATTTTTAGCTCTTGGAATATAAGGGGGTTGGGAGGTGCTGCAAAAGCTAGTATGTTAAAGAATTTTAAAAATAAATTTAGGCTAGAAATGGTGGGTCTGATAGAAACAAAGAAGGAGGTCATAACTAAATTTGATGTTGCTCATATCTGGGGAAGTGACAGAGCATGTTGGGAGTTCGTAGGATCCAATGGGTCTTCTGGTGGACTGTTGCTAGTATGGAACGAACCAGCCTTTAAATTGCATCATTGTTATAGAGGAGATAGATGGTTATGTGTAGAAGGAGTTGTAGTAAAAGATAACTTTCATTGTGCTATATGTTTGGTGTATGGACCACATGAGAGAGCTGAGAAAATCTCTATGTGGGAGGAGCTAAGTTATATTGCAGGATTGTGTCAGGTACCGGTGTGTTTTTTAGGGGACTTTAATGAAATTTTGCTATTGGAGGAAAGGAAAGGAGCTGTTACTTTACCAGCGTCCGCGACAGAATTTAAAACATGGGTAAATGATATGGAGTTGGTCGATTTGGAACTTAATGATTGTAAGTATACATGGTTTAGGGGACAGTCGTGCAGCCGTATTGACAGGAGCCTGGTTTCTGTAGAGTGGCTTGAAAAGTACCCGGAGTTGCGTCTGAGAAGCGGGTCTAGAGGTTTGTCGGATCACTGCCCATTGATCATGGAAGACATCAGAAGGTCTGTTGGTCCAAGACCGTTCCGTAGTATGGACTCCTGGTTCACACATGAAGGTTTCTTGAGAATGGTGAAGGAGGAATGGAGGGGACTAGGCAATGTACAATTCCTGGAAAAGATGAAAGCACTGTCAGAACCTATACGTTTATGGCATAAGCGGCATTTTGGGGATATGACTGAGCGGATAAAGAGGTTTGAGGAAGAAATACGCAAGGCGGATGATATGGTTAGTAGTGGAAGATACGATGCTACAATAGAGGCAAGGAGGAGGGCCTTAGTGAGGTGCTGTGAGAAGTGGTATGTAAGGCAGGATATGCACTGGAAGCAAATGTCAAGATCTAGGTATGCTACTGAGATGGATAGAAACACAAGGTACTTCCATAATATTGCCTCGGCGAGGAGAAGAAATAACCGGATTGAGGCTTTGATGATCAATGGGAGGCTAGTGAGGAATCAAGCAAGAATCAAGATTGCCATCCGGGACTTTTATAAGAAGCTGTACCACCAGGAAGCGTCCCCAAAGGTGACTTTTAGGGATGGATTGGTTAATCGTCTGGAGAGGGAGGAAGCAGAAGCCTTGGAGGCGTTTCCATCAGTAGAAGAAGTGAAAGAGGCAGTATGGGACTGTGAATCTTCTAAAGCGCCGGGGAGTGACGGATATAATATGAATTTTATAAAAAGGTGTTGGGATGAGATTGGAAGGGAGTTCACTGCGGCCGTGTTGAATTTCTTTGAGACTGCAAGCTTGCCAACAGATGCTAATGTCACGTGGGTAGCGTTGGCTCCGAAATTTGTTGGGGCTAAAGAGATAAAAGACCTGAGACCCATCAGTATGGTTGGGTGTGTCTACAAAGTTATTTCTAAAATATTGTCAAGGAGAATGAGGGGTGTAATGCCAGGTTTAGTGGGGGAATCCCAGAGTGCCTTCATAAAGGGGAGGAAGATACATGATGGAGCTCTAATAGCATGCGAAACTGTGCAATGGCTAAAACTGAAGA
The DNA here is from genome assembly GCF_014773155.1 of Arachis stenosperma. Taxonomy (NCBI): domain Eukaryota; kingdom Viridiplantae; phylum Streptophyta; class Magnoliopsida; order Fabales; family Fabaceae; genus Arachis; species Arachis stenosperma. Next base: position 65,928,358 of record NC_080383.1, read on the forward strand.
GAAAGGCGTCGGCGATTATTAAATTGGACTTCCAAAAAGCATATGACAGAGTAAAATGGGGCTTTGTTGACATTGTACTTGAGAAGATGGGCTTCGGAAGAACATGGAGGGAGTGGGTGAGGGAATGTGTTACATCAGCATCAGTATCTATTCTAATTAATGGATCACCGTCGAAACCATTCAAAATGGAGAGGGGGCTACGTCAAGGAGACCCTTTATCGCCATGTCTGTTTGTACTGGTGGTGGACGTGCTGAACAGGATGTTTGGGGAGGCGGTTAGGAACAATCGGATATCTCCTCTGTTAGTTGGTAGGGATAAAATAGAGCTATCACACCTACAGTTTGCTGATGACACTATTCTATTCTGTCCGCCAGAAGAGGAAACTATAAGGAACTATAAGAGGCTATTGAGGTGTTTTGAAATGATGTCTGGGTTGAGCATCAACTTCGAGAAGTCTAACTTAATACCAGTTAACTGCAGCCAGGAATGGGTCAGCCACATGTGCCAGATTCTAGGGTGTCAGGAGGCAGCATTGCCGGTTCGGTACCTTGGGATTAGTTTAGGTGCGAATCCGAGGTTGGTAAAAACTTGGAAGCCGGTGATAGAAAAGGTGGAAGAGAAGCTCAGCTTGTGGAAGGCGAAAGTTCTTAGCAAGGCTGGAAAGCTAGTACTCATCAAGTCAGTTATCAACAGCTTGCCTATTTATTACCTGAGTTTGTACAAGATGCCAAACGCGGTTGCAAGGAGAATTATCTCACTACAGAGGAAATTCTTTTGGGGAAAGGATGATGGGCGACCTGGTATGGCACTAGTGAAGTGGGAGATGGTTCAGGCACCAAAGAAGTTAGGAGGATTGGGGGTGGGAGATGCTGTGGTTCGGAATACGGCGTTATTGTTTAAATGGTGGTGGCGTTTCTCGAAGGAGGATTGTCCCCTATGGAAGAGGATTGTATGCTCCTGCAATAGTTTGCACCCAAATCACTTGCTGTCCACTCAGATATTGCCAAAGAAGGGAGGACCATGGAGAGACATATGTCAAGTGCAAATAAAGGAACAACAGGTCAGGCAGAAGATGATTGATGGGCTTGCTATGGAAGTAGGAGATGGTAGGGCTACCAGATTTTGGGAAGATAAATGGCTCCAAGTGGGAAAGCTGAAAGATAACTTTCCGAGACTCTTCTTGATTTCAAACCAGAAAGGATCAGTTATTGGGGATTGTGGGTTCTGGGATGGGATAGAGTGGGTGTGGCACTTCCAATGGAGAAGAGAGCTCCGACAATGGGAGACGAGTATACTGGACCAGATGCTACTTGTCTTGCAATCTGTTAGACTGATAGCAGATGTGCAAGATAGAGTGGTGTGGAGGTTTCACAAGGAAGGCGTTTATACAACTAACTCATTTGTGCAGGTTTTGCAGGAAGAGACTATGGAAGAGGAGCTTCTAAACTACAGGTTCACAAAAGACATTTGGAAAGGCCTAGTCCCGCCACGAGTGGAACTATTCTCCTGGTTTGTTTTGGTGGGCAGAGTCAATACAAAGGATAGACTTAGCCGACTGGGTGTCCTACAACAGAATGATACTATGTGCATGCTGTGTAAGAAAGATGATGAAAATATACAACATTTGTTTATTACTTGTGAGTACTCTTGGCAGGTGTGGTGTGCTTGGATATCAGCATTTGAACAAGAGTGGATTATGCCCGGTAATGTGAAACAACATTTTCAGAGTTGGAGAGCTGTCAGAATGAGGAAAGAGTTGCGCAAGTATTGGATAGTTGGCTTCTTCTCAGTGATATGGAGTATATGGTTACACAGAAATGATGTCATTTTTCACAATAAGGAAAAAGGGGTTACAGACTGCGTGGATCAATCCTTTTCATATGCCAGAGAATGGTGTTGTGAATAATTCATGTTGTTGATGGCAATGCCGGAGATGACATAGGAGTTGTACAACTGCTTTATTTTGTTTGTACTGTATGCTCCACATATGTGTTGAGCTCTTTCTTTCAAAAAAAAAAGAAAAAAATATCATGAATTGTTTGTGCCTCTTAAAATTTTAATTGGTTAAATTTAAGGGGAAGAACAATTATATTACTGTCAATTTCTATTGGACAAAACTAATGACAACATATAAAAAAACAGAATACAAATATCTTTATCGGATTAGATTTTTTATAAGAAATCGAAGGCAGAACCTCAGCGATGCCACTAAAACCTCTCTCCCATTCACGGTCCTTATCTCTCTTTTTCCCCGTAAATGAGAAATGAACCCAATTGCAAATGTATTAATGATGATGATTAGGAAAGATATTTATTCAGTGGAAGGGTGATTTGTCACGGCAAAGTTTAAGTGTCATTGTTATATTAATCACAAATCTTTATTTTCTTTACTTCGGCTCCTTCTTTCCTTTTTTTTCCAAATTCCATTCGGTGAAAATAAATGCATGAAACCTTTATAATAATAAGTAAATTATATATATATATATATATATATATATATATATGCTTATACAAAACCCACGTTGTTTCATTTCTTTCCTTTTGTTCCTTTATGGTTTCGGGCATGGAAGAAAATAATAATAATAATAATAATAATAATAATAATAATAATAATAATAATAATTCTTTTATCTTTTTTAAAATATTTTATTATAATAAAAATTATTTAAAAAGTCTAATAGATTTTAGATTTAAAATATAATAAATTTAATTTAATTATTTTTAAAAAAATAATTTTTTTAATTAAAATTCTCAATAAATATAATAAATTATGAATAATATATTATTTAATTTTTAAAAATTCGGATTATTATATTCTACTCAATTTATAAAAAATTTTGCCGTCGAAAATAGTTATAATATAATAAGTTCAATCTCTACTAAAAGAAAATAGGATTTACGAAGAATGATACAGGCAATACCAAGAATAAATGTTCGAAAAGATTCAAGTGAACAGATAGGATCACAATCAGGCAAAGAAACATATGAACGATAAGATGTGGTTGAATGGAGTAATCAAATCATATTTTAAGGAAGGAATTTAGAACGAAGAATTTTAATGAAAATAATGAAAGAAGAGAAGACACTAAGTCACACAGCACGAATAAAGAGTATACGTCGAAACGAATCCTTAAAATGTAACTTCTAACGTTCCCAAACTCCGTGATTCGCATAACCTATTATGTCTATCTCGTCTATGATAATCCACTAGTGTTTCCATATACATAAATCATTAGTATTAAGTTGGCCAGACCTAATACCATGAGAAACGCAATGGTCGACTAACAACATTAATCAATAGACAATCATGCATGTGAAACTCTAACTCTTATCATTAAGACAAGTCCTATTGCATGATAGGCACTTAGAGTATACAGTGAAGTATAGTCAGTCCATTTCCAAGGTTCTAACAGAAACGAACTGCTCTGATACTATAATGTAACACCATAACATTTAGTACTTCATGATCGCACTAAAAACTCAGACGTTACTTACCTCCAAACTTTCAATTTCATATTATATTTATTTAATATTGAGCTTTTACAAATACGAACCGAAACTTTTACCAAGAAAATGAAGAGTCGGTACTTTAAATCATTTAATCACAAAATTATATATATCCACGTAACATTATATATATAGACTTACTCAAAGATCATCAAATACAAATCCTATCCCTCTAAAAATCAAAATAATAAATGACGAGGAAAAATAAATTCTAACAACTCAACTTGTGAACATAATATTCTATGCTCATGTAACTCCGCACTAAACCTCCGTACCTGTAGGTGAAAGGGATGGAAAATATGGGGTAAGAATTGGGGAGTTCTTAGTAGGATCGGAGTTAGAAGTTTAGTTCATTTTGTATATACTTGGTCAGCATTAACAGTCAACAAAAGGATAATCCAATTCAACAATAATAGAACACAGAATTCAAACAATCATTTAGTACACCCATAATCATAGAAGACACACCACAAATAAATATGCGCAAACAGATATGATGCATGTCTATCCCTAGTGCAGGTAATGAGCTCATTTGTTGGTTTCGATCCGCTTCCAACATAACTCAGCAACCTTTATCTGAGTTTGGTTTCCAGTGTCATAACCTATATAAGCAACCTCTATCTTACAGGTGCAACTTTCTTGAGCCGATGTTACAAACATAATCTTTGTAAGCAACTTCGGTCTTACAGATGAGGCTCTCTCTAGCCAATGTATGTATTAATAACCTCTGTAAGCAACCTCTATCTTACAGGTGCGACCATCCCTTGAAATGGCTGATATATCTCTGGAAAGAAAATCTCGGTGGACTCACCACTAGATCTCTGCTTATCTCATTTTCTTTTCGTTCTTTCTTTCTTTCTTTTCTGTGCTTTCCCCTCCTTTGGCACGGATTCTTTTAAATTCTTTTAAAATTTGCTCTCTATTCTCTTGTGGCAGAGATTCTTTAATATTTTTCTTTCCTTTTCTTTTTTTTCTTATTCTTTTCTTTCCTTATCATTCCATAATATAATTTATCTCTGCATTATTCTCCCGCCTTTTCCTAAGTGTCTTATGAAAAAGAATTATATAGTACTTTAATTAAGTTTGTGTTTTCTAAAGCTTTTAAGACCATTCTATTTACTCTTCTCTAACTTATAATAATATTAATAATATCTCTACTAATTAATATTCGTAATAAAATATTAACAATAATATAAATAGAATAATTTAAATGGTAAATAAATAATATATATACATCTTTTCTTAAAACTTAGTTTATGAAACCATATTTTTAAATTTTTATTAATTATTTTTTAAATCATGAATTTTTTAATATTTTTTTAAACTTAATATTTATAAAATTATATTATTTGGAACTCTTATTTATTTTTATATTTATAAAAATAACCCTAAACTTTTATAAAATACCCATTTTTACTCCCCTTACTTTATTTATTACCCAAAATATCAGAAAACTTATATAATTACAAATTGTACCTCGAATTTTATATACAAATGTAATGTTATCTTTTGAAAATAAAGTTTAAATATTAAATTTACTCTTATACCAAAACCAAAACCCTTAACCCTTTCATTTCAAAATATTACTTGTGCTTTAATCTTTTCTCGAATTTTGCGGTTACCAATTTTTCGTAATTTTTAATTTAATCTCTTGGCCATCTCACCCCACCAATTTATAATTTATTCTCAACGATATTTTAACCCCAAAAATCACCAAAACAATTCAGTCCCTATGGTTTCATGACATCCAAACCATGAACTTCACAAATACATTAATATATTACATAAATTCAACATAAATTCAAAGAATAATCAACCTAATCAACATTTACTTATCAAATTTATATTTAATTATTATAAAGTTATCAAACCCTATTTTCATACAAAATCAAACCAACGGGATCTCTGGAAAAGTTTTTTGACCGATATGCTAAAGAAAAAAACGTCATGAATCGTCTGTGCTTCCTAAAATTCCAATTGGTCGAACTTGAAGAGAAGAGGAACTATATAACCGTCAATTTCTATCGGACAAAAGTAACGCTAATATATAAAGAAGGAGGATACAAACACTCTTGTCAGATTAAATTTTTTATTGTAGTTATAGAAATCGAAGTTGGCTTCAACGGTGCCATGAAAACCTCTCTTTCATCCACGGTCCTTTTCTCTCTTTTTCCCCGTAAGTGAGAAATGAACCCAATTGCAAATGTATTGATGATGATGATTAGGAAAGATATTTGTTTAATGAAAAGGTGATTTGTCAGGACAAGGATTAAGTGTCATTGTTATATTAATCACAAATCTTTATTTTCTTTGCTTCGACTCCTTCTTTCCTTTTTTTTCCAAATTCCATTCGATGAAAATGAATGCATAAAACCTTTATAATGATAAGTAAATTTTATATATATATATATATATATATATATATATATATATATATATATATATTGTATTTGCTACGGTATGATGATAAATTTATACGTACCGATATATTTAAAATATAGACAAACAATAACAAGTCACGTGAAATTTATTTTCCACATCAGTATTTAATTTTTTTAAATATATATTATATCACCACTTTTACTAATACAACCCTTTAATTAAATAAAAATAAAAAATATTTTTTATTTAATTTTATAAAAAGTCTTAAACATCATTCTTTTATTTGACTAGACAAAAATACCCTTTTAAATTAATCAAATTTTAAAATTCAATTAATCCTAACTTTATAGTTTCAAATAATTTAAACAACAAAACAGAAACATATTAAAAAAACAAAAAATCAAAATTGTTCTTCATCTGGGTTCAGAATTCGTTGAATCACGCATTTTCCAGTATTCTTCATCTACTTTTCTCTCTCTCTCTCTCTCTCTCTCTCTCTCTCTCTCTCTCTCTCTCTCTCTCTCTCTCTCTCTCGAGCTCGATCTCCCTCATCTGTCTCACTGTGCGTTGCACGCAAGATCTCTCCCTCTCTCCTCTCTTGTCTCACAATCGAGGTCATCGTCGCGTCATAGAGCATCGCCATCTTGTGCGTTCCAGAGAGCGTCGCCTTCCTCTTGGTTTCATCTTTCTCGCCGTCTTCTTTGTCGTCTTCCTCATTCTTTATCACCGTTGTCAGCCTCTCCCTTCCGGTAATTCCCTCCCTATGATTTCTGTGATTTGAATTATCATAATATTGGTGTTATTTCTATAATTAGAGTAATTTGGCTTTATTTATGTGATTTGATATTAGTTGTTGTTAATTATGACGAATTGTTGAATTCTTATTTTATCTGCATATATTTCTGAAACTATGAATGTAATTTTTTTAATAGAAAACTTAATTTAAATCACAATAGTTTCATTTTTCAAATGCTGCATAGTGTCTTAATGCACATCTAATTTCACAAATTCTAAGTGATGCACTGTAAGATGCCACCTAGCTATTTTCAATCATGAACAAAATCTTTGAAAAAAACAAAATCTCTAAAAATTTTGGTACTAATAGAATCCACCTGAACAGGACAAAAACAGAACAATTCAAAAAATAAATCTCTTCAAAAATTCAATTTTAGTGAGCATTACGATAGACCAACACATGAAATAAAACAGTAAAAAACCCTCTGAGAAGTTTCGTGGAGTATTTGAGATAAAAACAACACACCGAAGGTTAAGGTCTCGACTATAGGCAAACTTCTAAAGCGCAATATGTAGCTAAGTTTATCCTTTTCCTATTGTGAGTCAGTAGAAAAATTCTGCTTAGCAAATGTAGCCAAATAGTGGGAATTCTTGCAAGGGTGTTTTAATAGTAATCTAGTTTAAATAGCTTTTATAATTCCAATTGTTTAATAAGAGTAATTAACTGTTGAAATCTCTATATAAGATCTTGGTTAGCAGCTTGAATCCCAAATGAACTACAACAGCAGATAGATACATCAATCTATGGATCAAAAACTACAGTAACTCATAACATTAAGATGGAATTGAAACCTACAAATTATAAGATGGAAGATTACATTTACCTGAAAGAACTATTCTAGAGTGTTGTCAGCTTCACAAGGCAAGACTCCTTTTAGTAGCTTCCATATTAGATAAAAGATCTTTAATGTCTGCATCCATTCTCCTTTTCATGTTGAAATACTCCAGATGTGCCCGTTCTAATGCTTGAAGTTCTTCGAGTTTCTACCTACGCATTTCCTCTATCTCACCCAGTCGCAGCTTCGCAATTTGCTGAGTATACTCTTCATCAACTTTCTCACTCTTTGCAAGGGCAATACATTTCAACCCTTCAGCTTCTTTTCTTGCATCATCAGCATGTGACTGAAATATTTTAGCCTCTGGTTGTTTGATTTTAACCACACTCTCCAATTCATCAAAACAGAAGTCTTTTGGGACAATACTCATTTACAGCTCAGGTGCCAGAGTCCTTTTATCATTTTGATAAAGCTTGTAAGGATGTTCGCTGGCCTTTCTAACACAGGTTTCTTATCCAAATAAGTAGATTTCAGCCAAGAAGCTTCCTGGCTTGGCCCAACTACCCCATTGATTTCCTTACTTCGTTCCTTTCCAGATAAGTTTGTAGCCATTGTTAATTTGGAAGAATCCCTATCTGAAACATGGACAACATGTAGGGTAAAAATATGCAAACACAATTTAGCTTGAAAGCACTAGGAATTTAAACATGAAAAAATAAAATCAAACTTAGGAAATAGCACAATCTGAGATCTGAAATAGTATGCTTTATAGGCAATTAGGCATGATACAAATACGAAAAATTACAGTATTAGATTTCCTGCCTTCGACTTAAATTCATGAATAGAGTTCAAATTACATAAAATACATATCTAAGTGTATAACAGAATGACACATTGCAGCAAAATAAATGATCATACTCAGATTCATCACGTTTTCAAGTTTTCAGAATTCACTCAAATCTGACAACCAAAACCTTTTTGTGTATGTCATTCAGACAGCAAATATAACTCAGTATTATAAGATTTATCCATATGTTCTTGTGGAAATTTTACCAATATACGGTGTAGAATTCAGCTAAAAGTATTGAAATAACAAAGCGTTGTAATTTATCAATAATATAACTATCAAGAAATATGTTACTCACCAACAAGGAAAGACATTACATGCCTCAAAACCTCAGGAAGGTTCAACTTGTTTACCAGCCTTGGTAGCATTTGATCTACAATCTCATGCAGTTGTCTCCCTCTCATGTCCTTGCTGGCATTAAAAATTCTCTTCACATATTCAACATAAGTATTCGATCTATAATAATTTTTAAGAAAATTCACACTAAATAAAAATTTTCAAATGAAACTTTTTCTAATCTTGCTGTTGTATTTTCTACAAAGTAGGAAATCATGGTATAGTGGACACCATTTTATGGAACATTAACAAAAGCAAAGAGAACTAAATAGAGGAAAATACGATCATACAGAGAAAGTGAAGTAAAAAGAAAAAGAGAGAGAGAGAGAAGAATGAGTATTTCTTTGACTGTGATGACCTTCAAACTGATCATGCAGAAGATAGTCCCAATTCGTGGGAGAAGAGGAGGGACTTATGTATTAGTGTAATTACAAGTTACTCTTCCATTATCCTTTGTACCCAGCAAGGTTCTTACTTCTACCTGTGTTCCTTTTGTGGGTCTTATCTTTTCATCTGGGTTGTCTAAAAATATTTTCTTTTACTGTGATTTGATCTGGATTTTGGTGGATCCTTGTGGATGAAGCTGCCTTTTGATATCTATCATTTGCTAACATAACTACATAAGTGCAAATGCTTTCAATATTGATGTTTTGATTTGAAGATTTCTGCTTTGCTTCAGTATTATTGCTCTTTGCCCACTTGAAGATTGTTGATCTCCTTGCTTTATTTATATATAAATAATGTATTTTGATTAGTTTTCTCTCCTATTTATTGATTTTAATCCCCTTGTCTATTTTGATTTTGCATCTGGAATCAGGCGTAAATATTTAAACCATTAGTCTCTAAAATTTGAACTATTAGTCTCTAGAATTTGAGTTAGGTAATTTAGTATTTTTAATGGTGATGTTTAGGATAAAATAAATTTTACCACCTTGTTGCTGCAGTTGTTGGAGATGACGAGGGATCATAGCTGTTATTGCTCAATGCTGTTGAGAAGTTCTGTTACAAGAAAGGTAGCAATGCGTTGAAGGAGGTTGCACTTATTCTGAAAGCCCTCTATGATGTTGATTTGGTGGAAAAATAGCACCTCGTGCATTGGTGTTCAAAGGGACTGAAGGGTGATAAGAAGGACTCTCAGATATGGAAGAATGCTCAACCATTCATTGATTGGCCTCAGAATGCTGAATCAAAATCGGAGGAAGAATGAGAAAAGTTTGTGCTCGGTTTAGAATATTGAAGATTATGATATCACGTTTACTTACTGTTATTGTCCTCAGTTTGTTGATTTTCTTTACTGTTGTGTCCTTTTATTTTGAATAAAGGGTCTTGTTTTGGCCCCTTGGGTGGTTGAAGTATTGCTAGAGTTCATGTATGTGTCTGGATTATGCATGATGTTGTGTTCTAAGCACTATGGTTTTAGTTATATATTCACTATAAGGTATGTTTCTGATTATATGTGGCCGTAGATTACATGAATTTTGTTGGTAATTTCAATCATCAATAATGCTTATGATCTTTTCCATGTGTACAACATACATTTGGTTTATTTTTGCATACAAGTTAAGCATACAACGTTAATTTTCTCTATAATTTAGACATTGATGATTTGCCCTTTATACAACGTGATCACAGTGTCCTCATCTCCACTCTGATTTTCATCAAATAATTCAACATCAAAGCAATTTCTTCATCCGAAATTGACCATGTAGCATGGAATCACTAGTATGATTTGCACTCTTCACGTGATGAAATAGGGAAATGATGAATCTGTACATAGAAACAATCATTAATTGGATTCCAGCTAATTCTTACAATTTTATTAGTAACTAATTCTCACTACACCATCTAATTCACGAGTGGTTAAGAACAAATGTTGTAACCTGGTATTGAAGTCCTTGGGCCATAGTAGTTAGCTTTGATAATCGTATGTATCGAAATCAATATCCCAAGGTTTTCCAACAGTGATAGCTGCAATCAAATTAAATCATTTTTCTTAAACTCCTCTAGATTATTGTGTAGGCTTTTAAAAAAGATGGAAACTATTTTTCAATAATTATCTATAAATGTATCCTCTTACCATAAATACTGTTAATGAATACTCTTCTGTTTCACTGAGTATCAGTATAACTTGAAGTGTATGTATTAAAACAATAATACCAAGAAACTGCAATATACATGGAACGCATATAATAAAGTGTGTTTTTCTTTATTTTATTTTATTTTATATATTTTTTTCTATCAAATGCAGTATAGGGCAAGGGCTTCAGTCTAAGTCTAATGTCACAGCAAAGTTGCTTCCCTTATTTCAAAGTAATGCACATGGTACTATTTATGGCATATGCATAATGCACCAATTTCACTTGAGGATACTAATGGAGATGTAAGAATCACAGATGGCCGGTAGGAAAAATAAAACCAAACTGCCAAAAGACTAATGGAATTTTGAACTAAGTCAAAAATAGAAAAAAGTTTAAATACAGCGAAATATGCCTCCTCCTCTGAGCCCCTTTGTTTTTCTAACTAACATCATAGACAAGGCAAAAAGATATGAAGTTTGAGAGAGAGATAGAGAGAGAAAGCTAAAGAAGAGGTCCTTTTTCGATTAGTGCTGCATCATCAAAGGAACCCAAATTCCCAGAGGAACCCGTTTGGCACTTCTCCCTCAAAACACAAACTTTCCTCCTTTTTCCATCACTGAAAGGCAGCATAGAAGGTGTACAAGAGTGAAAAGGCACCACAAGCGTGGCCTCAGAAGCCTACTTCTAGAAGAGCCTCAATTCCCATTGTTTCGGTTCAGAATCAAAGCCTTCTTTTACAGCAATTCCTCTTCTTCTAGTTCTTTGTAAGTTCAGGTTCTTCAAGTGCAACATTCTGCCTAATTATGCTGAGTTTGTGACCTTTTTGTCGTATGGATCGAAGATGACATATTCACGATCTCCGTTTATATATACAAGCAGTATCTGCGACGTTTTTCCATCAATAACTGCTCGTTGAGACAGATCACCTTTCAAAAATGCAAGTCCCCCTCCCTTAGCCTGAATACAAAAGGTAAGAAAGAGAAGAAACGGGCATTGTAAATCATCAACTATAGTAAAGAATTCACTGATGCACTAGACATGTGTCTATAATTTTAAGCATTTAATATATTCAAAAATGCAATAAAAAGAGTCAAATACAATTGAACAGCCTTCTAGTACTCAATTTGCTATAAAGTAAATGAAGGCCTAAAAGAGGAATAACCTTGATGCCTGAGATGGATTTGATTATTTCCATTCAAGGGGTCTTCACCCAATTGCTTTTTTTAATATTGGCTCATCCTCATCAATCATGTGATATGTTTTTGTCAAAACAGTATTTGTAAAATAAGGATTAGTATTAAAATAAAACTCAAGCTTGAATCCTTTTGGGTTGTCTATCCTGTTCCACTTGATATCTTTGAGAAACTTGAGAGTACCTTCATCACGCTCTGAAATCTGTTTCACAAAGACTTAAAATTAGCTTGGTTGCAAGACATAAAATAAACATTTAAAAGAAAAAAGGAGTTACTATTGAATAGATCTAACTAACCTCTTAAGCTAACACTAGGACTTGGTTGTAAGACATAAAATAAACATTTAACAAAAATGAGTTACTATTGATAGAACCAACTGACCTCTTCAACTAACACTTCATTGTTTTTCATTGCATTGAGCCAAAAAGCAGGTACTTCTTTTTCTACAAATCAAAATGTTATCACTGAATGAATTGAAATGCTATTTAAAGAAAAAGGTGTGATCTTGTAATTAGTACTTTCATCCTCTTCAGCACTTGCAATTTTTTCCTCTGCTATTCCTTCAACTTCAGTGACACCATTAACTATCTCAAAGCGCTGCATCCATTAAGAAATGGTTGAGGGATACAGATGTTTTTTTCTTTTTTGGTAAAAGGATTACATAAAATAGAATGTAATCATATAAAACGGCTCCGCAGATCACAGTGTATTAAGACCTGCAGGTTCCTATAAAAATGTGAAACAAATGAACATTCTTGCTCTTGGTCCAATTATAAGACTAGCTGTATTTTCCTTTTGTCAATTGGGGGTTTAGCTTGTTTTTATTTGATCCAAATACCCGAATGGGGTATATGTTCAGTTTACAGTTTTTATTTTAATTCATTCAGGGGAAACAAGATATCAGTTGAAGTATATCATGCAAAAACAAATTGAAATCATGAAGTAATGTACAATATGAAAACTGTAGAGATAAATATAATAGGGGGTGTTTGAGCAAGATAGAAACAAATTGTAAGCCCGGTCATATGAAAATTGTAACATACACAAGTAGTGCATAGAAAACATAATAGGGGGTGTTTGAGCAAGCCAGCAACAAATTCAAGGTTCGATGATAATCAGTAACAAATTTAACTCTGATGATTTTTAGCAAAGAAAAAAATAAACTCGGTAATTATTCAGCAAGACAGCAACAAATTCAAGATTCAATCACTAACAAATTAATTGATTACCAATTCAACATCACCTCAAAATACAGGAAGAAGGGAATCTGGGAAAGGGAGAACAGGGGAAGTGATGATGCATGGACTTACCAAGGGCGACTGGGTGACGAAGAGAACCCGACCCCAGAAGAAGACGAGCGACGAAGCAAGTGACAACCCTACGACGGTCCACGATCCACTGCGACTCGCGACGGCGAGTACATGAAACCAGAAGACCACGAGCGACGACGATCCGACGAGTGCTTCTATCGCCGGCGAGACGTTAAAACGCCGGCGACGAGAGGAGAGGTGCAACGAGACGCCGGTGAGTGTGAACGAGTAGAGAGACTAGTGAGACTGAGAGAGACTCTAGTGGCAGTGAGAGAGAAGAGAGAGTTTGAGTCTCAGAATTGGGAATGAGAGAGATGTTTGTTGAGAGTGTGTTGGTGAGAAACCCAAAAAGATAAAGACATAAAACTCTGTTCTATTATTTTTTTTTCTCAGTTTTTCAGATGATATTTTTTTGGTATGAACAATTAGAGATGAGAGTTGCGTGAGAACCCATCAAACAAAGAATAAAGTGATTTTGTTTAGTACTTTTTAAATTTATTTAATTTTTATGGTATGAATAATTGATTAGGATTTATGAAGAGACAAATGATTTTGTTAAATGTATTTTTGTTTTTGTTTTTATTTTTTAGATTATTTAAATTTTAAAATTATAAAATTAAACAATTTAATTAATCTAAAAAAAATAATTTTTATCTAATATATACAAAAAAGGGTATTTAGGTCTTTTATAAAATTAAATAATATTATTTTATTTTTATTTAATTAAAAGGGTGTTTTAGTAAAAGTGGTAATATAATATATATTTAAAAAAAATTAAATGTTGATGTGAAAAATAAATTTTACATATCTTATTACTACTTATCCATATTTTAAATGTATTGATACGTATGAATTTATTATCGTACCGTAATAAACACCTATATATAACCTACGTTGTTTCATTTCTTTCTTTTGTTCCTTTATAGCTTCGACCAAGGAAAGAAATAATAATAATAATAATAATAATAATATTTTTTTATCTTTTTTAAAATATTTTATTATAATAAAAATTATTTAAAAATTTTAATAAATTTTAGATTTAAAATATTATAAAATTTTATTTAATTACTTTTAAAAAAATAATTTTTTTAATAAAATTTTTAATAAATATAATAAATCATAAATAACGTATTATTTAATTTTTAAAAATTCGGGTTATTATATATTGATAAAATTATGAAAGAATAGGAAAAGAATAGATGAGGAAATTTTATTGATTGTTGATTGATTGAATTGTATTGAAGTGTATTCTGTTGGGCTGAATTTGTAGGTCACGAGACTTCATTGTTGTCATGGGCTAAGATGGAAGAGTAGTTTAATGTGCCCCGCAAACTGTTGGTTGGAAGATGTCAATAATCCACAGCTTGGATAAGTTCCGATGAAGTTGTTGAGCATCTGACGTGGTGACGCGGAGGAAGATGCGTGCGGCGGAACTTGAACTGCCGGCGGCAAAAATATAAAAGGAGATGCTGTGACCAGCGATCTTCAAAAGAAAAATGAAAAAATAAGCGCGTAGAGCGCAATAAGATTGATTTTTTAGAGGCGTGTATGGCGCAATAAGAGTGGTGCGCATCGAGCGCAATAAAAGAGGGCGCCTAGAGCGCAATAAGAGAGGGCGATGAGAAAGAGGGTGCATAGAGCGCGATAAGAATGCAGATGAAACTACTAAAACAGAATGCTGATTAAACTGCTGAAACAGAATGCATACAGAATTGTCGGAAGAAGGCGCACACAAACCTTAGTGACTATTACATGAATGATAGTTGTTTCCTGTTAGAACAGGATAACCAAGACTGATATTACATGAATGATAGTTCTTTCAAGGAGGATACCAAGGCTCTGATACCATGATAAAATTATGAAAGAATAGGAAAAGAATAGATGAAATTTTATTGATTGTTGATTAATTGAATTGTATTGAAGTGTATTCTGTTGGACTGAATTTATGAGTCACAAGACTTTTTTATTATTGTCATGGAATAAGGTATAAAAGAGTAGTTTAATATATATTAAACCAAATATATTTATTTTTAAGTAGTGTCTAATTCGTATATATTGTCGTTATATATCTTTTTAATTCTTTATAATATATTATTCTAAAAAGTTATTCGTTTATGATTTGTTTACATATATAATAATATAACTATATTATATGTATGTGAAAAATTAATTACGAAATTAATTATTTGTATAAAATATATATTAAAATATAAAATATATATTATAAATAAATTAAACTGCAAATTTATAAGTATTTATTTGCATAATTTCCATATTTTTTCACAATTCTTTCGTCTTTCAAAATCATTGATCGATGAGTCACACACACTAGCTTTTATTATTTATAAGTTTCTTTATATATGAAACGATTATATCTTTTTGGCTCTATCGTGATTGAAAGACACATAAACCTTGATATAATTATGTTCATATCAATTATCAAGGATCACGAGATCAGTGGCTGAATACAAGAGAAAACTCTGATTGAGAATCCAAAACTAAAACCTCACAATCAGAATATGTTTTCAAATGAAATTCTTTAAAATGTGAAAATTTTTTGGAGATCACACACTCATTTTATATTTTTCCCCTTTTTCATGCGTCAATCTATAATTTTTTTTTTTTTTTTTATTCTTACAACTCACACACACATTCATACTCATACAGATGAAATATATTAAGATACATGATGATAGACTAGTGAGCCACTAATGCCTCAGCTGCTGTTTATAGCTTAATGTAACCATTGTTGATCATCCATTCCAAACTCCAATGGTTGTTGACGTTCTTTAAGGTCCAATAAGACCATCCAAACGTTGCTCTTCCATAAACATCTAATTGGGCTTTTGCAAATCTTTGGTAATCCTCTTTCGTAGCTCCATTAACTTTCCATTCAGAAACCCATTCACCTAGAATTCCAATTTTATATTAGACCAATTCATAATAAATCAAACTTGACCAAAAAAAAAATAACAAAACAAAAAGACTGAGGTAATTAAATAAGTTCTTAGATTACATAATATGCCAAATTAAATACTGATTTGGCAAGATAAAATAAATTTGCAGCCTGTCACATAAATGTTTAGGGGAGAGAAATAACCAAAGGAATAAAAACCAAATGTTTTAAATTGAAAAAAATAAAATAAAAAATTATGTGTTTGTAAGACCCATAAACTTATTTAGCTTAACATCAAATTATTTAAGAAAAAAAAATCCCCAACACGGTGATGTTTCTTTCTATATTTTTATGGCCAACATAATTTGTGTGCTTTGAACTATTTTTATGCCTTATAATAGTTTCTAACTATCGTGTATCTTAACATAAACAAAGTAAAATGATCAATGGTTTAGCATATGCGTGCTCCTATATCCTAATACATTATGTATGAATCGAGATATATATCTGATTGAACTTTTAATTCTAATAAATGAAATTATCTTGGCCAAAAACAAAAACAAAAGCCACGTAATCAATAGTAGTGAATATTCAAAACACTGTGCATTCGATTTTTTTCCCCTTATATTATCAATAGAAATTATAAAAGAGGTCTTCCAATCACTAAAAGAGTTCATCCGCGCGTGCATATGCATCTCAAATTAATGCACGATCTGAGCTAGCATCGCCCTCAAAAAGTGTAATATAGGCAATTTAAACTAATATTTATATTGAATTAAATCTAAAATACCATCAAAATAACATCATATTTTAGATGACATAAATACTTTTGATATATTTAATATGCATTTTAATATTAGTTGTAATTATTTATTCTTAATTTTTATCGTAACTTTCATTATTTTTAACAATTATGAATAAAACCAAGAGATTGTGTTTGTGTTTATTGAAATAGGATGTTTTGTATTTGTTGGATTTATTTTATTTAAATTAGTTATTTTTCACTTGAAATTTACTTCACATTATTGTATTGAATTTTTTTTAAATAAACAAAAAAATAACTAAATGATTGTTAGATGTTAACTACTCACAAACTTTATTTGACTATCAATATTTTTTTTATATTTTTTGCCATATTTATAAAGATCGTGGATAATTTTTAAAAATATTAAAAAGATATAATTAAAAAGAAGAAAAAGTATATGTAGACAATAAGAATACTAAACAATGTGAAAAATTGATATGTCAGATGTTCAATTCAATAGGTATGTAGAGAATTATGTTTATTATTTTTAATTGGATAGTTATTTCTTTTGATTCAATTTACTCATGTATAGTTAACAATAGGTGGATGTTCAATTCAATAGATGTATAGATGGTTATCCTAATGTTAAGATTTAGGAAGTAATTTGGAGGTGGAGTATTTTTTTATTTTATTGCGTTAATTCTAGAACCCATTATTCACATTGTTTACAAAAAGTTATTGTCTACCTAACAAAACCGTAAAAAAAATGTCAATATGAATTTGAAAATGGCTTATCATCTTTTTGTTTTTTGAAAATGGCTTATCATCTTACTAAGAGCAATAGCATAGAAAAGTAGAAAACTGATTTGCTTGAAAAATGGTCTAGTAAATAAAAAAAAAAAGTTAAAAAAGGTGAGGGAAAGGAATCATTCAATATTCAATAATGTTATATCTACCTAGACATAAACACGTGTGATCCACAAAAAATGTTAGTCCCACATGATTATGTGAATGAGGTGTTGATTGTATAGCAGTAATAACTAGAATATTTTAAAATTGGAAAAGTATAGGTAATTAATAATATTTTTGAACAATGTGTGAACAATGTGAATTAATAAGGTTAAAAGAGTAAATTTAATGAGTAGCATTAAATTAGAGTGTAATGTACTTGTATTTGATTGGTAGTTGTTCATGTTGTTCAAGATAATCATTGTTCTCCTAGCACTCTCCTTTAAAATTAAAAGAAAAAAAGAAAGTGTGAACGGCGGAAGAAGTGTGATTAGAAGACTGACCGACAAAAGTAAGAGGGCCATTTGAGGTTGTAACAAAAGTCAAGTCCGAAGAGCGGTTTGTTTGGATGAAATCAATGTTCTGTTGGACGGTTAAGTTGTCAAATTTGGATTCATAGAGGCTGTAGTAGTGGACATCAATCACTGTTTTCATGAGGCCACTGGCAACAGGGAAGAATTCCCTTGGGTCCGAGGACGCTAACCTATTTGACAAAACAACATAAGCTGTTTTTGAGTGTTTGCGCACTGCTTCATACCCAGCTTTGTAGTACTTGTTCAAAGCCTCTAAGGTGGCACCTGGTGATAGAGGCTCGTTTATCAGCTCAACCGCATACAGGCTTGGGCTTTTTGCGTACCTGTAATAATTAACCATATTTCATGCTTTCCTTAATTAATTTAAAAGCGAATAAATATGTATGTAAGAAATAGAAATACACAACCTTGCAGCTAAGAACTCTATAACATTAACGGTTTGTTGGATGTTCTCATCTGTTTTCCCCCATTCTTGAGAAGTGTCTCTGGAGGAGCTATGCTCATACCCATTTTGGGAACCAGGTGCAGCGTGAAGATCAATGATAATTTTCAACCCATATTTCCTACACTTAGCTCGTTAGTCTTAGTAATAGTTTAAGTATATAGTTATGACTTATGACTATAGTAGCTATATAATTTTAGCAACATTTAAAATAATATATTTTCGATTTATTTAATTTTATTTTTAACGTTTTTTATTTATTTTAAAATTATCCATTAACATTTTTAATTTTATTACCAACATTTCAGATAGAATTAACATGTAGGGATAATTTTGATACAAAATGAAATGGCCAAGGATAAAATTAAATATAATTTAAAAATAATTTAAAAAAAATCACAAATATTAAAGACAAAAAAAAATTTTGTTAACTAAGTCTAACCAAATTAGTCTAATATAACAAAATTCAGTTATAGTTAGCATTATTTTTAAGTTTTATTGTTTAATTTAGTTAGATTTAGTTTAAAAAAAAAAAAGATTTTATGTGTAGCATTATTCATTAACAAATAAAAAAGATATCAAATTAAATCCAACGATGTAAAGAATAAAATAATTAGTAAAAATAATTTTGCACAAACACTTCTTAATCATTTTCTAAAATTAAAATGCATAACTATAACTACTATATATAATATTTAAATATATCCGCATAAACTAAAAAAATTATGTTTCTTTTTTATCAATTTTACTTATCTTGTTTGCAAGTAGGAGACACTTACGAATGTATTTTGATCCTCAATAAACACGAGATGCATGAGAAGTATCAAATAAGATATGATGTGATATGTTTGTAGATACTAAAGACAAGAGATATTGATAACTATCTCAATCGTTTCCACTGCAAGCAAGATAAGTAATGTAGGAAAAAACAAATATAATTTTTTGTTTTGGGTCTATATCGATAAATATTATTACATTTTATTTAAAACAAATATAAAGAGTAGAATTTAAGTAGATATGGAACTTACTGAGCCCAGAAGAAGGCATTATCTAGAGCATGCAAGGAACCAGCAACATAAGGGGAGGGTGGAGTTGGATCACTTGCTATCCACCATCCAACAGGAATTCTAAGTGCATTTATTCCCTTACTCGCTATCATCTTCAAATCATTTTCAACAATGAAACTGTTCCAGTGGTCCTAACAAGCAAATAAATTAACAAAATTAAACACTCCCACATAGTCATTCATCATTATTAATTCCAATAAATAACTTGCTACATATCACACAAGACCATAAATGATTTCCGAGAAAATTTTGCAAATACACATCGAGACAGTGAAGGCCGTATATAGCTGATCTAATAATTCATGCAATAATGCTTCGTTTCTGACTTTCTGCACATCCTCACAGCCTCACACAACTAGCAAGTTTTGGAGGAACAATAACAATGAAAAAAAAAATAATAATAAAGAACAATTTTTCCAGTAAATAATTAATCAACAACTTTGTTTTTTATTAAAACAGATAATTGTATACACACATTTTTCTTTGCCTTTTCTGTTACAAACAAGAAGACTCGGGCGATGACTTAAACAATCTTATGGATCTATTCTAGAAATTTTCAAGACTTAATTATATATTTTATTACTAAAAAAGTGTAGCTTTTTCAAATGAAGAGACCCGTGTTTAATCTTTTTATTTTCCTTAATTCTTTATTTTCTCCTCACCTAAAAACGACAAAGTGTCGGTTTGCTCTCAATTAGGCTATCCTCCCATCCATGGTCCAATTTGGTGGTCCAATTAAAATAAAATTAATTTCATTATATTCAAAATATCAAAAATAAGAATTTAGATATTTAAAAGTATAAATATTAATAAAATAATAAGTTAATTATTATCAATTTTATAATTTATATAAAATATCTGTTTTTATATAGTGGGTATGAGTATGGTATTATTTTCCTTGTCATTCTATAAGTTTATGGGCAGACTAAGACTTAGTTTAGTAAAATTTTTACTTTTTAAAAATAGTTTATAAAAACTAATTTTTAAAAGATGACTTTTTAAAAGTTGTAACATTTATATTTGATAAATCAAATTAAAAATAGTTTTAAATAAACACAAGCAATAATAATTGCGTTTGGTAAAATAATTTTTAAGATTTAAAAATACTATAATAGACATAAATATAAGTTAAATTTGAAAATTAGTTAATATATGAGGTTATATTAGACTTTTAAATTTTAAAAAGCACAAACCAACTTTAAAAACTTTCTTAAATACTTTCAAAAGTACCCTAATTTTTTAAAAGCTCTAAGTACAAACACATAATCTTTTTAATTTATCAAATATAAAATAAGAAACTTAAGCTTTTAAAAAGTACAAACACATTTTTAAAAGACTTTATTAAACCAAATTTAAGACATTTCTTTCTCATATTTTTACGTTCTTTTATACTAACAAAAAAATTAGTTTAAGACATTTGAATTTTTGTAGACTAATTAAATTTGAGTAAATAGTCAAATTGGTCCCCGAAAGATAGCCCAATCTTCAAACGAGTCTCCGTAAGAAAAAGATAATAAAATTTGTCCCCGAAAAATTTAAAATTGGTAACGTTAGTCCTTCCGTCAGTTGGATGATGACGTGTCACGTTAAGTGCCACGTGGCATATGATGACGTGGAGGGCTAATGCCACGTGTCACAAGATGATTGGTTGACATGTCAGATCGGTGACACGTGGCATGCCACGTGGCACTTGACATGTAAAAAAGTTATTTATAATCAAAATAGTCCTTGAAAGTTTAGACGTAAGTCATTTTCATCCCTAAAATTTTAAAAATTAATCAAATTAGTCCTTATATAATTTTTTTATTTTTTTGATAATATTAAATTTAAAATATTTTTTGATACTACTAATTTTAATAGAAATGTAATTGACAATCAAAAAATTTGTAATTATATCATTTCTTCTTAAAAATTTGTTCAATAAAATTATCTCTCTCCTCTAATTCTTGTCAAAATCTCTCTTATTCTTTTCTATTCTAAAACATTTTTCTTACATTATTACATTTTGCTGGAATATATATATATATACTCAAAATTGAAATGTATGTATTTGTTACCCTAAATAAAGTTATATGCTCAAAATAAAAATTTATGTATGTTAACCTAAACAAATTTAATAAAAATTTATACATCTTTTTTTTCATTACGTTATTACTTTCATTTAGATTAACATACATAAATTTTGATTTTGAGCATATAACTTTGTTTAGGTTAACAAATACCTACATTTCAATTTTGAGTATATATATATATATATATATTCCAACAAAATATAATAATGTAAGAAAAATATTTTATAATAGAAAAGAATAAGAGAGATTTTGACAAGAATTAAAGGAGAGATATAATTTTATTGAACAAATTTTTAAGAAGAAAAGATATAATTACAAATTTTTTGATTGTCAATTACATTTCTATTAAAATTAGTAGTATCATAAAATATTTTAAATTTAATATTATCAAAAAAATTAAAAAAATTATATAAGGACTAATTTGATTAATTTTTAAAATTTTAGGGATGAAAATGACTTACGTCTAAACTTTCAAGGACTATTTTGATTATAAATAACTTTTTTACATGTCAAGTGCCACGTGGCATGCCACGTGTCACTGACTTGACACGTGGCATGCCAGGTGTCACCGATCTGACATGTCAACCAATCATCTTGTGACACGTGGCATTAGCCCTCCACGTCATCATATGCCACGTGGCACTTAACGTGACACGTCATCATCCAACTGATGGAAGGACTAACGTTACCAATTTTAAATTTTTCGGGGACAAATTTTATTATCTTTTTCTTACGGGGACTCGTTTGAAGATTGGGCTATCTTTCGGGGACCAATTTGACTATTTACTCAATTAAATTTCTATCTAGTTTTTTCGAGATTATTTTAAACTAATAATCTAAAAATATTATTCACCCATTATTATTATATGTAAAAAGAGAAAGTTGACATGTACATATTTTGATTATTGTCATTTTTGTTAAGAGAGTCATTCAAATAAAGATATTTAAAATATTTTTTTTAAAGATGTATTTTAGTTAATATTATTTTTTTTAACTCATATAATCAATTAAATTATATTATTTTTGTCAAAATTAGACCAAATAAATTAATTTGATAAAATAAAATAGTAAATCAAATTTTGAACTAGTTTAAATTAATATTTTTTTTATAGAAAGTAACAACAATATTTTTATTATAGAAAATATCTAAAATATTTCTATTATATATATTAATTTTGAAAATCCTAAATTCTAGCCGTTTACTTCTCTGCCGTTATAAGGTTAGAATTTAGAGTTTTAATATATATATATATATATATATATATATATATATATATATTATATTATATATTAGAAGTATTTTAGTCATTTTCTATAATAAGAATATTGTAGTTATTTTTTATAAAAATAATATTAATTTAGGCTGGTTTAAGATTTGATTCACCATTTTTTCGGTCAAATTAATTTGTCTGGCCTGATTTTGACAAAAATAAAATAATTTAATTGTTTATATGTGTTAAATTTTAGTTACTAAAAAACATCTTTAAAAAAAAGATATTTTAGACATCTTTATTGTAGTAGCTCCCTTTTATTAATAAAAAAAACTTTAACTTAGAATAAAAATTATGAGATTTTTCATGAGTTATAGAAATTATGAGATTTTTTATGAGTTAAATATTAAAGTGGTTTCTAAACTTGCAATCGAATTTTAAACTAGTCCTTTAATTTGAAATTGTTTTAAATTTATTCCTGAATTTACCAACAATCATTCCTGAGATATTTTTCAACAACAAATTAATAACGTAGTTGGATAGAGACCACGCTAAAATTGTAAACATTGTCGTTTTCTTTCTAGCCTCCAAATACAACTAAAACAACGTTGTTTTGAGTATTGAGAGAGGTTTAATGCGTTAGAATTACTATGCCTCTATCTCTCATGAAATCTCTTTTTCTTCTACCTCATAGCTGTCAATGCCTCCACTGCAGGAGCAACAACAATTTCTCAACATAGAATCCCTGGCTTGAATAGGCATGATAACTCTCTCACTATCGGAGCTTCATGCCTTGTTTTTCTCTTTCTTTTTCGTCTTCGATCTCCACTCCACCCGTTGCCACCTTATTACTCCCAAAATTGACCCCTTCAATGAGAGTTCTGGATCTCACTGCCAGACATATACTCTCGTTTCCGCCGTCCTAAGTCATTTTTCATCGGTTGCCGATGTCATGTTACTGGCCTTTTCTCTGCTGCTAAGCTACCTTCTCTCCCTTTCAATGACCTTGAAAATGCCAAGAACTGTGTAATTATCGATTATTTGAAATGGTGTATCAAAAAAGATTTAAAATTTGACAGCTCGCTCCACCTTTTTCTACTTTTATACTGGTCACCTACTACTGAGGTGGTGCTGTCGAGGGGAGAAGAGAACTCGCTATAGTAAAATTCGAGGAGAGGAAGAGAAAGAGAGGGAAAAAACTTAAGCTGAAGGTGAACTTGGAGAAATCCTATAGTAGGATGGAGATTATAAACAAAGAGTGGTGATCAATCTAATGGAATTAGCGAAAATAAAAGATCACACTTTCTAAACTTCAAATTGGAACTAGGGTTATAAATCAATAATAGAAACTAAATTGAGTTAAAATTTTATAATTATCATGTAATATAGTTAGTAATCTATCATGACTTCTCTCCTTATATATTATCACTCACTTCACGAATATTTACCAAAAAATATTTTAAGAATGGCTATTGTTAATTTTAAAGATAAATTTAAAATAATTTTAAATTTATAAAAAAATTTTAAATTCAATTACAAGTTCAAAGAATTATTTTGAGATTTAACTTATTTTTTATTGTTTAATAAATTGTAAAAGAATACAGATAGTCATCATATTGCTTTGAAAGTATACAACTAACTATTGGGTGAATGAATTCATAAAAATATTTATTCTATTTTATAAATTGACACCACATAGGCACATACACATGCATTATTATAGGGTGAAAAATTTATATATGAAAATATTTTTGTTGTAATATTCCAAAATGAAAATTATTGTAGTAAAATTTGAAATTATGGGTATTGTTTTTTGCATTCTGAAAGCAATTCTATTATTTTTTTTAAGCATCTCATAATTTGTGAAACGATATTTTATTTTATTATTTAATTTTATAATTTTGCAAGAAGTCTTTTTTTTTATTTTTTGTTTTTTAGTATGCAAAAAATATTAAAGTGACAAATTCAATATTTTTTTGTGAATACATATATATAGCGTGTCTCCACCATCTTAAGGGTGTCAAGTGTCAACACACTTCATATACACGTATATCGCTTCTAGTACTCATATTCATGCATGTGGATTAAGTTTTTTTAAAATGAAAAAGTTCATAAAAAAAATAATAGTCTAATTTTTCTTAAATCAAAATAATAAGACCTACCCACGATGAAAAATTACATATTTAATAATAATTAATTATTTATTTTATCACTTTATAATTCTCCTGGTTTGAAAGGATTTTTCCCATGCATTACGACCACCCAAATCTGACTTGAAAATTAAATTTTGGCTGTTTGTAATTATAAGCACACATATCAAAATATATTTCCGTACAAAAAAATACATAAATTAATATATTTTTATATCTTTTAATTAATATAATTTTGAGAATTGGATTAAACTGATCTGACTCAATTAAAAAATTTAACTCATAACGAATCGAATAAAAAATTATAAAAGTTAATAAAAAATGAGTTCATACAAAAAATTATTTTATTTAAAAAAATATATTTTATATATAAATATATTATTTTAATATATTCCATTTAATTTTAATTAAATCTTTATTAAATTTTAAAATTGTTAACCCAATCAATTCAATGACAGGTTCGAAACTTGCTAAGCAATGAATTTATGTAGTTGTTTCTGGAACAAGTTTGGGGTAAATAAAAGTTGAGAGATCGAGTTATAGATACCTTCATGACTTGGGGAGCCTTGAGTGGGCCATAACCATTGGTGACCTGGAACTCACCTTGCAACCTTCCACCAATTGTGAGTTGGAAAACTGTTGGGTCATCGTCTCTCCATCCGCTTACCTTTGAAATGTCTGCACTCACCATCACCTCCGACTTTGCCTGCAAATTCACACCACCATTTAAAATGCCCTTCTCTTATTCCTAGGACTATTCAAACTAGCATTCCATCAACCTCATTATTAATTCTTTCGTACTTCTTTTAAACCGTGAACGAATTGAATTCGGAAAATAACAATTCACATAATTTTACATATATACTTCCTGATTCTTTGATATTTCTTTTTAATTTTATTTTTAATTTTTTATTATTAATGTTAGCAGCATGTTATATATTTAAATTTTTTTTTTAAATTTAACAAAAATCATTTTCATTACACGCAATGTGTACACATATGAACTTCACTAACGCAAACATATCTTTTCTGGTATTCGCATCCTTTTTCCTTCGTGTTCTTTTTTCTTCTATTTCACATTTCTCCTTCTTTTTCATCACGTTCCTTCTTCTTTTTAGTATGTTTTTTTTCTATCATCGTTCTTTTATTACTACCGTTGTTATTGCATTTTTTCTTTTCATTTTTTTTAGTAATTTTATAACATTAATTTTTTTTATTTTGTTCATTTTAAGAAAGTAAAACAACAAGAATTATGAAAAAATGAAATAAAAAGAGGAAGATGAAGATGAAGCAGCAGAATATAAAGAGGAAGAAGAGAAAAATTTTTGAATTATACAAAATTTATTATCAGAATAAAAATATACTAAAATTTTGTTATAAAAACACAAAAATGTTTTTTTTTATATTGTATTTTTTTTATTTTTTTTTAGTTGAATGAATGTAGGTTTATTCTCTTTCTAATAATTTTGTAGCATTATATATTTTTTATTTGATTTTTTTTTGTTTTTATATTTATTAAGAAAATAAAAAAAATTTAAAAAGTGAAACAAAAAGAAAACGATAAATAAAAAAATAATTATAAAAAGAAAAAAAATCAGCAAAAAATAAGAAGAAAAAAGAATAAAAGCTTTTAATACAAATACTTTTTATGATAGATGATTTTAAATTAACTGTTAGATCGATAAATTAACTTTAAAAAGCAATATAAAATGTGTAATATGAAGTTAAACTTATATGTGTCATGAGATTCTAGATCTAAATATAAAAGAAAATAAGTTTCTTATTCTTATAAAATACTAGGTTTTTTTTCTTTTGTCTTTATAAAATATTTATTTTTATTTTAATCCAATAAGATTTGCAAATAATTTATTTTAATCTCATCTATCAGTTTATTTTATTAAGTGTTGACTTGATACATTTAAATATTGACATGAAAAAAATGTATGATATGAACATTTAGCCTATTTTCCAACACTTAACAAAACAAAAAAGTTCAATTGTACCGAAACAGACTACTCAGTCTAACATTATAAATATCAATAAACTCCAACAGCGCAGCACATGCCCAAATCATTTAACGTAATCCAACATTCTCCTATTATTTTAATGTCAACTTGTTAAGAATCTGCACTACTCCAAACACCCAAGTGGGGACAAACAAACAAAGCATTTTGAATTTCTTTGGTTATTTTATCGTTTTTGTTTCCACTGATTAATTTAGCTAAAACAAAGTAAATATAAAAGGTAATAACTACCATGTTACCTAATAAGTTAGTAAAGGGTGAAGTATATTTTTTTTTTTTTTTGTTAACGTTTAGTTATATTTAATTTATTTTTAATGTTTTTAATTTATGTCTAAATTATCTCTAAAAATTAATTCTATATAAAATATTAAAAATAAAATTAAAACTTTTGAAAGATAATTTTAACATAAACTAAAAATTTTGAGTACAAAACAAATAAATAAAAAACATTAAAAATAAATTAAATAAAATTAAACGTTAAGAATATTTTTTAAAAAATTATAAATATTAAAAATAAAAAATATACTTTATCTATTAGTAAATTACCTGCAAATAGCTACCACTAGTTGTTTTGATTCGAACGCGGTTAGATTTATTACTTTCCTTAACAATATTGAAAGTTAAAGAATCAGTTGAAATATTGGTAATAGCTACAACGTTGATCCCATCTAATCCCACAAACTGCTTGTTGAACACCCTGAATCTGAAAGTGGTCTCGTTCAGCCTCCATAACTACACAAACAAACAAAATTATAAGATAGCTTAGTTATACTTATGGAAAGAAGATTAAGTAAACTTTTAAATTGGTCTCTCATAAAATTTTAAATTAGACATTTTGATCTTTAATAAATTTTTATTTATCAAACGTCTATAAAAATTACTTTTGTAAAATATATTCGTCTTTCTGTTGTTTTTAATCAAATTTTTAATATAGGTATTAAACAAATAATTTCTTTAACAAATTTCATTATAAGACAGTAAAATTCCAAAAAATATACCCATAAAACAAAGGTGAAAATTCAGGTATAATGCAGTGCAGTTGACTTCACGTGAAGTTAATAATTGAGAGTCGTTAGATGATTTGACTGATTTGACTAAATTTTCATCCAACAGCTGTCAACTATCAAATTCACGTGAAATCGACTGCGCTTGAGTTTTCATCTAGAACAAATTGGTCTCCCTTCACAACAACAAAAAAAAACTAATCTGTCTCGTGTAAGTATTTCTTAAGAATTTATAGAGAATAATATTTTATTGGAAAGTTAAGGACCAATTTGAGTGTTGATTCTTTTAGACATGGCTAACTCACCCTGAATGTTTCCCAGCCCGAAGCGGCACTGCGGTTTGCAACTAGGATCGTTCCTCCTCCGGACTCTGCACACAGATACTTCCCTGTTGTCACAGACTTGAACTGAAGACCAGTTCCATCCTAACCAAAATTGAAGATCAACAATTATATAAACTTGTACTAATATTAATAATGAATAAATATGATGATTATTACGAATGCTATATAAATAATATTTTCTAACCAAGAAATCCTTGTTTGGAATTCCATCGAAGAGAGAAGGTTTGATCCAACCTTCAGTAACGAGCCAACCACCAAGACTAACTGCTCTCACAGGGGAATCGAGATTTTGTCTTGCTTCATGAGATAGAGAAAGCATTGTCAAGGTAATAACAAAGTTAAGAAGCAATGTTCTGAGGTTGAGACAGATACTCATCTTTAGATGTGTTTCTTATTTGTCTTAACCTCTTCCTCTCTCTGCTTTGAAGTGAGTCCGACCAACTATATATAGCAGACCAAAGATATGTATGTATAAAATTAGAGTAATTAAAATAAATACTAAATAGATCAATAGAAATAATATTTAAATATTAAAATTAGTCACTAAATCAGTCATTAATATATTTATATATAAATAGATGTGTTGTTTATTTATTTTTAATATATATTTATATTTTAACATATATTTTAGGTAAATATTACAATTAAGACTTTATAATTATTTTTATGTAAAAATATTTTTTCAACTTTTGAATAATGAATTATATGGTTAGATTTTGATATTTATAAAAGTGTGGTCTTTATTTAAAATATGACTAAATAAATAAGTCACACTTTTAAATAAAATATTTTTATAAAAAGATTTTTTTATATCGTTATTTGAGTAGTTGTCTATATTTTATATTAGTAGTTAACTTTAACAATATTTTTAATGTACAAATAATAAAATCGATAAATTAACTTAAATTAATCGAGTAGTTGATTCACTTTTCTGTTTAAACAAATGCCAAGATAAAAGTTAAAAATAAGTGATGATATATCAAACAAAAGAGATATTGAAATTAATCACACATTGTAAGAGATTGCAATATGTAAAAAAATATAGGTAAAAATATATGTATTTGATAGCAAACACTATATCTAAAATGTTTATATCTTTTAAAAGTAAATAGTTTGTAATGTACCACTACTTTTTGGGGGAAATAATTTCCATCGAACACCATTATATCCAACACCCCAAAAAGCATCTTCGTTAGAACTTTAAAATTAAACTGAAAGATAAAATGTTAATTGCTGATTATAAAATGAACAAAATTAATTGACTGGATTTGATACTTGATAGGCTGCTAAAGAAGGAAGTCTCAATTGTCCAATCTTTTAAAAATATACACAAATAGGGGTCCTCAATCTCTATGTATAAACCTGCAGCAATATTGGACTTGTGGAAAGGTGACTAGATTGGTTAGGCCGATAAAAACTTATAGGGTACACTATTTTTTTTTTTTGTATTTATAAAAAATTTTAAAAATATCTTAATTTTATTTTAATTTAATTTTGTTCCAAAAATTTTTGGATGGTTTAAATATAATTTTATTAACTAAATTTTTAAAAAATTTAAAACAAATCCAATAATAATAATATATGACAACTAATCAATTATTTTTAATTTATTTGTGTTGATGATTATTTTTGTAAAATTATTGCTAAATTGATCTAAAATTAGTTAGAAATATACTTGATACAAATAAAAAATTTTTAAAATAAAATTAAAAGAAAATGAAGCTGAGAGATATTTTTAAAATTTTTAATATAGTTTAAAGACAAAAAATATAATTTACTCAAAACTTAAATTTATTGTGATAGTCCAAAAATTTAAATTTAATAGATCATTTGTCAAGATCAGAAAGGCACCTTGGTAGGAGGAATTATTTTATACTTATATTTATTTATTTTTTGTTTAAATTTTCTAATTGATTGTAATATTTTTGGCCTCGAAGGCCGTTAGATGTTCTTGGAGTCTTTGGTACCATCATACTTTATATGGGTTGGTTTGTCGAAACCTTTTCGTAACCCGACTTTTAGGATCTTTTTGGTGAACGGGTAATTCCCATTATCACGTGTTCGCTCCTTGTCCTTATGGGATCTCGCCGGTGTCTTCTGTCATCGTCGTTATGTCGGTGCTTCGATCAATGAAAAATACTTCGATCTTGTTGTTTCCCGTGTCATCGTTCCAGTGACCTTTCGTTCTTGGTTTTTCACCGCAATAAGCTTTTGGAGGTCACTTGACTTGTGTGTTTCGGTTGGTATCACTCTTTGGATGTGACCCGTTCCTCAAGAGTTTATACTCTTTGATAGAGTTCTTGGATTGCTTTCTCTCCTAGGCCACGAGTGCGAGAGCCTTTTCAAGATAGCAGTTGTCTTCTTTCGGTGGTTGCCTGTTAGGGATTAGTTGACAGTGCACGGTGCTGCTTATCCTTCCGAGGATCAGGGGGACATTGCTCCGTGGTTCGGGCGTTGGGTCATTTCGCTCTGACTTATGATGATGGCTTGAGGATTGCTCCTCGAAATTTTTTGTCATGCCGCCAAGACTTGACAAGTCCCCACAAATAGTGCCAATGTATAAAATTACTCTTCAAAAATATTACAATCAATTTTATACTTATATTTATATTTTCTGTTGGCGTGCTGTCATTTATTGGTTGCCATGACTTGGCTTATCTTCTTGTCATTTATATATTCTCTTGCGATATTTTGGATTTTGTGCATAGTCCAGACCAATTTTGTGGTGAGGTGTTTTTGGAAGTCTTCATTCATAAGGCCCTTGGTCAAGTAAAGACCGGCCATGGAGTCCCATGAGGCCGTTGATCATTAGGCATTCGCCGTTGAATCTATCGAGGTATTTTCTCGTGGGCTCGTCTTGTTGTTGGGTGACTCTGATTAGGCTGATCGAGTGTTTGGCTTTGGTGATCCTAGTGGTGAATTGTACCATGAACTTTCTATAGATATTGTCAAAACTGGTGATCGAACCATCTGGGAGAGCGTTGAACCACTTGATGGCTAGGCCGACTAGCGTTAATGGGAAAACCCTGCATCAAACTGCATCGGCAGCTCCTTCCAGGTTCAACCAGGCCTCGAAGGCCGTTAAGTGTTCTTGAGGGTCTTTGATGCCGTCATACTTCATATTGGTTGGTTTGTCGAAACCTTTTGGTAACCTGGATTCAGGATCTTTTCGATCAACAGGTTGGTTCCCATTATCACGTGTTTGCTCCTTGTCCTCTTGGGATCTCGCCGGTGTATTCTGTCGTCGTCGTCGTCATGTCGGCGCTTCGGTCCATGGGAAAAGCTGCGATCTCGTCGTTTCCCGTGTCATCATTCGGGTGACCATTCTTTCTTGGTTTCTCGTTGTGATCAACTCCTGGAGGTCACTTGACTTACGTGTTCCAGCTGGTATCGTTCTTTGGATGCGACCTAGCCCTCAAGAGTTTGTACTCTTTGGTAGAGTTCTTAGATTATCTGGAATGCTTTCTCTCTAAGGCTGTTGGGTGCTCGAGCCTTTTCAAGGTAGTGGTTGTCTTCTTTCGGTGGTTGTCTGTTAGAGGTTAGCTGACGCTGCACGGTGCTGGTTATCCTCCCGAGAGTTAGGGGGACGTTGCTCTGTGGTTCGGGTGTTCGATCGTTTGGCTCTAACTCATGGTGATGGCTTGGGGATTGCTCCTTGAAATTCTCCGTCTTGTCACCAAGACTTGGCAAGTCCCCACAGATGGAGCCAATGTACAAGATGTCGCTGGTAAGGGTAAGATGGATCGAGGACTCGCTGGCCAAGGGGGTGATGGGATCGAACTAAACTAGAATGCAATAAAAGACTACTAGTGATCATGCAAAAGCTTAAATAGAAAACAGGAAATAAGATAGAAATACTGAAGAACGAAAAATAAGGAAAGTAGAAGATAAAGAAACTCAACCACCTTAGTCATGGCGGCTGCTGCTCCCTCCTGGGAATCCTCTCTGCGCTTCAGCTCATCTATGTCATGCCTCTGCTTCAACTACTCCTCCACCAACTGATGGAGGAACGCTGAATGGTCTTGGTGCTCAATCCTCAGCTGATCCATAGAAGATGTCAGATCTCCAATGGATGTGGTCAAATGGTCTCAGTAGTCACGGGAAGGAAAATAAAATTTCTGAGGCATCTCTAGAAAGTCCTGCTAAGGAGGTGGAACTGTCTGTTAGAGGTTAGCTGACGCTGCACGGTGCTGGTTATCCTCCCGAGAGTTAGGGGGACGTTGCTCTGTGGTTCGGGTGTTCGATCGTTTGGCTCTAACTCATGGTGATGGCTTGGGGATTGCTCCTTGAAATTCTCCGTCTTGTCACCAAGACTTGGCAAGTCCCCACAGATGGAGCCAATGTACAAGATGTCGCTGGTAAGGGTAAGATGGATCGAGGACTCGCTGGCCAAGGGGGT
Organism: Arachis stenosperma; assembly: GCF_014773155.1. Classification (NCBI taxonomy): domain Eukaryota; kingdom Viridiplantae; phylum Streptophyta; class Magnoliopsida; order Fabales; family Fabaceae; genus Arachis; species Arachis stenosperma. Next base: position 65,961,259 of record NC_080383.1, read on the forward strand.
GATGGGATCGAACTAAACTAGAATGCAATAAAAGACTACTAGTGATCATGCAAAAGCTTAAATAGAAAACAGGAAATAAGATAGAAATACTGAAGAACGAAAAATAAGGAAAGTAGAAGATAAAGAAACTCAACCACCTTAGTCATGGCGGCTGCTGCTCCCTCCTGGGAATCCTCTCTGCGCTTCAGCTCATCTATGTCATGCCTCTGCTTCAACTACTCCTCCACCAACTGATGGAGGAACGCTGAATGGTCTTGGTGCTCAATCCTCAGCTGATCCATAGAAGATGTCAGATCTCCAATGGATGTGGTCAAATGGTCTCAGTAGTCACGGGAAGGAAAATAAAATTTCTGAGGCATCTCTAGAAAGTCCTGCTAAGGAGGTGGAACTGGCTCCTGTGGTGCTGCATGCCCAAGCTCCCTAGCATGCTCCATACCCCTCCTAGTGATCGGTCTGTCAACCTCAATTGGAATATCTCCATCAATAAGAACTATGGCTGCCTCACACAGGCCGCAGATGAGATGAGGGAAGGCTAGTCTAGAAGAGGAGGAGGCCTTCGCGGCTATGCGGTACAGCTCCCGAGGAATCACGCGGTGAACCTCCACCTCATTGCTGAGCATGATGCAATGGATCATCATTGCTCGGTCCACTGTAACCTCAGACCGGTTGCTTGTGGCGATGATGGAGCGCTGAATGAACTCCAACCAACCCCGAGCAACCAGCTTTAGGTCATGCCTACCCAGCTGATATGGCTGACCTCTATCGTCCCTTCTCCATTGAGCTTCAGGGAGACATATGTCTGTAAGAACCTGGTCCAGCCTCTAGTCAGTATTAACCCTGTAAGTGTAAGAATGAGGGTCATTTCTGGATGGTGGCAGATGAAGTATCTCCCACACACTCTCAGGACTGAACTCCATGATCGTCCTTTGGACCGCAGTGCGCCAGTTCTTTGAGTCTGGGTTTACACCTTGTGCATGCTTGAAAGTCACCCAAGCATTAGCGTAGAACTCCCTGACCATAAGTATACCCACCTCGGTCACAGGGTTAGTCGGAACTTTCTAACACCGTCTCAGAATCTGCCCCTGGATTTTTGGGTAGTCCTCCGGTTGTAGCTCAAATCGGACTTCGGGGATCACTTTCTTCTTGTTCACAACTTCGTAGAAGTGATCCTCATGGGTCTTGGAGAGGAATCGGGTGAAGTCATAAGGACCGGAGGCAATGGCCTTCTCTTTCCTCTTCCTTAAAGAGGCTTCACCAGTTTTGGGTGCCATATGGATAATAAAAAATGAGAAAAAAGTGGAGCATCTAACACCAAACTTATAAAGTTTGTTCGTCTCCGAGCAAAGTTAAGAGAAAGAAGGGGGTGAAGGAAGGCTTGGTAAAGTGGAAATGAAGAAGAAGAAGATATATGGAGGTAGGGGGTGTGGTCACGGCTAGAAAAGAATAGAAAGGGGATAGGAATAATGAAAGCTAGAGAGATTGATGTAGGAAAGTAGAATGGAGGTGTGGGGAAAAGAGTGAAGAGTTGGGGTATATATAGGAGGTGGGGGAGGGTTCGGGTAGTGTGGGTAAGGGTAGGAGGGAAATAAAATTTGAATGTGGTTAATGGGGAAGAGAGATTGATGGAAATGATGAGTGGTGATTGGATGAAGTGGGGGTGAGTTGAAAGATATATAGAATTCGATAGGTTGATGGAAAGTGATGTTGGGAATTAAAGGGGATGAGAATATGGCTAGGGGGTTGAGAAGGTGTGTTTGAATGGTCAAAGTGGAAGGGAATACCAGCCTTAGCGTTTAGCGCCAGAAATGGCCCCCTTTTTTTTGTGGACGAGTCATTGGAGCTAAACACACAGTTGGTGTTTAGTGCCATTGGAGGTGTGAAGAAGGATCCTTTGTGGGCGTTAAACACCCACTTGGTGTTTAACGCTAGCTCCTGCTTCCTCCTCTTGGTGTTAAATTCCATTCCTGCGTTTAACGCCATCCCTGCGTTTAACGCTAACTCCCCTTGCCCCATTCCTTGCGCTAAACGCCATGCCTAGCATTTAGTGCCCAAGCACTTCGAATCAACCTTGTTCTAGGGTGTTCCGTTTTTCCTTCGGAGTCCTTCTGTCCCTGTTCTAGGCACTGTGCATGATCACAAACAAAATAAAACCAAGAAAAAACTATGAAAAGCAATGAAAAATAAATGAAACTCAAACTGAAATAAAACTAAAGGATACTCTTGGTTGGATTGCCTCCCAACAAGCGCTTCTTTACCGTCACTAGCTTGACGGTTAGCTCCTCTGAGGAGGAGGGTAGTCATAGGGGCTTAGTTCTTCACCCCTCACTATGAGTCTATTTCATGTTCTCTCATGGATGAACTCAATATGCTCAAGAGATGGTGCACGAATCCCCACACTTCATACAACTGTACCAGCAAGTGCAATGGGTCGTCCAAGTAATACATGAGCGAGTCAGGGTCGATCCCACGAGGATTGTGGTTTGAAGCAAGCTAAGGTTATCTTGCAGATCTTAGTTAGGTGAGTAGGAGATGTTGGTATGTTGTTTAATTGCATAAAAGGAATAATGAGATCTGAACTAGGTTGACCTGTTTACAATGATAAGAAGATGGTTAAGGCTTGGAGATGCTTTGTCCTTCTGGATTAACTTTGGTCTTACTATTTTCTTCAATTGTGAATGATTTCTTCTATGGTAGGCTGTATGTGATTGTCGCCGGTTGAGAGGTCGCCAATGCTCCTCCAGATCTGAATCTTAGGGTTAGTGTGGATCCATTCTGATTGAGGGTAAAGCTCCTGCAGTCCATTCTCCTTAATGATCCTACTCAAAATGCCACAGACAAGGTCGGATCTTCTGGATCAGAGAATGCCGTGCCTTTGGGTTCTAGCCTCTACCACAGAGACCCTAATATTCCCATACCTTGGCTGAACTGGTGTCTGGTGCACGAAATTATGATCACTACAACTTCGCACAACTAACCAGCAAGTGCACTGGGTCGTCCAAGTAATACCTTACGCGAGTAAGGGTCGATCCCACGGAGATTGTTGGTATGAAGCAAGCTATGGTCACCTTGTAAATCTTAGTCAGGCAGACTCAAATGGGTGTAGGTAATAAACGAAAATAACATAAAAGATAAAGATAGTGATACTTATGTATATCATTGGTGTAGGAGCTTCAGACAAGCATATGAAGATGCCTTCCCTTCCGTCTCTCTGCTTTCCTACTGTCTTCATCCAATCCTTCTTACTCCTTTCCATGGCAAGCTCGTGTAGGGTTTCACTGTTGTCAGCAGCTACCTCCCATCCGCGCAGTGAAAGCTAATGCTCAATACTCTGTCACAGTACGGCCAATCACCGGTTTGGTTCCCTCCCCTACCGGAATAGAATCACTCTTTTGCGTCTGTCACTAACGCCCAGTAGGTTACAGGTTTGAAGCACGTCACAGTCATTCAATCATTGAATCCTACTCAGAATACCACAGACAAGGTTTAGACCTTCCGGATTCTCTTGAATGCCGCCATCAGGTCCTGCCTATACCACGAAGACTCCGAAGAATCCAAGAGATATTCACTAAGCCTCAGATGCTTGTAGAACAAGAATGGTTGTCAGTCACCTTATTCATGGGTGAGAATGGTGATGGGCATCAATCATCACCTTCATCATGTTGAAGAACAAGTGATATCTTGGATAAAGAACAAGCGGAATTGAATAGAAGAACAATAGTAATTGCATTAATACTCGAGGTACAGCAGAGCTCCACACCTTAATCTATGGTGTGTAGAAACTCCACCGTTGAAAATACATAAGAACAAAAGTGATCATTGGTTTCGGCCCCAGAGAGGGAACCGGAAGAACCAAGATGAAAATACAATAGTAAAAGGTCCTACTTATAGAAAACTAGTAGCCTAGGGTGTACAAAGATAAGTAAATGACATAAAAATCCACTTCCGGGCCCACTTGGTGTGTGCTTGGGCTGAGCAATGAAGTAATTTTCGTGTAGAGACTCTTCTTGGCGTTTAACTCCCATTTTGGTGCCAGTTTGGGCGTTTAACTCCCATTTAGGTGCCAGTTCCGGCGTTTAACGTTGGGATTTCTGTAGGTGATTTTGAACGCCGGTTTGGGCCATCAAATCTTGGGCAAAGTATGGACTATTATATATTGCTGGAAAGCCCAGGATGTCTACTTTTCAACGCCGTTGAGAGCGCGCCAATTGGGCTTCTGTAGCTCCAAAAAATCCACTTCGAGTGCAGGGAGGTCAGAATCCAACAGCATCTGCAGTCCTTTTCAGTCTCTAAATCAGATTTTTGCTCAGGTCCCTCAATTTCAGCCAGAAAATACCTGAAATCACAGAAAAACACACAAACTCATAGTAAAGTCCAGAAAAGTGAATTTTAACTAAAAACTAATAAAAATATAATAAAAACTCAACTAAAACTACCAAAAACATACTAAAAACAATGCCAAAAAGCGTACAAATTATCCGCTCATCACAACACCAAACTTAAATTGTTGCTTGTCCTCAAGCAACTGAAAATCAAATAAGATAAAAAGAAGAGAATATACTATAGACTCCAAATTATCAATGAAACATAGCTCCAAATTAGATGAGCGGGACTAGTAGCTTTTTGCCTCCAAACAGTTTTGGCATCTCACTTTATCCTCTGAGGTTCAGAATGATTGGCTTCTTTAGGAACTTAGAATCCAGATAGTGTTATTGATTCTCCTAGTTAAGTATGATGATTCTTGAACACAGCTACTTATTGAGTCTTGGCTGTGGCCCAAAGCACTCTGTCTTCCAGTATTACCACCGGATACATACATGCCACAGACACATAATTGGGTGAACCTTTTCAGATTGTGACTCAGCTTTGCTAAAGTCCCCAATTAGAGGTGTCCAGGGTTCTTAAGCACACTCTTTTTGCCTTGGATCACAACTTTATTTCTTTCTTTTTCTTTCTTTTTCTCTTTCTCTCTTTTTTTTTTTCGTTTTTCTCCTTCTCTTTTTTTTTTGTTTTTTTGTATTCACTGCTTTTTCTTGCTTCAAGAATCATTTTTATGATTTTTCAGATCCTCAGTAACATGTCTCCTTTTTCATTATTCTTTCAAGAGCCAACAATTTTAACATTCATGAACAACAAATTCAAAAGACATATGCACTGTTCAAACATACATTCAGAAAACAACAAGTATTGTCACCACATCAAACTAATTAAGCTAGTTTTAAAGATGAATTTGAAATCCTGTACTTCTTGTTCTTTTGTGATAAAACAGTTTTCATTTAAGAAAGGTGATGGATTCATATTCATAGCTTTAAGGCATAGACACTAAGACACTAATGATCATAAGACACAAACATGGATAAACATAAAGCACTAAAATTCGAAAAACAGAAAAATAAAGAACAAGGAGATTAAAGAACGGGTCCACCTTAGTGATGGCGGCTCTTTCTTTCTCTTGAAGATCCTATGGAGTGCTTGAGCTCCTCAATGTCTCTTCCTTGTCTTTGTTGCTCCTCTCTCATGATCCTTTGATCTTCTCCAATTTCATGGAGGAGGATGGAGTGTTCTTGGTGTTTCACCCTTAGTTGTCCCATGTTGGAACTCAATTCTCCTAGGGAGGTGTTTAGTTGCTCCCAATAGTCTTGTGGAGGAAAGTGCATCCCTTGAGGTATCTCAGGGATTTCTTGATAAGAGGGGTCTCTTGCTTGCTCCATCTTCTTCTTAGTGATGGGCTTGAGGTCATGCCTTCTCAGTTGAACCGGCTTTGGATGCCATAAATGGTTATGGAAAAATAAAGAGTAATGCTTTTACCACACCAAACTTAGAAGGTTTGCTCGTCCTCGAGCAAAAGAAGAAAGAAGAGAGTAGAAGAAGAAGAAATGGAGGGGAGGGAGATGGCTTTGTGGTTCGGCCAAAAGAGGGGAAGAAGTGGTGTTTTATGAAGGATGGATGTGAGTGGTGAAGAGAAAGAGATGTTGAGGTGATTGGTGAATGGGTGAAGAAGAAGAGAAAGAGTGGTGGGGTTTATGGGGATCCTCTGGGGTCCACAGATCCTTAGGTGTCAAGGAAAAGTCATCCCTGCACCAAATGGCATCAAAATCCACGTTTTGAGCCATTTCTGGCGTTAAACGCCGGGCTGGTGCCCATTCCTGGCGTTTAACGCCAGGTTGTTGCCCTTTACTGGCGTTTAACGCCAGTCTGGTGCCCCTTTCTGGCGTTAAACGCCCAGAATGGTGCCAGACTGGGCGTTAAACGCCCAACAGCTAGCATTACTGGCGTTTGAACGCCAGCTTCTTCTCCTCCAGGGTGTGCTATTTTTCTTCCTGTTTTTCATTCTGTTTTTGCTTTTTCAATGGATTTTGTGACTTCTTATGATCATCAACCTACAAAAAAAGATAAAATAACAAAAGGAAATAGTTAATTATAAAACATTGGGTTGCCTCCCAACAAGCGCTTCTTTAATGTCAGTAGCTTGACAGATGACTCTCATGGAGCCTCACAAATGATCAGAGCAATGTTGGAACCTCCCAACACCAAACTTAGAGTTTGAATGTGGGGGTTCAACACCAAACTTAGAGTTTGGTTGTGGCCTCCCAACACCAAACTTAGAGTTTGACGGTGGGGGCTCTGTTTGTCTCTGATTTGAGAGAAGCTCTTCATGCTTCTTCTCCATGGTGACAGAGGGATATCCTTGATCCTTAAACACATAGGATTCTTCATTCACTTGAATGATCAGTTCACCTCCATCAACATCAATCACAGCCTTTGCTGTGGCTAGGAAGGGTCTGCCAAGGATGATGGATTCATCCATGCACTTCCCAGGACCTTGTCTCTTTTGAGGTAATTTCTGCCTAGACAAGTCATCCAGTTCTTTGGTGAGCAAAGGAGGTTCATTCTCCCAAGTCTCATTTCCAAATAACTTGCCATTTAGCTTCATGATTGCTCCAAGGTATTGAGCAACTTGCTCTTTAGTGACATACTCATCCTCTTCAGAGGAAGAATACTCATCAGAGCTCATGAAAGGCAGAAGTAAGTCCAATGGAATCTCTATGGTCTCATTTTGAGCCTCAGATTCCCATGGTTCCTCATTGGGGAACTCAGAGGAGATTGGTGCACGCCCATTGAGGTCTTCCTCAGTGGCGTCCACCCCCTCTCTTTCCTCTCCATATTCGGCCATGTTTATGGCTTTGCACTTTCCCTCTGTATTTTCTTCTGTATTACTTGGGAGAGTGCTAGGAGGGAGTTCAGTAACTTTCTTGCTCAGCTGACCCACTTGTCCTTCCAAATTTCTGATGGAGGACCTTGTTTCATTCATGAAACTTTGAGTGGTCTTTATTAGATCAGAGACCATTGTTGCTAAGTCAGAGGTATTCTGCTTAGAACTCTTTGTCTGTTGCTGAGAAGATGATGGAAAAGGCTTGCCATTGCTAAACCTGTTTCTTCCACCATTATTATTGAAACCTTGTTGAGGTCTCTCTTGATTCTTCCATGAGAAATTTGGGTGATTTCTCCATGAAGAATTATAGGTGTTTCCATAGGGTTCTCCTAGGTAATTCACCTCTTCCATTGAAGGGTTCTCAGGATCATAAGCTTCTTCTTCAGATGAAGCATCCTTAGTACTGCTTGGTGCTTTTTGCATTCCAGACAGACTTTGAGAAATCAAGTTGACTTGTTGAGTCAATATTTTATTCTGAGCCAAAATGGCATTCAGAGTATCAATCTCAAGAACTCCTTTCTTCTGATTAGTCCCATTGTTCACAGAATTCCTTTCAGAAGTGAACATGAATTGGTTATTTGCAACCATTTCAATCAATTCTTGAGCTTCTGCAGGCGTCTTCTTCAGATGAAGAGATCCTCCAGCAGAGCTATCCAAAGACATCTTGGATAGTTCAGAGAGACCATCATAGAAAATACCTATGATGCTCCATTCAGAAAGCATGTCTGAAGGACATTTTCTGATTAATTGTTTGTATCTTTCCCAAGCTTCATAGAGGAATTCTCCATCCTTCTGTCTGAAGGTTTGGACTTCCACTCTAAGCTTACTCCATCTTTGTGGTGGAAAGAACTTTGCCAAGAAGGCATTGACTAGCTTTTCCCAAGAGTTCAGGCTATCTTTAGGTTGTGAGTCCAACCATATTCTAGCTCTGTCTCTTACAGCAAAAGGGAATAGCATCAGTCTATAGACCTCAGGGTCAACCCCATTAGTCTTGACTGTGTCACAGATTTGCAAGAATTCAGCTAAGAACTGATGAGGATCTTCCATTGGAAGTCCATGGAACTTGCAATTCTGTTGCATTAGAGAAACTAATTGAGGCTTAAGCTCAAAGTTGTTTGCTCCAATGGCAAGGATAGAGATGCTTCTCCCATAGAAATCAGGAGTAGGTGCAGTAAAGTCACCCAGCACCTTCCTTGCATTGTTGGCATTGTTGTTGTTTTCGGCTGCCATGTGTTCTTCTTCTTTGAAGAATTCGGTCAGGTCCTTTAAAGAGAGTTGTGCCTTGGCTTCTCTTAGTTTTCGCTTCAACAAGAATGCCTTTGTCTTTGTTACTGCTCATATGAAAGAGAAGGGAACAAGAAAATATGGAATCCTCTATGTCACAGTATAGAGATTCCTTGAGGTGTCAGAGGAAAAGAAAAATGGAAGACAGAGGTAGAAAATTCGAACTTATCAAAGAAGATGGAGTCCAAATTTTGCATTAAAGAATAGTGTTAGTCCAAAAATGGAAGGATGTGAGAAGAAGGGAAGTAATTTTCGAAAATTTAAGTAAAAGATTTTGAAAACATTTTGAAAAACACTTAATTGATTTTCGAAAATAAGAGTGGAAAAGAAATCAAGTGATTTTTGAAAAAGATTTTGAAATTAGAAATCAAAAAGATTTGATTGAAAACTATTTTGAAAAAGATGTGATTAAAAAGATTTGATTGAAAAGTTATGGTTTTAGAAAGATATGATTGAAAAGATATGATTTGAAAACAATTTTAAAAGATATGATTTGAAAACAATTTGAAGAGATATGATTTTAAAAATTAATGACTTGCCTAACAAGAAAAGATATGATTCAAGCATAAAACCTTCCTTAACAGAAAAGGCAAAAAATGTTCAATCAAATCATTAATTGTTAGTAAGTATCTTTGAAAAAGGAAAGAAATTGATTTTGAAAACATTTGATTGAAAAGATATGGTTTGAAAAAGATTTGATTTTGAAAAACTTTGAAAACTTGAAAAAATTTGATTTTGAATGTGGTTAATGGGGAAGAGAGATTGATGGAAATGATGAGTGGTGATTGGATGAAGTGGGGGTGAGTTGAAAGATATATAGAATTCGATAGGTTGATGGAAAGTGATGTTGGGAATTAAAGGGGATGAGAATATGGCTAGGGGGTTGAGAAGGTGTGTTTGAATGGTCAAAGTGGAAGGGAATACCAGCCTTAGCGTTTAGCGCCAGAAATGGCCCCCTTTTTTTTGTGGACGAGTCATTGGAGCTAAACACACAGTTGGTGTTTAGTGCCATTGGAGGTGTGAAGAAGGATCCTTTGTGGGCGTTAAACACCCACTTGGTGTTTAACGCTAGCTCCTGCTTCCTCCTCTTGGTGTTAAATTCCATTCCTGCGTTTAACGCCATCCCTGCGTTTAACGCTAACTCCCCTTGCCCCATTCCTTGCGCTAAACGCCATGCCTAGCATTTAGTGCCCAAGCACTTCGAATCAACCTTGTTCTAGGGTGTTCCGTTTTTCCTTCGGAGTCCTTCTGTCCCTGTTCTAGGCACTGTGCATGATCACAAACAAAATAAAACCAAGAAAAAACTATGAAAAGCAATGAAAAATAAATGAAACTCAAACTGAAATAAAAACTAAAGGATACTCTTGGTTGGATTGCCTCCCAACAAGCGCTTCTTTACCGTCACTAGCTTGACGGTTAGCTCCTCTGAGGAGGAGGGTAGTCATAGGGGCTTAGTTCTTCACCCCTCACTATGAGTCTATTTCATGTTCTCTCATGGATGAACTCAATATGCTCAAGAGATGGTGCACGAATCCCCACACTTCATACAACTGTACCAGCAAGTGCAATGGGTCGTCCAAGTAATACATGAGCGAGTCAGGGTCGATCCCACGAGGATTGTGGTTTGAAGCAAGCTAAGGTTATCTTGCAGATCTTAGTTAGGTGAGTAGGAGATGTTGGTATGTTGTTTAATTGCATAAAAGGAATAATGAGATCTGAACTAGGTTGACCTGTTTACAATGATAAGAAGATGGTTAAGGCTTGGAGATGCTTTGTCCTTCTGGATTAACTTTGGTCTTACTATTTTCTTCAATTGTGAATGATTTCTTCTATGGTAGGCTGTATGTGATTGTCGCCGGTTGAGAGGTCGCCAATGCTCCTCCAGATCTGAATCTTAGGGTTAGTGTGGATCCATTCTGATTGAGGGTAAAGCTCCTGCAGTCCATTCTCCTTAATGATCCTACTCAAAATGCCACAGACAAGGTCGGATCTTCTGGATCAGAGAATGCCGTGCCTTTGGGTTCTAGCCTCTACCACAGAGACCCTAATATTCCCATACCTTGGCTGAACTGGTGTCTGGTGCACGAAATTATGATCACTACAACTTCGCACAACTAACCAGCAAGTGCACTGGGTCGTCCAAGTAATACCTTACGCGAGTAAGGGTCGATCCCACGGAGATTGTTGGTATGAAGCAAGCTATGGTCACCTTGTAAATCTTAGTCAGGCAGACTCAAATGGGTGTAGGTAATAAACGAAAATAACATAAAAGATAAAGATAGTGATACTTATGTATATCATTGGTGTAGGAGCTTCAGACAAGCATATGAAGATGCCTTCCCTTCCGTCTCTCTGCTTTCCTACTGTCTTCATCCAATCCTTCTTACTCCTTTCCATGGCAAGCTCGTGTAGGGTTTCACTGTTGTCAGCAGCTACCTCCCATCCGCGCAGTGAAAGCTAATGCTCAATACTCTGTCACAGTACGGCCAATCACCGGTTTGGTTCCCTCCCCTACCGGAATAGAATCACTCTTTTGCGTCTGTCACTAACGCCCAGTAGGTTACAGGTTTGAAGCACGTCACAGTCATTCAATCATTGAATCCTACTCAGAATACCACAGACAAGGTTTAGACCTTCCGGATTCTCTTGAATGCCGCCATCAGGTCCTGCCTATACCACGAAGACTCCGAAGAATCCAAGAGATATTCACTAAGCCTCAGATGCTTGTAGAACAAGAATGGTTGTCAGTCACCTTGTTCATGGGTGAGAATGGTGATGGGCGTCAATCATCACCTTCATCATGTTGAAGAACAAGTGATATCTTGGATAAAGAACAAGCGGAATTGAATAGAAGAACAATAGTAATTGCATTAATACTCGAGGTACAGCAGAGCTCCACACCTTAATCTATGGTGTGTAGAAACTCCACCGTTGAAAATACATAAGAACAAAAGTGATCATTGGTTTCGGCCCCAGAGAGGGAACCGGAAGAACCAAGATGAAAATACAATAGTAAAAGGTCCTACTTATAGAAAACTAGTAGCCTAGGGTGTACAAAGATAAGTAAATGACATAAAAATCCACTTCCGGGCCCACTTGGTGTGTGCTTGGGCTGAGCAATGAAATAATTTTCGTGTAGAGACTCTTCTTGGCGTTTAACTCCCATTTTGGTGCCAGTTTGGGCGTTTAACTCCCATTTAGGTGCCAGTTCCGGCGTTTAACGCTGGGATTTCTGTAGGTGATTTTGAACGCCGGTTTGGGCCATCAAATCTTGGGCAAAGTATGGACTATTATATATTGCTGGAAAGCCCAGGATGTCTACTTTCCAACGCCGTTGAGAGCGCGCCAATTGGGCTTCTGTAGCTCCAGAAAATCCACTTCGAGTGCAGGGAGGTCAGAATCCAACAGCATCTGCAGTCCTTTTCAGTCTCTGAATCAGATTTTTGCTCAGGTCCCTCAATTTCAGCCAGAAAATACCTGAAATCACAGAAAAACACACAAACTCATAGTAAAGTCCAGAAAAGTGAATTTTAACTAAAAACTAATAAAAATATAATAAAAACTCAACTAAAACTACCAAAAACATACTAAAAACAATGCCAAAAAGCGTACAAATTATCCGCTCATCAGTGTCTCAAGAAGTTCCCAACGAAGTCGTGGATTAGTCGTCTAAGAGATGTATAATCAAGCTGGTGGTTCGATGCTTTCCAGTTACGTATTCACACGAACCCAAGAAGAACACGGGTGGTTGTCAGGCACGTGGTCTTAGTATGAAGAACGAAGATGATTGTCACGGGTCATCCCATTCATCAAGTTGAAGAACGAAGATACATCTTATAATTGAATCAAACACGGATTGAAAAGAAACAGTAATACTTTTATTAATCCATAAAACTCAGCAGGGCTCCTCCCCTCAACCTAGGAGGTTTAGAAACTCATACTGATAGAAAATACAATATGAAAAATGAAATATGGCAGATCTCCCCTTTGAAGATAGTGTAAAAGTTCTTTAAATACTAAGCTAATGACTAAGGATTACATAAGAAAAGGTAAAACAATCTTTTAGTGCTAAAATCCACTATTGGGACTCAATTGGTGAGTGTTTGGATTGAACTTTGATGAGATCCACGTGCTAGGAGGCCTCTAGGGTGATGAATGCTGGCTAGGGGGTTTGGACGCTACTTTGGGCGTTTGGACGCTGGTCTCCTCTTTTGGGTGCTGGACGCTTGGACTGGGGCAGGAGGCTGGACGCCAGTTTTGGACCTTTAATTCTGAAGCAAAGTATAAACTATTATATATTTCTGAAAAGATCTTGACGTTAGCTTTTCATATCCGTTGAGAACGCTCCATTTGGTTTTCTGTAGCTCTAGAAAAGCTCTTTTGAGTGCAAGGAGGTCAGATCCAGACAACATCTGCAGTGCTTTCTCTGTCTCTGAATCAGACTTTTGCTCCAACTCCTCAATTTCAGTAAAAAAATACCTGAAATTGTACAAAAATACACAAACTCAAAGTAGAATCCAAAAATGTAAATTTTGCACTAAAACCTATGAAAACTTAATAAAACTTAGACAAAACATGCTAAAAACTATATGAAAATGATGCAAAAAAGCGCATAAAATATCCGCTCATCAAAACACCAAAATTAAACTGTTGTTTTTCCCCAAGCAACTAAAAATATAGTAGGATAAAAAGAAGAGTAAGTTACAATAAATCTCAAGAGTTTCCAATGAAGCTCAGTTTCAATTAGATAAGCGGGACTTAGTAGCTTTTAGCTTCTGAATAGTTTTGGCATCTCACTATCTATTGAAACTCAGAAATGTTGGTCTCTTTAGAAATTTATAATCCAGATGATATTATTGACTCTCCTAGTTCAGTTCTTTTTTATTCTTGAACATAGCTTTCAGAGTCTTGGTCGTGACCCTAAGCACATTGTTTTTCAGTATTACCACCGGATACATAAATGCCACAGACACTTTAACTGGGTGAACCCTTTCGGATTGTGATTTAGTTTTGCTAGAATCTTCAGATAGAGGTGTCTAGAGTTCTTAAGCACACTCTTTTAGCTTTGGACCACGACTTTAACTGCTCAGTCTCAAGCTTTTCACTTGACACCTTCACACCACAAGTATATGGTTAGGGACACCTTGGTTGAGCCGCTTAGGCCAAAATTTTATTCCTTGTTGGCCCTCCTAACCATTGATGCTCAAAACCTTGGATCATTTTACCCTTGCTGGTGGACGAAATTGTGATCACATCAATGTAGTATTCTTTGTTGTTGTATGGAATCATTATTATGGCACTTATGTGTGGACACAACTCCGTTCAACTTAACCAGCAAGTGTACTAGGTCATCCAAGTAATACCTTACGTGAGTAAGGGTCGATCCCACAGAGATTGTTGGTATGAAGCAAGCTATGGTCACCTTGTAAATCTCAGTTAGGCAGATTAAATGGTTATGGGTTTCGAAAATTAATAATAAATAGAAAATAAAAAGGGATAGAAATACTTATGTAAATTAATAGTGGGAATTTCAGATAGGCGTATGGAGATGCTGTGCTCCTCTTGAATCTCTACTTTCTCATTGCTTTCATCCAATCCTTCTTACTCCTTTCCATGACAAGCTGTATGTAGGGCATCACCATCATCAATGGCTACTTTCAATCCTCTCGGGAAAATGGTCCTATGCGCTGTCACTGCACGGCTAATCGTCTGGAGGCATCACCCTTGCTGATGGCTACATCCCATCCTCTCAGTGAAAACGTTCCAAATGCTCTGTCACAGCACGGCTAATCATCTGTCGGTTCTCAATCAGGTTGGAATAGAATCCATTGATTCTTTTGCGTTTGTCATCACGCCCAGCCTTCAAGAGTTTGAAGCTCGTCACAGTCATTCAATACCGGAATCCTACTCGGAATACCACAGACAAGGTTAGACTTTTCGGATTTCCATGAATGCCGCCATCTATCTAGCTTATACCACGAAGATTCTGTTGGGGAATCTAAGAGATATGCGCTCGGCCTAAGGTAGAACGCAAGTGGTTGTCAGTCACGCGCGTTCATAGGTGAGAATGATGATGAGTGTCACAGATCATCACATTTATCAAAGTGTTGTGCAAAGTATATCTTGGAATAAGAATAAAAGAGAATTGAATAGAAAGTAATAGTAATTGTATTGAAACTTGAGGTACAGCAGAGCTCCACACCCTTAATCTATGGTGTGCAGAAACTCCACCGTTGAAAATACATAAGTGAAAGGTTCAGGCATGGCCGAATGGCCAGCCCCCAAAACGTGATCAATAGCCTCTTAAGATGAAGAATAAAACAAAACTGAGACCAAAGATGAAACGTTGTCAAAAGACGACTAATACATTAGTAAAAAGTCTTATTTATACTAAACTAGCTACTAGGGTTTACATGAGTAAGTAATTGATGCATAAATCCACTTTCGGGGCCCACTTGGTGTATGCTTGGGCTGAGCTTGATCTATTCACGAGCTGAGGCTTTTCTTGGAGTTGAACTCCAAGTTATAACGTGTTTTGCGCGTTCAACTCCGGATCATGACGTGTTTCTGGCGTTTAACTCCAGACAGCAGCATGTACTTGGCGTTCAACGCCAAGTTACGTCGTTAATTTCCAAATAAAGTATGAACTATTATATATTTCTGGAAAGCTCTAGATGTCTACTTTCTAACGCCATTGAGAGCGCGCCATTTGGAGTTCTGTAGCTCCAGAAAATCTATTTCGAGTGCAGGGAGGTCAGATTCCAACAGCATCAGCAGTCCTTTTGTCAGCCTTTTTCAGAGTTTTGCTCAAGTCCCTCAATTTCAGCCAGAAATTACCTGAAATCACAAAAAAACACACAAACTCATAGTAAAGTCCAGAAATGTGAATTTAACATAAAAACTAATGAAAATATCCCTAAAAGTAGCTTGAACTTACTAAAAACTACCTAAAAACAATGCCAAAAAGCGTATAAATTATCCGCTCATCACTTGCCTTTTAGTTTAAAGGGTTATTGGCTTTTTGCTCTTGCCTTTTGGTTTAAAGAGCTATTTCTGTTTCTTTCTTTTTTTATATTATTTTTTTCGCATGCATATATAAGTTTTTTCTTTTGCAACATGCTTTTTCTTTTTCTTTTTCTTTTTGCTGATTTTTCTTGCTTCAAGAATCAATTTTTATATTTTTTAGATTACCAATAATACTTTTCCTTTTTCATCATTCTTTCAAGAGCCAACATTCTAAAATTCCAATTTCAAATATGCACTCTTTATTCATACATTCAGAAAACAAAAGCAATGCCACCACATCAAGATAATTGAACTATTCTTATTATAAACTTGAAATTCATGTACCTTTCAATTCTTTTCAAATAAAATTTTCTTTTTAAGCAAGGTGAGAGACATATGGAACCTTTTATAATTTTAAGACATAGATAGAAATGATCATGCAATAAGAACAAGAGAACAGATAGAAAATAGAAAAATAACATAAGAAAAGGAGATTAAGAGAATGAACCCACCTTTAATGGTGGCAGCTATTACTCCTCTATGAGGACCCAATGTAGTGCTTGATCTCTTCAATGTCACTCCTTTGTCTTTGTTGTTCTTCCCTCATAGCCCTTTGGTCTTCTCTTATTTCATTGAGGATGGTGAAATGCTCTTGATGCTCCATCCTCAATTACTCCATATTAGTGTTTAATTCTCCAAGAGAATTATGCAATTGGTCCCAATAGCCTTGAGGAGAAAAATGCATCCCTTGAGGTATCTCAGGGATCTCATGTTGAGGCGGGTGCATAGGCTCTTATGCATGCTCTCTAGTTTGCTCCATCCTCTTCTTAGTGATGGGCTTGTCCTCCTCAATGGAGATATCTCTCTCTATGACAATTTCAGCTGAATTGCATAGATGACAGATGAGGTTTGGAATGCCAACCTTGCTTTGTTGGAAGGCTTCTCAACTGTTTTGTACAATTCTCGAGGGATCACCTCATGTACTTCTACCTTACTTCCAATCATGATGCAATGGATCATGATGGCTCTTTCAATAATCACTTCTTACCGATTGCTAGTAGGGATGATAGAGCATTGGATGAATTTCAACTATCCTCTAGCTATGGGCTTGAGGTCAAGCCTTCTTAGTTGAATGGGCTTCCCTTGGGAATCCCTTTTCCACTGTGCTCCTTCCACACAGATGTCTAAGAGCACTTGATCCAGTCTCTGATCAAAGTTGACTCTTCTAGTGTAAGGATTTGGGTCTCTTTGCATCAAAGACAAGTTGAACGCCAACCTCACACATTCCGGGCTAAAATCTTAGATTCTCCCTCGGACCATGGTGCTCCAATTAGCAATGGTAAATATGATGAGTTTTCTTCATTTGAAATACCATGTATTGCTACTTCTTCAATTGATATGTTCCTTCTTTCTATTAAGCAGGAATCCAACTACATGTAACACTGCACAATTATGATCTTCCACAAGCACTCGAAGATGAATATGGGGGATGGGTTAGTCCTAAGATCATGTATGTTAATGAACCCCTGTACACACTGTTGTTTGAATTAATCAGTGAAACTCTTGTGCTTGAGACACCATTGCTTATTTTACAACTGTAGAAAGAACTGAGAAATATGAATCTAAAAATCACTTGAATGTGAATGCAGAAGAGACTTCATAAATTATGCATAAGTGTGTATCAGAGAATTCGGTGACAGAGTCTTATATTGGAATACTATGAACGAGCTGAATGTGTTCACCATAGATGGTTATGATCAAGGAACAACCCCACCTACACGATATTCGCCCCCATTTTGCCAGAAATATAACAGTAGTAAGGGTGACTCCATAACTGAGCCTTACTTGGCAGTTCATCATATTTTGCTATCACATTCTTCAGTAGTGAGATTGTATAGAAGAAAGTATAAGGTATATAGTATTTACTTGTTGCAAAGGAAAAAGCTTTGACTTAGTTACTTATACCAACTCTTAATTGAAGTTCATAGTCTTTTTATATTGAATTTAGATTATTCTTCCTGCAAATGATATAGATGAAGACTGGCAGCCACTCAAAGAGCCCGTGATTTTTTTATTGGTTAGTAAGTTAGAGACCTTTCAACTGGTTGTTTTACTCTCATGTTCTCCTTATTTAGATTACTTAGTTGCATAATCACACGGCATTACCTTTGTTCTCCTAAAATTTGATTTTCATGATCCTCCTTCATGTAAGATA
This sequence comes from Arachis stenosperma, assembly GCF_014773155.1. Lineage (NCBI taxonomy): Eukaryota > Viridiplantae > Streptophyta > Magnoliopsida > Fabales > Fabaceae > Arachis > Arachis stenosperma. The sequence continues at coordinate 65,978,973 of NC_080383.1, forward strand.
CTTTTTTCTTATTTGAAAGTTTACTAAATTGTTCTTTTTTTCTTTCTTAGTAATGTTAAATAACTGAACTTGATTCTCATTTGATTGTGGTATGTTGCTTCATTTCTTTTTTTTTTCACTTGTTATTTCAAAAGTTTTTGAGTTCTTCCTGTGGCTTCTTCAATGGTGTTCTACTATTACCCTTGTTCTTTTATCGGCCCAGAGTTCTGTTCCCAACTGATTTTAATGCATATGTTTAGTTTCTCTTTATTTTAATCTTCTTGTTCCATCTTCCATGATAATTAGTGATTTAGTGGATTTTACTCGACTATAACTTGGCGATGAATGACTGGCTTTTCTGCAGCTGAGTGCTTACAAGATGCCTTGAAGCAATTATATCTGATTGATGCTATTGATGAAAATGGTGCAATTACAAGTATTAGACAGAAAATGGCTGGTAGTTATTTTCCCTTTTCTTTTTTTTGTTGAATTTTAAATTAGTCTGGAGAAATCATGCATTTCACTATCATTATCTTCATCATGAGATGTCAGTCTGAATGAGTATTTTAACAAGTTCCTTGTGCACTATTTTCTTTCTAACTTTATTAATTTTAATTTTAATTTTTTGTTCTAAAATTATATGCAAAGCTGGTGCACGAAATTGTGATCACTACTTTTCACAACTCAAATAATCCCCGGTAATGAATCCAAAAACTTGGTGCTCAATACCATGGCATAAACACAACTTCGCACAACTAACCAGCAAGTGCACTGGGTCGTCCAAGTAATAAACCTTACGCGAGTAAGGGTCGATCCCACGGAGATTGTTGGTATGAAGCAAGCTATGGTCATCTTGTAAATCCTAGTCAGGCAGATTCAAATGGTTATGGATGATATATGAATAAAGCATAAAGATAAAGATAGAGATACTTATGTAATTCATTGGTGAGAATTTCAGATAAGCGTATGGAAATGCTTTGTCCCTTCCGTCTCTCTGCTTTCCTACTGTCTTCATCCAATCCTTCTTACTCCTTTCCATGGCAAGCTGTATGTAGGGTTTCACCGTTGTCAGTGGCTACCTCCCATCCTCTCAGTGAAAATGTTCAACGCACCCTGTCATGGCACGGCTAATCATCTGTCGGTTCTCAATCAGGTTGGAATAGAATCCATTGATTCTTTTGCGTCTGTCACTAACGCCCAGCCTTCAGGAGTTTGAAGCTCGTCACAGTCATTCAATCATTGAATCCTACTCAGAATACCACAGACAAGGTTTAGACCTTCCGGATTCTCTTAAATGCCGCCATCAATTCTAGCTTATACCACGAAGATTTCGATTAAAGAATCCAAGAGATAAACATTCAAGCCTTGTTTGCTTGTAGAATGGGAGTGGTTGTCAGACACGCGTTCATAAGTGAGAATGATGATGAGCGTCACATAATCATCACATTCATCAAGTTCTTGAGTGCGAATGAATATCTTGGAATAAGAACAAGCTGAATTGAATAGAAGAACAATAGTAATTGCATTAATACTCGAGGTACAGCAGAGCTCCACACCTTAGTCTATGGTGTGTAGAAACTCCACCGTTAAAAATACATAAGAACAAGGTCTAGGCATGGCCGAATGGCCAGCCTCCTAATGATCTAAGAACTAGATGTCCAAAGATGATCTAAAGATCTAAAATGATCCCCCGATGAAAAATACAATAGCAAAAGGTCTTATTTATAAAGAACTAGTAGCCTACGGTTTACAGAAATGAGTAAATGACAGAAAAATCCACTTCCAGGCCCACTTGGTGTGTGATTGGGTTGAGCATTGAAGCATTTTCGTGTAGAGACTCTTCTTGGAGTTAAACGCCAGCTTTTATGCCAGTTTGGGCGTTTAACTCCCATTCTTGTGCCAGTTCCGGCGTTTAACGCCGGGCATTCTTGAGCTGATTTGGAACGCCGGTTTGGGCCATCAAATCTTGGGCAAAGTATAAACTATTATGCATTGATGGAAAGCCCAGGATGTCTACTTTCTAACGCCGTTGAGAGCGTGCCAATTGGGCTTCTGTAGCTCCAGAAAATCCACTTCGAGTGCAGGGAGGTCAGAATCCAACAGCATCTGCAGTCCTTTTCAGTCTTTGAATCAGATTTTTGCTCAAGTCCCTCAATTTCAGCCAGAAAATACCTGAAATCATAGAAAAACACACAAACTCATAGTAAAGTCCAGAAAAGTGAATTTTAACTAAAAAATAATAAAAATATAATGAAAACTAACTAAAACATACTAAAAATAATGCCAAAAAGCGTACAAATTATCCGCTCATCACAACACCAAACTTAAATTGTTGCTTGTCCCCAAGCAACTGAAAATCAAATAAGATAAAGAGAAGAGAATATGCAATGAATTCCAAAAACATCTATGAAGATCAGTATTAATTAGATGAGCGGGGCTTTTAGCTTTTTGCCTCTGAATAGTTTTGGCATCTCACTCTATCCTTTGAAATTCAGAATGATTGGCTTCTATAGGAACTCAGAATCCAGATAGTGTTATTGATTCTCCTAGTTAAGTATGATGATTCTTGAACACAGCTACTTTATGAGTCTTGGCCGTGGCCCAAAGCACTCTGTCTTCCAGTATTACCACCGGATACATACATGCCACAGACACATAATTGGGTGAACCTTTTCAGATTGTGACTCAGCTTTGCTAGAGTCCCTAATTAGAGGTGTCCAGGGTTCTTAAGCACACTCTTTTTGCCTTGGATCACAACTTTATTTCTTTCTTTTTCTCTTTCTCCCTTTTTTTCGTTTTTTTCTCTTTTTTTTCGCTTCTTTTTTTTTTGTATTCACTGCTTTTTCTTGCTTCAAGAATCATTTTTATGATTTTTCAGATCCTCAGTAACATGTCTCCTTTTTCATCATTCTTTCAAGAGCCAACCAATCATGAACAACAAATTCAAAAGACATATGCACTGTTTAAGCATACATTCAGAAAATAAAAGTATTGCCACCACATCAAAATAATTAATCTGTTATAAAATTTAAAATTCATGCAATTCTTCTCTTTTTCAATTAAGAACATTTTTTATTTAAGAAAGGTGATGGATTCATAAGACATTCATAACTTTAAGGCATAGACAATAAGATACTAATGATCATAAGACACAAACATAGATAAACACAGGCATAAATATCCGAAAAACAGGAAAGTAAAGAACAAGAAGATTAAAGAACGGGTCCACCTTAGTGATGGCGGCTTGTTTTTCCTCTTGAAGATCTTATGAAGTGCTTGAGCTCCTCAATGTCTCTTCCTTGCCTTTGTTGCTCCTCTCTCATGATTCTTTGATCTTCTCTAATTTCATGGAGGAGGATGGAATGTTCTTAGTGCTCCATCCTTAGTTGTCCCATGTTGGAACTCAATTCTCCTAGGGAGGTGTTGATTTGCTCCCAATAGTTTTGTGGAGGAAAGTGCATCCCTTGAGGTATCTCAGGGACTTCATGATGAGTGGGATCTCTTGTTTGCTCCATCCTTTTCTTAGTGATGGGCTTGTCCTCATCAATGGGGATGTCTCCCTCTATGTCAATTCCAACTGAATAACAGAGGTGACAAATGAGATGAGGAAAGGCTAACCTTGCCAAGGTAGAGGACTTGTCCGCCACCTTATAAAGTTCTTGGGCTATAACCTCATGAACTTCTACTTCTTCTCCAATCATGATGCTATGAATCATGATGGCTCGGTCTATAGTAACTTCGGACCGGTTGCTAGTGAGAATAATTGAGCGTTGGATAAACTCCAACCATCCCCTAGCTACGGGCTTGAGGTCATGCCTTCTCAATTGAACCGGCTTCCCTCTTGAATCTCTCTTCCATTGGGCGCCCTCTTCACAAATGACTGTGAGGACTTGGTCCAACCTTTGATCAAAGTTGACCCTTCTAGTGTAAGGGTGTTCATCTCCTTGCATCATGGGCAAGTTAAATGCCAACCTTACATTTTTCGGACTAAAATCTAAGTACTTCCCCCGAACCATTGTAAGCCAATTCTTTGGGTCCGGGTTCACACTTTGATCATGGTTCTTGGTGATCCATGCATTGGCATAGAACTCTTGAACCATTAAGATTCCGACTTGTTGAATAGGGTTGGTAAGAACTTCCCAACCTCTCCTTCGGATCTCATGTCGGATCTCCGGATATTCACTCTTTTTGAGTTTGAAAGAGACCTCGGGGATCACCTTCTTCAAGGCCACAACTTCATAGAAGTGGTCTTGATGCACCCTTGAGATGAATCTCTCCATCTCCCATGACTCGGAGGTGAAAGCTTTTGCCTTCCCTTTCCTCTTTCTAGAGGTTTCTCCGGCCTTGGATGCCATAAATGGTTATGGAAAAACAAAAAGCAATGCTTTTACCACACCAAACTTAAAAGGTTTGCTCGTCCTCGAGCAAAAAAAAAAAAAAAAGAAAGAAGAGAGTAGAAGAAGAAGAAATAGAGGAGAGGGAGGTGGCTTTGTGGTTCGGCCAAAGGGGGAGAAGTAGTGTTTAGGTTGTGTGAAAATGAAGGAGTGAAGATGGGTTTTGATAGGTGAGTGGTTTTTGGGGAAGAGGTGTTGAGGTGATTGGTAAATGGGTGAAGAAGAAGAGAGAGAGTGGTGGGGTAGGTGGGGATCCTGTGGGGTCCACAGATCCTGAAGTGTCAAGGAAAAGTCATCCCTGCACCAAGTGGCGAGCAAAATTGCTCTCTGTGTCAATTCTGGCGTTAAACACCGGGCTGGTGCCCATTTCTGGCGTTTAACGCCAACTTCGTGCCCTTTCCTGGCGTTTAAAGCCAGTCTGGTGCCCCTTTCTGGCGTTAAACGCCCAGAATGGTGCCAGACTGGGCGTTAAACGCCCATTTGCTGCCCTTACTGGCATTTAAACGCCAGCGAGGTCTTCCTCCAGGGTGTGCTATTTTTCTTTCTATTTTTCATTCTGTTTTTGCTTTTTCAATTGATTTTGTGACTTCTCATGATCATCAACCTACAGAAAACATGAAATAACAAAGGAAAATAGATTAAATATAACATTGGGTTGCCTCCCAACAAGCGCTTCTTTAATGTCAGTAGCTTGACAGTGGGCTCTCATGGAGCCTCACAAATGCTCAGAGCAATGTTGGAACCTCCCAACACCAAACTTAGAGTTTGAATGTGGGGGTTCAACACCAAACTTAGAATTTGGTTGTGGCCTCCCAACACCAAACTTAGAGTTTGACTGTGGGGGCTCTGTTTGACTCTATTTTTAGAGAAGCTCTTCATGCTTCCTCTCCATGGTGACAGAGGGATATCCTTGAGCCTTAAACACAAAGGATTCTTCATTCACTTGGATGATCAATTCTCCTCTGTCCACATCAATCACAGCCTTTGCTGTGGCTAGGAAGGGTCTGCCAAGGATGATGGATTCATCCATGCACTTTCCAGTCTCTAGGACTATGAAATCACCAGGAATGTAATGGTCTTCAATTTTTACCAGAACATCCTCTACAAGTCCATAAGCTTGTCTTCTTGAATTGTCTGCCATCTCTAGTGAGATTCTTGCAGCTTGTACCTCAAAGATCCCTAGCTTCTCCATTACAGAGAGATGCATGAGGTTTACATTTGATCCTAAGTCACACAGAGCCTTCTTAAAGGTCATCGTGCCTATGGTACAAGGTATTGAAAACTTCCCAGGATCTTGTCTCTTTTGAGGTAATCTCTGCCTAGACAAGTCATCCAGTTCTTTGGTGAGCAAAGGGGGTTCATCCTCCCAAGTCTCATTACCAAATAACTTGTCATTTAGCTTCATGATTGCTCCAAGGTACTTGGCAACTTGCTCTTCAGTGACATATTCATCCTCTTCAGAGGAAGAATACTCATCAGAGTTCATGAATGGCAGAAGTAAGTCCAATGGAATCTCTATGGTCTCATTTTGAGCCTCAGATTCCCATGGTTCCTCATTAGGGAACTCATTGGAGGCCAGTGGACGTCCATTGAGGTCTTCCTCAGTGGCGTTCACTGCCTCTTCCTCCTCTCCAAATTCGGCCATGTTGATAGCCTTGCACTCTCCTTTTGGATTTTCTTCTGTATTGCTTGGAAGAGTACTAGGAGGGAGTTCAGTAACTTTCTTACTCAGCTGTCCCACTTGTGCCTCCAAATTCCTAATGGAGGACCTTGTTTCAATCATGAAACTTTGAGTGGTTTTGATTAGATCAGAGACCATGGTTGCTAAGTCAGAGTGGCTCTGCTTAGAATTCTCTGTCTGTTGCTGAGAAGAAGATGGAAAAGGCTTGCCATTGCTAAACCTGTTTCTTCCACCATTATTGTTGTTGAAACCTTGTTGAGGTCTCTGTTGATCCTTCCATGAGAAATTTGGATGATTTCTCCATGAAGAATTATAGGTGTTTCCATAGGGTTCTCCCATGTAATTCACCTCTTCCATTGAAGGGTTCTCAGGATCATAAGTTTCTTCTTCAGATGAAGCGTCCTTAGTACTGCCTGGTGCAGCTTGCATTCCAGACAGACTTTGAGAAATCAAATTGACTTGCTGAGTCAATATTTTATTCTGAGCCAATATGGCATTCAGAGTATCAATCTCAAGAACTCCTTTCTTCTGATTTGTCCCATTGTTCACAGGATTCCTTTCAGAAGTGTACATGAATTGGTTATTTGCAACCATTTCAATTAGTTCTTGAGCTTCTGTAGGCGTCTTCTTCAGATGAAGAGATCCTCCAGCAGAGCTATCCAAAGACATCTTGGACAGTTCAAACAGACCATCATAGAAAATACCTATGATGCTCCATTCAGAAAGCATATCAGAGGGGCACTTTCTGATCAATTGTTTGTATCTTTCCCAAGCTTCATAGAGGGATTCTCCTTCCTTCTGTCTGAAGGTTTGGACTTCCACTCTAAGCTTACTCAATTTTTGAGGTGGAAAAAACTTTGCCAAGAAGGCATTGACTAGCTTTTCCCAAGAGTTCAGGCTTTTTTTAGGTTGTGAGTCTAACCATATCCTAGCTCTGTCTCTTACAGCAAAAGGGAATAGCATAAGTCTGTAGACCTCAGGGTCAACCCCATTAGTCTTGACAGTGTCACAGATTTGCAAGAATTCAGCTAAAAACTGATGAGGATCTTCCAATAGAAGTCCATGGAACTTGCAATTCTGTTGCATTAGAGAAACTAATTGAGGCTTAAGCTCAAAGTTGTTTGCTCCAATGACAGGGATAGAGATGCTTCTCCCATAGAAGTCGGGAGTAGGTGCAGTAAAGTCACCCAGCACCTTCCTTGCATTGTTGGCATTGTTGTTGTTTTCGGTTGCCATGGGTTCTTCTTCTTTGAAGATTTCTGTTAGGTCCTCTACAGAGAGTTGTGCCTTAGCTTCTCTTAGCTTTCGCTTCAAGGTCCTTTCAGGTTCAGGGTCAGCCTCAACAAGAATGCTTTTGTCTTTGCTCCTGCTCATATGAAAGAGAAGAGAACAAGAAAGTATGGAATCCTCTATATCACAGTATAGAGATTCCTTGAGGTGTCAGAGGAAAAAGAAAAATAAAAGGAAGAAGTAGAAGAATTCGAACTTATCAAAAGAGATGGAGTTCGAATTGTTCATTGAGGAATAGTGTTAGTCCATAAATAGAAGGATATGAGAAGAGGGGAAGAAATTTTTCGAAAATAAAGTAAAAGATTTTAAAAACATTTTGAAAAACACTAATTGATTTTCGAAAACCAAGAGTAGAAAAGAAATCAAGTGATTTTTGGAAAAGATTTTGAAATTAGAAATCAAAAAGATATGATTGAAAACTATTTTGAAAAAGATATGATTAAGAAGATATGATTGAAAAGTTATGGTTTTTTAAAAAAGATGTGATTGAAAAGATATGATTTGAAAAACAATTTAAAAAGATTTGATTTTAAAAAAAAAATGACTTGGCTAACAAGAAAAGATATTATTCAAACATTAAACCTTTCTCAACAGAAAAGGCAACATACTTGAAATGTTGAATCAAATCATTAATTGTTAGCAAGTATCTTTGAAAATGGAAAGAAATTGATTTTTGAAAAAGATTTGATTGAAAAGATTTGATTTGAAAAAGATTTGATTTCGAAAAATTTTGAAAACTTGAAAAAAATTTGATTTGAAAACAAAATCTTCCCTCTTGTGCCATCCTGGCGTTAAATGCCCAGAATGGTGCACATTCTGGCGTTTAATGCCCAAAGCACTACCCTTTTGGGCGTTAAATGCCCAGCCAGGCACCCTGGCTGGCGTTTAAACGCCAGTCTGCCTTCTTCACTGGCATTTTGAACGCCCAGCCTTTTTCTTTGTAATTTCTCTGCTGTATGTTATGAATCTTCAATTCTCTGTATTATTGACTTGAAAAGACACAAATTAAAATTTTTTTTGGATTTTTGATGATGAGGAATAATCAAAATACAACTAAGATTAAATAACAATGCATGCAAGACACCAAACTTAGCAGTTTGTATACTACTGACACTAACAAAATGAGAATGCATATAACAAACAACAAAAATACTCAAGACAAGAGAATTTAAAGATCAGAGCAAGGAAATCATCAAGAACATCTTGAAGATCAATGAAGACACATGAATGAATGCAAAAAATGCAAGAAGAATAGAAACATGCAATTGACACCAAACTTAACATGAGACACTAGACTCAAACAAGAAATATTTTTGGTTTTTATGATTTTGTAATTTTTTTGGGTTTTTCGAAAATTAAGTGGAAGAAGAAAATAAAGATATCAAAATTCTTAATGAGAATTCCAGGAATCATGCAATGTTAGTCTAAAGCTTCAGTCTAAAGAAATTAGACATGGCTAGCCAAGCTTCAGCAGGACATTGCATTCAAGAGCTAAATTGATGAGAATCAATCAGCTTTGGTGATGATAAGAACATCACCTTGAAACACTAGAATTCATTCTTAAGAACTCTGAAGATAAATACCTAATCTAAGCAACAAGATGAACCGTCAGTTGTCCAAACTCGAACAATCCCCGGTAACGGCGCCAAAAACTTGGTGCACGAAATTGTGATTTATGAATAAAGCATAAAACAAGGATAGAGATACTTATGTAATTCATTGGTGAGAACTTCAGATAAGCGTATGGAGATGCTTTGTCCCTTCTGTCTCTCTGCTTTCCTACTGTCTTCATCCAATCCTTCTTACTCCTTTCCATGGCAAGCTGTATGTTGGGCATCACCGTTGTCAGTGGCTACAGTCCCGTCCTCTCAGTGAAAATGTTCAACGCACCCTGTCACGGCACGGCTAATCATCTGTCGGTTCTCAATCAGGTTGGAATAGAATCCATTGATTCTTTTGCATCTGTCACTAACGCCCAGCCTTCAGGAGTTTGAAGCTTGTCACAGTCATTCAATCATTGAATCCTACTCAGAATACCACAGACAAGGTTTAGACCTTTCGGATTCTCTCGAATGCCGCCATCAATTCTAGCTTATACCACGAAGATTCTGATTAAGGAATCTAAGAGATAAACATTCAAGCCTTGTTTGCTTGTAGAACGGGAGTGGTTGTCAGGCACGCGTTCATAAGTGAGAATGATGATGAGCGTCACATAATCATCACATTCATCAAGTTCTTGAGTGCGAATGAATATCTTGGAATAAGAACAAGCTGAATTGAATAGAAGAACAATAGTAATTGCATTAATACTCGAGGTACAGCAGAGCTCCACACCTTAATCTATGGTGTGTAGAAACTCCACCGTTGAAAACACATAAGAACAAGGTCTAGGCATGGCCGAATGGCCAGCCTCCCAATGATCTAAGAACTAGATGTCCAAAGATGATCTAAAGATCTAAAATGATCCCCCGATAAAAAATACAATAGCAAAAGGTCTTATTTATAAAGAACTAGTAGCCTAAGGTTTACAGAAATGAGTAAATGACAGAAAAATCCACTTCCGGGCCCACTTGGTGTGTGCTTGGGCTGAGCATTGAAGCATTTTCGTGTAGAGACTCTTCTTGGAGTTAAACGCCAGCTTTTGTGCCAGTTTGGGCGTTTAACTCCCATTCTTGTGCCAGTTCCGGCGTTTAACGCCGGGCATTCTTGAGCTGATTTGGAATACCAGTTTGGGCCATCAAATCTTGGGCAAAGTATGAACTATTATATATTTCTGGAAAGCCCAGGATGTCTACTTTCCAACGCCATTGAGAGCGCGCCAATTGGGCTTCTGTAGCTCCAGAAAATTCACTTCGAGTGCAGGGAGGTCAGAATCCAACAGCATCTGCAGTCCTTTTCAGTCTCTGAATCAGATTTTTGCTCAAGTCCCTCAATTTCAGCCAGAAAATATCTGAAATCATAGAAAAACACACAAACTCATAGTAAAGTCCAGAAAAGTAAATTTTAACTAAAAACTAATAAAAATATAATGAAAACTAACTAAAACATACTAAAAACAATGCCAAAAAGCGTACAAATTATCCGCTCATCAAAAACTTCCATTAGAACCTTCCTTATCACGAACCTTGATGGAGGCAAATGATTATGGTTGCATACCTGAGACTTTGACTGTTGTTGCCATGTTATCAGCTGAAACTACATTGCTACCAGGGCAGAGGTTCTCTCTCTCTCTCTCTCTCTCTCTCTCTCTCTCTCTCTCTCTCTATATTATTTCAACAACAAGGGTGAATGCGAATCATTATAATGCATTGTGCCATTGGTAAAATAGTGTGACAAATGGCTTGTTTTGTTAGGTCAACGGACACAAAAGAATTCATCACTTCAAGATGTGACAAGGGTGGAATACTTGCATGTATATATTGGTGTTGTGCTTGATACCATAAGGTAATGCAGTTGCTAGTTTTTTGTGGTTTGAAAAAAATGAGAGCTTATTTTTCTTGAGTTACTACTCTATTTAGCTTATTTAAAAAGTTAAAGATAGACCTTATGAAATTTTGGTTACATAACATGTAAAAACTGGTTTTTGGCTAATGAGTTACCTTAAAGTAGCCGATTCAGTTGGAACCAGAATAGTTCGATTCTAGAAGGCTCATAGTCTAATGAATTAGACCCTCGTAAAAGGAAACCACAATTGCTTTATGTGTGTATATTTTTCTCATGTGATCCTAAATTTTTCTTCTCAGAGATGGATCAAACATAAAGGGATACTTTGCATGGTCTTTCATGGATGTATTTGAATTGGATTTTGGTTTAAGTGTTTGAAATGCTTTCTGCAGAATTTCATTAAGATTATGTTTGCATATATCCTGTAGACATATCTTTTGGCTTGGTTTTACAGGTACTTACTAGATTAATTGTGGTCATAAAAATACTTTTTAATATATATGAATTGATGTTTATAAATTTATTTTTTTAAAAGAGTAATGGTGTTGTGCAAAAGTTTCATGAGTAATGATCTTTTGAGTAGGTTTACAATTAAAGGCTGAACATTCACATTAATTAGACTGCAGCAGCATTTAATGATTGATTCATTCATTCAAATTGTAAATGGAAGGTTTCAGAATGAACTTGGTAATCTCATGGTCCCTCAATTCAATAAATATTTTTAATTGATATTGACAAGTTCTTCCCACTGTGTTACAAATGATAACCATTTATAAGCATTACTCTCTTTTTTATTGTCAATACTAATGTCTAACTATTTAATTCTTATTAAAATTTGTATCAAAGTCAAACCAGGTACACATGAGCATTCTCTTTTCTATTCAAAGTTTCACCCACCTAAAGGGAGTTTTAGAAGATGACTCGTCAAGTGGCAATTCATCACTAATCCGCAGCAATTCCAACTTAGGTTCTTGCAGGATTGATATAGTTATAGGCTTGTAGTATTTCTTGTTTAGATTTGTAATATAATATATTACTTTTTAAGAAAAATTTGTGTATCAATATTTTGAGATTAATGAAGTATCTCATTTTGTAGTAATTAATTTCAGTATATTTATATTATGCATAAAAATAAAATTTATTGGCAAAAATAATTGAGATTCTAAAAAAAAGATAGTTCGTTGCTTCTAAGAAAATAAGTATAATATAACTAAAAAAAGTCTTAAGATTTTAGCGGCAATAGTAATGGCCAATAAAAGTGAATAACATTACAATTCTAGAATTATTTTTAGTGGCTGTATAAATTGCCGATAAAATGGGTTTTGGTGGCAATACTAATAGCCACTAAAAATGAGTAACATTGCAATTTTAGAATAACTTTTGGTGGCCATATAAATTTCCAAGAAAATAGCCGCTAAAAATGATATATTTTTTGCGGCCATTAAAAAAGTATTTACCAACAAATTTTATAATTGCCGCTAAAACCTTTTAGCGGCAAAGCATAAGACGGCTAATGTCTAATTGCCGGTAAATGTATTAGCGGCTATTTTTATTGCCGCTAAAAGCAAAATAAATGGCCACTAAAAGTGATTTTTCTTGTAGTGCAGTTCCTTCAATTTCTTGTATTCCTTCCACTTTTGCATGCTTCCTTTCCATCCTCCAAGCCATTCCTGCCCTGTAATCCCTGAAATTACTTAACGCACATATCACGGTATCGAATGGTAATAAGAGAGGATTAATATTAGCAAATATAAGGCCAAAGAAGCATGTTTTCAATCATAGTACAAAATCAGGAAGGAAAACATAAAACATGCGAATTGTATGAATAAGTGTGAGAATGATAAACCACTATTTTATGGTTTATCTTGGGCTCAATTGAGTGGTTTTTATATATTCTTTACCCACTTATTCATACTATTTGCATGGTTTTGTATTTGCCTTTCTAATTATGTGCTTTGATTGAAAACATGCTTCTTTGGCTTTTATTTCCTTTTATTTAATCCTCTCTTATTACCATATAAGCCTTGATATGTGTGTTAGGTGATTTTAGGAATTACAGGGCAGGAATGGCTTAGAGGATGGAAATGAAGCATGCAAAAGTGGAAGGAATACAAGAAGTTGAAGGAACTGAAAAGCTGTCAGCCTGACCCTCTCGCACTAAAACGATCATAACTTGAGATATAGAGATCCAAATGATGCGGTTCCACTTGCATTGGAAAGCTAACGTCCGGAGTTTCGATTTGATATATAATTTGCCATAGCTGCCCCGAAGTTAGGTGACGCGAACGCGTGAATGACGCGCCCGCGTCGCATCTGCGAACTTCAATCCGCGCGGACGCGTGGACGACGCCTCCGCGTCACTTTGCCGCGACCTGTACGGACCAGATTCACAATCAGCGACTTCTGGGCTGTTTCTGACCCAGTTTTCGGCCCAGAGAACACAGATTAGAGGCTATAAAGTGGGGGAATGCATCCATTCATAATTATGCTTTTCATAATACACTTTTTATAATTTTAGATGTAGTTTTCAGAGAGAGAGGTTCTCTCCTCTCTCTTAGGATTAGGATTAGGATTAGAATTTATTTTAGGATTAGGATTTCTTTTCACTTCAGGATTATTTCATCTGCATATCAGGTTCAATATTCCTTTTATTTATTCCCTCAATTTAATTTATGGATTTCTATGTTTAACTCAACTTCTTTATTTGGCTACAACTGCCCATGTTACATTTGATAGCTTTATTAATTCATGATTTTGAGGTATTTCAGATCTAAGATTCTTATTTAGCTTTTTATATTATTGGCTTTAATTGATTAACTAGAAGCTCTTGAGTTACCAACTATTCATGATTGATTGTTATGTCAGCTAATTAACTGGAATTCCACTAACTCTAGTCTTTCCTTATGATTTGGCTAGAACTTGGAAAATCCAACCAATTGGTTCACTTGACTTTCCCTTGCTTACGCAAAGGTTAACTAAGTGGGATTAATTTTCATTCTTATAGGAGTAACTAGGATAGGACTTCCGAATTTTCATATCTTGCCAAGAGTTTATTTTATGGTCAATTATTTATTTTATTTGTCCTTTAAGTTACTTGTTCCCCACTTTCAAAATCCCAATTTACAAAACCCATAACCAATAATAAGAACATACCTCCCTGCAATTCCTTGAGAAGACGACCCGAGGTTTAAATACTTCGGTTATCAATTTATTTAAGGGTTTGTTACTTGTGACAACCAAAACGTTTGTACGAAGGGATTTCTGTTGGTTCAAAACCTATACTTACAAGACGACTTTATAAAATTCTTTACTAGCAAAAATCCTAACGTCAAAATGGCGCCGTTGCTGGGGAATGGCAAACATGTGCCTTATTATTGGTTATTGTAAATATTTTTCAAAAAAAAATATTTTTTTTACTTGTTTATTTGTTTTTTCTCTTCCCTCTTATTTCTGTTAGCTATTATGAATTCTCACCCCTCTCGCTTTGAGTTTGGTTCTAATTTTGTTGCAAGGAATGGAAGCTATAACAGGACTATGCATCAAGGTCTAAGCAATCAAAGATGGATGGAGCCACAAGGATCTGATCACCCCTTTAGGCAACAACACCCTCCTAGATATGATGGACAGAGACCATTCTACAATGCATACCAAGCTGATAGATTTGGTGGACCGCCTTGTAGCTACCAACAAGCCCCACCCTATGCTCAGAGATCATCCTCTCGATATAACTTCGAACTACCATACTCACAAGCTTCTTTTCACCATTCACTACCACATGACCCTTATCCACCCCAACGCCAATCCAACTATTCCCGAGAACCACCACACACCTATGCACCATGTCCATATCCATCAAGCCAAGAATCATAGGTTCACCTCGAAGAATCAGTAAAATAATTTAATGCAACCCTTCATCAACTGGAGCAAGCAATAAATCAATTGTCTTCCAGACGTTCAGGCACTCAACAGACTCCTATGGCATCATGTGGAGAATCTAATGAAGAACGCAGTATGAAGAAGACACTAGAGACTCCAGTAGACAGAAAAGAGCATAATTTCATACTGGAACAAGTAGAGAACGCTGTCATTGTAAAAGAAGAAGAGTTGGTTGAAGATTTAGGAGATGCTGAACCTCCGCAGGAATACAGAGTTGTAGAGAATTCCGTCGAAGACGTTGCAATTAATGCTAAGGAGGATAGTGCACAACCCCCAAGGCAGGTATCTTATGAGGAACTGGACGGAGTGATCCAAGACTCAAGTTTTCTTGATGATGATAGTCACCACTCAAGTCCTCTTAGTAATGAACTTGCATCCGTAAGTGAATTCTTTGAGACAGAAGAATCTTCCCCAAGTGAATACGAAGATAATGCAGAGGTCAACTTTTCTCAACCTCCTAATTATGACTCAAGTGATGAGGAAAATATGGAAGACTTTGACCAGGACATAGTTGAAACGGAAGAAATTTTCCAAGAAGTGGAGGAATTCACAGAAGACCACAAGGGAGTAGAGCTTGCAGAGCCACTAGAAACACCTATCCCAAGGCCATTACCACCCAACACAGACTTCAGGTGGGTAAAATCCTTAGCTCTTATCTTTACTTTTCCACTTGAATATGGTTTACTTGAGACAGATGGCCAGCTTAGAGCTCTTTGCGGCTTTAAGAGCAAAAGGAAAATGACTCGCACTCAGCGCTGGTATGCAAGACTCAATGAGGCTTCGCACTTCAATTTAAGGTGCAAAGATTGGTGCCAAGCTCAATTGAAAGGATCTCGGAAGCTGTTTAGTCACTGCAGTGAGAATTCAGACTACTCACCACCCGGCTGGAAAGATGTAGATCAAGACAAAGACGGGTGTAGAAGAAAAGTTTGGGATTCTAGAGTCTGTTCTGACATTCAACACCACAGGAGCCTGGAAACCTGTTTGAAACTGCTCAACGGTTTTAAGTGCCTTATTTGGGATCCCGGAGGACGCTGGCATTCCAAACACTGGTGGAGATTTCTGGACGAATTCAAGCACAAGCCACCATAGCAGGAAGCTCATCAAATGTCCAACTTAAGGACTTTAACTAAAAGTGCTAGGTGGGAGACAACCAACCATGGTATTATCGTTCCTCTTTTAGTTTTAATTCTAGTTTGTTTTGTTTGTTTTTGAGTTTTGATTGAACCTGGAATCATGCATACTTGCATAGCATTCATATTAAGCATTGTATTCTGCATACTGTATTAAAAAAAATTTTCACGCACGCGACGTGACAGCATCGCCGATGCGTCCGCGTCATATGTGCGTTTGGAAGAAAAGAAATGTGAACAGAGAGTCACGCGAGAGCGTGGCTGGAGGCGTGCCTTTGGCACAATTTGAACGACGTGACCGCGTCGCTGACGCGTCCGCGTCATGTGGAAAAAATGCCTCACACGCGTCCGCGTCACCCACGCGAACGCGTGCCTCCAAATCGACGTAAAAAGGGTGTATGGCCGAAAGTTGAGCTCGAATTGGGCTGGACTCGTGCTAGAAGCACAAACCCTGCCACGCGTCCGCGTGCCCCACGCGTCCACGCCATTTTCAAATTTAGGCCATCTACGCGATCGCGTCAGTCACGCGAACGCGTCACCCAGATTTTTGGCACAATAAGTTTCAAACAGAGAGTTGCGTGAGCGCGCGGCTGCCCTTGCGCCAGTAGCACAAATTCACTCACGCGACCGCGTGCCTCACGCGGCCGCGTGCCTCACGCGGCCGCGTGCCTCACGCGGCCGCGTGCCTCACGCGGCCGCGTGCCTCACGCGGCCGCGTGCCTCACGCGGCCGCGTGCCTCACGCGGCCGCGTGCCTCACGCGACCGCGTGCCTCACGCGGCCGCGTCACTTGACAATAGCGCCATCTTCGCGAACGCGTCCGCGTCGCCTGCACCGCACAACTCAACCAGATCAGCCAAGATATCTTATCTTTTCTTCCCATATCTAAATCTTTTCTTTCCTTCTTATTTCTTTCTTCCTCCTTTCTTACTTTCTTTTCCTTTTCCATTGGTGTTAAATTTTCTTATTCAACTATTGTATCTTTTCTGGTATTATCTTGGTGCTTAGTGACTTGTTTTATTCTTGTTAGGTAATATTAATTAAATCATTGCCTATCTTTTATACCTATATTACTTTTGCATTGACATGAATTTATATTATCTCTCCTTACCCACACCCTCTTCCCTATTGTTGCACATTTTTGCACTCTTGATTTGCCATGTGCTTCTACTGTTTTCTCGCTTGCATGTTGTAGCTACCATGTAATTGAGACCCTTTTTATCTGGCATTAACACCCATATTTTATTTGTTTTCTATCTTTATTTTTGGGTTACTTTTCTTCTTTTCCCTCTTCTTTCAGGATGGCCACCACGAAGGGAGAGGAAAAGCTTCTTACTGGGGAGACAAACAAGTCCATCTGCTCAATCTTTGAAGAAAAGCATTAGTTGGAACAGCCCGTCCACCTGCACATCTTTGCATGCACCGAGGACGGTGCAATCTTTAAGTGTGGGGAGGTCGATACCGATCTCCATGGGTTAGTTAGTCCCTTCTCAACACCAATGATTTATTTTCCTTGTTAGTTGTTGCATTTGCATGTTTGATTGCATATTTTACCACCACTTGGTTGAAGTAATAAATTTCTTTTCAAGACTTTATTTTACAATATTTCACTAATTTAAATTAAAAATTAAAATTTTTTATGTGTTAAATTTGTTTAAAGTTGTATTTGGAACATGGTTTTTGAGCCAAAGAACACACAACCTGTGAGGTTTGAGCTTATTTATATGGTTATATTATTTAACCATAAATTTTTATTCTTGTGTGTTTTCTTCTCTATGATTGTAATCTTTATTTTGTTCCAATCTATATACCCAATATTTAGTGTATTTACATGCTTGCATATGATTGAGGCCATTATTTATTTTAGCTCACTTATCCCAAATAAGCCTACCCTTTTATGTCACCCTTGTTAACCACTTTGAACTTTTTAATCCCCTTCTGTTCTATAACCACATCACTAGTCTTAAGCAGAAAAACAAATTAAACATCCCAATTGAATCTTTGGTTAGCTTAAGATAAAGGTTGTGCATCAACTAAGTGTGGAGAAACTGTGGGAACATGGGTTAATAAGGGAATGTATCATGTTTCTAATTCTGAATATTGGGAAATTTGGGTATCTACTCATGTAAAACAGAAAATTAAAAAATTTCATATGCATTAATATGTTATTTTAGTTTTTATGTCTCTATAAAAAAAAGAGAAAAGAAAAAAAAAGAAAAGAAAAAAATATAATATAAATAAATAAATAAGGGGACAAAATTACCTCAATGTTAAGTTAATAAAAGATCAATGCATATGTGACACAAATCAAAAGAAAAGTTGACACATGAGTATGTGATATAAAAGTGGGAATTATGGGTAGCTAGGCATGATTTTAGAAATTATATAGAATGTATGTATGTTAGGTGATGGCTCAGGTTACTCAAAGATTCAATTTATAGCTCACTTAACCATACATATATCCTCACCCTTGCCTTGGCCCCATTACAACCTTGAAAAGACCTCATGATGTGTACATGGGTATACTAAATATTTGTTGATTGGTTAGATGAAGAACAAAGTTTAGACAGCATGATTAGAGAAGAGTAGAGTGAATTACCCTATACACTTGAGAGATTAGAGTGCATACACACTTCCTGTGAGGTTCAGTGCTTAATTCTATGTTTCCTGCTTTCATGAGCTATCTTCTTACAAGTCTACTTGTTATTATTTTATATGATTTGAATTAGTGAAATCTGATTTATGTTTGTCTTGGAGAACTTATTTATTTTTAACCAAGTAGGTAGAAACATCTTAGCATGTAGTTGCATTTATAGGTTGCATTTCATACATTCTTACCATTCTCCTTCACTCTTTTAGTTCTCTTGAGCTTAGCATGAGGACATGCTAATGTTTAAGTGTGGGAAGGTTGATAAACCACTATTTTATGGTTTATCTTGTGCTCAATTGAGTGGTTTTTATCTATTCTTTACCCACTTATTCATACTATTTGCCTGGTTTTGTATTTGCCTTCCTAATTATGTGCTTTGATTGAAAACATGCTTCTTTGGCTTTTATTTCCTTTTATTTAATCCTCTCTTATTACCATTAGATGCCTTGATATGTGTGTTAAGTGATTTCAGGAATTACAGGGCAGGAATGGCTTAGAGGATGGAAAAGAAGCATGCAAAAGTGGAAGGAATACAAGAAGTTGAAGGAACTGAAAAGCTGTTAGCCTGACCCTCTCGCACTAAAACGATCATAACTTGAGCTACAGAGGTCCAAATGATGTGGTTCCACTTGCATTGGAAAGCTAACGTCTGGGGCTTCGATTTGATATATAATTTACCATAGCTGCCCCGAAGTTAGGTGACACAAACGCGTGAATGACGCGCCCGCGTCGCATCTGCAAACTTCAATCTGCGCGGACGCGTGGACGACGCCTCCGCGTCACTTTGCCGCGACCTGTACGGACCAGATTCACAATCAGCGACTTCTGGGCTATTTCTGACCCAATTTTCGGCCCAGAGAACACAGATTAGAGGCTATAAAGTGGGGAATGCATCCATTCATAATTATGCTTTTCATAATACACTTTTTATAGTTTTAGATGTAGTTTTCAAAGAGAGAGGTTCTCTCCTCTCTCTTAGGATTAGGATTAGGATTAGAATTTATTTTAGGATTAGGATTTCTTTTCACTTCAGGATTATTTCATCTGCATATCAGGTTCAATGTTCCTTTTATTTATTCCCTCAATTTAATTTATGGATTTCTATGTTTAACTCAACTTCTTTATTTGGCTACAACTGCCCATGTTACATTTGATAGCTTTATTAATTCATGATTTTGAGGTATTTCATATTTAAGATTCTTATTTAGCTTTTTATATTATTGGCTTTAATTGATTAACTAGAAGCTCTTGAGTTACCAACTATTCATGATTGATTGTTATGTCAGCTAATTAACTGGAATTCCACTAACTCTAGTCTTTCCTTAGGATTTGGCTAGAACTTGGAAAATCCAACCAATTGGTTCACTTGACTTTCCCTTGCTTACGCAAAGGTTAACTAAGTGGGATTAATTTTCATTCTTATAGGAGTAACTAGGATAGGACTTCCGAATTTTCATATCTTGCCAAGAGTTTATTTTATGGTCAATTATTTATTTTATTTGTCCTTTAAGTTACTTGTTTCCCACTTTCAAAACCCCAATTTACAAAACCCATAACCAATAATAAGAACATACCTCCCTGCAATTCCTTGAGAAGACGACCTGATGTTTAAATACTTCGGTTATCAATTTATTTAGGGGTTTGTTACTTGTGACAACCAAAACGTCTGTACGAAGGGATTTTTGTTAGTTCAGAACCTATACTTACAACACGACTTTATAAAATTCTTTACTAGCAAAAATCCTAACGTCAGAGAATAATGGATAAAATTCACTAGATTAAGCACAGGATAAACCCTAAAATGGGGTTTATCACGCATCCCCAAGAGGTATTCACTTACCTTGAAGGAAATATTCGGAAAGGTATAAGTGTCCGGCCACATCTTGCGATGGAGGGTCAACAAAGTCTCAAGTCTCAACCCGGTGCAAGAGGGGCGAACCACACCCTTGCTACTCAGGGAGGTATCATATCAATCAAATTCAATTCATTACGTAAATAGGATAACACCAGACCTTGCTATAAACAGATATTTAATTAATATACAAGCGGGATATCACCCAGACCTTGCCAATCTAGCCAATTAGGCCATACTCAATCATCATCAATCTCATCGTTCATGTTTCAAGTCAATTTAATATTCAGTAAGTTCATTACTCATAAGCTGTCATCAACCCATCATTATCTTTGACACTTTAATCCACAATCTTTTTCAATATCATCAAATTCATTCCTTAATTATGCTCACACTCCTTCTCAAGTCTAAAACGAGTTATCGGACCTGAAAGAAGGGTTACAAAGCTGAAAAAGTAGGATGCATAGGCAAAAACAGTTGAAAATGACATTTTTTGGAAAATTGGACAATTGTGTGTATGCACGAACTCTCTTTTTACGCAAACGCGCATAACTGGTACGAAAAAGATTCATTTCTGGAATGCAAGTTGTGCGTACGCATGGATCGTGCGTACGCATGACTTTGATTTTGTACATATGCATGGTATGCACACAAAAATCACACAAAACTCTTTCAATTTTGTAACAACCCTCATGCGTATGCATGGGTCATGCATACGCATAACTTCAATTTTTCGCAACTTCTGTAGAATTCAGTTTTTAACCATAAATTTCAAATACGCATAACTTTTTTGTTATAAATCATTTTCCATCTGTTCTTTGAGCGTCATAAACTAAACAGACCCAATTTTTATCTAAGATAAGTTTCATAAAATTTGAAGGTCCGAGAACCAAGTTATAGCATGTCGAAGATGGTTAAAATTCTGTTTTTACCAATTTTTATTAAATCCACATTTCCACATACTCCTTCATCCATTTCTTATCGAAACAGCACCCAAAACATTCCTCCACAACTTATTACCAATATATAACCATTCCAAACCAAATCAACCTAATTCTACCTTATATATCACAATACATCAAATTATCTATTCTCAACGCAACACACAATAATTCTTAGCGTTAGTTCTTTCAATTTCTATCCCTTTGATTTAAGTTGTCAATGATAGGTTGTTTGAAAGTCTAGTAAAAATAACTCTTCTGATGACCTAAGTTGTTAAGAACAAATTTTTTAGAGTTTTAGTAAAAAAATCTTTATTTATGTTTTTGTATTTCTGATGTGTGTCTTTTCTTATCGTTCATTCTTGTTTCATTAATGTCCTTATCAAGCATATATGATTTTGATTTGTGAGTAGTACAAAGGATTTAAATATAATAGTGTTAAATTGCACAAAGTAATAAAATGAGGCTTCAAAATATGCCTTAATGAGCAAGAAAATCATCTAGAGAACATGAATGGTAAATACTGGTATTTAAAAGGTACAAAAATATAAAAGTATTTAAAAAAGTTAGAAATATAAAACTGGTAGAATGATAGACTGCAGAAATTATAATGGCATAAAACCTAAAGTGCAAAAATGTAAATGACAAAAATTAAACTAGCTAAGCTCCAAATACTAGCGTATACTTGCAACTCATGTTCTGAGGTCAACACGCTTGAATATTCTTAGTGTGTATGTCATTTTGTGTTAGGATCAAAGCATGCATGCTTGACCCCAGATTCCATTTTGTATTTATAGATAATTTTTTTTTATAGAAATGACAATTTAGATTTCAAAACTTTTATCGAATGATCTCTGAATTTTTGCCTACTACCTTTGTTTCTGCTTTCAATGTTCTTATCCAAAAATTGCCTTTGTTTTTGTCAATTGAAGCCTCTAATCAAATTTAATTTAAAATTAAATGACAGTTAGATACTCATCAAGGATTTTGACTTCGAATTTATTAGTCATTGAAAAAAAGGTGTTTTAATTAGGTTCTCTATGACAGTAAATATTACACATGTATATTTTTTTACTAATAAATAATGTGAAATAAAACAAAATCTTTTATGTGTTTCATTATTTATAGTAGTTTTTTTTTTTTTTTGAAAACGAAGGAGTTCAACACACTAGAGTGGAGCAAACAGAATCAACCAACCAAAATTCTCATCCAACTCCTAGTAGATAACAAAACCAAACGAAAATCTCCATGTCATCTCCTGCATAACCATCAACAACAAGAGGGAAGTACACCTTTCCACTCATCACAGCTAAACATGGTCATGTTGATGATTTCTTCTACACCTTTGCTTTTATTCTGAAATATTCTCCTATTTCTTTCTATCCAAATGTTCTAAATGACCACACAGAAGCACCTCAACTGCTGCTTTTGATCTTCTATTCTACACAGCTCTTCTGTCCAACTTAGATAATGGTCTTTCATCAACCCCAGGACAGTTCATAGCCACCCAAACGCTAATATCCAAGCATTCCACACCTGCCAAGCAAAATCACAGCCAAGAAACAAGTGATGGACCTGCTCAACATCCTTGTACCAAAAAACACAACCTTTATCATCCTGACTAATAATCCCGAACCAACTTAGCCTTTTCTTAGTATTTACCCTGCCTATCAAGACAAACCAAGCAAACGGCTCCACTTTTGGTGGAACTAAACCTTTTCAGATGGTCTGAGTGAAGCTGTAACTAGTTATATCCTCTGTTAGCATTCTTTCTTGTAGCACCTGCACAAAAGAGTTAGTCGAAAAGATCCCTAATCTATCATATTTTCACACAATTCTATCCTCTCTATTATTTACTAGCCTCACAGGTCTCAAAGCCTCATGTAACTAGCTCAGGAGATCCAACTCTCACTGAAAAAGCTCTCGCCTCCACTGAAATTTTCAGATCCACTCTAGCTCATCGCAAAACCCATAATCCCAGTAACCGAACCAAATTGGTTTGAAACAGAGAAGAGCTTGGGAAACTGATCTTTCAAGGATCCACAACATAACCATACATCCTTCCAAAATCGAGTATGTCGTCCATTCCCAATCTCCATGGATAGGTCTGTAATCATCTTATCCCTTAAATATTGCTCCTTAATATGCACGTGGCAAATGTCCTTCCAATGTCCTCCTCTTGTGGGTAGCACTTGAGTGGACAGTAACTCACTCGACTTCAAATTATTACAGAAAGAGACCATCTTCTTCTACAGTGGGCACTCTTTCTTTGCAAACCGCCACCACCACTTAAACAATAGTGCAGTATTACAAACCATAGCATCTCCAACTCCTAACCCACCTAACTTCTTTGGAGCCTACACCAAATTCCATCTCACCAAAACCATACTATTCCTCCCATCCTCCTTGCTCCATAGAAAGCTTTTCTGTAAGGAGATCAATTTCTCAGCAACAGCCTTCGGCATCTTATATAAGCTCAAATAATACACTGGTAAGCTATTTAGAACTGATGTGATAAGCACCAACTTCCCAACTTTGTTCAGCACCATAGCTTTCCAAAGGCTTAGTTTCTCTTCCACATTGTCGATAATAGGCTTCCAGGTCTTGACCAACATCGGATTTTCTCCTAGAGGAATTCTAAGGTATTTAACTGGGAGGGTACATTCCTTAAAACCCCATAGTCTACACATACAATGTACCCACTACTCATCACAATTGACAGGAATCAAACTGGACTTATCAAAATTAATACTAAGCCCGGACATCAACTCAAACCACCGCAGCAGCCGCTTGTAATTCTTCATAGTCTCTTCTTCTGGTGGGCAAAACAGAATGGTGTCATCAGCAAACTGAAGATGTGATAGCTCCACATTGTCTCGAACAACCACCAAGGGAGAAATACGCCTATTCCTAACTGCCTCACCAACCATCCTATGCAGAACATCCACAACCAGCACAAAAAAAGGAGAGAGCGGGTCACCTTGTCTCAATCCCCTTTCCATTTTGAACGGTTTAGATGGCGAACCATTAATCAAGATCGACATAGAAGCTGTGGTCACAACTCCATAACCGACGCCCTCCATCTGCGCCCAGACCCCATCATTTGCAATACTACATCTACAAAGCACCACTTTACTCTCTCATATGCTTTTTGGAAATCGAGTTTGATTATGGCTGCCTCCTTTTTCCTCCTTTTGAGCCAGTGCACCGTTTCACACGCTATGAGGGTCCCATCATGAATTTTTCTACCCTTCACAAAAGCACTCTGAGTCTCTCCTACTAACCCCAACATTACTGATCTCATCCTCCTAACTAGCACCTTTGAAATAACCTTGTATACACATCCAACCATACTAATGGATCTCAGGTCTTTAATCTATTTCGCACCAATAAACTTAGGTGCCAGCGCCACCCAAGTAATATTGGAATCCACCGGTAGCCTGGATGTCTGAAAGAACCTCGTCACAACTGCCGTAAAATCTGACCCAATCTTATCCCAGCACCTCTTAATAAAATTCATGTTGTATCCATCACACCTGGCGCCCTAAAAGACTCACAATCTCATACTGTCTCCCTAATCTCCTCAGTCGATGGCATCGCCTCCAAGACCACAGAGTCTACCTCATCTATCTTCTCCACCAGACCATCTCTGAACCCCAACAAAGGAGAACCTTCCTGATGATATAGCTCTTTATAAAACTCTCTAATAACTATTTTTATTCTAGCTTGGTTCCTTACTAGTCTGCCATTAACGACTAGAGAATCAATCCTATTAATAAGGAATAGTAAAATGTGGATTCTATGGCACCTTTCATTGTGGTTTCTAAAATGCTTAACTTGATTTTATAAGTAAAAAATAAAATGTATAAAGTAAAAGTAAAATATTTAAAATTTATTAAATATTATTTTTTTATCTTTTTTAGTAAATTAGGCACCATGTCTTAGGTATCATAGCATTCACCAAAATAAAATATGTATTATCTTTTAAATTTTTATATAATATTTATTAATTATTTTTTATTTACCATAAATTTTATTAAATTAGATGAAGTTTTACTTCAAAATTAATTATCTAAGTAACGAACTTTTATAATAGTCATGCATGTTACAATAATTAATAATACAGATAAACACTGCTAATAAGTTTTAAATGATAAATTAATAAAAAGTTATATCATGTCTATTATTTGCCTAATAAAAATGTTCAAAGACATAATTATTGCCTTACTGTTCAATTTATAGCAAAGGTTGCGAGAACCAAACCGGTCAATAAATCGATGAGGTTATTAGTTTAATAGTTCATTAGTTCGACCGGGGTTCAATCGGAATTCAATCGGTTTAATAAAATATTAAATAAAATTATTAAAAAACCTAAAAATAATTTTAAATATATAAATTCAATAATTTCTAATTTAATAAAATTTAAAATTTTACATAATATATTCTGACTTCTGTTTTTATAACTGTTAAAATGATCAATCAAAATAAGTTCACAAGTTAAGCCTGGTTAGTGAAATGCTAATGTTTAAAAGGATATCTGGTGGACGAAATTGTGATTCTTATTCTTGGATCTGATTCATTGTAATTGGATTTTAGAAATTGGCACTGCTTATGTTCTTCACAACTCCGTTCAACTAACCAGCAAGTGTACTGGGTCGTCCAAGTAATAACCTTACGTGAGTAAGGGTCGAATCCACAGAGATTGTTGGTATGAAGCAAGCTATGGTCACCTTTGCAAATCTCAGTCAGGCGGATTAAACATTGATTTATGGGTTTCGAAAATAGAAAGAAATAAATAATAAAAAGGGATAGAAATACTTATGTAGATTCATTGGTAGGAATTTCAGATAAGTGGAATGGAGATGCTGTAGAGCTCTCGGACGCCTGCTCTCCTATTCCTTCTACCCAATCCTTCTTACTCCTTTCCATGGCAAGCTTTGTATAGGGGTTCACTATCAGCTGTGGCTACTTTCATTCCTCTCGGGGAAATAACCTGTGCGGCTGTCACTCGCACAGCTAACCAGTCTGGAGGCATCACCCATGGTTGATAGCTACATCCCATCCTCGCAGTGAAAGCTAATGCACGCACTCTGTCACAGTACGGCCAATCACCGGTTGGTTCCCGCTCCTACTGGAATAGAATCCCTCTTTTGCGTTTGTCACTAACGCCCAGCAGGTTAAAGTTTGAAGCACGTCACAGTCATTCATGAACGGAATCCTACTCGGAATACCACAGACAAGGTGAGACTTTCCGGATTCCCAGGATCCTACTCGGAACACCACAGACAAGGTTGGACTTTCCGGATCCAGATAAATGCCGCCATCCATCTAGCTTATACCGCGAAGATTCTGTTGGGGAATCTAAGAGATACACATTCAAGCTTCCTTGCATGTAGAACGGAAGTGGTTGTCAATCACGCGCGTTCATAAGTGAGAATAATGATGAGGGTTATTAACTCATCACATTCATCATGTTCTTGGGTGCGAATGAATATCTTGGAATAAGAATAAAAGAGGAATTGGATAAAAGAAAATAGAACTTCATTAATCTTTGAGGTACAGCAGAGCTCCACACCCTTAATCTATGGTGTGCAGAAACTCCACTGTTGAAAATACATAAGCAAGAGGTCCAGGCATGGCCGAATGGCCAGCCCCCTAAACGTGATCACAGGATAGAAAATACAATCCAGGATGTCTAATACAATAGTAAAAGGTCCTATATATACTAGACTAGCTACTAGGGTTTACATGAGTAAGTAATTGATGCATAAATCCACTTCCGGGGCCCACTTGGTGTGTGTTTGGGCTGAGCTTGATCAATCCACGTGTAGAGGCATTTCTTGGCGTCAAACTTCAGGTTATGACGTATTTTGGGCGTTTGACTCCGGATCATGACGTTTTTCTGGCGTTTTACTCCAGACAGCAGCATGTACTTGGCGTTTAACGCCAAGTTACGTCGTCATTCTTCGAATAAAGCATGGACTATTATATATTGCTGGAAAGACCTGGATGTCTACTTTCCAACGCCGTTGAGAGCGCGCCATTTGGAGTTCTGTAGCTCCAGAAAATCCATTTTGAGTGCAGGGAGGTCAGAATCCAACAGCATCAGCAGTCCTTTTGTCAGCCTTTTTCAGAGTTTTGCTCAAATCCCTCAATTTCAGTCAGAATTTACCTGAAATCACAGAAAAACACACAAACTCATAGTAAAGTCCAGAAATGTGAATTTAACATAAAAACTAATGAAAACATCCCTAAAAGTAGCTTGAACTTACTAAAAACTATATAAAAATAATGCCAAAAAGCGTATAAATTATCCGCTCATCACAACACCAAACTTAAATTGTTGCTTGTCCCCAAGCAACTGAAAATCAAATAGGATAAAAAGAAGAGAATATACTCTAAAGTCCAAAATATCAATGAATATTAATTTAATTACATGAGCGGGACTTGTAGCTTTTTGCTTCTGAACAGCTTTGGCATCTCACTTTTTCCCTTGTAGTTTAGAGGTATTGGCGTCTCTGGGGGAATTTAGAATTTTGGGATAGTGTTATTGACTTTCTTAGTTAAGCATGTTGATTCTTGAACACAGCTACTTATGAGTCTTGGCTGTGGCCCTAAGCATTTTGTCTTCCAGTATTACCACCGGATACACAAATGCCACAGACACATAACTGGGTGAACCTTTTCAGATTGTGACTTAGCTTTGCTAAAGTCCCCAATTAGTGGTGTCCAGAGCTCTTAAGCACACTCTTTGCTTTGGATCACGACTTTAACCACTCTGTCTCAAGCTTTTCACTTGGACCTTCATGACACAAGCACATGGTTAGGGACAGCTTGATTTAGCCGCTTAGGCCCGGATTTAATTTCCTTGGGCCCTCCTATCCATTGATGCTCAAAGCCTTGGATCCTTGCTTTAAAATTTTCGCCTCTTTTTTTTTTTCACTGCTTTTTCTTGCTTCAAGAATTAATTTCATGATGTTTTTCAGATCATCAATAACATTTTTCTTTGTTCCTCATTCTTTCAAGAGCCAACAATTTTAAACACTCATAAACAACAAGATCAAAAGACATATGCACTGTTCAATCATTCATTCAGAAAACAAAAATTATTGCCACCACATCAATATAATTAAACTAAATTCACTAATAATTTCGAAAATTATGTACTTCTTGTTCTTTTGAATTAAAACATTTTTCTTTTTAAGAAAGGTGAAGGACTAATGGAATTTATTCATAGCTTTAAGGCATGGTTACATACTAATGATCATGAAAGAAAGACACAAAACATAGATAAACATAATAATTAAAACCGAAAACAGAAAGAAATAAAGAACAAGGAATGAATCCACCTTTTAGGGGCGTCTTCTTCTTGAAGGACCAATGATGTTTTTCAACTCTTCTATGTCCCTTCCTTGCCTTTGTTGCTCCTCCCTCATTGCTCTTTGATCTTCTCTTATTTCTTGGAGAATGATGGAGTGCTCATGATGTTCCACCCTTAGTTGTTCAACATTATGGCTCAAATCCTCTAAGGAGGTGTTGAGTTGCTCCCAATAGTTGTTAGGAGGAAAGTGCATTCCTTGAGGCATTTGTTGATGATGCACTTCCTCATGTTCTTCTTGGAGGCCGTGAGGAGCTTCCCTTGTTTGCTCCATCTTTTTCTTTGTGATGGGCTTGTCTTCTTCAATGGAGACATCTCCATCTATGATAACTCCAGCTGAGTAACATAAATGGCATATAAGGTGGGGGAAGGCTAACCGTGCCATGTATGAAGGCTTGTCAGCTATTTTGTAGAGTTCATTGGAGATGACTTCATGAACCTCTACTTCTTCACCAATCATGATGCTATGAACCATGATGGCCCGATCCACAGTAACTTCAGATCGGTTGCTTGTAGGGATGATGGATCTTTGAATGAACTCTAACCATCCTCTAGCTACAGGCTTGAGGTCCAGTCTTCTTAGTTGGACTGGCTTGCCTTTGGAGTCTACTCTCCATTGGGCGCCTTCCACACATATGTCCCTAAGGACTTGGTCCAACCTTTGGTTAAAGTTGACCCTTCTTGTGTATGGGTGTTCATCACCTTGCATCATAGGCAAATGAAACGCCAACCTCACATTTTCCGGACTGAAATCCAAGTATTTCCCCCTAACCATTGTGAGATAATTCTTTGGGCTTGGGTTCATACTTTGGTCATGGTTTCTAGTGATCCATGCATTGGCATAGAACTCTTGAACCATGAGAATTCCGACTTGTTGCATGGGGTTGGCTAAAACTTCCCAACCTCTTCTTTGAATTTCATGTCGGATCTCCGGATACTCATTTTTCTTGAGTTTGAAAGGGACCTCAGGGATCACTTTCTTCTTTGCCACAACATCATAGAAGTGGTCTTGATGGCTTTTGGAGATGAATCTCTCTTTCTCCCATGACTCGGAAGTGGAAGCTTTTGCTTTCCCTTTCCCTTTTCTTGATGAAACTCCGGTCTTGGGTGCCATTGATGGTGAATGAAAAACAAAAAGCTTAGGCTTTTTACCACACCAAACTTAAAATTTGCTTGTCCCCAAGCAAGAAAAGAAAAGAAGAGTAGAAGAAGAAGAAGAAAATATAGTAGAGAGGGAGAAGAGAGGGTTCGGCTATGTGGGAGAATGTGGGGTTGTGTTGTGTGAAAATGGAAAAGAAAAGAAGGGTATTTATAGGGAGGGGGGAGGGTATAGGTTCGGCCATTTTGGGTGGGAATGGGTGGGAAATTGAATTTGAATTTTTATGGAGGTAGGTGGGGTGTATGGGGAAGAGGAGGTTGATGTGAATGGTGAATGGGTAAATTGGGAGGAGGAATTGAGGTGATTGATGAAGAAGATGTTGGGAATTGTGACATGGGGAATGAGATTTGGATTAGGAGAGTGTGAATAGGAGTAAAAGAAAAGGTAAGTGGGGATCCTGTGGGGTCCACAGATCCTGAGGTAGGAATCCTGTGGGGTCCACAGGTCCTGAGGTGAAAACAAATACCATTCTTTCACCATATAGGCATGTAACATGCCTTCATGTATCATTCTGGCGTTTAAACGCCCATTGATGCACGTTCTGGGCGTTAAACGCCCATGTGATGCTTGTTTCTGGCGTTGAACGCCAGTTTCAAGCTTGTTTCTGGCGTTCAGCGCCAGATTGTCCTCTGTGTGCGCATTCTGGCGTTAAACGCCAGGATGTAGCTTGTTTTGGGCGTTCAGCGCCAGAAAGATGCTCTGTTCTGGCGTTGAACGCCAGCCAGATGCTCCTTCTGGGCGCTGAACGCCAGCCTGTGCGTCCTCCAGGGTGAAAATTTTTTTCTTCTGTTTTTGACTCTGTTTTTAATTTTTTTGATTTTTTTCGTGACTCCTCATGATCATGTACCTAATTCAACACAAAATTAACACCAAAATAAAATAAAATAAAATTAGATAAATAAAATTGGGTTGCCTCCCAACAAGCGCTTCTTTAATGTCATTAGCTTGACAGTGCTCTGCAAGGTGATCAGGTCAATGTTAGTGTAGTCCCAACACCAAACTTAGAGTTTGGATATGGGGTTTGAACACCAAACTTAGAGTTTGGTTGTGGCTTCACAACACCAAACTTAGAGTTTGACTGTGTGGGTTCTTCTTGACCTTGAACTGAGAGAAGCTCTTCATGCTTACTCTCTTTTGTCACAGAGGGATTGCCATGTGCCTGAAACACAAGGTATTCTCCATTCAATTGAAGGACTAATTCACCTCTGTTGACATCTATCACAGCTCCTGCTGTGGCTAGGAAAGGTCTTCCTAGGATGATGCATTCATCATCTTCCTTCCTAGTGTCTAGGATAATGAAATCAGTAGGGATGTAAAGGCCTTCAACCTTCACTAGTACATCCTCTACTAATCTATATGCTTGCCTCACTGACTTATCTGCCAGTTGTAATGAGAACAAGGCAGGTTGTACCTCAATGATTCCCAGCTTCTCCATTACAGAGAGTGGCATAAGATTTATTCCTGATCCAAGATCACATAGAACTTTTTCAAAGCTCATAGTGCCAATGGTGCAAGGTATTAAGAACTTGCCAGGATCTTGTTTCTTTTGAGGTAGAGTTCTCTGAATCCAAGTATCTAGTTCACTAATGAGCAAGGGAGGTTCACTTTCCCAAGTCTCATTACCAAATAGCTTGGCATTCAGCTTCATGATAGCTCCTAAGTATTGAGCAACTTGCTCTCCAGTCACATCTTCATTCTCTTCAGAGGATGAATATTCTTCAGAGCTCATGAATGGCAGAAGGAGAATTAAAGGAATCTCTATGGTCTCTAGATGAGCCTCAGACTCCTTAGGATCCTTAATAGGAAACTCCTTCTTGCTTGAGGAACGTCCCAGGAGGTCTTCCTCACTGGGATTTTCGTCCTCCTCCTCTGTGGTGCATTCGGCCACTTTGATTAAATCAATGGCCTTGCACTCTCCTTTTGGATTTTCTTCTGTATTACTTGGGAGAGTACTGGGAGGAGTGTCAATGACTTTCTTACTCAGCTGGCCCACTTGTGCCTCCAAATTTCTAATGGAGGATCTTGTTTCATTCATGAAACTGAAAGTGGCTTTTGACAGATCAGAGACTATATTGGCTAAATTAGAGGTGTTTTGTTCAGAGTGCTCTGTCTGTTGCTGAGAAGATGATGGATATGGCTTACTATTATTCAGCCTGTTGCGTCCACCATTGTTAAAACCTTGTTGAGGTTTTTGTTGATCCTTCCAGGAGAAATTA
Source organism: Arachis stenosperma (assembly GCF_014773155.1). Taxonomy (NCBI): domain Eukaryota; kingdom Viridiplantae; phylum Streptophyta; class Magnoliopsida; order Fabales; family Fabaceae; genus Arachis; species Arachis stenosperma. Next base: position 66,011,025 of record NC_080383.1, read on the forward strand.
GGATGATTTCTCCATGATGAGTTATAGGTGTTTCCATAAGGTTCACCTAAGTAATTAACCTCTGCCATGGCAGGGTTCTCAGGATCATAAGCTTCTTCAGAAGCTGCCTCTCTAGTACTGTTGGATGCATGTTGCAATCCATTCAGATTTTGAGAGATCATGTTGACCTGTTGGGTCAACATTTTGTTCTGAGCCAATATGGCATTCAGAGCATCAATTTCAAGAACTCCTTTCTTCTGAGGTACCCCATTATTCACGGAATTCCTCTCAGAGGTATACATAAACTGGTTGTTTGCAACCATGTCAATGAGTTCTTGAGCCTCTTCAGGCGTTTTTTTCAGGTGAATAGATCCACCTGCAGAATGATCCAGTGACATTTTCGAAAATTCAGAGAGACCATAATAGAATATATCTAATATGGTCCATTCTGAAAACATGTCAGATGGACATCTCTTGGTCAGCTGCTTGTATCTTTCCCAAGCTTCATAGAGGGATTCACCATCTTTTTGTTTGAAGGTTTGAACATCCACTCTCAGCTTGCTCAGCTTTTGAGGAGGAAAGAACTTATCTAAGAATGCAGTGACAAGCTTATCCCATGAGTCCAGGCTATCCTTGGGTTGTGAATCCAACCATACTCTAGCTCTGTCTCTTACAGCAAAAGGGAAAAGCAAGAGTCTGTAGACTTCAGGATTAACTCCATTTGTCTTTACAGTCTCACAGATCTGCAAGAACTCAGTTAAAAACTGGTAAGGATCTTCGGATGGAAGTCCATAAAACTTGCAGTTTTGTTGCATTAAAGCAACTAGTTGAGGCTTAAGCTCAAAGTTATTGGCTCCAATGGCAGGAATGGAGATGCTTCTTCCATCAAACTTGGACGTTGGCTTTGTGAAGTCACCAAGCATTCTCCTTGCATTATTATTATTTTCGGCCATCACCTCTTGTTCTAATGTTTCTGAAAGGTTGTTTCTGGATTGTTGTAATTTAGCTTCTCTTAATTTTCTCTTCAGAGTCCTTTCAGGTTCTGGATCAATTTCAACAAGAGTGCCTTTATCCTTGTTCCTGCTCATATGAAAGAGAAGAAAACAAGAAAAGAAAAAGGGATCCTCTATGTCACAGTATAGAGATTCCTTTATGTTAGTAGAAAAAGAAAGAGGTAGAAGAATGAAGAAGGGGGTTCGGTTTTTAGAAGAAGAGAGGTGAAGAGAAGTGTTAATAATTAATTAATTAAATAGAAGAGGAGAAGAGAAGGAAGAATTCGAAAATAAATTTGAAAAGATGGTTAGTGATTTTCGAAAATTATAATTAAAATTTAAACATGAAACAATTAATTAATTAAAAAGAATTTTGAAAAAGAGATGAAATATTTTCGAAAATTAGAGGGGGGAAAGTGGTTAGGTGGTTTTGAAAAAGATAAGAAACAAACAAAAAGTTAGTTAGTTGATTGAAAAAGATTTGAAATCAAAATTGAAAAAGATAAGAAGATAGTAAGTTAGATAAGATATTTTAAAATCAAATTTTGAAAAAGATAAATTTTTTGAAAAAGATAGGATAAAAGATAAGATAAAAGATTTTAATAAAAAGATATTTTGAAAAAGATTTAATTTTTAAAATGACTTAACCAACAAGAAACTACAAGATAAGATTCTAGAACTTAAAGATTGAACCTTTCTTAACAAGAAAGTAACAAACTTCAAATTTTTGAACCAATCACATTACTTGTTAGCTAATTTTCGAAAATATGATGTAAAGATAAGAAAAAAATTTTGAAAATAATTTGAAAAATATTTTTGGAATTTTCGAAAAATAATAAGAAATGAAAAAGATATGATTTTTGAAAAAGGCTTTGAAAAGATAAGATTTTTTAAAATTGAAATTTTGACTTAACTTGTAAGAAACAACTAATTTTGAAAATTTTTGACCAAGTCAACTCAAAATTTCGAAATTTTGGAGGGAAATAAGGAAAAGATATTTTTGATTTTTAAATTTTTAAAGAAAAACACAAAAATGACCCAAAACATGAAAATTTTGGATCAAGACACAAGATGCATGCAAGAATGCTATGAATGTCAAGATGAACACCAAGAACACGTTGAAGATCATGATGAACATCAAGAACATAATTTTGAAAAATTTTTGATGCAAAGTAAACATGCAAGACACCAAACTTAGAATTCTTTAATGCATGGAAAATATGAATGCAAAAATGCACATGAAAAACAACAAACAACATAAAACAAGAAAATATCAAGATCAAACAAGAGGACTTATCAAGAACAACTTGAAGATCATGAAGAACACTATGAATGCATGAGATTTTCGAAAAAAATGCAAGAAAAATTTTAAAAGCATGCAATTGACACCAAACTTAAAAATTAACACAAGAATCAAACAAGAAACACAAAATATTTTTTATTTTTATGATTTTCTAATTTTTTGGAATTTTTATTTCATTTTTTCGAAAATAATGTTTTAGAAAAACGAAAAATAAAAGAAAAATTTTTGAAAAAGATTTTTGAAAAGAAAAGTACCTAATCTGAGCAACAAGATGAACCGTCAGTTGTCCATACTCGAACAATCCCCGGCAACGGCGCCAAAAACTTGGTGGACGAAATTGTGATTCTTATTCTTGGATCTGATTCATTGTAATTGGATTTTAGAAATTGGCACTGCTTATGTTCTTCACAACTCCGTTCAACTAACCAGCAAGTGTACTGGGTCGTCCAAGTAATAACCTTACGTGAGTAAGGGTCGAATCCACAGAGATTGTTGGTATGAAGCAAGCTATGGTCACCTTTGCAAATCTCAGTCAGGCGGATTAAACATTGATTTATGGGTTTCGAAAATAGAAAGAAATAAATAATAAAAAGGGATAGAAATACTTATGTAGATTCATTGGTAGGAATTTCAGATAAGTGGAATGGAGATGCTGTAGAGCTCTCGGACGCCTGCTCTCCTATTCTTTCTACCCAATCCTTCTTACTCCTTTCCATGGCAAGCTTTGTATAGGGGTTCACTATCAGTTGTGGCTACTTTCATTCCTCTCGGGGAAATAACCTGTGCGGCTGTCACTCGCACAGCTAACCAGTCTGGAGGCATCACCCATGGTTGATAGCTACATCCCATCCTCGCAGTGAAAGCTAATGCACGCACTCTGTCACAGTACGGCCAATCACCGGTTGGTTCCCGCTCCTACTGGAATAGAATCCCTCTTTTGCGTTTGTCACTAACGCCCAGCAGGTTAAAGTTTGAAGCACGTCACAGTCATTCATGAACGGAATCCTACTCGGAATACCACAGACAAGGTGAGACTTTCCGGATTCCCAGGATCCTACTCGGAACACCACAGACAAGGTTGGACTTTCCGGATCCAGATAAATGCCGCCATCCATCTAGCTTATACCGCGAAGATTCTGTTGGGGAATCTAAGAGATACACATTCAAGCTTCCTTGCATGTAGAACGGAAGTGGTTGTCAATCACGCGCGTTCATAAGTGAGAATAATGATGAGGGTTATTAACTCATCACATTCATCATGTTCTTGGGTGCGAATGAATATCTTGGAATAAGAATAAAAGAGGAATTGGATAAAAGAAAATAGAACTTCATTAATCTTTGAGGTACAGCAGAGCTCCACACCCTTAATCTATGGTGTGCAGAAACTCCACTGTTAAAAATACATAAGCAAGAGGTCCAGGCATGGCCGAATGGCCAGCCCCCTAAACGTGATCACAGGATAGAAAATACAATCCAGGATGTCTAATACAATAGTAAAAGGTCCTATATATACTAGACTAGCTACTAGGGTTTACATGAGTAAGTAATTGATGCATAAATCCACTTCCGGGGCCCACTTGGTGTGTGTTTGGGCTGAGCTTGATCAATCCACGTGTAGAGGCATTTCTTGGCGTCAAACTTCAGGTTATGACGTATTTTGGGCGTTTGACTCCGGATCATGACGTTTTTCTGGCGTTTTACTCCAGACAGCAGCATGTACTTGGCGTTTAACGCCAAGTTACGTCGTCATTCTTCGAATAAAGCATGAACTATTATATATTGCTAGAAAGCCCTGGATGTCTACTTTCCAACGCCGTTGAGAGCGCGCCATTTGGAGTTCTGTAGCTCCAGAAAATCCATTTTGAGTGCAGGGAGGTCAGAATCCAACAGCATCAGCAGTCTTTTTGTCAGCCTTTTTCAGAGTTTTGCTCAAATCCCTCAATTTCAGTCAGAATTTACCTGAAATCACAGAAAAACACACAAACTCATAGTAAAGTCCAGAAATGTGAATTTAACATAAAAACTAATGAAAACATCCCTAAAAGTAGCTTGAACTTACTAAAAACTATATAAAAATAATGCCAAAAAGCGTATAAATTATCCGCTCATCAATATCCTATCACAAAAAGTTCAACATATTGAAATTTTAATTTATATCCATGCATTTAAATTCAGAGGCAAATTATTTGAGCACTTACATCCACCAATATAACTACCCATGAGAGTAGCAGCTATTTTCCAGTTATCAGAGCCGAGGGATCACATAGGCACTATTAGAAACGCCACTAAAGTACCAACAATTGTAGCCATTACCATCCACCACATGATTAAAAATCAAATTACTTTACAAATATCAGCTAAGAAAAAATGTTTAGGGAATGCTTTAAGTTGTTATCAGTATCACCTGAACCAAGTAAGAAAGCTAAGAGCAGCGTCCCGGTGGAACGCACCACTTGATGCAAGTTTGCTCTAAACAATAGCAATGGAATGGTTAAGGGTAGGAGAAACTCCAAGACAAGAGAATATGCTGGTGCTTCATATGGAAGTATTCCTAAATTGCTTGCTGCAAGCCCAACTAATGTGCTCACCAGAGCAGCACTTATCATGCTCCCAATCTTGGTTTTCTCTGACCTTACATTCCACACAAACATGTTGATATATACTTAATAGAATAGTTTATGTTACTCAGAAGTCAGAATATATATGACAGAAAATTCCATATACTTAACAGTCAATATGAACAAACTGAATTCAAATAAAAATTCAAAACATTAATATTTCAAAATTCAGCAGAATCATCAATAATACATCATATGCATGTTCAGAATAAATTTCAAATTTTAGAGGGATAGAGTCAGGAAAATAGAATCAGGGAGTGTTAGAGATTGAGACTTGAGACCAGAGAGGGTTGAAGGCTTGAATTAGAGAAGAAAAAATTTGAGAACTGAGAACTGAGATCTGAAACCTGAGAGGGTTAAAGCAGAGACTAAGACATGAAACACGAGAAAAGGTAGTCGCTTTGACTTCGAGACTCCACGTGAAGAAGAGAAGCAACGACGGTGAGACATGGTTTGGAGCATAGAAGCAGAAACAACGCCAACGAGGAAGGGCGAAGGAGGAACGACGAGGAGGGGAGAGCGACGACGACCCACAGCGAGGAGCAGTGAAGCGGCGAGAACCCACAGCGAGGAGCAGCGAAGCGGCGCGACCCACGGCGAGGAGCAGCGAAGAAGCGAAGATGAATAGATCATCTATGATTTATAAAATTTATGATATATTTGTTGTTGTAGAGATACTTAATCTTATTAATTAATTTTTACATAAAAATTTTGCTTAATATATTGGTAAATTAAATATTAATAAAATTTTTTAAAATATTATTTATATATTAAAATTAACTATAATATAATTGTGTATAATATATATGTTGTTTAGTTTATTTTTAATATATATTTTATATTTTAATATGTATTTTATATTAATAATTTATTTTGATAGTTGATCTTAATATATATATATATATATATAGAGAGAGTATAATTATAAAATTTTATCTATATAACAATATAAAAATATATGACTACGTTTTGTATACACTAAAATTAATTATCATAAAAAAATATATATTAAAATATAAAATATATATTAAAAATAAATTAAATTACGTATATATTTATATAAATATTATATAATAATTAATTTTAATGACTAATTTTAATATACAAATAATACTTTTAAAAAATATATAACGTGTAAATACATATTAAAATATAAATATATACATAATTTTAAGTACAAACCGTTGCATAATGAAAATTTGAATCTCATAATTATTTTTCTCTGATGAGTATTATTTTTATTAGACAATTTAGAAGTCTAAGAAAGAAAATATCTATAAATATAAGAATGAAAATTGTCCCTCTAATTTAATAATGTCATTCTCATTTATGCCTTTTTTATTGTTTAATTTTATTGCCACACCCACTCCCAATAAGAAATATAATGTATAAATAGCATAAATCTGAAAGTAAATATAGTGGTCTAGTGGATATCTATGCAGTGGCGAACAGGCTATCCCAGGAACCCACTTGGGTAATATTTCGTTTGCCAGTTAATAAATGCTTCTAGATTTTCGATATATAGTGGAAAATTTGGGTGGGTATGGGTGCATTAAGGAATCGTCTGAAGGTGATGATAACAACAACATTCTTTTCGTTTTTTCTTTGGGAAAGTTGTTTAATTACGAATCATTGTTTTTTTCTAATCAAAAGAAAAAAAAAAAAACAAAACACTACTAAAACTAACGTTATTGTTTGGAAAATTGACATTAAATTTATATGATAAAATATTATTTTGATCCAAATATTTGAACTGAAAATCAAAATAATATTTTATCATTTGTAATGAATAAATAATAAATTTTCACCATAAAAAATTATGATAAAATTGACTACTAAAGAATTAAACTAATTATATAGTATATACTCAAATGATAAATATTCGACAAAATATCCAATGATAATTTTTTTTATTTTGTAAAAAAAGCACATTAAATTTTTAAATTATGCCTTCTATTATTATCTTCAATTTTCTACTATATATGTCACATTTTAAGTCTGAACGCGATTGCGGTGACATAGATCTAAGAAATGAGCTTCAATCTCAATTAATATAAACTATTAAGGCGCTTAAATTGAAGTTTAACTCAATGTGAATTTGGACCATAATCATAAATAAACAAAAAAAAAAGCACATTTCAAAATTTCACTTAGATATGAAAAATTTTTATCAATTTGATTCAAAGTTTACAAATCAACAAATGCGAGCACTACTACATTTTGAAGATTTAGTAACATTTTTCTTTTAATATTTATTAAAATATTAGTAATGGTCATAAAATTAAATATTAAGTAATATTTATTTATAAATGTTAGTAAACATATTTAATTTTTTAAAAAGTGTTACCTTTTTCTAATTACTTATTCACATTTACAGAAACAAACAAAACTCACTGTTCACAAAATCAAAATTTCTGCTCATATCCAAATCTCGCTTACTGTTCAATCTAATCACTTATTCCTTCGTGCGTTTGCTGGCTTTTGTTCGATCTGCTCTTGCTCTTTTCTTGATCTCGCTCTGGCTCAATCTCGACTCTCGATATCTCTCTGGTGAGGCTGCAATCTTTGAACTCTCTCAAATCTCAATTCTCCTAAGACCATCTCCAGTAAGAAACTCATCTCAGTTCCTATTTATGGTCCACTTGTCATAAAAAGTAACTTCACATCAGTTTTTGCGTCATAAACAGTAAATAGGAACTCAAAGCATCTCTTTCTTCTCCATTAGAAGGAACTAACTTTAGTCCCTATTATGGTCCCACTTGATTAATTAATTAAAAGACTTAAAATTAATGTAATTAATTTTTTTAATAATATTATTTAAATTTACAAATTTAAAAATAATTCACTATTAAAAGATATTAATATTAAATAAATTCATATATAACAATAATACATAATATATAATTCGGGATTACACTAATTTATAGTTTTGTGTTTACAACGGCTAATTTTAATAATATCGTTAGCATTTTAAATTTTAAAATTAAAAATAACCAACTCAACTAAAAATGATTTTGTAAGGTGTAAAAATTAAATTTATTTTTTAATATAAGTAAATTTAATTAATTATAATTTAATATAATAATATAAATAATATTTAATATTAATTATGATATAAATAATTAATATACATTATTAATTAAATAGAAATTTAATTATTTAATCTAATTAATTATTAAAATTATTAATAAATTAATTATGATTTAATTATTTAATTAATTATTAATTAAATAAAAATATAATTATTTAATATGATTATTTATTATAATTATTACTAACTTAATTATTATTTAATTATTTAATATAATTATTTAATTATTTCAGATTTTATATTATTATTTTTTTTATAATAACTTGCCAAGTGGTAAGTTATTATTGGTTGATTTGAGTCCCTGTTTAAAGGAACTCCCTCACCTTGAGACCCGTGCAGGAACTCAACCCTTCTTCCCTCCAATGGTGCTTTTCTGCTTTTGTCAGAAAATAGGGCCTCAAGATCCACCCATTGGAGTTGTTCTAAGTCATCACTGCTTCTCTGTCCTCCTCGTTGTAAGTGATTCTGATTGCCGTTCACAGTCGTTGTCGCCGTCATCCTGCAGGTAGGTCATCCTTCGATCCTCAATGTGTTAATTTATGTTACGAATTCGTGGCCAACCTCTAATTTAGTGCTTTTTAATTCTGGAATATGTTAATATATGCATTGATTTTGATTATAAATTATGATTACTTTAGTTGATTTTCAAGAAATTAAATTCCCTATGTTTAGCACTATGGAATTCAAACAAATTTTAGTTTAAGACTTCTGATTTCTCCATTTTTCATTCCTCAATTCTTTCAAGGGCTTCGATTCCCTTTTTTTTTGGGGAAGATTTTCTAGGGCTTCTTACTCTAAAACTATTGGAAGATGTGGTTTCGATTCTTCGAATAAAGTTCAAGGAATTGTTTCTTCGAATAAATTAATTTATGCATTAATATTTGAGAATCTTTGACGAGCCTTGCAGGAGGTACAAAGAGCTGCAAAAACTACTTCTAAAGGTAGTTGTAGTCATTGACAATTTTGTTGACAATTTTGTATTTTTTTTCTGAATATTTCAGAATTTATTTGATTTATGTATACTACTATGAAGTTTAAATTTTAGCTCGTCCTTTATTCTAAATCTTAAAAATCGTCAGTGTTCTTGTCTGTTAATTGGTTTTTAAATGAGGTATGGTTTAAAATAATTGTTGCTTCACAGTTTTCACTAGTTTTGTGTCCTTGCATAATTTTTGAATTGTAAACTAAGATAAACTCTTGCTTTGAGCAATCCTGAAGGCTTTTTATGGTTGCTACTTTCTTATAAGCACCAGTTTTTAGCTCTCAATTATTTCTTTTTAAATTTTTTAAAACTAAAATACTGTTGAAATTTGATTAACTTGTTTTGATTGAAAGAAAAAAATTGGAGTTTCATGTTTAAATAGGCTAAATATATCAGATAATTAAATTTGTTAATTGCTTATTCAGGTATTTTATGACCTTTATGTGGTCAAATATATCAGATAGTTAAATTTTGCCAATTTTATTGTGCATAGAATAATAAAAAGAAAAGTGGGGATGGAATTGGAGTTATTTTAAGTTGGGGGAGGAACGAGTGAAGATTTATTTTGGGGAAGCAATTAAGCAAAGCAAGAATGGTAGCTTTTTTCTATAAATATTTTATCGCCGAAGGTAATGGGGGGGGTGAAGAGTAGAATCTCTTTTTCGGGGAGAAGCTTTTTCTTTTGGAAAAATCAAGGCCGTTATATATGCAGTGATATATGGGGAAGAAAAACTATCCTAAGGTCTTTGTATAGTTTTTATATTTAGCAGATTGTTATTATGGATTACTATTATTATTGTTATTGTTGTTGCATCTATCCCCCCTTGCATTTTACTAATCTCATTTGATGTATGTCTAATATGTAGGAACCAAGTTCTATGGCTCCTGTAATTCAAATTATAGTTAAAATTTGGACAAAAATAACCTTTTAATAAAGTACCTATTATGGTAGAAACAATGACATAAAGGTAATTATCGGAGTTTAATTCAAATATAGAATAAAATATGTAACAAAGCTTATTCTTATGTTTCAAATATGTATATAATTAAATTGATCATGCAAGAATATATAATAAAAGAATAATTTTCATAATTTGATTAGAAGTATAATTTTCGCTTTTATTTTTATTCTAGGGACACTTTAGTATACGGACACAATAAGTATGGTTCCATTTATGGTCAACAGTAGTAAAGAAAAAGCAGAGAAGATGAGTTCTTACAAATGATCAACATTCTGCCACTCATTTTTTGAAATTAATATTAGAGCATTATTTTTTCTTTCAGTGATTCAAACTGTACAAATAGTTCATTTTTAAATAAGTCGAACTCAACGCATAAAGTTCATTAAATAAATTAAGCTTGAAAACATAAATATTCTCTTAATAAATCAAATAATACAATTTCTCAAATTCAAATGTTTTTAAATAACTTTACAAACAAGAGTAGGATTTTGTAGAAATTTCGGCAGCACCTCTCCTAAAACTTGGACTTTTGCCACCCGGTTCGGGTCCCAACTAAACCGTTCCTCATTTCTTTTCAACAACTCAAAACTAGAAATCAATTTAAAGCAAGCTAAATCCAACAATTGCCTCAGTGGCGTATCTCAAGGAAACCATTTCAAAATCAACTCAATATCAACCGATTTAACTCATTTCCAAAGCTTTAAAGAATCGGTTCAGCAATAAATCATTTGTCCAAAACCAAGTCAATTAAAGTAAACCAAGCTGAATTCAATAGTACATTCTATTTTTCACATTCCCAAGAAAATTAACTCAAATCAATCCTCAACGGATTAAACTCGATTTCAAAGCTTTAAAGAATCAACTTCAAAACATTACATTTCACAAGCCGCACAACAATTCGGCCAAATTAACATCCATAATCATTCGAGTCAATCAAATAATACATAAGGCAGATACAATCACCAAATACACAATATCTCACATCAGTATCCATATGTAATAATTCCAATACAGAAAACATAGTGTTTGGAAAGCGCCCCTACCTCAAAACGCAAATTCCATAACCCAAACGCCTCATAAGTTCTTTCCGCCTCGACCCGAAATCAACAGTCAAAATCCCGGCAACCAAAACCTCGGTTCCAAGCCACTTTCGGAACAGTCTCAACAACTCTAATCGCAACATACAACAACTAAAACTCAATCGTACAGCAATTAATGCCACAAACCTCAACGTGAGATAACATAATAGTAACGAAAGGGCTTTCAAATCAAAACGCTTACCGAACTGAAGAAAGAGCGGCTGAACCGAAATAGCGGCGGTCTCTGAACCGGTTCGGCGGCAGCCCGGCAGCCACCTCAAACGGTAGTGGCAATCGGACTCCGGCAATGAAGACTGAAACCCACATACAGAAACGGTAAGGCTTCCGAAATCTTAAACGAACGAAAACCGAATTCAAAACCCTTACCGGCAGAGTTTTCTGGTGACTACGGCGAAGTTTTCCGGCGACAGAAGCTCTGTTACGGCGGTGCAGCTCCCAGCAGCAGAGGTGACGGAGCGCGCGACTGCGACAGTAGCTTCGCGATGCACGGTGACGCCTCCCCACTTCCCTCCACCGTGAGATCTCTTTCTCTCGCTCTCTGTTCGAAAGGCTGCGATGCAACTGAGCGGCGGCATGGCTTGTTGGCGACGGCGATACGGTTACGAGCTCGACGGCGGCGCACGACAACGGTGCTGCGACGACCGCGGTGAGCTGGACGCGGGTTGGGCGGCGATGGGCTCCTTCTCGCACTATCTCTCTTCTTGGCTTAGCTCTGATTCGCGATGGCACACACTCTCTCTCTCTTCCCTTCGACGGCGACTACGAGAAGCACGGCAGTTGGCCGTGGCGGCGGCGGCGCTGGTCACGGTCTCCCTCTCCTCTCAGATCTCAGATCTCTCTCGATTCGGGTCTTCCTCTGCGAAGGCAACGGCGGCGGAGCCAAGTCCCCCGCTCCGGATTCACTCTTCCCTCTCTTCCCCTATGCCCCCTTGGTTCTCTTTCTTTCATGGAAATCAAAGGAAACTGTGTATTGACGCTGCTGTTAGAAAGGAGGGGCTGCAGCAGTTTGGGGAAACCGGGTCAGGGGAACCGGGTAGGGTTTTTAGGGTTAGGGTAAAATTGGGTTCAATGGTAATTTTGTAATTTCAAATAAATGTAGGGGTAATAAAGTAATTAAAAACCCAAATTAAATCCAACACTAATTGTATATAGAAAAATGCTATTTGCTCATTAATTTTACAAATCATTTTCAATAGAAAACCCAGAACTAAAAATTAGAAATTATATAATTAATTTCTCTATTTTTCCAAAATAACAGTATTAATATTTAAAATATTACTTATTTAATCCAAATCATACAAAATCCTTATTATTTCATAACTATCAACTTTATAATATAATTATAGAAAATAATCCAATAATCATCAAATTGGATAATAATCATAACTCGTCTCAAATTTAATAAATCAAAACTTGCCTTAAATATTTTTAATAAAATAATTTCTGAAATTAAGGTTACAAATAACCATATGATTTGAGACTTACTCACAAAAAGACTTTTTAAAGGTTCTGGGTCTTACATTCTACCCACCTTATAAAAATTTTCGTCCTCGAAAATTGATACAAAACGAAAGAAATCTCACAGTTCACCCTTAAACACATTTAAAGAAGAAGCAAAAATATCTCAAAATATAAGCATATATACGGTTTTCAAATACTTGGATGGTCGTATGCATAAGGATACAAAGGTAGGAGTGTGATTGCAAAGCAAACGTTACAAGATAGGCTCAATGCATAAGGTCATATGATCTTAAGGCTTTACAAACACTTGAGGTGCCAAAATAGGGTGCAAATCAAGATAGGCGTTCACAAAGCAAAGTGGCAATTAGTGTGGTAAAAGGCTGCAAAGCATGTTGGTATTTAAACAGCGGCATAACGTTCGCTGACAAATCTCGTTCCCACTTCAGAACTTCAATTTTCCAACTCCACCAATCATTTTACAACCTCATAGCCAATCATAAGCCTAACAACCGCAAACCCGTTCGCAAGGAACAAAACACCCACAACTCATAGCGTTGCACACCTACCACTCCAGTTTCCGTATACACATATCACGTCTTAAAGAACTAACGCATCGCATTACTACGTCTACAAGTCGCACGTGATATCAAAACAATTCTCGAGTCTACTCAGAAGGATACAGGGTTCTAGCAAGGAGAAACAATGTCAAGAATAATGCCGTTAGATTTGAGAGAATGTATCCAATCCCAGACAACAAGGATTATCAAGCAAATGAAGTTTGCTAGAAATAAATCAATTGACAACCTCAAAGATAACCCTTGGATCAAAGAAATTTAATAAGACCAATAAGCAGAAAAATCAGTGCATTAGTTTGAAACAATTTCAAGCTGAGCCGAAAAAGCATGAGGTTTGCAGAAAAGAAGATTTCAAACCCAAGAAAAAGCTCACAGAACTCAAGAGCATGATTAAAAAACTTCCGAATGCATTGTTCACAAAAGAATAAAAAACTTGCAAAAAAATCACTTTGCAATTTAGAAAAAAAGTTAAGTAACAAACATTCTCCAAGAGAATAACAAAAGCAATAACGTGGCTTTGCTGTAATACAATTTTATGTTGAAGCAGATCATGCAGAATTTTAAAAACAAAATGCACACAAGTTTGGCTAAGAGCTAAAATATTTTCCCAAATATTTTAGAAAGATAATTAGATGCACAACTTAACCAAAAGCAATTTATAAAAACCCGGAAGTAATCAAATGCTGGTTCAAAAATCTTCAAAGTCCATATTCCAACAAGCGTGTATAAAAATCTTAGCAAGGTCAAAAGAGAAAGTTAAGCTCTATTTAGAAAAGAAAATCCGAAGTAAAAGTTTGCTTATAAATTGGTAAAGGAATTAAGTGTTGCGTTACAAACAAACCGGTTTCCACTAAACAAGAAAGCCTTCAAAACTTCATTTAAAACAGCGCTTGCCAACTCTAAAACAACTTGTCAAAATTGAACAATGGTTTTAATTATAACCAAACAACCGAAAAATAAGTTCGATTTGGAACTTCTTCACAGAGAATTCAATCTGCTTTATAAAATTCAAAACAAGATTCCAAATGTATACTTGAAATCACCATCTCACAATAATATTCAAGAAGATTAGGACATACTTGAAAAGGAGTCAAGTCATACGAGAAAGAATCATAAATCAAGATAGTTAAAACAAGATCCACTAGGCATGAGACATCAGACAAGCTTTCAATTGATCCAAAGAATACAAAGTCATAGGAAAAGACAACTCAATCATTAGTAATCCTTCAAGGATAAATCTTTGACTAAAAACTCTTGTAAAGACAATGAGAGAATAAACGATGCACTATTTTGAAACGAATCAAACTGACTCATATAAGAATGAAATCCACAAGAGAAGGAAAACCAAGATCAATGATAATGTTCACAAATTGTAAAAAGATTAGAAAAAAATAAGGTCAAGTATGACATTCATAGAGATAAAAAGCTTAATAAGGAACGAGTCCGTTCATAAGAAGAAGGCTATGAGTCCAACACTTTCAAAAGAACAACAATGTCATAAACCATATAGCATGCTAAATCAACTCAATTTAAAATAAGTGAAGTAAAGCTTATCAAACGAAACTCAACCGAAAAAATGAAAAATTCTTTCTTTCCAAAATTTTGAAAAATATCCAAATACATAATCAAATGAAAATGTGCATTGGAACTATAGTAAAATTACTAGAAAGTCAAATTGTAATTTAAGGTAAATGCAATTCCATAAACCAGTAGAAATACAGGCGAGATATTAAAAATAGATAGTTGCTAAGCGGTATGAGTAATCTTCAAAATTTCATATATAGACAAGTATATATATCTATTCAACAGCAATTCTCATAAAATCTCAAAATTGGCTGTGCTCACTGTCAAATAAGAGAAAAACTGAATCAACGAGTTCTCTAAGAATGGGCTCGGAATCCAGAGTTAAAATGCACAACGCGATAGGATAAGTTCAAAGGTATAGCAAGGAATACATAAAAAAAAGAACTCAAACAGAGAAAGACATATATAACAACGATTTCAAACAAGCATATGCACTTAGGATCAAATAAAAATGCATATGAATAGAGGAATAGAGTGGAACATCAAACTACTTTTCAAGAGGAGTAGCAAACGAGAACTTCAAGTTAGGACATGAAAGAACAGGTCGACTCGAGCAAAATCCAAGATACACAACTGAATAGCCTCGAGAAATAGTTTCTAACGTTCCCGAAACCAGCGATTCGCTTTACCCAAAACTCGTATATCATCTATGATAATCCATTAGTGCTTTCATATACATAATTCACTAGTATTAAGCCGGCCAAACTTAATACCAAGAATCATGCAATGCAAGACTAACAGCGTTAACCAATAGACCGTCATGTGCATAAAGCTCTAATTCTCGTCATTTGACAAGACCTAATACATGACAAACGCTCAGAGTATGCAACTGAAGCATAGTCGGTCCATTCCTCAGGCTCTACAGGAAAGACCGCTCTAATACCATAATGTAACACCCTAACTACCAAGACTTACGCTTCCGGCTGCGCAACTCTGATAGCTCGGACATTACGATGACACTTATACTATTTAATACTAAAATATGAGCCTGTTTAAAACTTTAAACCGCAATACCGCTCCCAAGAATACTTTTGCTATACAACGTACATCCATACATGCCATACAACTTACAGAAACTCATAAAGAGTACATCCATATATATATATATATATATATATATATATATAAATAATATTACAAACATTATCCAATACAATTCCTATCCCTCTTACAGAATATATCAAGATAAAGGCGAGGGTACAAAAATAATAATCTAATGCAATACAGAGCATCTCAATAACAAATAAATAAACTCTTCGTAACTTCTGCGCCCAAATCCTGAAAGGGGAAAAATGTAGGGGGGTGAGAACATCATCCTCGAAAGGGTTCTCAGTAGAGGATTTTTTGGGAATTACTGTAATAGGATACATGAAGATAAACCGTACCAGTGATTAATAACCGTCTTATGCCTCTTTTCAAAAACAACAGTTTACAATAAAAGTAAAGTCATAAATCTTTTTTTTTTGAAAGAGAAACCGTTCAATCCTTAAATCATCAAAAGCTTTTCAAAAAGGTTTATCTATACTGAACCAAAATAGCCTTTCATAGTTTTCCAAACCAGAAACATAAAACCGGAATCAACCTTCGGTCCATCTCAATTCAACCACGGCCCTAAGCCCAAAAAATCCAATCCAACAACCAATCACCACAAACCAACAGAGTCTTAGTTGCAAATACAGATAGGAAGTTCAAGCACAAACAAACAGTTACAGCAAGTAGAACAAGTAGAAGGTAATCACAAGTAATCACATAGGCAAACCAAGTACAATATGCACACCCAAACAATGTCACATAGATGCATATAATGCATGCCTGTCCCTAGTGGCTGATGATATCATCTGTCGGTTATAGAGCCAACCCGACAAGTCCTGGTAGCTAACCATTGGACTGTTCCTCTGTCGTGTCTCCCCAACTCGAGTTATACTCAATATAAACTTGATCATAATCATGATCCATATCCATTACCCTCACTGGTGAATATTTATGGGGGTGAGCTCATCCGAGAATTTCACAGTGCCCGGTCACCCTGACGACATAGGGTCAAAAGAGCTTCGAGTCTCCACCTGGAGCACGTGGTGGCTAGCCACTGCTTCCTCCCAGGGAAACTCTTATCTCCGATAGTGGAAGTGCAACATCACAACTTATCAATGTTTCAGCATAAATGCTTTCATTCTCAATCATGGATCAACATTCATCTCAGCCATCCGGCTCACGGTTCAATCCAGAACCAGCCAATATTCATATCATACACAGCCATTCCAGCTCACAACAAAACAGCACTTCCACATTCAAAATCATCAAATTCATGAAATCGGCATTTAAGCCATAAATCATTTTCTCTATTCATTTCGCTTTGAAATCAAGTTTCAACTCTTTTCAGCCTTGGCTTTAGAAATCTCGTTTCTCAAATCATCTCAGGCTCATAAGCCAAATTTTCTAAAAGTGAGTTCCCTTTTTAAATCAAAGCCACTCTCGGCATTCTCTTTCCAAAACTTTCAAAACCATGGAAAGTTAAAGATTCATTTTAGGAACATTCAAAATCACTCATCCAACAATGAGATTTTATAACAAAAGTTTCTTGCCAGATTCCCAAGTCTTTAGAGAAGGTCAACTTATATAATTTCCTTAAAATTCATTGAAACTCTTAAAATCATAGATTCTCGATTCAAGTAAATAAAACTGAATTTTTTATGAAACCGATCATACAAAATCACAAGTTCCAACCCGGTCCAAAAATCAACTCATTTGAAACGGAACCGGTTTATTTGAATCAAACCACTTTCAGGTTTCTTTTTGGAACCCATTTTTCTAACTCTTTCAAAAATGCCTCAAACTTGATTACTCAATCAAAAGTATAAATTCCTTTAAAATCACTAAAAGCTCCTTTTTTTATATTGAAATCAATATTAGAGCATCACTCTTTCCTTCAGTGATTCAAACTGTACAAATAGTTCATTTCTAAATAAGCCGAACTCAACGCATAAAGTTCATTAAATAAATTAAGCTTGAAAACATAAATATTCTCTTAATAAATCAAATAATACAATTTCTCAAATCCAACCCTTTTTAAATAACTTTACAAATAATAGTAGGATTTTGTAGAAATTTCGGCAGCACCTCCCCTAAAACTTGGACTTTTGCCACCCGATTCGGGTCACAACTAAACCGTTCCTCATTTCTTTTCAACAGCTCAAAACTAGAAATCAATTTAAAGCAAGCTAAATCCAACAATTGCCTCAGTGGCGTATCTCAAGGAAACCATTTCAAAATCAAGTCAATATCAACCGATTTAACTCATTTCCAAAGCTTTAAAGAATCGGTTCAGCAATAAATCATTTGTCCAAAACCAAGTCAATTAAAGTAAACCAGGCTGAATTCAAGAGTACATTCTATTTTTCACATTCCCAAGAAAATTAACTCAAATCAATCCTCAACGGATTAAACTCGATTTCAAAGCTTTAAAGAATCAACTTCAAAACATTACATTTCACAAGCCACACAACAATTCAGCCAAATTAACATCCATAATCATTCGAGTCAATCAAATAATACATAAGGTAGATACAATCACCAAATACACAATATCTCACATCAGTATCCATATGTAATAATTCCAATACAGAAAACATAGTGTTTGGAAAGCGCCCATACCTCAAAACGCAAATTCCATAACCCAAACACCTCATAAGTTCTTTCCGCCTCGACCCGAAATCAACAGTCAAAATCCCGGCAACCAAAACCTCGGTTCCAAGCCACTTTCGAAACAGTCTCAACAACTCTAATCGCAACATACAACAACTGAAACTCAATCGTACAGCAATTAATGCCACAAACCTCAGCGTGAGATAACATAATAGTAACGAAAGGGCTTTCAAATCGAAACGCTTACCGAACCGAAGAAAGAGCGGCTGAACCGAAATAACAGCGGTCTCTGAACCGGTTCGGCGGCAGCCCGGCAGCCACCTCAAGCGGCAGCGGCAATCGGACTCCGGCAATGAAGACTGAAACCCACATATAGAAACGGTAAGGCTTCCAGAATCTTAAACGAACGAAAACCGAATTCAAAACCCTTACCGGCAGAATTTTCTGGTGACTACGGCGAAGTTTTCCGGCGACAGAAGCTCGGTTACGGCGGCGCAGCTCCCAGCAGCAGCGGTGACGGAGCGCGCAACTGCGACAGTAGCTTCCCGATGCACGGCGGCGCCTCCACTCTTCCCTCCACCGTGAGATCTCTTTCTCTCGCTCTCTGTTCGAAAGGCTGCAATGCAACTGAGCGGCGGCATGGCTTGTTGGCGACGGTGATGCGGTTACGAGCTCGACGGCGGCGCACGACAACAGTGCTGCGACGACCGCGGCGAGCTGGACGCGGGTTGGGCGGCGACGGGCTCCTTCTCGCACTATCTCTCTTCTTGGCTCAGCTCTGATTCGCGATGGCACACACTTTCTCTCTCTTCCCTTCGACTGCGACTACGAGAAGCACGGCAGTTGGCCGTGGTGGCGGCGGCGCTAGTCACGGTCTCCCTCTCCCCTCAGATCTCATATCTCTCTTGGATTGGGTCTTCCTCTGCGAAGGCAACGGCAGCGGAGCCAAGTCCCCCCTCTGGATTCACTCTTCCCTCTCTTCCCCTATGCCCCCTTGGTTCTCTTTCTTTCATGGAAATCAAAGGAAACTGTGTATTGCCGCTGCTGTTAGAAAGGAGGGGCTGCAGCAGTTTGGGGAAACCGGGTCAGGGGAACCGGGTAGGGTTTTTAGGGTTAGGGTAAAATTGGGTTCAATGGTAATTTTGTAATTTCAAATAAATGTAGGGGTAATAAAGTAATTAAAAACCCAAATTAAATTCAACACTAATTGTTATAGAAAAATGCTATTTGCTCGTTAATTTTACAAATCATTTTCAATAGAAAACCCAAAACTAAAAATTAGAAATAATATAATTAATTTCTCTATTTTTCCAAAATAACAGTATTAATATTTAAAATATTACTTATCTAATCCAAATCATACAAAATCCTTATTATTTCATAACTATCAACTTTATAATATAATTATAGAAAATAATCCAATAATCATCAAATTGGATAATAATCATAACTCGTCTCAAATTCAATAAATCAAAACTTGCCTTAAATATCTTTAATAAAATAATTTCTGAAATTAAGGCTACAAATAACCATATGATTTGAGACTTACTCACAAAAAGACTTTTCAAAGGTTTTGGGTCTTACAAGTGACACCGTTAAACTGTCTACTATTAACACGGTTACCTTTTTTCTAACTACACACTATTAATACTATTGTTTTTTTCACTCACTCTAACCCACACTGACAATTTTTTATTAGGATTTATACTAAATCAATTCAAATAATATTTCAAATTTTTAACTAAAATATAATTTGTTTATTAAATTTTTAACTGAGATATAATTTTAACTGACAAAATTTTTAAATGTTTTATGTACTATCTTGAGTATTAATTTTTCAAATTCCATATATATAATAAACAAGATAAGATTAGGGGGCGTATTTTCGTAATAATATTTATAATTATTTATTTTCATAAATAAAATATTTATTTAATTCATTTAAATAAAAAATATTTCTTTAGTATAAGCTTCATTTCTTATATTTTATTATTATTAATATTTTTATTATTTTTTTCTTCAATTATAAATCTTATTATAATAATAATTATTTGATAGAATATTTTTTTAGTTTGATAGATTTATTTTTTCTATTCTTTTGTCAAAAATAATATATATTAGGAAAAAAAGAGAAGATACAAATTAAATTTTAAAATTTAATTTTATTTAAAATATGCAAAAAATAACTATTAAATTGAGATTTAGAATTTATTTTGATAGATTTAAACTCTATGTATTATTGTTATTGAAAATTTCAAATACTATTATAAAATTTTAGATATTTTTATCTTATTGTTTTTAAATTATAAATTATACTATATATTTAAAGAGTTTTATTTTTTTTTAAATTATATATTATGAAACAATCTCTTATATTAAGTTATTCTTAGTGTGGCTGTTTGTTTTTATGTATTATATTAGGTTTATTTATTTCTCTTTTTAAAAAGGCATATGTAGATAATATGAATCAATTGAATTAATGTAAAAAATGAATGAAATAGTTACAAATAATTAGATTTTATTTATAATTTTTATATTTAGATAAAACTAATGTTATTTTATGCCGAGTTTAATAATCATTAATTTTATATATACTTAAAATATGATTATTTTTACCATTAATTTTGTATTGAAATAGTATGTTTTTGGTGATGTTTTTTATTAACTAACTTAACAAATTTTGAATAATCAATTCTAAATAAATTCTAACTATTATTTAATTTAATATAAAAGATATTATACTAATAGAAATACAACGTATTTCTCATTATATTATATATGATACTTTAATGTAGTTATGAAAAAAATTAGAATTATAATTTTTATTATTCATCAATCTCAATTTTTTCCTTTCGATATAAAACTAATTTATTACATATTTTGTTATTACATATTTGATAGTTTTGTGATGATGACTTTTCTTTTAAATAATTTTTTTTACTCTTTCAATTAAAATTATAAAATATTAATTTATTAAATTTTTGATAATTTAAATTATCTGAATTAAGCAAGTCAATTGTATACTTTTTTATTTAACCGCCAGCCACTAAATTAGTCATTTATATATATATATATATATATATATATATATATATATATATATTTTAGAATATAAAATACACATTAAAAATAAATTTAATAACATATATTTATACACAATTATATAGTAACTAATTATTTGTGTACATAACATTTTTGTATTTTATTTTACTTTTACTATGATGATTACTTCTAGTCTTACTTAAATTTTATGTTTTTATTGATCATTATTATTATATTATTCTGGTATACTTTAATTATCATTCATTTGTATTGTAAATTTATATACCAGCTACCACTTACAAAATTTGAAAAAAAATATATTTTCTATTAGGTGTGGCAAAACTTTTCAAGACCATGAGAATCACCATAAAAATTGGCCAAAATAAAAATCCGAATATGAATTTTTTTTCTGTGGGACAAAAGTAGGAAATAAAATTCTCCAAAAAGACAACTACAAATTCCTAAATGGAGATTCTCGCCCAGTTTTTCATAATTTTAGAATTAAGTAAATATATTTAATTGTCTTTAAAATTTTAGAGCTATATTTTAGTAATTTCATCTCTCATATATATTTTAGTAATTTTATGGTATGTTATTTTATTTATTTGGACAGGATATAAAAGTTTACTTAATTTATACTTTTAGATAAAATATATTTATATGTAGTTTTAACGTTTTATGTTTTTTATTTTATTTTTAAATTTTATTAAATGAAAATTAGGACCTTACGAGAACTTCGAAAAACACAAAAAACAGAGAAAAAAGTAAACATTTTTCCATAATAAAGATTGAAGACGAAAGTGAAAAAATGTCAGGATTCACGGAGGGAAAATTCAGAGGCATTCCCACTTCTGTCCCATACCATTGACATCCAATCCCTACTTTTGATATAAAATTTATGGTTATTTTAGCTTTTTTTGTTGCAAAGTATATTGTCATTCTACTTTAGTTAAAAATTTCACACACACAACAAAATTGTAAATATGCTAATTTCTCCTATTTAAATTTACACTATATATTATATTATGGTTAAAATAGAAAATAACACTAATATATTTTATTCGGAGAAAAAAATTTACTCAAATCAATGTATATAAATTCATAATTTGTTAATTTATTTAATAATTAGTTTTTAAAATCATGAAATTTTTTTAATAAAATTAAAAGCTTAAAGTCAAACATAAAATATCCAATTTTAATAATAGTAGATAAATACTGACATTAAATTTGATTTAAAATAATTAAATATATTTATAATTTTTATTAGAAAAAATTAAATATAAAAATATGTTTTTAAAATTAAAAAAGTTGTAAACCAAATATAAATATAAATATATTTATATTTAAAAAATTAAATATAAATATATTTTTATTTTTATTTTTATTGTAAATATGAAAACTAAATCAAAATTGAATATTTTTATACAACTCAAAATTTTAGTAGCAAAATTATTAATAATTTTAAAAATTAAAATAAATCAACTCACAAATAAAAATAACAAAAATAATGAAAAATAAATACCGTAAAATCACAAATTATAACCTACTTTAATAATTATATATAATTTATAATTTAAATTAAATTTAATCTTTCCTGTAACTTAAAAGTTAAAAAAGTTACTTATAAATTTATCCAAACAGACCCTAAATATTATTAATTCTATATAGCTAAGCTTTTTTTTAAAAAAATAATAATATAATTTCCACCAACCTATCAGGCATGATCCCCTTAAAGATACATTTACAAAAATTGTCTAAATCTGTAGAAAACACCATAAATAAGAATTTCTCTTCAAACACAAAGGTAGTGTTTTGGTGGAGAGACATAGACTGAGAGACTGAGACTGAGAGACTGAGGTTAAGAGATAGACACATAAATAAATTTTAGTATTCTGTTTGGTGTAAAGTGTGAGACAGAAATTAAAATAAGAATGAAACTCTAATTTAATTTGTACAAAAGATAAAATTGGAATTAATTAATTGAAATGAGGATATTTTAGGTATAAAATATTATTAAATGTTCAGTCTCTATCTCTAAAAATTTCAATCTCCTGTGTTCTCACTTTTTGGAGATACTGAAATACTGAAATTTTAGGAACAGAGACAAAAATTTTAGTATCAGTCTCTCAGCCAATAAATATGATACTGAATCTCAGTTTATTAATCTCTATATCAGTACTTCAAAACAAACTCTACCTAATTGAGAAGGTGGTGAAGGGTCATATATTATTAGTTTGTTTATAATGGCCTTGATAGAAACGGATACCAGTTTAATAAAGCCTCTTTCCTTCTGAATAATTTGAAATTGAAAAGCCAACATAAATTCCATGCTCTCTACTTTAAGCATTAGCTACCTCCTCATCATTATCACTCCTCATCATTATCATGGTTAGTCATGTAAACTATGCATCCTGAACAAGATCATCTTCAATGACTAACTACACTTCTAGCAATGCATTTTCTGCATTTTTCAAATGGAAAAATACATTATGTATCACAGGGTACTCTCCAATTGGTTGAACATTTGAGCGTCATCAACTGCATTTTCACCATCATCGTTATCGTCAGTTATATCCGCGGTATCAACTTCGGTCGACAATTCGTCATTGTTGATGGTACCATCGGATTCTGACAAGCCAATGAGTGACACAAAAACTTCATTCTTGATAAATCTAGACTGTCTCAAAAACCCAGTTAACACTTCAGCACTTGTAGTATCATCTTTGTCCTGACAAAGTTTAAAGAATGCAGAAAAGTTTGTCGCCCTTGGTCTCCATTTGTTTGAAACATCGGCCACAAAAGCTTCTTTAAAGCAGGACAGAGCCTCCGAAATCCTCTCATCAGCGATATGCCCAGAACAAATAATCTCCCAAGTTTTTGAATTCGGAATTCCACCACCTTCAGTCATTTGTCTAAAGAAACCCAGAGCTTTGTCAGTATTTCCTTTCTTGACATAACAGCCTATCAGAAGGTTTGTTATTCTCGGATCATAAGTCGAACTTGTTGAAAGCCATTCCTCATAAAATTTTTCTGCACCCTCAATATCATCCAGTTTAACCAGAGAAGCAATAATAGCATGGTATCCCAAGTTTGGTATAGTGGCAAACATTGATTTATAAGTACTCCATACACACGATAAACGTCGTTTTTCTTTCCAACACTTCCATATAAGCTCAGAAGATAATGAAATGGTACTCTATCCCGGCCTTTGATTCTACTCTCAACCTTTCTTAAGCAGCCTACTGCTTTTTCAAACATATTCATATTTATATACATTGTAGCCATTGTGCTGAATGTAGTCCAATTAGGAACAATCTTCGGGTCCTTCACCATCTGGTCAAACACCTCCTCCATCTTTTCTATTGATCCTCGAGAACCACATGAAGATAGACAGATATTATATGAATAGATATCAAGCCGTATGTTTTTCTCTCTCATTTCTGAAGCCAACATATCAACTTTATCATAAACCTTAAGGTTCACATACAAAGTCATCATTACATTAGATGGTAGCGAATGTACTGCATAACCTTTACTCCTCATTTTGTCAAATAATGCCTCTGCCTTTTCCTTCATTCTATATCGCACGTATACATTCAAAAGAGCTCCATAGGTCCTTCTATCTGTTAACTTGTCAGCCAGACTCAGAAAATACTCTTCTGCACTAGAAACTCCATGAACCTTGGAAATCAGATCTAACTGAATTGCTGCATCACTTGAAGATACACTAAACCTCTCTGGTTTGTTGTTCATCCAAACATAAACCTGTAACATTACACAAATTGCTTTCATAAATAGCTAATATTAAAACATTATGAGGCAGAGACATATCTGTAATCACAAAATTTCAAAGGAAGCATTCCATTTAATAGAAAAGTGGGAAAAATGGCATTGTAAGTATTGCAAAATCTATAATTTACAATACAAAAGGATAATATAGGAATGCTTGTACAAATACTTAAAGCTAGGGAGACAAAATATTGTAAATGATTGATTTGATTTCATTCAATATATATATATATATATATATATATATATATATATATATATATATATATATATATATATATATATATATATATATATATATATTCAGAAAACATTGTTGGTTTAGCATATTTCCACAACAAAGCACAAGATGTATTCTATACCAATGGCTGATTTTTGGCTGTAAGACGCGAAAAAATAAACTAGTTTATCTAAAACAAAAAGGTCGAAACAACTAACAAGTACCCATTGCCTTCGGCGCCGGGGATTAAGGCACCTTCCCCGTGTCCGCTTAGGGGTGGCAACGGGGCGGGTTTTTGCTCTACTCGACCCCGCCCCACTCAACAAAAATCCGCATCGAATCCGCTCCGCTTCTACCCGCGGGTAGTAAAATGTTAAACCCTAACCTGTTCCTGCGGGTACCCGTCCCGTCCCTACCCGCTCCAATAATTATTAAATCCAAAAAATAAAATAAAATTTTAAAAATTATATAACCATTATTTATATTCATAACATAAATTAAAATAAAAATTTAAATATGATACAATATTATTAATCATTTTACTAATTATTTTATATATATTACATATATTATATATTAAAATATATATATTTATATATCTATTATATATACCGGGGCGGGTAGAGGCGGGTTTAACCTAAACCCGACCCTGCCCAAGAACCCGCCCCGCTAAAACCCGCTCCGGTACGGGTGCGGGTAATTACCCGTCCCGAACGGGTAGAGGCAGGGTGGGTACCTGCGGATTCGGGTAGTGTTGCCACCCCTATGTCCGCTGTACTCATTAAGCACTTAACTACTTATATAGAATGAATTTACAAAATTATCCTCGCATAATCTGAAAATAGTCAAAATACCCCTAGACCTGACCTTTACAATCTCCTCCGCCCCAACCTCTGCATTCACTACTCTAAATCTCCGATTCTCTTCTTCTCATCCTCGCCACCGGCCCACCGTCTGCCGCCGTCACGCCGCACACCAACCCTTATCTCTGTCTCTGCTGTTCCACCCGTTTGCCGCTGTCCTTTGCTTTTCTCGTCGTCAGATCCGTTGCTGCCGTCTTCCACTTGTCCCGCCGTCCTCTTCCTCGCCTCCGTTCTCTCACCTGCTGATTTCGCCGCTGGTATTGGTACTTGTATAAATGATCTGATTTAGTGTTAAGTTGTTCTGTTAATTGTTCATTGCCGAGGAAAGCATGTTGTAGCATTCTGGAGCAGAACATCCTTGAAAACTAGACCCTGTGATCGGGTATGGATCAATGATGTGAATGAATCAGGGATAGTGTATGAAAAGGCTCAATTAGAAGATCTGTTAATTTTGTTGTCAATGAATATGCTTGTTATTTAGGGTTAGTTTTCATTTAGGAGTATAGGTTGTGTATTCTTTTTCGCTGATTTGGCTATTGGACACTAAGATTTTTAGAATCTTTCTACCCTCTCCCATGGGGCTCATTGCCGCTTCTCATATTACAAAAGTTTGATTCAAAAGTCTCTTTGAGATACTACAATTTCATTTTTTCTTGGAAGGGTCTCTTACATCAATATGTTCTTCAGTATTATTATTTAAAAGCTTGACACAATGTGATGGTTTATGGATGCATATGGATTTTTGGTCCAGAGTGGCTTTTCAGCCTCTTGGCTTTGGCTTTGGATTTTGAATGGTTATTCTCAAAATATTAGACACCACTGATAGAAGGTTGGTGTATACTTTCGGCTGTAGCTCTTAGGAATAGTTTCCTTTATTATAGTTCTCTGAGTGAATGTGGAATAGATTACTCTCGTTGGACATGGAAAATAAATAAATAAATAAATTTTTTTTTCCTGGGATTTTTTTTTTGCTGGATTATCATTTTCCTAGATGGTGATGTTGCAATGTTATCTTAGAATTACATTTTCTGTAGATAAATGATCTACATGCTTCTATTAACCTAGTTTGGTTACTTCTACTAACCTAGTTTGGTTACTTTATTATATGTTTCAGATAACGCAAGGACATAAGAGTTGTTAGTAAAATGGTTTCCTTTGAGATGAATGATCGCAAAAGTAAGTGGAATGTGATACTTTTTGTTGTTGTAGCTGTACTAATGGTGTTATATTATGTGGTCTACTGCATCTAATGCTTATGTTTGAGACTTAAGAGTAGATTGTTGTAGATTAAGCTAGTAGTTCCTTAAGTTACTTAGATATTCAGTTATTTGGTCAATGGGCTTTGGTTTATTTTAAGGCTCTGCATTTTATTTCCTTTTCTGGTGTTTTCTTTTCTGTCTATACCTTGAATTTATCTTCAGTTCTTTTCATGGTCAAAAGAAATTGTACCCAAATATTTTTTCGAGTAATAAATTGATTACTCGAAATTAATTTCACTTCTTGGAACTAATTGGATTTGGCTAATATGATATAGTTTTCAAGATATCTATTAGTGCCTTTGTTTTGCTCTCACATTTTTCCATTATTCATGGTACAAGGATTAATTTGACAAAACTGTCTATTGGACATATCTAAGTTACGTAGTCGGAATCTACTTCTGTCATATTTTTTACCTTATTTACAATTCCTCCATCTGAATATGTTTATGGGATGGGCATATGATACAGAGATCGGGTTAGGGTTAACTGGATTTGGTATATTTTTCTCATTCCTTGGGATTATCTTCTTCTTCGACAAGGGATTACTAGCTATGGGAAATGTAAGTTTCTATTCTATTTTGAGTCCCTTGCTTAAGTAAAACTTCTTATTATGGTTTTTATAGTTAAGCTTGGAAGTGGTCATTGAATTTGGATTTGACCCTAGCCTCAAATTGGTCTCCGGATTTTCAGTTGCTTTAATTTGGACCCCAAATTTTCACTTGGTAACTTACATTAGTTCCTCGAGAACTTTTTGTTAACGATGGGGTGGCATGACATACTAATGTTGAAAGTCAGTATCGAATGTCAGAACATGGTTAGGCTATGTGTAATGGAGTGATGACGTGTTGGTTAGTGACACAGCATTTTGACATGAATGGTAATGCCATCCGTCATGACAGTTTGTCCACGTGTCACGTATAGCAATATGATTTGTTTACACATGTCATCAAGTGACTCTAATAGGTTCCTAAATTTTCACTCATAACTCATTTTAGTTTCTAAAATTAAAGGACGGGAATCAAATAGAAAGCACCTTTTGACGACTAAGTTACAATGTATCTCTCTGGGGATGCTAAGAATATTTGAAACAATTAGTTATTGAGATAGTCTCTCTTATTTTGTTTCATAAATTCAAAATTCTTAATAATTTTTTAAACCCTAACCCAATTTAAACCATTTGTAATGATAACATCCTAGTGATATATAGACAAATCATGTTACATCACATGTACCAAAATGACACGTGGCATTACCGTCTGCGCCAATATGCCATGTGTCACTAATTGACGTGTCATAATTCCATTAAGCACAACTGAATCATGTTTTGACCTATGGCACTAACGTGAAAACGCTTGAGGGACTAACGTGATTCATGGCTCCAAATTAACGTAATTTTAAATTTAGGAAACTTCAAAGACCACTTTGAAGCTTAATTTGGGATTTTGCTATCGTCATCTCTAATGCCTTGTTTTCTTGTCACTCAAATCAGATCCTGTTTATTTCTGGAGTGTCCTTAACCATTGGTGTGAAATCCACTATGCAATTCTTCACGAAACGAAGTAATTTCAAGGTATATTTGTTACATGTGTACCCCTCTCTCTCTGTATTGTAGTAAACTTTCAACAATAATTTTTGTCTTTTCTCTTAAGGGATCAATCTCGTTTGGCATTGGATTCTTGATTCTCATCATGGGATGGCCTATTTTGGGCATGATCATTGAGGCTTATGGATTCATAGTACTATTCAGGTTTAATGGAATTGAGACTCGTGTGTTCTGTTGAATTGTATATCTGTAATTGAAGCTAACCATGTATTCATGTGCAGTGGTTTCTGGCCCACACTGGCTGTTTTCTTACAGAAGATTCCAATTCTTGGTTGGTTGTTTCAACAGCCATATGTCCGATCGGTAGGTATTTGTAATGTAATGTAATTGAAATGCCTTACCACCTGCCAACCAACTAGACTTAAGTAGAAGCAGCCGACACTTTTGTGATTTATCATAGCTGCTATATTAAAAAATGCCTAATACCCTAAATCAATCCCTAAGAAAATTTTTAATCAGACACTTTAGTTCTCAATAAATTTTAATCACCAAATCAGTCCCTAAATTTTTCATTAGATAAATTAGTTCCCGTATCAAATTGTTCGTCTATATGGAAGAACCAGTTTGAGAACTTCAAAATTGTTTAGATATTGTTGTTGTCTTTGTAAAATATCGATAGGGATTAATATGCCAAACTTTTTACGAGAATTTTATATGATTGATTTGTTTAACAAAATAGAAGGTTAGAAATTGATTTGGTGATTAAAATTTGGATTAGAGTGTCCTACTAAAAGTTTATTGGAGAGTGGTTTGGAGTATTACTCTAAAAAAATTATGTTCTTGGTCAATCAGCGAAAAATTTACAGTGTCTCTGATTGTTTGGAGCAATTTGATTTTAATTTCCATTGATAGATGTAAAGATAATGTCAATGGAGGGTGTAAAAGCAACACCTATACACAGTGCATCAAGCTAAAGTATTGTGAATTCTGATAATAAACATGGAAAAAAACTTGAATTTTGAGTACAAAAAACTTTCCCTTGTTCAATAAGGTTGTATTGAGCTACAAATTAGGCAATGCAGGGGAAGATTAATGGTTAATTTTATCTGTCTATCTATCTATGTAGACAATGTAGAATGATACAATGTGAGTTTTTCCAGGCTTTGCTTAGATATTGTGGAAAATGGTGGAATTTTCAACTTGAGTCTTCTAATTTTCTGGTATTCTCTGCAGTTGTTGGAACGTTATAGAGGCCGGCGAGTACCCGTGTAAGAGAGGAGGAATCGGCGGAAACATTTTGTAGCTGCTAGCAAGCAAGCACGTTTATCAGTGTATGTAAAGAAAATACCAGCATATGGGAGATACCTGACTGTGAATTCAGAGTTGGCACTCTGATGCTAGCATATGATTGTCACTTTTAACACGATAGTCATGTATGTAGTGACATGATAGTCATGTATGTAGTGGAAAGAGTTCATTGATTATGCGTCGAATTAATCAATTACGCAATCTTTGTTCGAAGGATAAGAATGATAATTTCTTATTTGGGTCAGTGTATGTAACAGTGCCTTCCGACAACACACTGCTATAGGATGAAAAAATTTGACGGAGTTGCATGTGTTAATTTTCCTCGTTTCAAACTAAACATATCCGTAGGTTTATTTAGGTAAAGTTTTCATTTTTCACAAGTAGTTTATTAAAATTGGTCTTTGAAAAATAATTTCTTAAAAGTTGTATTATCTATGTAATACAAATCAAATTAAAAGTAACTTTTAATAAATATAAATAATAATTATGTTTAGTAGAATAAATTTTAAAATTTAAAATAACCATAGATATAAGTAGAGAGAATTTAGATCATCAATAGAATTTGGTATCAATAATTTAGGGTTTTAAATTTGATAAATACAAATAAATTTTAAAAATTATTTGTTTAAATATTTTTAAAAATGTCTCTTTTTTAAATGCTATAAAGACATAATTTTTTATTTACCAAACGACAAGTGAGATACTTATGGTTTTTGAGAAGCACACCTATTTCTTTGAAAAAAATTTACCAAAGCAGGCATTAGCCTGCCAATGTCAAAAGCTCATTGAATCCACACTGATCTATTGAACGGCATCCATGTTCTCCAATTTTTAAATTGCTAGCAGCATATGAAAGTCTGTTTGTAAAAGAAAAAGAAAAGAATCTATACATCCTCTTGAGTTGAGTTCCATTTTTAGTCTTTAAAAATGGTAAGTTACAATAATTTAGTTTTTGAGATTCCAATTGCTCCAAATTAGTCGTTTAGATTTAAAAAAGCGCACCACGTTAGTTCTAAATACATTTTCCGTTATCTGAGTAACTTGACTTAGTTATTGCCATGCTGACAAGAAAAACGAGTAGATGACGTAAGAAAAAATGAGATTGAACCAATTTGGTTCTTTCCTCTTTTATAACTTAAAGCAAATAATGTTCATCTCATTCTTCTTCTTCTCCATATTCTTCTTCCTTGTGCATAGTCGCAGGTCGTGAATCATGATTGATGTAAGACCTGCAAAAATATTAACTAGTTAATTAATTAATTAAAAGTGAATTAAGAGCGTTTAAACACTCCGGTCTGCGCTATAAATTTAAAATTCAATTTAAAAATTTACAGAAAAAATTTAACTCAAAAAATTACTTAGAACGCAAAAATATAATTAATTGTGAAAAAATGCGTGCTGGTGTTATAATTAACTGTACGGGCTAAAGTCTCTCCGGTACTGCATATAAAAAAATAAAAAAAAGTAGAAATAACTAAAAAAAATAAATCTACCGATGGTTTTACTAAACATTTAAAACTTTTTCAACAAAAACAAACAATACATATTGACATACTTAATATTAATAATACATTATAGTATTACATACAAAACCAATTAGAAAACCTACCCCTCTGAATAAAACTCTAACTAACAAGGCGAGGAAAAATAAACTCTAACAAGTCAACACGTAAACATAATCTTCTATGCTCTTGTAGCTCCGCACTAAACCTTCGCACCTATAGCTAAAATGGGTGGAAATAGGGGGTAAGAATTGAAAAATTCTTTGTAGGGTTGGGGTGTATTGTTATGTTCATTCTAATATCTGTTACATAAGAATTCCACAACATAATACTTACAATCTTCAACAGATGGCCAATAGCAACAAACCTCACAAATACAAACAACTTTAATAAACCAGAGATACAGAGAAAATCACAAGTCAAGAAGCACACACACACACAATCAAAAAAACACATATCACAGAGAAGTATGCAGAAACAAGTATGATACATGTCTATCCTGTGTAGGTCATGAACTCATATGTCGGTTGCCTACCTGCTCTCGACATTACTCGGGCACAAGTCCCGTATATGGCTTTCCAGATGCATACAATGTGCATATAAGTCTTACGGTCAGGCCGCATACAATGTGACTTTTAAACATGTTGTAATATGCTTACATTTGAAAAACCGTTCACAGTGTGTGGGCGTCCCCACTATACATTTGGCCCTAAGACCCAAATAAGGTTGCATCTACCTCATGTGGCAGACAGTCTTTTAAAGTCTTTTTATCTTTGTCCTCTGCTCTCCTGTGGCAAATATCCCTTTAGTTAATACATTCTTTTCTTTTCTGTGCTATGTTCTCCTGTAGCAGAGGTTCGTTAGATTCTTTTAGTCTTTACTCTCTACTCTCTTGTGGCAGAGATTCTTTTAACTAATATAATTTTTTTGTTCTCTACTCTCCTGTGGCAGAAGTTCTTTAATCCTTTTCTTTTCTTTTCTTTTCTTTTCTTTTTTTTCTCATCATTCTCTTAATTCCTTATTTTCAACATCACAAACTGTCTTCACACTCTTCCCTCATCTTTCTCTAAAGATTTTATAAAGAGAGAATCATGAGATCCTTATCTTAGATTTGTCTTTCTAAAACTTTTAGAAAATCTTGTCTATTTACCACTCTCTATTTATTTTTCATAATACTTACAATAATATTCTTATAAAATAATATCTTGATAAATAATAATTATAATACTAATTTACTCTAATGTAAATGAGTAATTTTAAATAAGTATTTAAAATAATATTTATAATACTCTTAAAATTTATTTTATAAAATCTTATTTTCAAATTTTTATTAACTACTTTCTAAATCACAAATTCCTTAATATTTTATAGAATTGTATTTAAACCTTAACTATTTGTTTCATATTTATAAAAATAACTCTAAACTTTTATAAAATACTCATTTTATCCCTGAACTTTATTTATTACCCAACATACCCAAAAAACTTATATAATTATGATATTAGACTCAATCTTTTCATAAAAATATATTTATATCCCCAAAAAAAATAATTTTTCATGGCGGTTGCTTTTCTTCACACAGAATCGAACCCTTCTTATTTTTGTTTCAAAATATACATTTAAATTTTAATCTGTTTTTGAGTTTTACGGTTACCGATTTTTTCACAACTTTTAATTTAATCTCGTGGCTATCAAATCTCATTAAATTTACCTCAAAATGCCAAATCACAACAACTCCAAAATCATCAAAACACCTCAGCTAGCTGTTCATACATAACCAAACCAAAATCTCAAGCAAACAACAATAATTCAACAAAAATTCAAGATAAACTTAATCAAGCTCAAACAATAATCAATCAAACAAAAATTTACTTATCAATTCATATTTAATTACTATAAAATTACCAAACCCTACTTCCATACAAAATCAAAACAACAGAAATTCCGAAGAAGCTTTCACTACTAGAAAATGGCTTAATAAAGACAGATTTACAGACAGATTTGGTTTATATTACAGACGAATTTTTGGTTACCGACGGAATTGCCGACGGATTTTGTCCCTCTGTAAAAGCCTCGTCGAAAATTATTTACCGACGGATTTTTTTCTGTCGGAAAATTACCGACGGATTTTTACCAGTTACTGACGGATTTTCTCTCTGTAAATTCTCCATCCATTTCCTGAAAACGACGAACTTTCCGACGGATTTTCAGACGGATTTTCCGTCTGTAATTACAGACAGATTTTCCGACAGATTTTCCGTCGGTAATTACAGACGAATTTTTCGACGGATTTTCCCTCGGTAATCACAGACAGATTTTCCGACAGATTTTCTGTCTGTAATTTTTTTAGATTACAGACAGAAAATCCGTCTGTAAATCTGTCAGTAAGATAAAATGAATTTTTTTTAGATTTTTTCAGTGTAAAATAAACCTGTTTTATACAAAATAATATAAATTTAATAATTACAATTTTTTATCTAATTAGTATTCAAATATTTATAATATTACAAAAAATAAACAAATTCATCATATTATAAAGCTAAAAGAAAAGTATTATAAACAAGCAAGTCAATATAATTCAAGACATAAACAAAGTGTATTATCAACTATAATCCTCAATATATTGTTCAACCATACTAAATTTATCAACTATAGTCCTCAGTGTCATCTTCATCCCCATCATCGTCATAGTCTTCATCCGAAGAGATTGAAGGTGGCGGCGGTGGCGGTGGCGGTGGAGCAGTAGTGGAACTACTTGACGCTCTAACCTTCTTGTAATAGCTAACATAAGCCTCATTCCATCTCTTCTGTTTCAGCTTTTCCTTCTTGGCCTTTCCAATTGCCCGTTCTAACTTTTCTAACTTCTTTTGAGTCTTTTCCAAAGGAGCCAAGCGTGTATCTAACAACTTACTAATACGCTCATCTGTCTGTTGAGTAACACGTTGAAAAAGCTCTTCATTGAGATTATGAATCTATTCTCGCAAATCAGGAACAGAATTTTGATTTGTAGATGCTCTTCCAGATACAGAGTTGGCAGAAGTGGTTCTAGACTTAATAGAGCTAGAAAAGAATGCTCCTTTTCCGTAAACTTGATTCTTCTTTTGCCCACCACACACTTCCTCCCAAATCAAGTCTTCATCAATTGGTGGTAGCTCCATTCCTTGTGCTTGAGCCTCGACATGTTGGGCCTGAACTTCTGCTAACTTTTTTATAAACTTCTCCTGTTGCACAATGATTATTATCAAAAGAAAAAAAAACCTTAAGTAGTTAAGTTGCAGCTGTAAGTTGCCCCAAGAGAAAATACAGAAAACAAAAGACACTTCTGTGATGAACTAGTTCTTTAAAACATATAGAAGATTTTCACAGTTCAAATTATCAAATGCATGGCAGAATAAAAATCAATTATAACAAGGTGAAACAAAATACAATGCTTGCTTTCTAAGAAACAAGAACTTTACTCCCCTAAAAAATTAGCTAAACCTATATTAGATGCTTTCTTAGGTTATCATCCATAAAACCACAAGTTAATCAATATGCCACTCACTCAGAAATCTAACAGAGCATGAGAAGTAGGTCCAAAACCAGCAAGTACATATATTGTCGTATAGAATTAGAAAACACAACAACTACTACTAATAATAATAAGTAACAGAGAAGAAACTAAATAGTAGTAGTGAAAAATCTATTTACTTAATATTTATACTATATCTCACATGAGTGTCTTGAGAGCGTTTGTCCACCCATTTAGACTTGTCACTTTTAAGTGTGTGGGTTTCCTTGAAGACTTCCTCATGAGTTGGTGTACGGTCTAACTGCTTCTTCTATTTCACATAAACACAGAATAAAAAATTTTTTATATAAATAAATGTCTATTAAATAAGATCTAAAGCCACTTAAATTATGTTACCATCCTCTCTATAGTTGAGCTCAGTGGAATAGAACCACCGCAATGGACAGAACCACCTAAGAGTGACGCTCGATTCTCCCTCGCTTTTTTCCTTATATTTTTCCATTTCTCATCCGTTTCCCAGTACTTTTCCAACACCTTTTTGTAAGCAGGAATTAGCCATTCGTGGGTTGTATCCACACCCTCACGGATATCCGACATCATTTGGCTAAATCGCTTACTTGTCCTATATTTGAAAGCCTTCCAAAAAAACTCCTCATCATCGTCATCAATAAGAAAATGGCTCTGCACATAAAAAAGATATTATAATATAAGATAAGACAAGAAAATAACACAGTATTAAGCTCTTTTTGGATCCTGTATGTTCCTATTTTAATTATGTAAGGAATTTATTCGAAAAATAAACAGAGAGTATATAACTATATATCATGAATTATGGTATATCAACATGACTATTCAAAACTGATTGAAACAGGTAAACAAAACTTAGCAATTTATATACAGGACATTTATAAAGCTAAGTGAAACACATATTCTCATGATATTTTTCTTGCAGGACATTGTATACAAGCCATTTATAATTTCTCTTGAATATAATCAGCACATTAGCAAAAAATAAAGGGAATAACGTTATGCATATAATTTCTCTTGCATATTCTCATGTATAAAAGCTTGTTATTGAGGATACAAGGGAATAAAGTTATTAATCAGCACATTAGCAAAAAAGAAAGGGTAGAATTATAGTATAGATGACAAAGATATACATAAATCATATATGATCATTGATATATATGTTATTTTTACCTTCCACTCCTTAAACCAAAGCTTCTTTGTCAGAAGAGGGACATCCCCAAACTTTCTATATGGTTTATCATACCGTTTCTTGATGATCTCTGTAATCTTTTGCGAACCATGAGGGAAAGGTAACCAACTGATAATTTCATAAATAATTGACAAGTTAGGAAACTAAAAAAAAGTAATTATTTCTCTAATTCAAGCAATCAAATTTTACCTTTTTTTTTCCATCTAGAACCAATCTTTGTTTTGTGACAACATTAGGAACCGATGCAGTTTCTGATGGAGGAGATGTACTAGAGCTTCCAGGTGTCTCTGAATTAACTAATAGGCTGGAATTGCGAGACGGAGGAGGAATCGAAATTGGAAGAGGTGTCTCTAATAAATTTAGCTATTTATTTATTTTATTTTATATTAATAATTTATATTTATGATTTAAATTTTAAAATTTACAATTGAAGAAACGGTGCATTTTTTATTTTTTCCAGAAGGCATTTGTATTCTACATGCTTTACCCGGAAATTCACGAATAGAAATAATGTGTTGAAAAGAAAAGAAATTGGGGTAAAGTTGGAGATAGGTCACGTGCAAAGGAGCGTGCAAGGCACTTCAGAGTAAGAGAAGGAGAAAGTAAAGTGAGTGAGTGAGTGAGTGATGATAGATATGATTAAAGATTATAATTAAGAATGCAGGGAGTACATGACGATTGGATTTTTGACGGTTTAGAATTTCTCAAATAAAATCTCGTCGAAGTATAGTTTCTAAACCAACAATAATCCTTTCATATAAAAGATTGTTTGTCACAAGTAACAAACCCCTAAAATTAATAACCGAAGTATTCAAACCTCGGGTCGTTCTCCCTAGGAATTACAATAGAGTGTCTTGTTATTGGTTTGAGTTGTTTTGGGGTTTTGATAAGAGGCATGAAAGTAAATGGCAATGAAAATAAACTAACAACTGTAAAAGGCTCTTGGCAAGGTATGAAAATTAGAAGTTCTATCCTAGTTATCCTCCTCAATTGTGATGAGAATTGTTCATTGCTACCACTTAGTTAACCCTTACTAAAGAAAAGAAAGTCAAGTGGATGAATTGACTTGAGCCACAAGTCCTAGCCAACTCCCAAGGAAAGACTAGCTTTAGTGCACTCCAAACCAATTAGCAATCTCTCCAATTACCAATCAACAAAGGGATTAGATAACTCAAGTGTCACTAATTACTCTACCTAGGCCAAGAGGAACAAAATCTATACTATATCTAGAAGAGGCATTTCAACAAACACATAATAGGCAATAAAAGTAAACAACATAAATTGCAAGAATTAAAGAGAGATCTAACTACAAAGGCAAGAGATCAACAATAGAAAAGCAAAGAAGAACAATTATTATGAATTACCTCTTATTGAATTGAAAGGATGTAGAGGGAACAATACTAGATCTACAACAAAATGTAAGAACAACATAAAGGAAATTACAACAAAAGAGTAGAGGAAGATGAATGTAACTACAAGGAATTGAAGAGCAGAAGTGGAAGAAAGCAAAGATTAAAATCTAGATCTAAGAACTAAACCTAATCCTAATCCTAATTCTAGAGAGAAGTGAGAGCTTCTCTCTCTAGAAACTACTTCTAACTACTAAACTAAACTAATGGTTAAAAGTTTCTAAAGTGTGAAAAGTATGAAAAGTATGTTGATTCCCCTTCACTCCTTGGGTTAAATAGCATCAGAAATGAGTTGGATTGGGCCCACAAGGCTTCTAAAATCGCTGGCCACATGTTGCTTTAAGTGAACTAGGTGGCAGCAACGGCGTGTGCGCGTACTTTGCGCGTGCGCGCCACCATACGTGTAGCAACTATGGCAAATCTTATATCGTTTCGAAGCCCCGGATGTTAGCTTTCTAACCCAACTGGAACCGCATCATTTGGACCTCTGTAGCTCAAGTTATGGTCGTTTAAGTGCGAAGAGGTCGGCTTGACAGCTTTCCGGTTCTTTCATTTCTTCATGAGTTCTCCAACTTTTCATGCTTCTTTCTTCATTCTCTTGATCCAATCTTTGCCTCCTAAACCTTAAATCACTTAACAAACATATCAAGGCATCTAATGGAATCAAGG
The DNA here is from genome assembly GCF_014773155.1 of Arachis stenosperma. Lineage (NCBI taxonomy): Eukaryota > Viridiplantae > Streptophyta > Magnoliopsida > Fabales > Fabaceae > Arachis > Arachis stenosperma. Next base: position 66,049,648 of record NC_080383.1, read on the forward strand.
AGAATTAGATTTAGCTATTTTAAGACCTAAAAAGCATGTTTTCACTCTTAAGCACAATTAAAGGAGAATATACAAAACCATGCTATTTCATTGAATAAATGTGGGTATAAGGTTATAAAATCCCCTAAAATCAATACAAGATAAACCGTCAAAACGGGGTTTGTCAGTACACAGTAAAAAGAGAGCCTAAAACAAACTATTCAAGAGTTTATTTATTACCTCTTCTTGGATACTCTTGTATCTCCAACGAGCTATGATTTTGGAGGCTGAGTGTGCAAGAGCATCAGGTTGAGCTTTGCTGTAGTCTTCTATTTCAACGTCAGTCCGCAGAAAACCAGATTAACATTTTATTTTCCAACAAAAAGGCCAAATAATTTATTTTAATTACCTTTTTTACTATTAACTGATTCAGTAGTATAACAGATTATATATAATTGAAAATGGAAAGTTCTATATATACTGCACCAAAACCAAATTAAATTAGCTCCGGAATGTTACCCTATTAAAAATCGATATCATCATCAAAGTCTGCAACATCATCATATTCATTTTTATTAGCTCCGGAACTAGAGCCGATGGACAATTCGACAATACGGTCCTCTCCAAATGGAGACTTAAGACTAATAGGAGGCTCAGTGTCTGAAATCCTAGAAGGATTGCTCTCATCCACTTGATAAGCTACATCATTCTCATCCTCATCCTCATCTACATGTACATGATTGGTTTCAATTCGACCTCTTGGTTTAGTGTTTACAACAACATGCCACAGAGACTTGCAATTTCCAGGATAAGGTAAGAAGTAAACTTGTTTAGCTTTTTGGGCGATAATGAAAGGATCATAGTGGCGATATCTTTTGCTATGGTTGACTTTAGTTATTTTGTAGTCATTATGAATACGTGTTCCGTTTGTTTGAAGGACCCCAAGAAAGTGATTGCAAACCGGGATCAACAATTTTGTTGCATTGATTTTGAACCTAGTAAAAAACATGAATAAAACTATTTAATAAAAGATATGTGATTACTATGTAATGCATCTATGATACGAATCTATGCACTTACATATGATGCAAACCAAGGAGAAAATCGGTCATCGCTTTCTCCAGGACAAGTTTCTTTCCAAAACCTTGATGAAAGTAGGACTAGAGTTGATAAGCTATGGGATTCGTTAGTAGAACAAGTGTAATTAACTATTTAATAAAATATTTGTGAACTTACATATAGAAAGGGCTAACTTTGCTTTCATTGAGTAGAATATGCAAATGAGCTGCAGCTTTGTCCCGTTCGTCTAACCAATGATCTTTAGCTTTTCCAACCTTGCGACCGGTCTATTAAATATTGATAAAGAAGCTTTAATTGTGTCTCCCCCGTCATCATTTCTTCCCACACGAGTTCGCCTCGATAAGATATGTGGTTCAAAGTAGAAAGAAACAAAACTTCAAGTCTCCTTTGCCAAGAAAGCCTCACAAATCGAACCTTCAACCCTTGCTCTATTTTTCACTGTTCGCTTGAATGCTCCTATCACCCTTTCAAACGGATACATCCACCTATATTGGACAGGTCCACACACACGTGCCTCATATGCTAGATGAATTGGCAAATGCTCCATCACATTAAAAAATCCCGGGGAAAATATCCTTTCTAACTTGCAAAGGATAATGGGAATATTTTGCTCCATAACCTCTAAATCATGAACTTTGAGGGTGGTTGAGCACAAGTCTTTGAAAAACTGGCTTAACTCGGTAAGAGGCTTCCATATATTTGTAGGTAGTTCTCTGAATGCAGTTGGAAGTAAGCACTGCATAAAAATGTGACAATCATGGCTCTTCATACCAATAAACCTCCCATGGGAAAGACTTACACATCTAGCAAGGTTAGATGCATAACCATCTGGAAATCTAAGTTGTTGCACCCACTTATACACGTCTTGTTGCTGTTCAGAAGTTAAAGTATAAGCTGCCTTAGGTTTGGACCAATAATTATCACCGACATGCCGCAAATGTAAATCTGGACGCTTGCACAGTTCAGCCAGATCTAACCTAGCCTTTTCATTGTCTTTAGTTCTATCAGTGTCCATAACAGTATTCATTATGTTATCAAGCACATTCTTCTCTATGTGCATTACATCAAGACAGTGACGAACCAGGTTATCCTTCCAATAAGGTAACTCCCAAAACACACTTTGCTTAGTCCAATTGTGAGTAATACCATACTCTCGCGATTTGATCCACTTTCCATTATCTGATATCTTTCCAAGTCCTTTAACCCTTTGCCAAATCTCCAAACCACTTAATTTGGTAGGAGGCTCTTCACTTTCTATTTTATTCTTCCTGAAGTCATTCTTATTGCGCCTATAAGGGTGGTTTATTGGCAAAAACCTCCGATGACAATCAAACCATGATGCCTTGCCTCCATGTGATAGTGTAAAAGACTTGGTATCCTCCATGCAAATTGGACATGACAATCTTCCTTGTGTCATCCACCCAGACAACATCCCATAAGCCGGGAAATCATTGATAGTCCACATCAATGCTGCCTTTAAGACAAAATTCTTCTTTTCTACAATATCATACGTCAAAACACCAGGATTCCACAACTCATTTAATTCGTCAATCAAGGGTCCCAAGAATACATCAATGTTGGATTTAGGGTTATTAGGACCAGGTATTAAGCAAGTCAAGAACAAATAGGGATCTTTCATACACATTCCAGGAGGTAGATTGTATGGAATTACAATTACGGGCCAACAAGAATAAGGCTTGCTAAATTGGATATTTGGGGTAAACCCATCATAGCAAAGACCTAACCTAATATTTCTAGGCTCCAAAGCAAAATCAGAGTAGATACGGTCAAAGCTTTTCCATGCCTCCCCATGTGACGGATGGGTCATCACGCCATCATCACGTTGGTTTTTTATATGCCACGTCATGTGCGGAGCTGAACTCATTGACGCATAAAGCCTTCGAAGTCTAGGGATTAAGGGTAAGTAGTGCATCCGTCTGACAGGAACTCTTTTGGACGTACAACCACCTTCGGAAATAGGCTTGAATCTAGGTGCTTCACAAAACTTACAACTAGTTAGAGCAGCATCATCTTTTCGATACAACATGCAATTGTTTGAGCAACAATCTATTTTGATTGCCTTCAATCCAAGCTTTTGCACTAACTTCTTAACCTCATAGTAATCCCTAGGTATGGCACTACCCTCAGGAGCAATTTCCCTAATTAAGGTGGCCCACTGCTTAAATGACTCCTGTGATTGGTTTCCCTCGACTTTAATGCATAGTATTCTAACAGCTATCGATAGTTGAGAGTGCACACAACCTTCCCACAAAGGCTTTTGAGCTGCCTCAAGAAGATCAAAAAAAGTTTTTAGCATCTACATGAGGATCTTCTGGACCAGCAGAATCGAAAACCATTTCATGATACCTTCTGGAGTTGTCTTCCCATCTAATGTCATACATATCACATTCTTCCACATTTGCACCACTTCCTGAACCACCTTCCCCACAATTATTGAATCCCGTCTGATTAATCCCTATGTCATCAATCTCTCAATGTTCTGTCTAAATCCAATAATTTGGCATAAACCCCTTTTCCCACAAATGCATCTTAATAATGTTCAGGTCTTTATAATTTGTGCATCTACACTTAACGCATGGGCATCTACACTTTCCTTCCGACTTCACAACATCTAACTTACTAATCGTTTCTATAAACTCTTCAACCTTGTCATAAAACTCAGGTTTAATACCCCCTCTTGTTGGATTCAACCTATCATACATCCACACTCGATGGTGCCAAGACATATCTTACGAATTCGATGTTTTTAGTACCTATAAATCATCCAACACAAGTAACATTTCATCTCTCATACAACACTCTATCAATATTTAACCATATCAATGTTTTCAATGCAATAAAAGCAACAACACAACATAAGCAATATTTCTTTTATCATACAATATCCTAGAAAGCAACAACACAACAGTTAGGTGAGGCTAAAAACATGTTATAGTAGTGCAGAATTTAAAATATTAAGCTTCAGCTTCAGCTTCCACCAAATTTATTTTAATGTAGCAAACTAAATATTAAGCTTGTGAATAATCTATCAGAATTTGCTTTTTACAAAAATACCTCTTTGATTGTGGCTTTCACAGGGACACCAAGAACGGCAGTCTCATTCAACCGTCTATCTTTAAGGATCTAAAAATACAGCACAAGTGAGTAGTCTAAAAAGAAATTAAAAAATAAAATAAAAATACGATAGGCCTTATTATTAGCTTGCAAAACTATATATAATCTGTATATGTACATATTATTTTCTAACTCTCATTATTTAGTCATTAGAAAAATTAAATTTATAATAAATGAGTAATCAAATTTATTTATATAAATAGTATAATATTTTTTTAATAATAATATATTTTTACACGTAATAATTCGTTGATGTCTGTTTTTTATATACACGAATGTAAGAAACTTGCCCTCAACGCATGCATTTCAGTTGGTTTTTGAAAAAAAAAAATTAGAGTAAAATGAGAAATAAATTTATTTATTAGTATTTTTTAATATTTTAATATATTCAATACATTAAAATATAAAAGATTAATTTTTACAATAATTTTATAAAATATTTTTTTATAATATACTTCATTTGTGTTCTTAGAAAACAAGTTCACAAAACTCTTATTCTAAAAACTATTACGTAGTCATTTATCCATGAGTGATAACTGAATTTAAACAATGTTCAATATCATGATCTTAATTAAGCCACGGAAATTAAAGGTTAATTAGTATTGGGAAAATGCAATAAGAATAAAGCACATATAAGCAAAAATTAAAGGATAGAGATTGTGAGTTGGTCTTTTTGTCGAGAAGTCCTTTGGGTTCAATTTCGAAATGGGAGGCCAACTGCATAATTAGTGACTGACTAAGTTGATAGGTGACTGTCAAATAGGGTATAAAATGTGACAAGAAATTGTATAAGATTGGTGAAGTTTCTTTAGAACAAGGGTATTTGGGATAGATTAAATTTATCAGCAATAGTCATAGTCTAAGACCTGTCAAAAATTTTAAAATAAAGGGTCTAAGAAGCAAAAACTAGATAAAATTAATATACCTGTCCAAATGAAGATTAACTTCTATGAGAGACTCCACAATACAACACTAGTGGCCTACTCAAGATAACTGATAACAAACAAATGAATAAAAAAATAAAAAAAAAAAGAAAAAAAAAACTAAAAACTGAAAACTGAAAAATGCATATCCAAAATGGTTTGATCAAGATACTAAAAAAACTGAAAACTCAAACTGCTTATATATTTCCAATTAAATAATAGATTAAATTCCACTAAATCATAAATTTAAATACTATAGTTATAATTTTTACGACCAAAGAAATTAAATCACTAGACACAAAGTGCCTATAATACTCTACACATTATTAAAATGGACAATGCTCACAACGTACAACACGTGATCTTGATTAATCTGCAATACTGAGAAATATAGGAAGGATATGACAATAATAATAACAAAAAAAAAACTGTGAATGGATAGAAGTTACAGAAACTGAGTTTAGTGAGAAATAGTTGTTACCCAAAAAGGAAAGGTTCTAACTTTGCAACACAAATAACAAATGATCCAATAACAACAGCACCCACAGACTGAGCAGCATAACCAATCAACTAAGAAAATTTTATATATATATAAAAAAAGTAACATATTTGAGAAGCTTTCGTACCTTGGATTCAGCTCCAACCCAGCTCAGAAAAACTCCAGGTTCTGTTTGTTCAAGGGACCTTCACAGAAAACCACTATATAGTTAAGAGAGCAAGTATGTTTTCTTATTAGAAAGCACATAACAAGATCGAAGAATGTTTCCGTTTAAAACTAAATATATCTGGTTTGTCTTATTAAAATAAGATAGAAGAATGTTTCTGTTTAATAATGAGAAAAATAAACTATTTTTATAAAGACAAACATTAATAGATTATTTTCTAGAGAATATTGCAATTCTTAATTTCTTAGAAGTGCATTATCATTTTTCATGTTTCTTAAAAATATTTCATTAATAGTATCAAATAACAAATATATTTAAACTAGAAAAAGTAATAGAGCACAAGAAAAATAAGCATCGAGTCTGAGCCTGAGGGATGAAGGTCCCACTCCCACACAGCAAATACTAAGTGCAGCTATATCCTCCTCAAAAGTTTGCAACTGGCAACTGCAGCTTCTTCCCATTTTCATTTCCACCCAACTTTCAAAACCAACGCGCACTCACAAACTCTCATCACAGCCACAACACGGATCAACTTTTCTCACTCACACTCTCGCATTATAATCAAACAATAAGGGCAGAAATAGATCAATAATTTTTTTATGTTTAAGACATCCATGATCCATAAACAGCAGCTACTTTAACAATGTATAATGAATTCTTATCAGATTCAGCAAAATATATAATAAATTGACCAAAACACCATTCTGAGGCTTTTCATCAAACAGCTTACATGCATCATTCGAAATGCTTTGATTAAATAAAAAATTCATCACAGCAACCAAATAAATCACAAAATCAAAAGCAAACCCTAGCTTAATCCCAAATCGAAAATGAAATCAAGCAGCAATTAAACTAACCAGAACAAAATATAGTCACCATCGATGTTGGGTTTGAAGAGAAGAAAAAGTCACTGAAGGAGGATTAAAATTTATACTCATAAAAGTAGAGTTAGGTTTACCGAGAGTGATGAATGACAACGACGAGAGTGATGGAAGTCCCAAAGGTATTGATGATGGAAGAATGCGGTGGATGACTGCGGTTATGGAACAGCGGTGATGGAAGAATGTGGCGCTGAGGAGCAAGATTTGGAGTCTGAAGCTGCTTGTGAAACAACGGTGAATGGAGTCTGAAGCTGCTTGTGAAACTGTGGAGCTCGAGGGTATAGAAGTAGTGTTTAGGTTTAAGTCAATATTACCGACGGAAATTTTTAAATTACAGACGGATTTTTTCGTCTGTAATAATTTAACAAAACGCATCGTTTTTGTCCATTTAATTACAGACGGAAAATCCGTCTGTAACCATTTCCCACGAAAAAAAATAATTTTTTCGACAGAATTATCGACGGATTTTCTTTTCCGTCTGTAATTTATGCTAATTCATTTTTTTTATTTTCCGACAAAAAATTCCTCTGAAATTCCGTCTGTATTTCCGTGGGATAAAATCTGTCGGAAATATCCGTTTGTAATAACTAGTTTTCTAGTAGTGTTTTCGATCGAACTGCTAAAGAAGAAAATGTCAGAAATTGTCTGTACCTTCTAAAATTCTAAATGGCCGAACTCAAGGAGAAAGGAAGCTACGTCACTGTCAATTTCTACCAAACAAAAGTAATGTCAATGTGTAGAGGATGAAGACACAAATATTTTTATCGGATTAGATTTTTTATTCGAGTTACGGATCTCAAGAAATCGAAATCAAAAGCTTTCGGGTTCCATGGAATTTACGTTCCCTCTCTCTTTTTTTCCTTTCTTCTTGTAACATTAAAGGAAGAAGATGAGATGCCGATGATGGTGATTAATAATGATGAGGATGGTTTTGAATGGTTTGGTGACACGTAAGGTGTTGGGTGTCACGAAACCAAACTGTTGAGTCAGCGATTCAAGTTATAAATACCCTAAATAGATAATTATGAAAACTGTGTATATTAAAACACAAGTAATAATATATATGAGTTACTAATATAAATAACATTAGCAATATAACGATATAAGATATACGGTGAAGCATTAGCAAAGCTAAGTTCAACGAAGAATATTTACTCATATCGGCAGATATTGAGCTCGATAATAATATTATTAACTAAACTTTATTTTTAAATTAAAAATATCAATTACTCAAATTAAAATATATATATATATATATATGTATTTTTTTATTATTTATAAATTACTAAATTATAGTTTTAATTATGTAAAATATTTTATCATAATAAAAATATATATAAGAATCTGAATTTAATTGAACTCAAATAGTTATAAAATTAATTTATTTACTTTTAATAAAATAATTTCTAAAAATAAGAAGTTCTAATTAATAAAATAAATTATAACTTATTTTTATTTAGATTTAAAAAAATGTGGGTCATTACATTCTACTCATCTTATAAAAATTTTCGCCCTCGAAAATTGATACAGTAAAATAAATTTGAAATCTATGAAAAAGAAACTAGATTCACGTGAAAATACAAGCAACATCAAGGATGAGTACTCGAAAAGATTCAAGTGAACAGATAGGATCACAATTAGGCAAAGATATACATGAACGATAAGATATGGTTGAAAAAAAGTAATCACATCACATTTTAAGGAAGGAATCTGGAACAAAGAATTCTAATTAAAACAATGAAAGAAGAGATGACACTAAGTCACATAGCACGAATAGAGAGTATACGTCAAAACGAATCCTTAAAACGTAACTTCTAATGTTCCCAAACTCCGTGATTCGTATACCTATTATTTATATTTCGTCTATGTAATCCATTGGTGTTTCCGTATACACAAATCATCAGTATAAGTTGGCCAGACTTAATACCAAGAGAAATGTAACGATCGACTAACAACATTAATCAATAGACAATTATGCATGTGAAACTGAAACTCTTGTCATTAAAACAAGTCCTATTGCATGACAGACACTCAGAGTATGCAGTGAAACATAGCCAGTCCATTCCCAAGGCTAAAACAGGAACAAACTTCTTTGATACCATAATGTAACACCTTCACTATCAGAATATCATATTTCCAGTTGCGCCGCTCTGATAGCAAGAAGTATTATGACTACTTTATATACTTAATAATATGGTATGAGCCTATACGCATAAATTTACCGATGGTTTCACTAAAAACTTAAAACTTTTTCAACAAGAACAAATAACACATATTCACATACTTAATATTAATAATACATTATAGTATTACATACAAAATAAATTACAAAACCTATCCATCTGAATAAAATTCTAACTAACAAGGCAAGGGAAAAATAAATTCTAACAAGTCAACTCGTAAACATAATCTTTTATGCTCCTATAGCTCCGCACTAAACCTTCGTACCTGTAGCTGAAAGAGGTGGAAATACAGAGCATAAACTGGGGAGTTCTTAGTAGGGTTGGAGTGTATAGTTATGTTTATTCTAATATACATTAAATAGGAATTTAACAACAGAATACTTATAATCTTCAACAAATGGCCAATAGCAACAAAGTTCACAAATATAAACAACTTTAATAAACCAGAGATACAGAGAAAATCACAAGTCAAGAAGCACACACACACACACAATCACAAAAACACATATCACAAAGAAGTTTATGCAAACAAGTATTATGCATGTCTATCCTATGCAGGCCATGAGTTCATGTGTTGGTTGCCTACCCGCTCCCGATATTACCCGGGCACAAGTCCCATATATGGCTTTCCAGATACATACAGTGTGCATATAAGTCTTACGGTCAGGCCGCATACAGCGTGACTTTAAACATGTTGTAATATGCTTACATCTGAAAAATAGTTCACAGTGTGTGGGCATCCCCACTATACATTTGGCCCTAAGGCCCAAACAAAGTTGCATCTGCTCTTATGTGGTAGACAGTCTTTTAAAGTCTTTTATCTTTGTCCTCTGCTCTCTTGTGGCAGATATCCCTCTAGTTAATACATTATTTTCTTTCCTGTGCTCTACTCTTCTGTAGCAGAGGTTCGTTACGTTCTTTTAGTCTTTGCGCTCTACTCTCCTGTGGCAGAGATTCCTTTAACTAATATATTCTTTTTTTTTCTATTCTCTGCTCTCCTGTGGTATAGGTTCTTTAATACTTTTTTTCTTTTCTTTTCTTTCTCATCATTTTTTTAATTTCTTACTTTCAACATCACAAACTATCTTCACACTCTTTCCTCATCTTTCCCTAAATATTTTATGAAGATCCTTAGCTTAGATTTATCTTTCTAAAACTTTTAGAAAAACTTGTCTGTTTATCACTCTCTATTTATTTTTGATAATGCATACAATAATATTCTTATAAAATAATATCTTGATAAATTATAATTATAATAATAATTTACTCTAATATAAATGAGTAATTTAAATAAATATTTAAATTAATATTTATAATACTCTTAAAACGTATTTTATAAAATCTTATTTTCAAACTTTTATTAACTACTTTCTAAACCACGAATTTCTCAATATTTTATAGAATTATATTTAAACCTTAAATCTTTATTTCATATTAATAAAATAACCCTGAACTTTTATAAAATACCTATTTTATCCCTAAACTTTATTTTTTACCCAACATACCCGAAAAACTTATATAATTATGATATTAGACTCAATCTTTTCATAAAAATATCTTTATATCCCCAAAAAATAATTTTTCTTGGTGATTTATTTTCTTCACAAAGAATCGAACCTTTCTTATTTTTGTTTCAAAATATACATTTAAATTTTAATCCATTTTTGAGTTTTACAGTTTTTTATTTTTTCACAACTTTTAATTTAGTCTCGTGGCCATCAAATTTATCTCAAAATATCACATCACAATATCCCCAAAATTATCAAAACACCCTAAATATATATTCATACATAACCAAACCAAGATCTCAAGCAAACAACAATAATTCAACAAAAATTCAACATAAACTTAATGAAACTCAAACAATAATCAATCAAACCAATATTTACTTATCAAATTCACATTTAATTACTATACAAATATCAAACTATACCTCCATACAAAATTAAAACAACAAAAACTCTGGAGAAGCTTTCTGACCGAGCTGTTGAAGAAGAAAACGTCAGAAATCGTTTGTGCCTCCTAGAACTCCAATCGGCCAAACTCAAGGGGAAGGAGAGCTACGTCGCTGTCAAATTCTACCGAACAAAAGTAATGCCAATATGTAAAGGAGGAGGATACGAACACTTTTATTGGATTAGATTTTTTATTGGAGTTACGGATCTCAAGAAATCAAAATCAGATGCTCTCAGGTTTCATGGAATTTACGTTCCCTCTCTCTTTTTTTCCTTCCTTCTTGTAACATTAAAGGAAGAAGATGAGATGCCGATGATTGTGATTAATAATGATGAGGATGGTTTTGAATGGTTTGGTGACACGTAGGAGGTTGGGTGTCACGAAACTTGTAACAGCCCAAACCACTCGCTAGCACGATATTGTCCACTTTGGCACACAAGGCCTCACGGTTTTGCCTTTGACGATAAGGATGAATGCCTAAGCCCCCCCACACTCACTCGTCAAAACGCGTCATGCAAGGGAGAGGTATACACACCCTTATAAGGTATGCTTCGTTCTCTCCCCAACCGATGTGGGACCTTACAATCCACCCCCATAAGGGAGCCCAGCGCCCTCACTGGAACATCGATCCGGGCTCTGGCTCTGATACCATCTGTAACAGTTCAGACCATCCGCTAGCACGATATTGTCCGCTTTGGCACACAAGGCCTCACAGTTTTGCCTTTGATGATAGGGATGATAACCGAAACCCCTCCCCCCCCCACACTCACTCGTCAAAATGCGTCATGCTAGGGAGAGGTATCCACACCCTTATAAGGCATGGTTCATTCCCCTCCCAACAGATGTGGGACCTTACAATCTACCCCCTAAGGGAACCCAGCACCCTCGCTAGCACATCGATCCGGGCTCTGGCTCTGATATCATCTATAACAGTCCAGACCACCCTCTAGCACGATATTGTCTGCTTTGGCACACAAGGCCTCACGGTTTTGTCTTTGACGATAGGGATGATAGCCGAAACCCCCCCACACTCACTCGTCAAAATGCGTCATGCTAGGAAGAGGTATCAACACCCTTATAAGGCATTCTTCGTTTTCCTCCCCAACCGATGTGGGACCTTACAAAATCAAGCTGTTGAGTCAGCAATTCAAGTTATAAATTTTCTAAACGGATAATTATGAAAACTGGATATATTAAAACACAAGTAATAATATATATGAGTTACTAATATAAATGACATTACCAACATAACAATAAAAGATATATGGTGAAGCATTAGCAAAGCTAAGTTCACCGAAGAGTACCAATATTTACTCATTTCAGTGGATATTAAGCTCGATAATAATATTAACTAAACTTTATTTTAAAATTAAAAATATCAAATTACTCAAATGAAAATATATATAATTTTCATTATTTATAAATTACTAAAATTATAGTTTTAATTATGTAAAATATTTCATCATAATAAAAATATATATAAGAATCTAAATTTAATTAAACTAAAATAGTTATAAAATTAATTTAATTATTTTTAATAAAATAATTTCTAAAAATAAGGAACTCCAATTAATAAAATAATGATAACTTATTTATATTTAGGTTTTAAAAAATGTGGGTCGTTACAGGGGGCTCGAGACATAGAGGAGAAGAGAGAAATCACACCCACAAAATACTATTCACCTTTTCCTTCAAATTCAATTTTTTTACAAATCGGAGCTCCGATCAATGATCTGTTTGTGGATATGCATTGCTCTCAACTCCCTCTACGTTTCTATACAACCTTTGTGGTGAATAATCATGAGAACCCTACCCTATTTTTCCATTTTCCTCTATTTTTGTGTTTTGAGTTGTGGGTGTTGAAAATTTGTGACTTTGATGCTTTAGGAAAATCTCAAATTCACATTCTAGCAGAATTTTGACCTAAGATCATGTAGAACAAGGTAAGGAAATCCTTTCCTCTATTTTCTCGCTAATTTGTATAAAATCCTTAGTATGAATAATGTGAAAATTTGAATGAAATTAGATTGAGTAGAGTTGCTTGGATACTTGGCTTAGTTGCTGTGGATTGGGGCTTGAATTGAGACTTTGAATTGGTCGGAGAGGGATCCAAGAGGTTGAAATTGCCGTCAACAAAGGTACGGGTTTCGGTTTCAAGTAATTACTATGTAATGCTATGTGAAATTCTAATCTAGTTGACTTTAAGATATAGATGAATTGATGTGGTTGGTGATAATGGCTTAGTGTGAATATATGATTTTCGATGGTTGATAAATGTGTGAAATTGATTTGACATTGATCGTTGGATAAATTTTGGGCCAGAGACCGTGATTGGGTGTGATACACCTCTTGGTAAGTTATGAGCATCTATCAATGTGTTGTAAAGGTTGATTATGTTGTGTGGGTTATGAGCATGCCTTGATTGTGTTGAGATATATTTGTTGAGGTTGAAATCCTTGTTGATAACATGTGAGATTGAATGTGGAATGATTAATTGTTGAATTTGGAGAAAATGTGTAAGTTTGGCTAACGAAATGTTAAATGAAGAATTGGGAGAAAAATTTAGTGTTTCATGAGTTGATGAAGTGTAAATGATAGATGAGGCTTGTTGATAATGGTTTCAAAAGAGAAAGAATTAAGAAATGGTAAAACTTAATAATGCAGAAAATTGGGTAATTTGGTCATTTTGGCCAACTTCGACGGGGCATAACTTAGCCCCTGAAGCTTGGAAATCAAAGAAATTTATCTTGAATTAAAACTGAGAATGTCTACTTTAAGATCCTCAAAAATAGAGGGAAAAGAAGTTTTGTATCAAAAGTTATAGGTATTTAAAAATTAGTGTTTAAAATTGAATTATGCAGATTTTGTAGAATTGGTGGCAGAACCAAGTTTCGTGCGTACGCACCTTGCATGGTACGCATCATTGGATTTTTGTGCATCCACACGATGCCAATTTCTTGCGAGAACTGAACCAAGTTCTGTGCGTATGCACAAGCCATGTGTATGCACAGCATCATGTTATTGCTGAAAATGTTGTTTTGAATTGTTTAGCCCTTCTGGCAAGCCTATAACCCCCTATAATCTTTGTATGGAGTTTGAGAGCTATTTTTAAATCTTTAAATATACTGGAGGTGAATATATTAAATTCAATTGAGTAATGATCGGATCAAACTTTATGAATTGGATAGAAAATGTTGTGGGGATGGTGGTTCGTCCCACCCACGGTAAGGATGGTGGCTTATTCCCGCTCACAGAATGATAAGGTTGAATATTTCAATGAACAAATAAGGTTACGATATATCATAACTTATGAAATTGATTAATCTGGTGATTATAATTGAATGTGATATAAAAACTAAATTGGCAAGGACGTGGGTTTTGTCTCGCTTGCGTTGTTGATAAGGCACCGACACCAGGCAAGGATTGGGGGTTTTGTTCTGCTTTTTCAGAGTTGCGGTGTGGATATAGGAAAGGTGGAAAGACACACTCCTTCGTATTTTTATGTAAAGGCATCCTCCTTTGCGTTATTTCCCTACATTCTCTCTAGTGTAAGGTGAAAAGGCACTCTCTTTCATTTTAGATGGCACAACCTCACAGAAGGTGGAAAGGCACACTCCTTCGTATTTTTGTGGAAAGACACACTCCTTTGTATTATTCTCCCTGATGATACCTCCAGAAGATGGTGGAAAGGCACTCTCCTTCGATTATAATCCTCTTAGGATGCGTAACAGAGAGACAATGTCTCGGTTAGCCACTGGATGTATGTCAGGTCTGTTACTTTAATCAACACGTGAGCTCACGGATAGTAGAATAGGCATGCATCATATTGCACATGTTTGATATTGCTTGGGTGTTCATAATTATTTTGGTTTTCCTAATTGATAATCTTGCCTAATTTCTAGTTGTACTACTTTTTCAAATTGTACTTATTTGTGATTGTCTTGTATTTGATTTGTATAAGTGATTGATCCTACTAAACTGAGAAATCTTAAGACTGAGGATAAAGATGATAATGTATTGGGAAACATTGAGACTAGAGGTAGTTGATAGAGTTGAGACTTTACCAAATCTAACCCTATAGGGATTAGTTAAGACCCTATGTTTGAATTCATGTGATGTTGGAGATCAAGATTGTCTAATGGGTTCATATATCCTTATGTAGTTTTTATTTGGAACTGCTACCCTACTGGAAACCTTCGGGTTCTTACCTGTTATTATTATTCTATTTTTCAGGTATAGAACGCAACGCACCTCGTTGAGTGTGCGGGATTTCAGGTGATAAAGTGAAGATGATTTATTTTGAAGAGTTTTATTTTGATGTCTATAGATTTTCTCTTCCTTTTTGGAAGTATATTGTATATGACTTTAATTTACTCTTAGAGGCTTTTAATGGAGAGATAGGTGTATATTTGTACTTCTCTAGTGATGTATATTATAGCTGGTCTTTTCTTCATGGGTCGAGACTAGTAACTATTATGTATATGCGTTATTATGTATTTTCACTTTGAACTCATGCTATATTTTACTTTTGTATACGATGTTGGTCACCTTAACGCATTCATGTGTAATTAACAACTGACGATGTTTAACTTTCTTCACGAGCTCCTTGTTATATTATTATTCTTCTATTAATATGCGTGTATTCCTCTTTTTAAGTGTCGTAATACCTCACCACCTTTGATTTACGACTATAGCGTAAATGTTTGTATAGTAGGGTGTTAAATTTATGGTATCAGAGCAATTCATCCTTGTAGAGCCTGAGGGATGGATTGATTATACTTCTGTGCATACTCTAAGTTGTGTTTTTATGCTGTTTAAGATATTTGCTTGATAAATATAACATAACTATCCATTAATATACTTTTGGAAATTTGAAGTACTAGACTTGATATGTTGAGACTGATCACCTTAATATCAATTATTTGGTGTGGACAAGACCAAAATGGCATCCCGTAGACGTAAACGAGGCGGATAGGTAATGAGGGAACTGATCTGGTGAATAATTCGATTGATTTCGTAACTACTATGGTAAACATGGCTGCTTCCATGAACGCTAGTGTTGCTGCTACCAACCGAGCAGTGAAAATGATGGGACAACAAGTGGAAAATGGTAAACTGGGCGGTAATGGACATGGTGGTGGAGATGACCACAGAGACAAAGATGTCAAAAATCAGTTTTTACCAAAGTTTACAAACCTCTAATTTTTCAAAACTCTCATTTTAAAACCAATCATTATTAAAATCAACAATTATCATCATTCCATAGCATCATATCAAAGCTCTATCAATCCAGTTCACTTCACACTTAGTCAACATACAATTCAATTCTCAACAACAATGCATAATTCCACACCGTTCAACCTATCTTAAAGACAATTAGCCTAAGTTTTCATGCAACATTATATATTAACTATGAGAAACCAAAACCATACCTTGGCCGATTTTTTTCCAAGCCCGGAAACACCTCAAAACCTTTCTTCGTCCCACATTTCCAAGTCTCTAATTCCTCATCAAATGAATTTTCAGCTTCCAAAGCTCAATTCAAGCATCCAACATCTATTAATTGACTCCAATTCACACAATTCAATCTAATACCATACAATTTCACTATAATCAACATAGGGTTCATTAATTTCAATAATTTACAAGGGTTCAAAGGTTTCTTACCTTAATGATGAGCGGATAATTTATATGCTTTTTGGCATTATTTTTAGTATGTTTTTAGTATGTTTTAGTTAGTTTTTATTATATTTTTATTAGTTTTTAGTTAAAATTCACTTTTCTGGACTTTACTATGAGTTTGTGTGTTTTTCTGTGATTTCAGGTATTTTCTGGCTGAAATTGAGGGACCTGAGCAAAAATCTGATTCAGAGACTGAAAAAGACTGCAGATGCTGTTGGATTCTGACCTCCCTGCACTCGAAGTGGATTTTCTGGAGCTACAGAAGCCCAATTGGCGCGCTCTCAACGGCGTTGGAAAATAGACATCCTGGGCTTTCTAGCAATGTATAATAGTTCATACTTTACCCGAGATTTGATGGCCCAAACCGGCGTTCCAAATCAGCTCAAGAATGCCAGGCGTTAAACGCCGGAACTGGCACAAGAATGGGAGTTAAACGCCCAAACTGGCACAAAAGCTGGCGTTTAACTCCAAGAAAAGTCTCTACACGAAAATGCTTCAATGCTCAGCCCAAGCACACACCAAGTGGGCCCGGAAGTGGATTTTTATGTCATTTACTCATTTCTGTAAACCTTAGGCTACTAGTTCTTTATAAATAAGACCTTTTGCTATTGTATTTTCATCTTTTGATCACTTCAGATCTCTAGATCATCTTTGGACGTCTAGTTCTTAGATCATTGGGAGGCTGGCCATTCGGCCATGCCTAGACCTTGTTCTTATGTATTTTCAACGGTGGAGTTTCTACACACCATAGATTAAGGTGTGGAGCTCTGCTGTACCTCGAGTATTAATGCAATTACTATTGTTCTTCTATTCAATTTAGCTTGTTCTTATTCCAAGATATTCATTCGCACTCAAGAACTTGATGAATGTGATGATTATGTGACACTCATCATCATTCTCACTTATGAACGCGTGCCTGACAACCACCTTCGTTCTACAAGCAAACAAGGCTTGAATGTTTATCTCTTGGATTCTTTAATCGGAATCTTCATGGTATAAGCTAGAATTGATGGCGGCATTCAAGAGAATCCGGAAGGTCTAAACCTTGTCTGTGGTATTCTGAGTAGGATTCAATGATTGAATGACTGTGACGAGCTTCAAACTCCTGAAGGCTGGGCGTTAGTGACAGACGCAAAAGAATCAATGGATTCTATTCCAACCTGATTGAGAACCGACAGATGATTAGCCGTGCCGTGACAGGGTGCGTTGAACATTTTCACTGAGAGGACGGGACTGTAGCCACTGACAACGGTGATGCCCAACATACAGCTTGCCATGGAAAGGAGTAAGAAGGATTGGATGAAGACAGTAGAAAAGCAGAGAGACGGAAGGGACAAAGCATCTCCATTCGCTTATCTGAAATTCTCACCAATGAATTACATAAGTATCTCTATCTTTATGCTTTATTCATATATCATCTATAACCATTTGAATCTGCCTGACTAAGATTTACAAGGTGACCATAGCTTGCTTTATACCAACAATCTCCGTGGGATCGACCCTTACTCGCGTAAGGTTTATTACTTGGACGACCCAGTGCACTTGCTGGTTAGTTGTGCGAAGTTGTGATAAAGAGTTGAGATTGCAATTGTGCGTACCATGTTGATGGCGCCATTGATGATCACAATTTCGTGCACCACTTAACCACTCAAAATTGGGATGAAACCCACTAATAATTCACGATGGAGTATCCCTAAACAATCAAAATTACAGTAATTCAACATCTCCAAAACCAAAAACGTGAAATTATATGGAAGGGAGAATTGGGCATGAATTTAAAGATTCCTTACCAAATCAATCAAATAGAATCGAAGAGCTCGATGAAACAAACACATGGCCATAAACAACTCGTTAATCAGCGTTTCAGATTTAAAGTTAGAAAAATTTGAAAGTAGAAGTGATTTGGGGTTAGGGTTCTCTCCTTCAATCTCTCCTCCATCATGCTCTCTTGCACTTTCTCAAGTGTTAATGAAATTTTGGGTCAAAATCTTTAAAATTAGTGTTGAAATTTGTATTTTAAATATTTTTACTTTTTTAACTTATCAAACTTAATTTTATAATTTCTTTGAATAATAGTTAATTTATTGGTTAATTATTTATTAATTACCCAAAGTTTACATCTTACACACCTAATTAGGAATTTTGTCCCCAAAATTTGCTCTCCAATCTTCATATCTCAAATTCAACCACCCTCAAACCATTCGTTCTACCATTCCCAAAATTAATTTAAATACTATTTCATATCCTTCACTCTCATGTACAAGGTCATAAACTTAACCTAATTCAAGCCTAAGACATACCTATATATTTCACTCTTAGCTTCGTCTAACTCTTTCTCAACAACTACAAAATATCAAGTTCATGTCATTCCTAGTTAAACTTTCCTACTCTTCAAGGGTTCCATCTAAATCAAATCAATCTTAAATCCTTCTCAACTCTCTCAAAAACTAAACAATTTTTCAAACTCTTAGTCTAAATCAATCCATTGTAACCTAGACCACGCACTCACTTCCTATTCCTTGATTCTTCGTCAATCCTCGAAACAATTTCATATCCCAAAACTCCTTTCTCACGTTATTACAATTCTAAAGCCACCAAAATCACCGCACTTCCACAGAACCACTCTGATTGTAAACCATTAAGAACTTAATCATCCATCTACTCGGCCGGAACTCTCCTTGAATCTCTTTATCTCACTGACTAAACATCATCAACCTTAACTTCAACTGTACGAGTTCTAATTTCCTTATTTGTCTCCACCACCAGGTCCATTACCACCTCCATCACAGTTCCTAGTTTGTTTGTTCTATCCTTTCAGTAGTATCTTCGACAGTAGCAGCCATATTCTCAATTGTATCACCTTGCTCGCATCCACGAGACGCCCTTTGGGTCTTATCCACACCGAACAATTGATATTAAGGTGATCAGTCTTAATATCTCAAGTCTAGTGATTCAAATCTCCAAAAGTACGCTCATGAACATCTATGCTATATATGTCAAGCAGACATCCTAAATAGCATGTACACATACCCAGAGTATGCTCAAAAGCATAGCCAGTTCGTTTCCCAAGCTCTACGGGAACGAACTGCTCTGATACCATAATGTAATACTAGACCTATTCTGGTAGCAGGGGTTACTTTCAGAAAAACATGGTCACTCTCACTAAACTCTAGAACCTTACATTTATTATCGGCATAGATCTTCTGTCAACTTTGCGCTGCTTGAATCTTTCCACGGATCTTCTTAATCTTCTTATTCGTTTCCTGTACCAAGTCTAGTCCCAATATACTAGCTTCTCCTCTGTCATACCAACATAATGGCAATTGACACCTCCTTCCATAAAGAGCTTCATATGGCATCATTCTAATATATTGCTGAAAACTGTAGTTGTAGGCAAACTTAATAAACAGCAGATACTTGTCCCAATTTTCTTGATGATCCATCATGCAAGATCTCAACATATCTTTCAAGGTTTGGATTTTTCGCTCCAATTATCCATCTGTTTGGGGATGATACGCTGTACTCATGTGTAGCTCTATTCCAAATGCTTTCTGAAAAGCTCTCCAAAATCTAGACGTAAATCTTGGGTTTTGATCATAAACAATTGATAAAGGCACTCCATGCAATCGCACTATCTTTTGAATATATAACCGGAAAAGTCTTTTCAATGTATAATCAACTTGTATCGGGAGGAAATTCGCTGACTTAGTCAATCTATCCACTAGTACCCAAATAACGTCATGTCCTGACGATGTTCTTGGTAACCAAGTTATGAAATTCATGGTGATCTTTTCCATTTCCACTGAGCTATATCCAAAGGTTGTAAAGTCATCGAGGGTCTCTGATGTTCCACTTTTATATTCTAACAGGTTAGGCACTTTGAAACATACTCAGCCACATCCTTCTTCAACCCTGGCCACCAAAACATACGCTTCAGGTCTTGGTACATCTTAGTTACACCGGAATACATAAAAAATTTATCTGGTGGGAGATGCGTGAGAATCTTTTCTATCTTTTTCTAGTGAATTTGCATCTAATTTGTTGAGTTTAATCAAGAATTAATTATATTTTAGCCACTATGGATGCTACTTTGAGTCTTTTGCAATTTTGTTTATTTTAGGTAGCATTCGGCAGGATTTGATGGAGTTTCTTCAGCACAAGAATCAAAGAAGATGGCTGCGAGGAGCGACGCGCACGCGTGCCTGACGCGAGCGCGTGAATTGGAGGTATCCATGGCGATGCATGTGTGTGACTGACGCGCACACGTGAATTGAAGATTTGCTCAGCGACGCGTCTGCGTGACCGATGCGTCCGCGTGACTGATGTGTACGCGTGACATGCGCCACGTGCAAAAAAATGCAGAAAAATGCTGGGAGAGATTTCTGGGCTGTTTTGACCCAATTTCCAGTCTAGAAAACACATATTAGAAGCTGCAGAAGGGACAAATCAAGTGGTCCCCACCCATCAGCTGAATACTTGTTAATTAATTCAAATTTAAATTCAAATCTTATTTTTAGGAAAAAATATTATTTTTAATTTTAGATAATTAAATTTTAAATTTATTAAGATTAGTTATAAATATGAATTTAGATGCCATCAGATTGGAACTCGATACATTTTACCAAAATCCTAGTTTTCTTCTCTGAACCATGAGCAACTAATCTTTCATTGTTAAGGTTAGGAGCTCTGTCTATTTGTATGGATTGATTCGTTTGATCTTTCTAATTTAACTCATGTTTTGATTTATATTTCAATAATTGGTTTCGTTCTTTATTTTATGAATTTGGGTGAAACGGAAGTATGACCCATGTTCTAATTGAGTTCTTATAAAACTTGAAAAAGCTCTTTACTTGAACAACAGTTTGAAAACATATTATCTTAAATTTCTAATTGTTTATATTTAACGGGATACGTGACATATAATCCCCTTATTTTTGGATAATTAGGATTCTTGTGGCATATAAACTGGAATTTGATCATCACCTTCTAATTGGAATTAATTGACCAAGGAATTGGCAGTTAATGAATTTTAGAAGAGACTAGGAAGGTCTAAGAAATTAGGGTCTAGTCACATATAGTTTGCCATGAATTAAATCTTTCATGATTAAAATAGTTAGTAAGAAAAATCAATCCGAAAAACAGATAACTCTGAAACCTTAACTGTTTTCTCCATATTTTATTCCTAACTCATTGCTGCTTGCTTTCTGAAATTCTTAATTTACTGTTTAATGCTCTTTGAATACCTAAACACTCTTTTCTGTTTGCCTAACTAAGCCAATCACTTAACCATTGTTGCTTAGTCCATCAATCCTCGTGGGATCGACCCTTACTCACATAAGGTATTACTTGGTACGACCCGATGCACTTGCCGGTTAGTTTGTGGGTTATAAAATACCGCACCAGTGGGTTTTCGTCAAAATTCTCTATCGTAAACTTTCTTGAGCAGGTACACAAATTCTGCTTTTGTATCTCCACAAACCATCTCAATTTTGATATATTTCCTCTAGTTGATCTTCTTTTAGCTATGTTAATAGTGCTGATATTTTTTGTATCTTGAGCTTGTGCTTTCTGAATAGCTGTCTTGAAATCAGATGTCAGATACAATTGAGCCATAACAACTCCTTTTGACGTCTCCTTCATTCCCAAATTTAGATTCTCAAAAACCAAAATCAACTCCTTTTCCCTCATTATCATCCAAGAAATACTTAAACTCTTCCGACTTAAAGCGTCCGCAACTACATTCGCCTTTTCATGATGATAACTCAACTTATACTCGTAGTATTTTAGGAATTCTATCCATTGCCTCTATCTAATGTTGAGGTCCTTCTGATAAAAAAAAATATATTTCAAACTCTTGTGATCAGAAAAAACTTCAAACTATGCTCCATACATATAATGCCTTCATATCTTGAGTGCAAAAATCACCGCAGCTAATTCCAAGTCATGCGTTGGGTAGTTCTTCTCATGAGGTCTCAGCTGTTGTGAAGCATAAGCTACCACATTCTTATATTGCATCAGCACATATCTTAAACCTTTAAAAGAAGTATCACAATACATTTCAAAAGTTTTTTGTGGATTCGGTAATGTCAAAATTGGTGCTGTCGTCAGCTACTCTTTTAAAGTATACAAAATTTTCTCACATTCCTCTGTCCAATCAAATGGAACTTCCTTGCGTGTAAGTCGTGTCAAAGGCAAAGCTATCAGTAAAAATTTTTTGATAAACCTTTGGTAGTATCCAACCAGCCCTAGAAAACTCCGAACTTAAGTAACTATCAAAGGCTGCTTCCACTGCAATACCACTTCAATCTTTGAAGGATCTACTGCTATTCCTCCCTTTGAAATAATATGTCCTAAAAATGCCACATTGGTTACCCAAAACTCATATTCCGATAACTTTGCATGTAACTTTTGCTTCCTTAATATCTGTAGTACAATCCTCATATGCTCTTTATGTTCTTCCCCTATTTTAGAATAGATGAGAATGTCATCTATAAAGACTACTACAAACTGATCTTAATATGGACGAAAGATACAGTTCATATAATCCATGAATGCTACAAGAGCATTTGTTAATTCAAAAAGACATAATTGTATGCAAGTCATGTCATCAAAATCTATTTATGAGCAAAGACTTTAATATACATAATGTTTGCTATATTTACTAAAGTGATAAAAGTAGAACATAAGATACTACTTTTCAATACTTGTGGGCTAAGAAGTAGAATATTTTCTATTTCAACCTATTTATATATGAATAACATAATAAATTCCTATAAGTTCACTATATCATTCACAATAATTACAAATATATCATATTAATCTTTATGTAATTTATTTAAATATAATTATTATCAAAGATGTTATCAACATTTATGCGAAAAATTTATATTGCATGCAAATATAATCATCATCACATTAATAAATCTAGTAACATAAAATGTAAGAAAGTTGAATATGGTTGATAAATTTTCATTGTACTATAATTTTTGGGTTGAGAAAAAGTAAAATTTATCAATTTAACTTGTATTTAGTCTTTTTAATTGCATGTTTTTGTGAGATTTCTCATAATTGAACTTAATTGATGAAAATAAATTTTTTATACTTTAAAAATTATCAAATTAATTTTATTTTTATTATATTCGATGCCTTGATATGCTTGTTTAAGTTGTTTAGAATTTAGAATGTACGAATAATTTGGAAAAATAGAAGTATGTAGAAGTGGAGATTTCACAAAGAAATGAAGGAAGAAGCAATCATGTCTGGTGTCCACGCACCCACTAGTGCCCAGGCACGAGTGAGTAAAATTTCTTTTTGGGTGTGTGGGCACCCATATATGTACACACACATGTTTGGTTGCGTGCCTTATTTAAAATGGAATGTGACTTGCGATGGGGCCATTTTGGCCCATTTCAAACCATTTTGGAGCTTTATTTCAAGCAAGTCTTAAAGAGATCACGCTACGTAGTCTATAGTTTTAGTTTTTAGAATGTTTTAGTAAATTTTAGAGAGAAAAGCTCCAACTTCTCTTTAAAATTCTTAGGATTTCTAATTCAATTCTCTCTTGTTTTAGTTTTAAATCTTATTTTAGTTTAATTTTATTTACTTTTTCTTTTTCTATTATCTTAGTTTGATAGATTCTCTTGTTAGCTTTTTCGTTTATATTATTTTAGTTTATGAATTCTTGTTGAATTCTCAATTTTCTTTAATGAATTTGATATTTGATGTTTTATTCTATCTTATTTAATATGTTATTGTTGCTTTTTTTAATTGCGTAATTGTAGATTTTACTAGTTCTTGCAATTTATGATATTTTATTTTTATACCTTCCAAGTGTTTGATAAAATACTTGAACTAGTTATAGAGTAGATTTTTACATTCTTAACTTGAGTTGGGAACTTAGGTGATCTTGAGTTGCTATGTCCAAGTTGGTTGATAATTTAGAGATGTTAGTTAGTCTTGTTTCTAATAATGTTAATCTTTTACTAATTTTAATTATTAAGTTGGTTAGAACTTGTGGATTGGGATTAATTAAGTCTAATTGACTTTTTTCAATATGTAAAGATTGACGAATTGGGTTTGTTCTTTGTAATTATCATGTTAAGGTTAGTGATAATGATAATGATCCTTCCTCAATTCTTGTCAAGATCTTTTATACAATTGGATTTAATTTCTTTTACTAGTTGTTTTAGTTTAATTTCTTGCAATTTAAATTTCTATTAATTGCGATCAAAACCTTCGATTTTTTCATAGCCAATGATAGAGCACCTCAATTGTGATTCTAAAAAAGAACGACCCGAAATTAAACTCTTGATTATTGATTTGATTTGTGATATCTTTTTAAACTAAACTTTGAAGAGTATTGAATGCTGGTTTAGAACTATCTACAACAAATTTGAGCTTTATAATTTGTAAATTTCTAAACTAATATATTTAGCACTCATCAATGGTCCAGCGGCTTAAGGTTTTAGATAAGAAGTGGAGTTCAAAACTTATTCAACTCAAAACAAAAGTTTTATTTTATAGCAATCCAAAACCATAACTCACTTTCTATTATGCTATAGTTCTTCGATCTTCACTTCCACACCGTCTTCCCTTTTCCATTTTTTTTAAGAATCAGAAACTTGTAAAAATTATGAAAAATTATGCCAACATGAAAAATAATTGTTGCACGAATTGGAAGATTCTATTAGGAAGTATTATCCATTAATATTATTCTCTATTCTCATGGTGTGTTAATTTTGAACTTTGAAAGATTCTCATTGTCCTAAATATATGCAAGAATTTTTCATGCATTACTCAGTTGACTATAACCATATGACGCGCCAATTTTTACTCGCGTTTAGTTTCATGGAAACAACTACTACAAAAGGGAACAAGCTAGTGCTGCAAATAAACACACACTTCAAGCACTTACATTTACACGATTCCTCATCCAAATTACAAACACTCTTCACACTCACACTCACTACTTATTCTACATACACTTTTGCTTTATTACAATTTTAATTTCCTCTCCAATCGATCTCCATACACAAAAAACCTTGTAACTTTTTTAGTTTGAAGATGGGCCTTAAAGTGCAATTTCTTTTGCTTTTGTGCATTATTCTTCCTGCAATGGTTTCAGGAATACGCTTCATACGCATAAATAATAACAACCCTTTCTCTGTAAAGGGTCGAGTTTATTGTGACCCTTGCCGTTTTAGTTTTGAGAGCCTTGCCACCACATACATTGCTGGTAATAATCCATATATAACACCACTTTATCATATTCATATCATATCTGTTTGGTAAAGTATAATATAAAAAGAGTACTGTCTTTTGATATTTTTTTTTTATTATATGCAATATTGTTGTCCTTATTAAATGCAAGTATATTATGTTTTTTAACAATAAAACATTTTCACCTTAAGAAATATAAACTAACTCGATACCTATCAAAGTCGTCTTGTTGAACGTTTTGTGGAACTTTTTCAAAATGATTCAAAATCTTTAATGACTATCGAATTAATTTACATCTTTTATATTTTATGTAAAAAAATGATAGTTTTAATTTGAACTTGGGTACACTAATTTTATGTCCACTAAACACGCACAAAATGTGGCAATTGGCAGATATAAATTTCTACTCTAAATTTGTAAAAATTTACAACTTATTAATACTACCCTTTAAAAGTATTGTTCGTAAGAAAACTCGATCTTAAGTGCATGAAATTTATTTGTATACATATATGTATACACGTTGTTTCACACATTTTCTTTTGAATCTTTCTTTCTCTCCCTATAATGACTTATTATTGATTTCCTAGAAAAACTGCAGATAAAAATTTAGTTCATGTATTTATAGAAGAATAATTTTTAATAAGATTTTTCTAGAAAATTAGATTTTAAATTTTGAAGCAGTAGAGATCTAATTAAGAAATCATAAACTACTATATATATCTCCAATTTTATGAATTGTTATCATTTATAGTTGTAACCTGTGTTATATTGCAATCAAATGATCCTTCCTAGGTGCGGAGGTTATTTTACAATGCAAGGACAGGATCACAAATGACATTGTTTTCAGCAAACAAAGCCAAACTGATTCATCAGGAGCATATACAATAGATGTCGACGCAGATTTTGAAAACCAAGTTTGTGATGTGAAGCTTTTAAGCAGTTCACAAGATGATTGCAAAGAACCTGCATTAGGTCGTGACCAATCTCGTGTCATACTCAACCGTTTCAATGGCATTGCCACCAATGATAGGTTTGTTAATAACTTGGGTTTCATGAAGAATGAAGCTTTGTCGGGTTGTGCCGATATTCTAAGGAAGTACTACAAGTTCGGTTCTAAGAATTAGTTTCAGGAAAAAGCTACTCTGTTTTTTTAGTAGGTAAAGTGCACTTTTGTTTTCCTCTGTCTAACCATTTTTTTCAAAGTTTTTAAACTTAGTACTAATGTTCAAACCAGAAATAAAATTTGTACCACTTTTTATGTACACCTCTCTTGTATATATTTTTTTATGGTACAGAAGACAAATATTTTATATTTTTTTTCAATTATTTTTACTACCAAAATTAAAGTGTATAAGAGAAGTAGACATAAAAGTGGTGCGCGAAACATTTTTCATGTTAGATTATTTCAATTTTATATTAATATTTCTAAAGAGTTTCAATTTTGCCGTTCTATTAAACTTATTTAAAAACGTCAGGGCGTAATTCAAAAAATTTTAAAATTATTGAGACAAAGTGTACTTTACCTTTTAGGATTTTTTTTGTTTTAAATATTCTTGCATTTGGGTAATCCTTTTGGTTTTCATTGTTGGAATGTTTAATGCGTCGTCCTAGCATATAAAATTTAGGTGTTAGTGAGTCACCAAAAAAAATTTGTGTTAGTGTCTTAAACTTTGTGTTGCCATCATCACAGTGAAATTTTGATCATGTATTGGTGGAAGGTACAAAGTTGTATATATAATAATATCGAGTTATATTTATCTAGATCATATGCAATTACTAGTTATATTATTCAATCTTTATGTGATCATTTAGTTACCAAATTTGTAAAAGAATGCAAATACTGAATCAAATTTATTTATAGATAAGAATCTAGATAATGCTTATATTAGGATTTGACATAAATTAGAGGAGGAATTTCACACAAACACAACATAGTCTTAGCTAACAAGTGTAATTAAACCTCAAATTGCATCTTGGTAGAAATAATTCAAAAAATTTAATACCTGAAAATTTGACTACTATGCCTCGAGAGAAAAGTATATACTTTAAGGTGTACTAAAAGATTATGCAAATGCATCTAAAACTTATCCAAAAAAGATCGACAATAAAAACTAAAAGGACATTCAAATAAAAATTAACTAAAAACTTAAGCGAGGAGCGAGCCAAAGCCTGAGATTGTATGAGTCCCGCTAGTTCCAATAAGACTTCATTCCGTAGTTCCTAATATCTGGAAATCTGGGGTTACTTGGATGAAAGAGATTTGAGACAGAGAAAAAGGAAAACCTTAATAAACTATTGGAATGAATTGGACTTAGATGAGGTTTCTTACAGGTCTGTCAGTTAACTCTGTGTCCTTAGATTAGGTGGAACTTCTTGATGTCAGTATCCTGAGATAGGCTTTCTTACAGGGAACTGTTTGGACTTAGTTCAGGTTTGAGAGAGAAATAAAAACCTAACATAAAAAACTAAATAGAGAGAAAGACTGGAAAGTTTGAAAAGACTAGTTTGATTAGAACAGAAGTTGAAACTAATTTAAATAATGGATAAAATTTAAGAGAATTTAATAGTCTGAATATTTTGTAATGGAAGGGATGTTTGAGGTACAAAAGATTCAATCTACTTAACAAAATAGATGCATTTTTATTCCCCTTTGATTAAATCAATTAACTCATATTTCAACGAAGTTGTAGGATTGAAAAATAAATGGGTACTCTATCAAATGACAAATCAAAAGAAATGAATTGAGTACAAGTACTAGAATAGTCAACAAAATTAACAAATTAGAGTGGTAAATCTCACTGTGGATATTTAAGACACGTTGGCGTCTCTGTGTAACTAACTCCACCTAATAGGATGCTTTGTTGTTATAATCGTTGAATGTAACCCCAATTGGAATTCAATAAAACATATCCATAGCTTATAAAATAATGAAAAGTAAATACACTCTTTGCTTCATTTTAAAATAAAAAAGAAAAGAAATAACATAATGATGATAACAATAATAAATGTTCCTCCCTTGTGGCAAAAGAAATAAGCTACTGAAGATGACTTCCAAATTTCTCGCTACTAGCTCAGTTCTAGTGTCTGAGATAACATACATTATTTTATAGTAAATGGACATTTTATTGTATACACTATATACTACAGTGCTGTCATTTTATTCGGAAATAGGTGGTGAAAATCCGGTGCAATATACCAGAAAATAGATGGACCTGAAAACAGAACTAGTATCAATCACAGGACACGAAAGGCCTGCTAGGTGCACAATCAAGCATCTCAAAGGGTATAATCAGTTGTCATCAAAATCCAACATAAAGTTGGGGTAAAAGACATTAAAAAATAGTCCCAAGATGGTGTGATTTTCAGTTTTAAACTAGCATGTTATAGCATCTGCTAATTACAGTTGAACAGCACTCCAGGAAAAAGGTGCTGTGTTGCTTAATTTGTCATTTTAATGCGTATCGACTCTGGCGTTTCCATACTCTTGATTAACCAAGACATTCTCATCATTATGGTTAACAATCTCGGTGTCCATTCTAGGGTCAGGGTCTAAGTCAGGGGAAGATTCTCTCTTCTCGTAGTCAGATGGGTCAGAATCAGAATCTAACTTAATTGAATCTAACGATGGAGGAGCAACTGGAACTGATGATAGAGAGTTCTCCCCTGTCCAGAAAGAGGGAATCTTCTTGTCGTCCTCTTTCATCCTCTCCGCATACCTGTTTATGTCAAACCCTGTGTCATTCTTCCCGCCAAATGCAGATTCAAGTTGGTCCAAATCAAATAAATCCTCCATGATCTTCTTGGTATTGTTATCATCAGCGTAAACAAACTTCACTTTATTGTAAGTCTTAGGCTCCAATAGGGGCTTTACCATCTGCAGCAACAAATTATACATAACCATAAAATGGTGAAGGGTAACGGTAGAATTATCAACAGGTAAGGAAAGCCTTTTGAGAACTACATATGCATTTGATCTTTTAAGCACCACAGAGTAACAACATGAAAAACAACAGCATATAATAACAAAATCATATCCCACTCTAGGTGGCTCAGCTACGTAAATCAAATAACATCATGGCTACCAGAGTTTTTCTACATTTAGCTCATTTATACTAAGATGAAAGAATTACTTTCACAAATTATTCAATAAAGGGCACATGAAATTCTTTCGTGCACGAATTGGCTACACGGGGAAGGAGAACCCAAACTACAATTATTATTCAAGAATTCAAGGTTTTGAAATCAAGAGCCCTAAAATGGATGAAGAATGGTAGATCAACGGGTTTGAACAATATACCGATTGAAGTTTGGAAAGATTTAGGAGGAAAAGGTGTTAGTCGGCTAACCAAGCTTTTAAATTAGATTTGAAGATCTAAGAAAAGAAGCACCTTGATCCTTATTTACAAAAACGAGATATAGTTGTGGAAATCACGAAACAAACTCGTAAGTCATACTATGAAGTTATGGGAGAGGGAGATGAAGAGAAGCAAGAGAAAAAAGACAAAGGAGAAAAAAAGGATGATGTAAATTATAGGATTCAAGTGAGTTTGTCATAGTGGTGGAGTGCTTCGGACATCATTCGCAACAAGTACCTTTAAAATGCAACATACATGGAATGGCGTGTTGGGCAGTAAAAAGTGAACAGGAATATAAGTTTTCTGCGTTCGAAGTGAAGATGCTTAAATTGATGAGTGACCATACGCAATTGAACATAATAAAGAACGTAAACATGATAGAGAAAGTCGGAGTTGCGCCTATTATTGAGGGCATAATAGAATCCTGTCTTAGGTGGTTTGGACATGTGGGAAGTGGACTAGCAAAACATCCAATAAGGAAGGTAGATTAAATGTAAGATTGACCAATCATTAAAGGTAGAGGGAGACTGAGAGACCTAACGTTCTGTTTGGATTTCATTCTGAGACAAACCGGTAAACCCATGAACATCACCCATACCAAAAGCTAAACTTTTTTTTTTTTTTTGAAATCGATAGTTGGCGACAGTAGGACATATAAAATTGAGCAAAATTTTGCTAAGAAATATCCCATTGCAACAAAACTGCTCATGCCTGGCAATGTAAGAGAAGCCATTGATAAGATATTGAAAACTCTGAATATTTTGGGAGCCATTCCACTTCTTTCTTTTTTTATTACCATCCTCACGCGTTGTTGAGAGAGAGAGAGAGAGAGAGAGAGAGAGAAGCAGAGATCAAGGGAGACGAGACAGGGGCTGCATCAACAGAATCCAGCATCATCAGTGGCAGGAACTAGAGGATTGGAGGTAGAGGAAGGGACAGTGAGATTGAGAGAGGATCAAGAGAAGAAGAGGTGGAAGAAGGAGGAGGCAGAGTGAACACGGGTTGCGACCATGGGATCTCAAGGTGGCGCAGGGGACAGAGAGATCAATAGAAAAGTGATTTGTAGAGCACAGTGACAAAGGCAGAGGCAAGAGATAAGTAGCTGCTACGACAAAATCGGAGGCACGGTCCATTGCTATTTGCTCTTCATGATCCAGATTTGCAGTACTTCATTTCAAATCTGATTTTGTTGATTGAGGAAGAAAGTGGTGGCGGTAGTGTTTGTGGTTGTGGCAGTAGCAGCAACAGCCGCGGCAGTGGTGGGGGCAGCGGCAGTAGTGCAATTTGTAGTAAAAGGGAAAGCTTGGGAGTGTAGTTCTAGGAAGATGGTTTGAAAAATATAGAAGAGTATAATTGGATTATGAAAAATTTAATAGGGATAGTTTTGGAATAAAAAATTTATTTTGTCCCTAGAATCCATCTCACTATCCTAGCTCATAGACTAGACAGAAAATATTATGATTGATTTTGTCATCTCTACATCCAAACATGATCCATCTCCATATTTTGTTTGTCTCCATATTTCCGTCTGGGACGGAATCCAGACGGAGCCTAAGAACTCTGAATAAGGTGGTCAACAAAGATTTAACATAAATGAGCATTTACTACAAACATGATACAGGAAACAATAATGTTGTTTGACTTATGTAGCAAACCCTACCAGGTATAAGATTTTATCGTTATATACTTTAATTTCTTTTAATAACTTACACGTTCTTACGTCTCCTTTCTCTTTCTGTCTTTGACTGCTAGACTAAGAATTAAGTTTTAAAAAGAAAATATTTCAAGGACCAAACTGGAGATTTACTCAAATTAAATAGGTACTTTTGTTAATCATAGCATTGACATGTGCGCTAGGAAAACAATAATATAAAAAAAAGGAAAAATGAAAAACTTGGACCTGATCCCAAATATCATATCTGGCGGCTTAGATGCATATCATAAAGCTTACTAACTAAGAATGCAATTCAACTTTGGCCTCACTCTTACAGAATCTAAAATAGTCAGCCTCACAACAGCATGCAATTGTGTAAGATATCAAAGGCATGAAATTTGAGAACAGGAAAAAGCTTAATTACCGTGAAGAATGGTTCAAAGAACTTAGGTGGATTGTACAGTATTGCAAGACCCAGACGTTCAGGATACTGATCTTGCAATACATGGGCAGTTTCACGGGTCACCCTGACTGATATATGTGACAAATTGAAACCCTGGAAGTCAATTAGCCAGACCATCTGTTCCTGCTGTGGTGGAAGATTTAGAATAGCATTCTCCATGCAGTATACCAAATATTTAACCTGTCCTTTTATTGACTTCGAGTTCTGCACTCCAAGGAAGAACAAATTGGAAATCATGAATAACATTCTTCTACAACATCAGCAACAAATCAGATTTCAACCATTTGTGCAGGTATATCTACTAAACCTTGCCTGATGTCAAATCAAGGGGTAAGAAAGTGTGTCAAAATGATAGAAACTGAACCTGGCTAGGTAGCTGGACAGTGAACACAGGGTATGCTTAAAATCACCCCACATTCTCATCCTTCAGATTTCACTTATTCCAAGAACACCCCCAAAAAAATCTGACTTGAATAGACATACTACATATCATAACTTATAAATTATTTTCAAAAGATACCTGGCGACTAGGTCTCATGACAAGGACTGTTCTCCCATGCTTGTCAACATAATCTGTTCTGTAGATCTTTCCAGTATCCGCTTCCTGAGCAACATCTTCCTGCATTAACAGAAGTGCACTTCAACTAAAATTTTGGCAGAAGATAATATCAGGGTTTAATAATTGATCAAACATTCCCAGATCACAAAAATTCCAGGTGAAGTAGATAACTAGATGGATCCTGAATCCATTAACTCAGTCTAGGAACTACATGATATTAAATTGGTGGTAGTTCAAGCAGGATCAGATATGGTTAAACACGGCCACTGGATCTGACTGAGCATCTTTAAAGTTTATGCAGTCCTACAGTTAACTCCTCCTAAGAGACAAGAGTGACCAAGAGGACAGCAAGAGACGGGCACAAATATGCAATCACTCACCCATCGGATCTCTTCTGGTTTGTATTCTGCTCTCCATTTTAGTGTCTGTTTCAACATTTTAACCGCCTTCTTGACATTCCAATTCCGCGCCCTCAAATGCCTTGCAATGGATGCATCAGAACAATAAAGAGATGCCTTACCAGACAGTGGTCCAATCAACCTTCTGACCTCCATGATCTAGAAAGAAGCAAATAATTATGAGCTAGAAAACATGTTTTCTTTCTTGCAAACATTGCAGCTTCATATTGTCAAATACAAAGTATCGAAAAAATCGACAGCATATGAATCTTCATGGGTTCAAACCAAGAATTCACAAGTACAGGACATACCAGGGACTGCTGCTCTTCTAAGCTTAACATTTTCTCATGGCCATTAGAGGTAGTTTTCTTTAAATCCACACTCATGGTGTCAGTTTAGAGACGCTCAGAAAGAAAATAGCGAGTTCTGCAAGAGAAGACAATACCAATACATCTATGTAATTACTCATATCATTTAAAGTAAAACAAAATGCTATGCACTATGCCACTATGATACATTGAATCCAATAGCTCGTCATTTATGCAGTCTAAAATCTGTAAATAATTTTTTTTTTCTCATGGATACTACATTCATGACGTATATAGTTACAAGTTGTAAATATGAGTAACTAATATCAACTATATTATGCCATTCACTAAACTATGTAAAAAGATCTGGGAAAAAAAACTTTGAAGGGGTCAGTGAGATTTCATTCATACTCACTCTTACTGTTTTGTTTGTTGAAAAAATTGGAGTGTTGGTCAATTATAAAGTTTAAAATACAATTTCTAATCCATATGAAACTTAAGCCAGGCAGAACTACATTGAGGTAGTGTTGTTCGGGGGGTTATGGGGGGACAAGAGACTAAAACCTCAAAGCTAAAGCCTTTCAACCGAAAATTTGTTAATATAGAAGAGATATAGGATGCATGCAGCCAGTAAACCAACTTTACTCATTCCATCCCTGCTAGAAAGCATAACAAAAGCTAACATTATAATAAAGAGAATGCTTTAACACACATTATCACCGTGGTGGGCAAGTATTACGAATAAAATCTTCACCCCTACGTTAGCCCCATACCAAACACTCCCATAATGAAGAGTTGCTATTTGAAAGTGCGAAAATTAGAAATTTCCTTAAGCCCATAGACAGATGAAATGGGTTACAGATACAAATATTTATTTAGAACCAATCGAATGAGAGTAAAGAAGGATACGAAATGAATATTAATTCAAAATAGTTTTTTAAGCTTAACAGCTCATTTGCAATTCACATTTGTTTTACCTTCAACTAGGAAGCACACCATGTGCAACTTAAAGCAAATAGGACCATTCGAATTTAGAAGACCCCAGAACTCAGAAAGTGAGATTAAAACTTTATCATTTGAAAATGTAGATCACATAAGGGCTTACTATTGGAAAACTTTGTTTATTCACACTCCCAACTGCTTAATTGAGTTGCAACTATCTAATTTTCCCCAAATCATTTTGTATTCATGCCACATTAGGTGGGATCATCCACGGACTGCCACGATATTCTAGCATAAACATAGTTTGTCACCAAACTCAAACAAAAGAGAAGGCTTATAATAAGCCCTTCATAGCTAATCTACAAGACTTCAACATTAGTAACAGCCCCTTCAACATTAGTAACAGCGCCCCCCCCCCCCCCCCCCCCCTTTCCTTTTTTTTCATTCACATTTAATTAACAGGGATTTAGAAAACTGCAATTGAGGGGGTTAGTGAGGATTGTGAATTGCTAATACACCCTTGCCCTAACATACATTGACCACTGAATAAACTTTTTGCTGAATAGTATGACCTTTACATAACTAACACTAAACTTCATATTTCATCCTAATTCATAATCAGAAGCTCCTAAATCTAACACAAATTAAAATTATCCACACAAAAGCTCAAGAAAGGTCTTCATAGAAAGGATCTTACCTCAGCTTCTGCAATTGTGTTTTTCAAAAACGAAAAACACCAACAGCTTTCAGTTATTTACAAATTATACGATCCACTATGATTGTTGCCAAAAATTACCTTTAAAACAAAGATTGAAAAATACGAAATTAAAAATGATATTTTTCCTGCTTCGCAGAGTACCACGTATATAAATAAATAAATGGTAATAATAAGGACTAAAAGAAGAACGGAGTCAAACATATAGCAAAATAAAATAAAATAAATATAAAAAGAAAAAACTATGAAAATCAGGAGAAAACGAACGACTAAGAATAGAATAGAAGCGAAGAGATCAATGGTTTACCTGACTCCGAAAGGTTTGGTTTTTGGCGAGAGAGAGAGACAGAGAGCGAGAGAGAAGTCAACAGCTCTTCCGTTTTCCCTCTCTCTGTGTTGTGACTTGTGATGACTGATTAAGGGAGCTTTTGGCTTTTGAGAATTGAGATGGTACAGTTGAGCAGATAATTAAAAACTAAAAATTAAATATAAAAACATAAAAGAGCAGGTGGATTTTGGAGAAAGTGATGCTGATTCTGATTCTGATTCCGATTTATTCTTGTATTTTATTCTTTAGAACTGTATGCATTTGTGGAGACTGACTGCACCGATGAGAATTATATAAATATTAAAGCATTAATATTATTCCAACTTTTTTAGAAATTAAATAACAATAGTAGAATAGTAATAATAAATTTAAAATTGGCTAAAATTAATAAAATAACTTTTTTTTAATAGAGCCAAAGACTCTTCTTTTTGAAGTTTGTTATTTTTACGATGATTTTCGGACTAAATTCGAGTCATTCTTCAAGTAGATTTAACTCAATTCAAAATTATTATATTTTATAATTTCACTATATGTTTTATATTAAAATTAATAACAAAATATTTTGTTTATTTATTTCAATTAATATTTTTTATATTATCTGATGTTATTTATGTTTAAATAATTTATTTGGCAGAAATGTTATATAATTTTTATTAATATTAATTTTTAAAGATAAAATTTTATTAATTTTTTATATAAAATTATATACATTAATTATAAATGAAGGCGACCTAATTTAACTTGATTATATTAAATTAATCTATTGTCGAATTTAAATATTTAAAATAGATCTAATAAAATATTCTAATAGAATTCGAATCTAATTAAATTTAGGTAATTCACCTTAATAAACCATTTGAAAACTAAATTTACGTGTATTCTCTAAAATAAAAAAAGTTATGTGTATGTCTCAATTCACATATCTATGTAAATTGAATTTATAAGATTCAAATTACTTGTATGTTATCTCCACTACTAAATTCGATTTAGCTCCTTCATAGTAAATCGAATGATTCAATGAGCTAGATGGTTTTAACACGCCCACAATAAATCAAAGTCAATAGTTTCGATTTAAAGGTATTGGTAAATTGACGCACATAGATTGGATTTACATGCAAAAATGTTCCACACTAATTCGAATCAAATGGGGTAGATTTAGTGTGAATGTGCATATATATACAATTTCAAAACCGTCCATTCGAATTACAAAACACACAAACTCCTCCACGATCCCTACCACCCAGCAACGAAATCTTGGAAAACAACCCCAAAAAAATCGAATCCGAACACATGGAGGACGATCCGAATCGTCTCTATCAGTTAGACGGAGTCAACATATTGCTAGTGCCGTCCACTTCGAGGTTAGTGAACAAAAAATTTTGTTTTGAATATAAATTAGTCTTTTTACTAATGTTAACATAATTTGTGTAGTAGTTGTTTAGAGTCGTTAATTAGGAATTAGAAAATTATTTTTCTTTTTAATATAAATGCTTGTTAGAACTAGTAAGCTATTATGTGGTTAGATTTTGAGACCTTAAAATGGTACCTAAAAAGGTTTGTTAGGATTGTAGGCTACGTTAGATATTTGAAGTTATTACTTTTATATTCAGCGAGACTTAGTTTAGGGTTAGGGTTAAATATAAAATTTTTGATATTTTTGATACGCTAAAGATAATTTTTTTATATCATATTGTATAACTGAACGAGACTTGGTTTCGATTGGACGAGTCATTGGTGAGTGATGCAGAATTTTAAACCACAAACTAACCGGCAAGTGTATCGGATCATACCAAGTAATACATCAAAAACTTGAAAGAGGGTTATCGTCGGTTAGGATTTTCTTCTCAATAAAAGAAATCACTTCATTGCAAGTATAGTCCCTAACCGACAAACAACCTTCAATCAAAGTTTAATTTTGTTTGTCACAAGTGCAAACCAATAAAAATACCGAGAGTATTAGATCTCGGGTTGTCTCTCAAAGGAATTGCAGTGAGGTATGCATGTTATCGGTTATGAGGTCCAAAGGGGGTGGTTTGCAATTAAGAGGACAAGAATCTAAATGGCAAGAAAATAAAGCAAACAACTAAAGATAGCAAATATTAAAGAGAGGCATTCATGGCAAGGATTGAGAATCAAGGTTTTCTATTCTAGTCATTAATCATAACACAATAACTACCAAGAGATAATCCTATTTCGTTATCTCCAACATCGGGAGAAAATCAAACAAGACTAGTTAATCTCAATCCATAAGTTTTAATCAACTTACTAATTGAATTAGCAAGAGATTAGCGTCAATGGAAACAATATTAACCAACAACTCTAAATCACCAACATAAGTTGGGTATTAATGACTCAAAAGCACCTAATTTCTCTTTCCAAGCCAAGAATGCTCAAAATCTACTCTAAACCTAAGCCAATTCCTTGGTCACTTAATCTAATTAGAGGGTTTAAGTTCAAATCCTAGTTTATAAGCCACACAAAATCCTAAAAACCCAAAGATGATATGATTATATGTCACGTATCATATTAAATATAGATAGTTAGAGAGTTATGAGAATTCAGTTTCAAGCTGTAATTCAGGTGATATAACTTTTACAAGATTCAACAAGAATTCAAGTTAGAAAAGAGTTATCTTCCAATACACTCTAATCCGTAGGATGAAAAATGAAACAAATTCTTGAATGTAAATCAATGCATAAATCAGAAGTAGAAAATAATAGCTATTAATCCATCCAAATAAACAAAACTCCTAACCTTAACAATGGAAGTTTAGTTACTCATGGTGTGAAAAACTCTAGAAGAGAAAAGTGTAAAGTGTGGAATAGGAGAAGAAGAGAGAGAGAGGAGAGAGCCCGAAGGGCTGAATCTTTTCTCCTTTTTATATCTAACATAATTCATCTAGAAATCAAATTCGAAAACCTAATTAATATCTTTCTAATTAAAATATAAGTTAAATCCATGAGATTACATTTCTGAGGATGTGGGGACCACCCTGGGTCCAGAGACTAGTGCCAAACGCAGAGCAAGTGGCGTTTGGCACCACCTGAAGCATTGGGAAGGCACGAAACTCGAGGAGCTTGGTTCCATACTTGAAGTCCAGGTGTTTGCTGCCCCAATGGTGGCATTTGGAGCTAATTGGCATCACTCATGGAGCCCTACTTGGAGTCGTGGGCTTTGACGTGAGAATATGGCAATTGGGTGGCGCCATACTTGAGATCCATAGTGTTTGGCGCCACCTTCCGCTCCAAAGGCAGCGCGTAAACATAGACTATTATATATCGTTGGAAAGCCCTAGAAGTTGGCTTTCCAATGCCATTGAAACTGCATAAATTGGATCTCTATAACTCAAGTTATGCTCATTAGAGTGTGAAGAGGTCAGGGTTGACAACATCCATGAATTCTCTTTGCACTTTGCCAAACTCACCCGAATGCTACCTATAATAAATCAAATTGCAAAACAAATCAAAGTAGTATTCATGGTGGCTTAAAACACCTAAATCTCAGAATAATATAGCAAATTCACATGCAAATTACTAAGAAAAGATAAGAAAGTTGCCCATGCATTAGTGAGCGCATTCGTGGAGAGATGACGTCTGGAGATGCATAATTTTTACATGTTGTTCGGGGAGTGAACAATCATGTTGTAGGATGTAGCGTACTAGCTAGGACTTCTGATCGATGGTCAGTATGTCAACGGATGCCTCATGGACTTTGAGCAAGATATTGTGGGTGGCCACCTAGCATGGGTATGGTTTGAGGAGCTGTTGGGTGTTTTGCCTCCTGCGAACTGTATCAAGAAGTTCATAGTGAAATGCACTTGGATACAGGACACATTTGGTGAGCTTCTGCAGTGGGGCAGACGATAAGACGGTTAAGAGGTATACCCGTGTGTATATCATGATTCTCTTGCCGACAAAACTATTCGGGGATAA
The DNA here is from genome assembly GCF_014773155.1 of Arachis stenosperma. Classification (NCBI taxonomy): domain Eukaryota; kingdom Viridiplantae; phylum Streptophyta; class Magnoliopsida; order Fabales; family Fabaceae; genus Arachis; species Arachis stenosperma. Next base: position 66,089,005 of record NC_080383.1, read on the forward strand.
GTCTAGTACACGTCGTCACATTCGTTGGCTACCCTACGTCGCCAGGCTAGACGACATGGGTCAATATAGTTGGGGGTCTACTACACTCTCATGGTTATATATGTGCATGTGTCGTGTGGCCAATAGGAATGTCGTCAAGTTGGCCGGTTCATTGCAGCTTCTGCAATCTTGGATCTTCTAGAGGTTCCCTAGTTTTCGGCTAGATGAATTTGATATCTTTCATTAGCCGTTGGCGTCGAGGTACTCTCTTTTGGGTTCAGCATCATGTTTTTAAGAATTCATCGGTTTACTTCTTTGTTGATCAAATATTTTGGTTTTCAGATAGTCATGTTACCAGCCGACGTTGAGTGACATGGGGCCTTAGGTCGCACACTGGAGGTGTCACACTTCCTTGACGAGATTAGCATGATCATGCAGGAGGATGAGCTGGCCAGACACAGATCTCTAGTAGTTGGATCCCAGGCCCGTGTTGATATAAATCTGAATGAGTTTCCTACTCGACTTGTAGACGACACATTTGTATTAGGTGGGACACCTCCCTCGACATTTGCAGCGCCTACTACATCACAGCCTGGTCCATCTACATCGCAGGAGCGCACACTAGACGAGGTGGAGTAGGCTAGAAATGGAGACAGTGACGAGAATGAGGTCCCTCTAGCCCAGAGAGCACGACGGATCAGGCATCCTCGACACTGCTTCATTGGATCGCATCTCTTTTGAGTTTTGAGGAGCGCATATTTCGTTTTATGTTATGTATTTCAGTGTTAGTTTTGTAATCCTTGTAGTTATGTATTCCATGCAGTTATGTATTCCTTATTTTCATGTATTCCACGTTGTCATGCAGTGATGTTATGTTCATCATATTTATAGTTTATGTTATGTTATGTTATATATTCAGACCTTTTTTATTGATGTTCTATATTCCACTTTTTATGATCAATCTTTATTATAACGAGTCCATAAGCAGTGAATAGAAAACACAAGGACTATAACATTAACATAAAGAAGAAGAAAAACCAAGAAGAATAAGAAAAATAAGAGATATGGGGCAGAACAAGAAGGCATATTTTGAATAGGGATGAGGCTGTGAATGGGCCAAGGCAAGGGCAACATGATAGAGACAAGGGTTCAAATTGTAATGACACTGTGAGTGAGGTTGAAAGCCCAAATGAAGTGCCTAGAGTAGGTTGACAAGCCATATCAATATGAATCAGAAGCATTCAACTCTCAAATTTCTTTTGATGATGAAGTCAGAAAGCCTAAATTTTATAAATTTGATGAAAACATTAGTTACGGTGAAGTGAATTTCGAAGTTGGAGAAATTTTTGACACTATGGCACAATTCAAGCAATCATTGAAGGACATGCTTGTTTTTAAAGAAAAAGAGTTAAAGTATATAAAAAATGAAAAGTATAGAGTGAGAGTAAAGTATGCTGGAGAGGGTTATCCTTGGCTAATCCTAACTTCCTAGAACAATCAGGAATTGTGTTTTCAAGTCAAAACATATGTTAAGGAGCACACTTGTGGTAGAAATCTTACAAGCAACATCGCAAGTAGATCATGGGTTACAAGCAAGCTAGTGAAGAGGTTGGTCACATAGCCGTAACTATCGCCTAAGGAAGCTTTAGAGCACATGAAAGAGGACTACAATGTCCATATCAACCCTAAAATGATCAGCGGAGCTTTGAAGGCAGCTAGAGAGGAGGTTATAGGAAATGAAAATGAGCAATTTGGGAATGTTAGAGATTACTTGTGTGAGTTTCATAGGAATAATCTAGGGTCAACAGCTATAGTGGATGTCATCCTTCAACCTGAATCACCACCTGTGTTTGACAAGCTATGCATATCATTAGATGCATGCAAACGTGGATTCAAGGTAGGATGTCGTCCTTTAATTGGGCTAGTTGACTGTCACCTAAAGGGTTATTTTGGTGGCCACCTCCTTTCTGTTGTGGCTCAAGACGCTAACAACCACTTCTTCATAATTGCTTATGTTGTGGTTGACAGTGAATGTACTGAAACATGGAGGTGGTTTCTAACTCTCCTTCAGGAGGACCTAAGCTCATGCACTGAATTTGGCTGGAATTTTATTTCTGATCAGCAGAAGGTTTGTTAAGTATTTATGTGTTAATTATTTTTGTGTTGATACTAAATTTTATTTGATGTGTTGTTTTATTTGATACCTAATCTGAATTATTAATCCAATGATTGTGTGCCTATTGTGTGGAAGGGATTGGCGATTGCTCTTCAAGAAGTTATGCCACGGGCGAATCACAGAAACTATTCTACTACATCTGGAAAAAATTTGTTAAGCAATGGAAAGACATACAATCCAAGGGACAAGTGTGACAATGTGCAAGGAGTACAACAATTCTAGAGTTTCGTGCGAATATGGACAAGTTAAAATCGGTGAACCAACCAGCTTGGGAGTATCTCTCCAGATTTTGTGAATCTACACAGACTAAAAGTCAATTCTCTCACTATCCAAATATTGATAATATTACTAACAATATGTATGAGGTTTGAAATGCTAAGATTGTGTAATATAAGAGCAAGCTGATTTTGATAATGTGTAAGGATTTGAGGTGTTATATAATGAGAAAAATGGCTGGACATAAGAAGAGGCTAAGTAACTATCATGGAAAATTGGCTCCTGTGCAACAGTAGAGGTTAGATGAATTCATTAAGTTTAAAAGCACTAAGTGGACAACTGAGTGGACTGGAAATGATAAAAGAATTATCTTTGAGGTTCAAAGATGCCAAAGCAAGCTTAAAGTGAATCTAAAGAAAAAGACCTGCACTTGTAACCTATGGTAGCTTACTAGTAATTCTCTAGTACTAATAATTTGTAGTTACTATTATCTACATTAATGTTGAGATTTCTAATAAAGCAATTTATTGTAGGCATGCCATCTAAATATGAAGTTGCTGCAATCTCTAAGCTACGGAAGCTTAACTTGAAGCCTGAAGATTTTGTGCATGAGTGGCTTACCATGGATGCCATTCGTGCCACTTATGGTATGACAATTCAACCTATAAATAGAGAGGAGTTTTGTGCCACTTATGGCTTAACATCAGATGCTTTAGTCCAATAGCACCTTCCATCAAGAGACCCCCTGGTTGTCCTAGGAAGAGAAGAACTGTTGATCCTGTGTTTGAGAGCCAATTAACAGGGAACAAAGTGAAGAAGGCCTTCGAGGTGACATGTAGAAAGTGTGGGAAAAAAGATCACTATTATAAGACATGTAAGGGAGCTCCAAGGGATCCCAATTGACAACCAAAGAAGAAGAAGGTAAAACAATCAAAGATATAATAATGAGGCTAGTATTAGTATTTATAGGAATTTAAATGTCTTATAATGTAAGTATCAAAGGGATTTATATGTCTTGCAAATGGGTTAATGAGGGGTTCATGTGTCATAGAAATGGTTTAATGAGGAATTTATATGTCTCCTAAATGTCTTATTATTGTTTACAAGGTGATAACCCAGCTAATATTGCACCCAAATCTGGTGCTGTTCTATCTGCAGTACTAGATTCTATGGTCAGTTCATGACTCATTTATGTTATCAAATTATGGTGTGACTTAAAATAGGATACCTATCACTGTGCAAAAATTATAGGCCAAAGTAAAGAAGTAAAAGAAGAAGTTACTAAGAAATTTTACTCCAATGACACTTCAACAAATAGGAGAAAAAATTTCAGTGTCCCAATTTACTCCTACAAATGAAGTAATAATGAAAAACTTAACATTGTGATTGAATTTTTAGTATCATGTTCAGATTCTAATTCACATTATATTTCATAAAAAAACAGGCTCAAAACATCAATGGACATAGTAGTGAAAATGGCAATGGATCACTTGCACTAAATCCAGTCATACCTAATCCGACTACCCCAGGCCCAACCACAGCTACAAGCAACCATGTCTTGCAAAATATAATCAATGGTCCACAGATTCCTGCTTGATTCAGGAAGAAGCAACCAATCGTAAGCCATTGACACCTCAAGTTTATGGACTGTTACTTCCACCCATCGTACCCATAAACCAAGTCCCATTAACCCAACCAAAGATTGCTACGAGATCAACTAAGTCCATTGGAGTTTCTCTCGAGACATAGGTAGCAACTAGTGCTAGCACAACAGTTAGGATGTTTCAATTTATCCCAACACCAGGACTCAAACAAGAAATCAAGGGACCAAGTTTCGGAGCACCACCAAGCATTAAGGAATTTGGCTCCACTGAATCACCTTTCAAAGCTCTATGGAAAAAATAAGGACTAGATAGTTATGGCTAGTATTTTAGATATATAGTATCGATCAAGTTGGATAGTATTTTGTAACTGATATCTGAATGCAAACTATGCATAGTATTGGTTAAGTATTTTGAAACTTCTAGTACTTAAATACTTTATATTTTCTGTTTTGTTTAGTTACTAGGGGATAGTATGTATTGGCATGTAGGTGTTGCTTTTGTGAGATGTTGTTACATACCGTAAGTAGTTTGCAACTTTCTATATATTAGATATTTGTTTTTCAAGTTAAAGATTTTCATTGCTTATTGAATTTGGTTTATTCTTGATTCAATGAAATTGTATGAAAACATACTTCAAATAACAAAATACTGAAAAATTGTCACTTCAACTCAAAACAGTGAAAAATACTAAAAGACCATCAATCACATTCTCACTTGTAATTTAACTCACAATAATCTTTCCATCATCAAAATCCAATAATTTTTACATCTCAGTCACCATCCTTAATGTGCATCTAACTTATAACATTAAAAACCAAAATAAGTTATAATTTTTTACATCCTATTAGGTTGAAGTGCAGTAAACAAGAATCCAAGAGCAACGGCAATGAAAAATGTTATGATGATACATCCATTTTGTCTTGTGTAACTTCTTCTATAAACTCCATCATAGAGCTTAATCTCAATTTCTTTAATTTTTTCCTCTAACTCCTTTAATCTACCATGAACTTCCATCTTCTACACTTCCACCATCGTATAGTCAGACTCAGTTATGAGCTCATCCAACCACTTAAAATATTTGCAATGTATTGAAGAAGTCTACAATTATGAACAATTATTTTTTAATCAACCTAATTACAGAGAAGATTGTAAGATGGAGTGAATACTAATTGATGACAAGTCATCTTAGCCTAGTTTTACTAGTCTTTTTCTTTGATTTTCATTTAGTTCTATGCACTTTCTTAAGCCATAAGTAAGCCAATTGGGTTTAAATTCATGTTTCCTTTGATTCAATCAACCATGGATAAATTGATGCATTTTCATGAGTTTTTGTGCAATAATTGCTTATATATCAAGAAGAAGAAGAACTCTCATGATTATAGCATAGCTTTGATGCAATTGTTGATTGATGATAGGTGACCAAAAGGGCTTGAAGGAAGGTTGAAGAAAGAGGCAACAAGAAAACCATGAAAGGAAGCAAAGGAAAACAATGTTGGAGCCAAAGTTTGTGCTCCAATGTTGCTGGAAACATTGCTCCCCACAGCCTGAAGGGGTATACGTCCAACGAGAATAACTTGAGCTACAGAGCTCCAAATGAGGTGATTCCAAAAGCATTGTAAAATAGGAATCGAGAGCTTTCCAAGCATATATGGCACTACATGGTGAATATAAAAATTGAGGGAGAAAACTACCCCGAAAAGTGCATAAACAAACATGACACCAACCTGTAGTAAGGCCAGCTGACCTCTGCACCTTCGACGGAGTATAACTCGAGCTGTGGAGCTCCAAATGATGCGCTTTCAACGGCATTAGAAAGTAGACATTCAGGGCTTTCCAACAATGTATAATAGTATGGGGTGGACAGCACGTTCAAGCTTCCGAAACTGGCAATGTTCCCAACGTTTGCGCCAACGTTTGACCTCAAACGTTGAGGCAAACGTTGGCGCCAAAAAGAAGAAAGAAAGAGCTTCTGGGCAGCGACGTTTGAGTCAATGTTTGACCTCAAACGTGAGGTCAAACGTTGGCTACATTTTGGCAAGAAGAAGCATGGAAGAACACCCCTGATCGATGAGCTAATTGAGCCACGTTTGCGCCAACGTTTGACCTCAAACGTTGGGCCAAACGTTGGCCAAAAAAAAGGCATGGGGAGATCCACGTTTGAGCTCACGTTTGACCTCAAACGTTGGCTCAAACGTGAAAGCTACATGGCCCAGTTCACAAGTGGATTTCTTCCCAACACCAAGAGCAAGCAATAGAGGCCTAATTCAACCCAATTCCATCAAGGCCAAGGCCCAATTGAAGGCTCTAGGATCATGTAAAGAAAGTGTATAAATAGCTTAGGATTTGAAGTTTTAGGAGAGCTTTCTTTTGGGGAGAATTTGGAGAGAGCTTTTTGAATTGTGATTTTTGCTAAGGAGTTTTGAGAGCTTACTTGTTATTTTGAGAGAGTTTCTGGGAGGAGAATTGAATTCTCTTCCTCTGGGTTTTATTGTTTTCTTTTCTGCAAAGCTTTACTTAAGTCTTGGGTGTTGAGAATTGAGGAAATTCTGTCTCAATCTCACCTTGAGATCTCTCTCTGTTTTGAGCTACTACACATTTGAGAAATTGATATTTGAATTCCTTTATTCCACTGCTTGATCTTTAATTCTCTTGCAACTGTTTTCAGAACTTGGATCTAGGAAGGCAGTGAGATCTAGACTTGGCTATCTAGTCTCTTGAGTCCTGAGATCTATTGATTTCCATTTTAATTTCCTTGTTTAATTTCTACATCAACTTACTTTTCCTTTTGATCTGAAATCTGGTTGAATTGAATCCATCATCTACTCTTCTGCTTGTTTAATTTTACTTTCCTTATTTAATTTCTACAATTCCCACATCCCACTTCCCTTTTATTTTTCACGTCATTTATATTTCTTGCACTTTAAGTTTCTGCAATTTACATTACTTGCACTTTAAGATTCAGCTCTTTTTCTTTTTGTTCCCTTTAATTTCCTGCAAATCACCCACTCCCCTTTACATTCTATGCAATTTACATTCTGTCAACACAAATTCACACAATCAACACTTGTTTGCTTGACTAATTCAACCACTAAACTAAAATTGCTCAATCCTTCAATCCCTGTGGGATTGACCTCACTCATGTGAGTTATTATTACTTGATGCGACCCGGTACACTTGCCGGTGAGTTTTGTGTCGGATCGTTTTCCGCACATCACTAATTTACCTTGAAATAACTGCAACCAAAGAACAACCTATTTGGGTTATTTGATGTGGTGGATTCAAAAAGAATTGCATAAGCTCCACAATTGTAAGTTGGATGTATGAACTTCTTCCTTGCTATGCCAACATTTCCAGAGTTGTTGCTTGAAGAGCCCATCGACTTCTCTTTCCATGAATGACAGATTGAACCTGATGAATGATCTTCCATGTCATCACTAAGGGTAGGGTTTGATATCTAAGGTTCACATCAACATTTGGGTTAGCTCTTTTGAAGAACTAGAATAAAAACTATAATGTTTTTTATGACTGTGTACAGGCTTTTTGTCCTATCAAATATAGTCAGTCCACGTATAAGAGTAACCGGTACACATAGACTTTTCTGGTTACCATTTACCCGAAAATCTACAAGAGGGTTTTTTCGGTCACAAGGAGAAAATGGATGAGGATCGCGTTTTTATTTTCTAATGGTCAGGGGGTGCCAGGTCCTTTTGGTAAATGGTTAGGGACAGGGGTAGGGTTTTACTCGTAGAATTAAGGCTATTTTAATTATACTTAGTTCTCTCCTCTCTACACCCTCTGAATCTTCCTTTTCTCCACCATGCCTCCATTGCTTCCTTTGCCTCTCTTCTGCACACCTCCGCTTCTGCTCTCCTCCCCTACCATGCTCTTGGCCCCTACCCCTTTCTTTTCCACTACTCCTCCGCCTCTGCATCTGCTCATTATACCTGTTAGCCACCATGCCGCCACCATGCTTCTGTATTTGTTCTCGCCCACCACCCATTCACCTATGGCCTCCTCCCCCACCACGCTTGGGCTCTACCTCTGCCAATCATTTGCCCTTTTCTCTCTCTGGTCTGCTTGATCTAACACAACAACGAAGTCTCCGAATCTTTTATCCTTCCAATTGCAACATCATCACCCGCTGTCTTTTCCTTCTTGCTGTCCTTTTCCTCTACTTCTTAGATCTGTAATAACGTCCTCTTTATTCCGACCATTTCTCCTTTATTGCACCGCCTTTAAAAAATTTGATTTTTTTTCATTAATTTTAGTTTGTCAGTGTTGAATTTATGTTGAATGTGTTATGATGAATTCCTAATAGGTGAAGAGGCAGAGCAGCCACTCCATGACAATGATGGAGGAAGGAGATAGGGCAAAAAAAAGCAAGGGTGAGTTGACTAGTTAGCGGTGTCAGTGGTTAAGGTGACACAGGGAGGGAATAAGAGATTATGAACAACTCATACTTTTTTCTCTTTTTGTAAACGGTAAATGGGAGCAAAGTTTAAATTAGGTTTTTAATTTAAAATATAAAAAATAAAATAAGTATTACAGTGTATAATAAATATTTTAACTCAAAAAATTGATTTAGAAATATTTAAAAATTGAAAAATATATGGAGCATTGATTCACCAAATAATTTAAAGAGTATATAGAGTACTGATTCACCAAACTATTAAGGAGTATCCACCAAAGTAATAGTGGAAGGTTGGAGATTAAGAATAGGGGTAGGACAGAATTAGATTATAATTGCAATTTAAGTTTAAATAAGTTAAGAGATAATTTTAAAATTTTGAATAATTTTTTAGCGTTTAGATAGTTTTGCCAATCAAAATTTATTTTTTATGGATATAACCTTAATTTTATTTTTTTAGATAAATTTATTAACGGCTAATTTTTTTATGATTAAAAATAATTATTTACTCCAAATAAACTATTTTCATTATGCATGACACATTTTCATAAAGCCAAAAAAATATACAAGCCATTTTTTTACATCCTTTGAAGTAAGAAAAAAGTAATTGAAAAGTTAATCAACTTAAATTTGTGATTTATTTTATAGTTTTACTATATTAATTTAAAGGTAATTAAACTTTTATTTCTTTATATGATTTAGTGGTGTGAGTTATGCTGCGTTATGATCATTAGGGGGGAATTACACTGTTATGACGGCGTTGCTTTTAGAAATTTGGGGGAGAAGAAATCGGTGGGTCCGATTTCAAGCAGAGAGAGGAAGGAACACAAATTGGACCCACAGATTTGTGTGAGAGAGAGATTCAGTAACATCAAATCGGACCCACCGATTTGTGGGAGTCCAATTTTATAAACGGAGAGTGCAGTAATCGGACCCACCGATTTCGGGTGGCCAAAATTTTTTTTAATCCAAGAGTGCACCAATCGAACCAAGCGATTTGTGTGGCACGCGGTCAGTCGGTCCGATTTGCCTGTAACTGCATACATAAAATGAAAAAAAATCACAGAAGCCTCATTTTTCATCGTCGGTCTCAGCTGATGTTCTTCCTCTTCTCTCATTCTTCCCCTTCATTCTTGTAGAATAGATTTCAGTGAGTGTGAGAATAGGCAAGTACGTATACTGATATGGATGATAGAGTTGTGTTGAAAATTTTTTGTTACGGGCAGATTTTGTTGCAAACATATGAAGGAGTTCAATTTGTGTGTGAAAATCATTAGATGTTGTTACTCCGTTCACATTGTCATTTGAGGAATTGAAAGGTGTGATTTGTGAGAAGATAGATTCTCAAAGATCTAGGAGAGTATCGTGTATTTTGTACAGGTATCCTTTATCTGTGTTTGGTGGGTTTGTTCAATTTCAGACCAAGTACGTGACGGATGAAGCGAGTATGCATGAAATGTTTTCAATGTATATGGAAAATCACCACCGAATGTCGTGCATCGAGTTGTATGTTGAGTTTGAGCAATCTAAAGTGGACTGTAACATTGAATTGGAAGATTATTATAGTGAAAGCGATGATGAATTTGAAAGTAACTATGAGATGGTTGGTCCAGGTGAAGACGAAGATGAAGCTGGCGGCGCCATGAACACAGATGTGGCAGAAGTTGCAAATGCACTAGCAAACCCACATCTGTTTCAGGAGCCTTCTTTCATGCGGTCGTTGGATTTGGAGGCTATACACGCACCGGAGTTTCCACAATATATAAATGCAGGTGCGTAAAGCTAGACAGCTATGTGAAACTCTGTAGTAGCTGATCAATAAGTTAGATGAGTAATATATGTGATATGTGGATAGTCATTTGTGACCATAGCATTTGATTTTTTTATTAATTAATAGTTCTTTGTTATGGATTATATCTAGTTGTTCTTTACGTAGATAGAATAGCGAAAAAAAAGACTATTATGATCTTACATGGTAAAGTGTGTTTATTAATTGAGTTGTAATAAATGATTTATTACCAAGTACATAATACATGATTTATTTCTTTTGATGTATACAGTGCTTCCTGTTGTGGCGGATGGTGAGTTCACAGTGGGGATGGATTTCAGTTCAAGGGAGGCAATAATCAAGGCAATGAAAGATTATACCATCCGGAGAGGTGTAGACTATCGGGTATATGAGTCGGAACCGACGACATTCTATGCCAAATATACAGAATATGGCAATGGTTGTGACTGGTTGAGCAGGGTTACCAAAATGCAGAAGAAGTACTGTTGTGAGATAAGGAGGTACAATGGAAGTCACACTTATACTAGGTCTACTATTTCTCAAGACCATTCAAAGATGGATTCTAAGACAGTTGCAGAAGCAATTAAGCCGTTGGTAGAGGTTGACCCGTCTATAAAGGTGAAATCAATCATTGCTGAAGTCCAGTCAAAGTTTAACTACACCATCAGTTATCGCAAGGCTTGGTTAGTAAAGCAGTAGGCGGTGGAATCAATTTTCAGAGGTTGGGAAGTATCGTATGAAGCTTTGCCCATATGGTTTGAGGTCATGTGTCACAAGGAGCCATCAGCTGTGGTTCACTTTGAAACAATGCCTGCTTACCAGGGGGATGATTTGCTTCCTGATATACGTGTACTGCATAGAGTTTTCTGGAGTTATTACTCTTTTATAAGGGCCTTCAGACACTGCAAGCTAATAGTGCAGGTGGACGGGACTCATTTGTATGGAAAATACAATGGTTGTTTATTGGTTGCAGTCTCACAAGATGGTAATAACAACATCGTGCCTATTGTATTCGCCATAGTAGAGGGAGATACTTCTTATGCATGGTACTTTTTCCTGAGTAACTTGCGTCAACATGTGGTGACACATGATGGTGTGGGACTTATCTCTGATCGACACAATTCTATTAGGTCAGCTATTGAGAGAAGTAATGGGGCTTGGTCTCCTCCTAGAGCGTTCCATATGTTTTGTATCCGGCATATTGAGTCCAACTTCTTGAGGAAGTTTAAGGCACCTTACTTGCAGAAGCTCATCGTCAACATTGGTAAGTTTAAATACAATGAACTTTGAATTTGTTGTAAGTACGATCAAATAGAATGGTGTTCATTGTTGACTGAATGTTTTTCATAGGATACTCGAGGACGATCAGGGAGTACCAAATACGCTATGAACGATTAAAGGAATGGGGTGAGGCTTACACCAACTGGTTTGATCGGATCCCACGTGAGCAGTATGCTTTGGCATTTAATGGTGGATACCGATGGGGTCATATGACCACCAATCTTGTGGAGTGCATCAACTCTGTCTTAAAGGGTGCACGCAATTTCCCAGTGACTGCGCTTGTTAAGGCTATATTTTACAGACTGAATGAGTTGTTCACTAGGAAAAGAGCCGAGGCTGAAGCCCGAATTAATGCTGGACTTGTGCTCTCTGAGATGGTGACCTCCAAGCTGCATGCAAATCAACGAGCATCGGGTAACATACAGGTTAGTTATTTTAATAGAGAACATGAAGTATTTGAGGTACGCGAGATGCCGAGTGGGGTTGAGTATGCAGTTGACCTACGCCACCGTTGTTGCAACTGTGGTGAATTCTAGGTTGACCGAATTCCGTGTTGACATGTGTTTGCTTGTTGTGCAAATCAGCGGTTGGACTGGCAAGTGTACGTTCATGATGTATACAAGATGGACCAAGTTCGAAGAGTATATAGGGCTTGGTTTAGACCACTGGAAAATCCTGCAACGTGGCCTGCTTATCATGGCCCTCGATTCGTTGGAAACCCGTTTCTCAGACGTGTAGCCAAAGGTCGTCCGAAGATGACCCGCTTCTTGAATGAGATGGACACTCGTATGTTGTGTCGCCCTAGGCGATGCAAGCAATGCAGTGCCGAGGGCCAAAGTCGTAGTAGATGTTGCCAAGGCGGTGGACCAAGTGCAGGTCCAGCCGAAGAGTAGTAGTTACCTTTTTTTACATTTCATTTGAATTTACATTTATGTACGACATTGACATTTGAATTTACCAACTCGTACTTGTATTCATTTCAAACCTGATTAACATACTCGATAGAAAAATACATAACAACGTAATTAACATATTCGATAATTAAATAGTAATAACAACCTAGTTAACATACTCAATAAGTAAATAGTAATAACAACCTAATTAACATAGTCAATAATAACTACCTAGTTAACATACTCAATAAGTAAATATTACAACTTAATTTTTAAATAGTAGTAACAACCTAATTAACATACTCAATAATTAAATAGTTACAACTTCATTTTTAGATAGTAATAACTACCTAATTAAAAACTTAATTCATCCATACAACTTCACTTCCTTGGTGCCCACTTCATATCTTTGTATAACTTTTTGCACTTCTTGACAATCCTGTTAAAACCGGATGGTGTATACCGATTCACACTCCGACGTGGAGGATCAGCTCTAAGGTTGTAACCTTTACCTTTTTCACTTGTGGCCGTACCTATGAAAACACAACAAATGTTGGATGCTATTACTCAAATGGCAATTCAATATGTAATACAAATACAAGTTCACCATGAAGCTACTAATAGAAATTCATAATCAAGCCCTAAATCATTACCAATAGTTTATTTTACCTGCACTAGGCGCCGGATCCTCATCAACAGCATCATCATCATCATCCTCATCCTCATCCTCATCCTCACCCTCATCCTCACCCTCATCCTCATCCTCATTCTCACCCTCATCCGCATCCTCTGGATGGTCTACTAGGTAGTTACCAGTCTCATCATCAACTGCCCTATTACTCTTATGAATCAGACTCATCGGAATACGTCTAAGGTTTCCACTCTGTATAATCCCTTCCACCCCTTCAGCACTTCTGCTCAAGTCAACAGACATTCTGGCACCAGAATTATCAGAAAAAGTGTGAACCCGAGGTCTCGAATCCAATGACCTCCTAGCTGAAGTAATACCACCCAAATGTGTTTGATGGTCGGTGGGAATGTCAACATAATTACCTAAATGTGAGTGGTGTGACCCCGATGCCATGAAACCAAGCAGCTGACTGAATGAAGTTTGCTCTCCATACTCAAATTGTGGACCACCCCAATATTGTTGATGTACTGGGACTGACGCTGAAAAATAATCAGACGGATGCGTGTCAGAAACATATAGTGCAAAATAGTCAACCCCCTGTTGTGGCAGTTCCGGTGGAGGTGGTGGTGGAGGTACCGGTGCCGGTTTGGTTCCGGTGCCGGTGGTGGTGGAGGATGGTGCGGTGATTTAACAACCACAGACTAACCGGCAAGTGCACCGGGTCGTACCAAGTAATACCTTGCGTGAGTAAGGGTCGATCCCACGAGGATTGATGGATCAAGCAACAATGATTGATTGATTGGCTTAGTTAGGCAAGCAGAAAAGGGTTTTGAGATATTCAAAAGGTTTAAATTTGAAAATATCAGAAGGCAGGTACGCAAGTAAGTAAGTTGAAAATAAAATATTGGAAAGATAGTTAAGGCTTCAGAGTTATCTATTTTTCCGGATTAACTTTTCTTACTAACTATTTTAATCATGCAAGATTTAATTCATGGCAAACTATATGTGACTAGACCCTAATTCCTTAGACCTTCCTAATCTCCTCTAAAATTCATTAACTGCCAATTCTTTGGTCAATTAATTCCAATTAGAAGGTGATGATCAAATTCCAATTTATATGCCACAAGAATCCTAATTATCCAAAAATAAGGGGATTATATGTCACGTATCCCGTTAAATACAAACAATTAGAAATTTAGGATAATATGTTTTCAAGATGTTGTTCAAGTAAAGAGCTTTTCCAAGTTATACAAGAACTCAATTAGAACATGGGTCGTACTTCCGTTCAACCCAAATTCATAAAATAAAGAACAAAAACAAGTATTGAAATATAAATCAAAACATGAATTAAATTAGAAAGAGCAAATGAATCAATCCATACAATAGACAGAGCTCCTAACCTTAACAATGGAGGATTAGTTGCTCATGGTTCAGAGAAAAATAGGATTCTGGTAAAAATGTACAGAGTTCCAATCTGATGGCATGTAAATTTTGTATAGAATTCCCTAATAGAATCCCACTTATGGCACCTCCATAGAAGAGAAGTCTCTCTATTTTATAACTAATCCTAATTAATTTAAAATCTAATTTCTAAAATTAAAATAATATCTTTTCCTATTTTAAAATCAAATTTGAATTTAAATCAGAATTAACTAACTACTCCGCGTCTTGTAACGTGGGGACCACTTGGCTTCACTGTATCCGCACCTAACTTGGGTGCTAAAATGGGGCCCAGAAATCACCCCCAGCATTTTCTATGTTTTCTGCACGTGGCGCATGTCACGCGTACGCGTCAGTCATGCGTACGCGTCGATGGCCTTTTTCACAAGTCACGCGAACGCTTCAGTCACGCGCACGCGTCGCTGAGCAAAACTTCAAATCACGCGTACGCGTCAGTCACGCGTACGCATCGCCATGGAAAACTCCAAATCATGTGCACGCGTCAGTCACGCGTACGCGTCGCTCCTCGCTGCCATCTCCTTTGATTCTTATGCTGCGGAAACTCCTTCAAATCCAGCCGAATGCTACCTAAAATAAATAGAATTGCAAAAGACTCAAAGTAGCATCCATATTGGCTAAAAGATAATTAATTCTTTATTAAACTCAACAAATTAGATGCAAATTCACTAGGAAAAGATAGGAAAGATGCTCACGCATCAGAGGACCTTCTGGATTCTCTTCGAATACAAGGTTCGACAATTGCAAGTGGTCACAAAATGCTTCTCAGTACCAATTCATGTAAATTTTCAATAGATAATGTAAATGCACCAAGTCATCAGAGAGAGTGTGACTATACCGATTGGTCCACTGCATCACCCAAAAAGAGTGGGTATTAGCCCAATCTTGATTCTTAGGCCCAGTTAGAATTTTGCCGTGTGATGTACCTAGATCCCGCTCTTGATTAGGAACACCTTGTCTCAATCCAAATTGCCTCCTGACTCTATCAGATGCATACCACTCGATGCATTTAAAAGATATAAGTGGCACTGTGGCACTCCAGATAACCGAATTATGACGGATGGCTAAAGGAATAACGTCTGGGTCGATGTTTCCAATGCCATAAGCCTGCCAAACAAACTGGACACATCGAGCCAGTCAGACGATTACACAACAATTAATTCACTTAACAAGTTACATACGGTACTTGTATTTTACAACATATCTATCCTTCTTGCAGTTCATCCAACAACCTCCTGTAGTGCGCAAGCATTTTATATCGGTAGGCATATTTTTCACGGTCCTAGTTACGCCACCTGCCGTCGGATAATCCATTAGTTAACTTATCTTGTGGAAAACAAAAGACAATTTCTATCATTTCTTTCAATGCATACTTTAATCAAAATTACCTGTTTGCAATTGGAAACACTCAGGGATTGCCGGGAATCGGCGCTAGAAATGGTAGCCGGATCCAAGTCCAAGTGAGCAACAGTGTCAGTGGATCGTCCATCTCCTTGCAATCGACACGAGTTGCCCTACACAATGATCTATACAAGTGTGTCAGGCATGCCAAACCCCAACTAAACTGTATGATTTGACCAAAGTTACAGAGCAAAGGTAAAAATTTCCAATGCACAGCTGCACCTAACTTATCTCCAAACAGAATTATCCCAAATAACAATATTATGTGACACCTTACATACATCTGAATGTGCACATCATCATTCAACACTATACGATCTTTCAAACCCTAAACCATGTTAATTTTCTAAAGCTCCCTCTACAGTCCATCTTCCTCAGTGCAACTCCAAATTGGTGCAAGCACTCGGCTTCCAATGCCTCAAAACTACTCATGGTCGGTCCTGTAACCGGAAGACCATTTGTCGGCAGACCGAGAATTATCGCCACATCCTCCAAGGTCACGGCACACTCACCAACTGGAAAATGAAATGTATGAGTTTCAGGCCGCCATCTCTCAATCAGAGCATTAATCATTGCTGACTGACATTGGATAATTCCAATTTGTGAAACATAATAAAATCCAGTCTCGCGTAAGTGTGACTCAATAATTTGGTTGTATGGATCCGGCGGCTTTAAATGATCACACGTCAACATCCGTGAACCCTACAATATCACATTTCCGCTATAAGTACCAGTATAATATAACTATATTCTCAAAAACACAATTATCCTTACATGTCCATTATAACTAATTCCAGTATAATTGCATTTCAAACATACACAGTAAATCTGTTATACAAAAATCCTTCAATCATATTCATTACCTTATAACAAAAATTTTTTAACCTTAAATAACTAACTAGAATAATTTCACGACTGATAAACTATTTATTCGTAAAACAGCATACTAATTTTATTATTGTTATTATTATTCATAAAACAACATACTAATTTTATTATTATTATTATTATTATTATTATTATTATTATTATTGATAACACGGCATCATAATAATAATTTCCTAATCTAAGTTTAGTTATTACTAATTTATTGTCTAAATTTTACTGAATTAAATTCAATTATTAATGATCATAAATAAAATAATTTATTAAATTTTTATTATTAATCATAATAATTTATTAAACTTAATTATTACTGCTAATAATAATAATAATAACAACAACAGTATATCAATCTATTCTACTCTAATCTAATATATACAGATCTCATCTCATTCTCCTTCTTCTTTCATTACATTCATTTATTCTTTTATTATTTTATTTTAACCAATAACCATTAAAAAAAAAAAACCCAATTCTTCCGTAGAATACCATATCATATATACATATATACATGATTAATTCCTATTTTGATTTCTATTTCTAACCACCTAACAATAAAATCATACACACATACATAATTAATCTCTACTTAGTGCCATTATAATATATATTGCTAATAAAATTTAATATTATCACTATTATTATTATTAAATCAGATTATTAAAAAAATAAAAACTTACATAATTTAGATGCCCAAGATAATTAACAATATGAAACTCTGGTTGATTTACTTCTTTAATTTTTGGTCTTTTTGACATTTTCTTTAAATTTTTTTGAAGGTTTGTTGTGGTCCAACAATAGTAATAAAGGAAGAAAGTGGTGGGGTTGAGTGTGTGTTGAAGAAAGGTATACTGCTGGGAGGGGAGAATCAATGGTCTTTTGGATGAGGGAATCACGGGCCAACCAAAGAAGGCTGCATACGTGACGCGTGGACAGGGAACACAAATCAGTGGGTCCGATTTGTACACCTTCCGCGTCCTGAAATCGGTCCATCCAATTTCTGTCCACCAAATCGGTCCGTCCGATTTCTTTTACCCAGCCGTCATATCTCCGTAAAATACCATAAACCCCCATATCGCTGCTATACTTCATCAACCCCTCCATATCAAAATTAAAAACTTCTCAACAAGCATCATGTATTTTTTATTTTCCATATGGAGAGAGAGCATATTTTTTGGTTCTACGAATTTTTACTCGTTATAGCCTAATAAGTAATAATTTCCAACTGTGAATGAGAGTTGATAGTCATTGTTTCCATATGACCAAAAAAGGAAAATCATTTTTTCCGTTTTCTTTACTTTCCATGGAGGGACAAGATCTTTATTGGTTTATTTCACTACTTTTCTTGAAGCCCCATTACAAGTTCACACTTTAGTGAGCCAGATCAGTGAACCATTGATCAGAAAAATCTTCAAACTGCTGTTACCTTATGGATAGCCAAGTTTCTGCCTTCTACCTTATGGCTTTTTATTTTATTGATAAGTTCCCAACTATACAAGAGCACACCGAAAATGCTCAGTGATAGCATAAAATGTAGAAGTTATATAAGAACTGAATTAATATTCTTGCTTTTGAGGATGGAGGATGTTAGCTCTATGTTTGTCCTTTGATGAACTTCAATTTGGGAATATAGAAATCAACAACATGCTCCTTCCAAATGCCATCATCAAGGTATTCCTCAAAGAAACTTGCTTCCCCACTTGATCTTATAACTAATGCAGCACTGCTCCTTGTGCCATAAAGACCCTGCATAAAAGAAGTGGAATGAGTCATCACAAATTAAGAAGTGAAATGAATAACTTTTTTTAAGTTAATTTTGATGCAATGACAGTTTAAACCAGTCTAAACTATTTTACAGTGATCACGTCTATTTTCTTCGATGATTATTCACCTGTCGATTGTAAAAAGTAACTATTTTCGCTGACACGATAATATTTAACTAGATGCACATATAAAACTGTTTTACATGTCAATGCATTCTTTTTCTTCCTAAAAACTAATTTTTCTGAAATAAAAATATTGATAAAACTACTTTAGATAATTACTCTAGAACATAATAATGACAAATAGAAAAAAAATAGAGATGAGAGAATAAATGTTGTTAATTTACCAGTGGGGTTTGTACTTCAACAAAAATGGAGCTCAAACTAAGCTCCCAATCAAGAGAGCAAATATGAGGTAAACCACTCTGGTCAGCTTTAACTTTGTCCTTCATTAGCTTTTGGATCATTTCCTTAACAGGAATCTCACCTTTTCCATACTTAGCAAGCTGTTCTTTGAAACTCTGTTCAAGACGCTGAGTCTAGAAAAATATAGAGAGAAGGGAAAAAAAAAGGGAAAAACAGAAATTAGAATTTCGTTAAATTAAAATTTCGGATTTTAGCCGGGGAACGGTTCGAAATAGGAATAAGTTTATCCATCCACGATTGGATAGAGAATAATTATTTTGAGAAATTATTTATTTTCTTATTTTATTAAACCATCTAGTCACATTGTATCAGAATTAAAAAGATATTTTTTTTTTTGAAAGAGTTATCTATACAAGAGAGACTTGTGTTTTTTTTTCCAAAGAAAGAATGTTATTGACTTATTGTAATCTTCTTGTAAAAAATAGAATGAAGTTATAATGTTTAAAATATTTAATTATCTATTTTGTATTATGAAAAAAAATTCAATTTCTTATTTCTCATTTTTATATTTTAGCTATAGCATCAATTTGATACCTAATACGTAATTTTAAATATGTAGATATCATATTTCCATGTGCAAAATTTTAATTATAGATGCGTCTAGTTTTATATTTTTTGGTATATAATTTTTTAAGTTAGACATACAATTTATTTTTTTAACTGATTTTTTGTCCTGAAATAATTAATTAACTAACATGACTGTTTCTATTAATGGTGAATTTCATTTTGGAAATCACATGTTAATAAATTAAAGCCAGTCTACATGTCTGATGTCGCTGATATAGATTTCAGTTAGTACATTATATATATATAGGCGCACAACCTAATATACACACACACACGTGGTTATGAATTTATGATACGGTAACTATGATGGCTGTTTAAGCTTTTGTTGAAATTGAAGTAATATTTTTTTATATTTTAATAATAATTTTGTATATTTTAAATTAAAAAATATTATTAAATAATAAAAAATTACTTTGATTGTTAGTAACATTTTTTAAAGTGCCGTAACCACACACACACACATATATACATAACTAACCTTGTGCCAGGGTGTGTCAAGTTTGGCATTAGAAAGCACATGGAGTCCTGGAGAAACCTCTTCAATGGTAATAGGTTGTCCTTTGGGCCTGTTGGAGATGTATACCATGGATTTTGACTTAATATCGATCACAATTAAGTTGAAACCATTGTAATAATGAGCTTCTCTTTTTAGGCTTTCTGCAAATTCTTTGGGACTTTTGTTGCTCTGCAATTTTCCATTCAAACAGAGGAATGGGAGAATTATGCCTATGATAAGAGCAAGGTTTCGTTTTTGTCTTGAGCAATAGAGTGTAATTAAAATAATGGTCAAGAAATGATCCACTACACACTTTAGATTTTTCACATAAACCAATTCAATTCATTTTCTATGCATTAAAAATTGATAAATAGTGTATTTATTTATAGATGGATAAAGTATATTTTTTATTTTTAAAATTTGTTTAAAAATTTAATTTTTTTTTAAGTTTATTTTATTTTAATTTTTTTTAAATTTTTAATTTGTATCAAATTTATTTTTAATGACTAATTTTTTAAAAAAATTATGATTAATTCAATAATAATTTTACAAAATAATTTTTGACAAAAAACAAATCATACATAATTATCATGCATTATTATTGAATTCATCTTAAACTTTTTGAAATTTAGCTGTCGACAGTGATATATTTGATGCAAATCGAAAAATTAAAAAAAAATAAAATTTAAGAATATTTTTAAATTTGTTAACAAATTCCAAATATAAAATATACTTTATCCTTTATACTTGATTTTACTTCTATTCAAGAAGTGTTTCGATGCACTTCTAAAAAAATATTTTTTATTTATTTATTATGTTAAAATTTCTTTAAAATAAAAGATTTTTTAAAAAAACAAGAGTTATAGAATTTTGAAAAATATATTTCTTATTTTTTCAATACTTTCATTTTTACTTAAAAATTTTTTACCATTTAATGACATTCTAACACACAATCTTAATCAAATTTTATAGAGCTTAGTGACCTTACTTATCTTTATTACTCATCTATCTTTTTATCTCTAAATTTGGAAAATAACTTGATAGATACTAACAACTTTTGGTGACATCGTATATCCCTTAGAAAAATTCTTACATATATCACTTATTCTGAATATTTTAAACTGCAAAATAATTTGAAATACTAACTCATCTTTTTTATTTTTCTCTTAATTTTTAAATAAAAAAATTTAAATTTTTTTTAGCATTTTAATGGTTTTAAAAAGTAATATTTATTTTAAAAATTTTTAATTTTAAATATTAATAAAATAATTAAAAAAATAAATTAAGAGTCTCAATCAATAAAATTGGCATGTAAGAAGCAAATAGTATTAGTATTGTTAGTAGAATAGTAGGTATACACGTACCTTGAGAAATAAGAGGGGTAAGTCACCCCGGGATTTGGCCTCAGGAAGGGTATGAAGCTCCAAAACATTTGTAAGAAAAGCAATCCTTCCTTCTCTTGAACAACCCATCCATGTTCCTCCTGCTATCTCATCCCTCCCTCCCAATATATCACTTCCTTCCCACCATGACACTTCCTTCGTAGGCCTATATATCTCCTTACCCAAATTAAATCAATTAGTATATCATATAACAAATATAAATTTCCAAAAATAAAAACTTGCCTGTTGTGATACTCATCTCTGTTGTTGAAGAGAAGAAAAGGGTAGAGTGGGTGGGCTTGCCATAGAAACAAAGCTATACACATTATTCTTGTGAAGCAATGATAAAAACTAGAAATAAAGCACTCCTATTCTAGTAATCTTGTGATGCACTATGTTAGTAGTAATCTTCCTAGTGAGATTGGCTGATTTATAGTTGTCCTATGCTACCCACTTAATGACGTGTATAAATGAAGAGGTGCCAAATTCGGGAGTTTCGAAGAGTAATATATTACAGCTGCCATTCAAGACTAAAATATTATTTGTTCTATCTTTTGCCTTATGATTGGATTATTATTAATTAATTTATTGGAAGTCCATTGTTTCCCTTCTATTCCTAATCCTACAGGCTACAGCCTCTTCCAGTAGCAAATGGGTTTATTAACTTACATACCAAAAGCGATAAGTATTCCAAGTATTGGTGATATAAAAAATTTAAGTATTATTTAGTAATTATTAATTTATATTTTTAAGTATTAAAATAGTTATTGTTATGTATTTTAATTTTATTTATTTAGTTAATAAATTATATTTGATATTAATTGATTTAAATTTTTTATTTTAATTTAATATAAAATTATAAATACTTTTTAATTATTATAATCGTCATATAATAATTTTAAGTACAAAAACATTTTTTTATAATATTTTGATAAAATTATGATGTAGATAAAAAAGATTGAATGGATTCTTATCTTATTGTATTAGAAAATTAGATAGAAAATTAAATAATTTTTTTATTTAATTTTAAAATTATAGTGTGAACTAATTATTAAGCGTGTCATTTTCTTATTATATATATGAGTAAATAATCATTTTTAACCACAAAAGATTTAAACACCGATAAAATTAACCATAAAAAAATAAAATTAAAGTTGTACCATGAAAGATGAATTATGTTCAACAAAAATAACCAATTATTAATTTTTATTATTTTTATAAAAAAAATAATTAAATAATAAAAATACTTCTATTTGAATTTTTTGAATTTTTCGAATTTTTTAATTTGACTGTGTTAACAGCAAAATTGTTGCCTCTTGTTCTCAAATTTTGAATACCACCACAATCGTCACTATCAACACCACCCTCAACAAAATTCATCAATAAATAAAGATAGAGAGAGTGTGATAAAAGGAGATAAACTGTTAGCAACCATTGATTCTCTTCTTGTCATTCTCTTCAATAGTTTGCCATTAAAGGACTCTATTTCGCACATAAATAGAGGAATTACATAAAATAAAGCAAGAAGAAACAATTAAAGAACAAACAAAATGAAAGTTCAATAAAAATCTATAAACTCCAATAACAACATTTTTTTTTGTTCAGTTAGTTAAGAGAATTTGAATAGAAACCGAAATGAGCTATAGCTCTTATTCAATTTTTCATACCTCCATATTTGACAACTCGATCCTCTCCTCATCAAGCCCAACAGATCCACTGCTGCAAAATAAAGTTGCAGGGAATTCACTAGAGTTAGAGCTATAGCATCTTTCCTCCGTTGCCGCCTCCGGCAGAACCACCTCAACGATGGAAGCAATGTTTCTTCTCCTTCTCTCGAGCTTAACGATTACTGAAAACGACGGAGTTGATAATTTTTGTTCTTCATTGCTTCTCCTAGCTTTGTTTATCTTCCTTCAGTTTATCTTCTTTTGTCTCATTCTATTTCATTTTACTGATGTTGTGTTGACGGTAGTATTGACAGTGATGGTGGTATTCAAAATTTGAAAAAAAGATAGTGATTTTGTTGCTAACAGAGAGTTGAGTTAAAAAATTTTGAAAAGTTAAAGATAATAAAAAAGATTGGGATAATTTGGGCATTATAATTAATGTTTTAATAAAAATTAATAATTAATTATTTTTGGCGAAGATAATTCATCTTTTATGGATACAACTTTAATTTTATTCTTTTATGGTTAGTTTTGTCAATGTTCAAATCTTTCGTAGTCAGAAATGATTATTTACTCTATATATATATTAAGAAATTAGATAAAAAATAGAGTATTTTTTTATATTTAATTTAAGCTAATTTTTTTTGTTTTTTATTTTAATTTATTTTTTTAATATCAATTATTGTATTCGTTCTATATTATTTAATATCAAATTTTAAGTATTAAATTAATTTTTATTAGTCTATGTTTATTTTTTTGTGTCCTATAAAAAAAATTTTTCTAGCGTCTCTCGCGTCTTTATTCTTATTGTTCTTTTTTGTTTTTGTTTTATTATTGTTTTATTGTTATTATTAATTTTATTGTTTAAAATAAAAAATACCACCAAAATGTCCTCGTAAGTCTTACCTTATTCTCTTCTCTTGGAAATCATCATTCTTATCTTCACGTGAATTTCTTTGCTATTTCTCTTATTATTTTTTTATTCTCTTTTCTTGCGTCTTTCTTCTTTTTAGTGTGATGTCTTTTTTTTTTATTTAAAAAAAATTGAGCAGTAGCCTTTATGTTTCTTTAAGGGAAAAGAATATAATGTAAAAAAAAACACAAAAAAAATTATCTTTTTTATATTTATTTGTCTTTTTTATATATTATTTTTTTATCTATAAAATTTGAAAATAATTAAAAAAAAAAATTAATACGTAGTTTATACTCGTGATAAAAAATTTAAATATTATTTAATAGTTATTAATTTATATCTTTAAATATTAGAATGTTTAATTTTATGTATTTTAAATTTATTTATTTAGTTAATAGATTAGTCTTTATGTTATGTTAGTAGGTTTAAAGTTTTTTTTTTATTTTAATCTAATATAAGATTATAAATAGTTTTTAAATTGTTATAGTCAGCATAGAGTGATTAGATGTGTGAAAAATCATTTTTTGGTTCCGTAATGAAACCAGGTGTGGACAAGTGAGGTTGAGTGAGTCTCTCTTGTTGCGTCGAAAAATTGAGTTAAAAAATTGAGTGATTTTTTCGATTCAATTTTCAAATTATAGTGTGGACAAATTAAATTGAGCGAGTTTCTTTTTTATTGCATCAAGAAATTTGATAAAAAAAATAAAATGATTCTCTTTGTATTTCATTTTAATTTATTACTTTTGAAGGTTGTAAAAGGCTTAAAGAAGGGGGGTTGGATCTATGACCTTCTTTTACTTTAATGAAATAAGCCTTTAATTACTGACTTTGACTTAGAATCTGTTTGAACTGTGCAGCGAAAATTTTATGAGACAATTTCGTTTTGTCTCATAAATATCAGAAAACAGAATTCAGAGAAAGAGAAGAAGAATGACACCAGCATGTATCCTGGTTCAGTTGCCTTGTACAATGCAATCTACATCCAGTCTGGTTATGGTAATACCTAACTTGTCTTGGTTATGCTAATACCTAACTCTCTACTCTGAGTGTTAACCGAACATAGAAAGGGGTACCTCACAGGTACAAGATACAAGACATATGAAACAATATAAAAAAATCTGAAATCACTCTAGGCTTTTCACTCAAGTGTATCACTCAACCTTTTGTCACTCTTTGACTTTTTCTTAATCTCTCTCTTTCAGCCTTTCACCACTCAAGAAATTACAGAAAGATATAGATTAAAATGAAATTACAATCTGTAAAACATGAAGGAGATTGATGCTTCAACAGCCTCTGTTGCTATAAGATGAATCGAGTTGAGCAAACACTAATCAAGTTCTTCATCTTGGCGGAATGCTTCTTTCTTTAGATAGCACTGTCCAAAACGTTGAACTTTCTCAGGAAGCTCTCTATGAAACTCAGATTCTGGTTCTTTCTCCTTGTCTCCAGAAACGTTAAGATTTTTCTTTTTGTATCTCCTTCCATGTTGCTGAGTTGCTCTTCTTCCAAGTCAACTCCTTGAGCTGTGTGCTTTCCCAAGTTTGTCATTTTACTCTCTTCAATTAACCCCCAAATTAGGGATTTCAAAGCTAGTCCTTTTTACTTAACCGAAGACATTAGAGTAGCAACGAGAAAGTTGTTCAGTGGTAAACCCACATCCGAACCATTAATAACGTGCTTTGGCTCCAAGAAACTTTGTTAACCATTGATTTACAGCAGCAGAGATCAAAGACTTCTTTCTTTATTTAACCAAAAATGGTATCGCAGAAAGTTGGAGAAGGAGTGAAGAAATTAACATGCATGCAAATGAAAATAAATCACCTTTATCTTCTGACTTAACTTAAATGGATCTGATTTGGGTGATTAGACATTTGCTTTCTTTGATTAAGCTTTCTCTTTCTTTCTTCTTTGATGAATGAATGAGGAAAGGAGCTCTCTCTTTCTTTTCTTTGAGTCTAACTGAAGCAGATGTAAAGAGCTTGGAAGGCATCAGTTTGAGTGAAGTACCTTGGCCTTGGATTTTGTTCACTTACCTTTCAGCCCATGAGATTCTTTTGTCATTTCTTATTTGGGCTTTGTTTGTAAATGTTGCCCACAAGAGCAGATTCAGCTTCTTTATTCCATTTTGGGCTGCCGCTATGTTTACTAATTGTGGCCTACATCACTTAGTCAAGCATGATCAATACTAATTGGGTAGTTAACCCAATAAAAATAATGTATTTCATCATCAATTAATTTAGTTAATTTCTTAACTCAACACCTTTTATTTTTTATTTTAATTTTAATTTTTTTATTTAATTTTAATCTTTTTGTTTATCTCTTATTTCATATAAAAAAGGATATCTTGTTGGATATGGATGGATGTCTATTTAATGATTTGGGCGACTAACTTTTTCAATAGTGAAGTTCAATTTCTCTAGATAGATTAAACTTAATAAAGTTTGAAAGTATAACTTCTGTACGTATATAGATAGAAGCATGGTATAAGGCAAAGAACTTACACACACAATAATATATAAAACATTCCTCTCTCTTTTTATATATATGTACACTGCAATATATATTATTAGTGAATATATATATGAATCATTTCTATTTTAGTTAGATAATAATATTGATAAATATTAATACTAGAGTTCTCTATTTATACTTCTTTATTTTATATTTATTTCCTTTTTCTTATTTATATATTTCACAGCACGTTATTAGCATGAGACTTTGATCAAAATTTAGGAAGACTCATCAGGTAATAAATTTTTATTATGTCAAAACTCTCTCATCTTGAATTTAATGCTCTTGATATATCTGGAAATAACTACTTATCATGGATATTAGATCCCGAAATTCATCTTGATTCAATAGATCCTAGAGATACCATTATAATTGAAAATAAAGCATCTTAGAAGGATAAAGCCAAAGTCATGATCTTTCTTCGTTATCATCTTGACAAAAGATTCAAAAATGAATATCTCATACTAAAAGATCATACAAATCTGTGGAATAACCTTGAAAAAATGTATAATCATCAAAAGACAGTGATACTTCCTCAAGCGCAATATGAGTGGAGACACTTGTGTCTATAGAATTTTAAATCTATAAATGAATACAATTCAGCAATGTTTTGAATTACGTCACAAATGAAATTATGTGGGAAAAAGATAACTGATAGTGACATATTAGAGAAAATTTTCTCGATCTTCCATGCCTCGAATGGCCTCCTGTAGCAGTAGTATGAAGAAAGAATTTAAAAAATATTCTGAACTAATTTCTTACATTCTTATTACTGAACGAAACAATGAATTTCTTTTAAGAAATCATGAAGTGCACCCAGCTAGGATAAAAAATTATGTTCACAAGAAAGGATCTCACCAGAAGTGGAATAAAGAAAGAAATAATGGGCAAAATAAATCAACAGAGAATAAATATTTCAGTTGTGGTGGAAAGGGCTATTGGCCACGTACCTGTCGTACCCCAAGACACTTAATTGATCTTTATCAAGCATCCTTATAAAAGGATAAAAAAGAAAAGGAGACAAATTTTGTTTCAAAGGATGTTGCTAAAAATTACACCACTCATTATGAAGTATCTGATTCTTTGATAATCCTAAAATAAATATTAGTCATTTAATCAATGATAAAAAAAATTTAATATTTGAGTTCATTAAGTACTTATATAAATAAATAATATAAGAAATTTTTTGTTAAGTTTTATTTTCTATGCATTTGAATTTTAAGTATGATGTATATAAATAGTTTAATAAAATATTAATATTTATATTTAAGGATTTCAAAATCACTAAATATGTTAGGTTCTGAAATAATAATAATAAAATTTTTAGTATATGATACTATTTTTATATACAGTAACAAATAGTCCCAATCAAGAATATAATTTTACTGTGTATGTACCTTTACTTATTTTATGTTATGATCTTATTATTATTATTTGTCTTTGAAGAAAATGGCAAGAACATATAGTGAAGATATTTGCTTTGCGGATAGTGTAAGTTCACATACCATACTCAAAAGTAATATATATTTTACTCATCTTCACTACAACAAAACAGCATTTTGACGATATTTTTTTTTAATGCTTGGTGACGGTTTTAACTGTCACTAAATGGTTTTGCGACGGATAAAAATAGCGTCACGGATTTGAGCGTCGTCAGCTGGCATAGTGATGGTTTTGGACCACCGTTGGTAAGGAGTGTCGCTAAATTATTTGTGACCGTTTTTAAAGTTTAAAACCGTCACTAATTTGTAACACTTGTAAATGTATTTTTTATACAGTATTTCACGACGTTTTGAAATTGTCATTAAATTACTAAATCCTGTGACAGTTTTAGGCATATTTAGTGACTATTTAAACCATCACTAAGTTAATAGTTCTTATGAAAATTTTTAGGCATATTTAGTGACTATTTAAACCGTCACAATAGTTTTAGTGACAGTTTTTCGATTTAAAACCATTACTAAGTTATTTATTCCTATGACAGTTTTTTCCTGTATTTAGTGACTATTTTAAACTGTCATAATCTCTCCAACATCAAAATTTCTATTATCAAAAGTTGAATTCTCCATAAATGACATTGTTTTTCAACAAATCCAAATTCAATCCCACAAGTTTTACAAAAATAGCAACAATGTATTTTAAAAGTTGAATTCTACAAGTTTTAATTACATAGTCATAATCCAAATGTAAATTCAAAAAAAATTAACTTAATTCAAACTTGTAAACCTAATAATTCAATCATAAAACTCCTTTAAACGTTGAATGGCCTATGTTGTTGAGGTTCATGACTGGCAGAAGAATATGGTCTTATATGTGTTGGTGATTCAAAAGCTGCAACCTATAATTGAAAATAAAAAACTTTAGAGAATATTTTAGAAGGATACTTAACAAATCAACAAGTGTTATACAAGAGGCTATGATTACAAATTATAATCATTTTAGAAGTTATTGATGATGACAATTAAGTATGCAAGTCTATAAAATTAAGTATAACATATATCCTTATCTTACCTCAATAGGAAAACCGGGTGGCAATTGACCTTCTTGACGATTCACAAGAAAATTTACTTGCTCCTGTAGCAATTGTACTTGTAACTTCAAGTTTTGATATTCAGTTCTTGATGGTCCACTAGTTGTAGTAGTAGATTGCATAGACTCTCTTCAATGGGATGAGGATCCAATCATTTGAGATGGACGAACACTAAATCCTATACCTCTAACGTATTCTCTTTGCCAAATACTTTAATATATGCTTCATTTTCAGAAGCACCCTCACCAATTTTCTTTTGTAAGTCTTCCTGAAGTGATTCATAGACAAATAATAATGTTACATATGCAATATTAGTCCAACAGAATTTATCAATCATTTTTCAAAGAAGAACAGTAAGGCATTAGAAACTTGTAAATGAGGCATTGATGATAAAACTCAACAGAATTTATCTGAAAGATTGCTAGAAATGAAAGCAGAAGTGTTCTAGAATACCTTAACATTTTACTAGAGCTATATCAAAACTCAAAAGTCAGCATTAGTTGTTTTCTATTTGTGCATTATTTTGTTAGAGGAATGATAGGAGGTCAGTAACTTTTGTGATTTGTAGCCATCAAATAGCCATCAATGATGATCTAATGGTGTGATATTGGTGTGAGATTTCATCCAATGACTCACTTTTCTTTGCTGGTTACATGCTGGCCAAAATTTAATAAAGTTGTTGGCCCCCTAGACTTTTCCATTTTGTTATAATGAAGAGGTTATTTGATTGGCCTCTTGGTTAGATAGACAAATATTTAAAGCCATTTGAACCTGATTGTCAAACAATAGCACTATGAACTTACACGTACTGGTTAGTTATTAATTGATCCAAAAACATATGTGTTTATATAGCCTCTAATTTCCATGATGAATGAGAGTTAGTTGTAACTATATACTGTCAAGTTGTCATAAAATAATTAATAAAATATTATACTAACTAAATCATATAAATTCAACCATAAGATGGAAAGGACACTATGTTCATATTATTGTGAGAACAAATATAGATTAGAATCTTATCTTATATTTTTTTGTTGTGCTTTTTTTTGACAAATGTTTCATCTTTTTTCTTGTGAGTGATAAAAAATATTTCTTCTCTACTAAACTATCGCCCAGTTTCAACTTTCTAACATTATTATAATAAGATTGGTCAAATTAAAATATAACTAATACATAAAATTAATAAAACAAAAATACTAAGAAAGTAAACAAATGTACAAGTTCATGGCGTTTCCTAGCAAGTGTTTTTGAGACAAAAGTGTGAGGAATTTTTAGTTGTTACCGATTTGTAGCATTCTTTTCACACAATTCCTGCACATTAACAAGCATAAAAATTAATGGATCTTAAACACAAATAAAAACTAACAAATAATACATGTGTTTACCTGAGTTTTTGGACTCAATCTATATTCCAAAAATGCAGCCAATGGTCTTTGGGAACTCCAATTGAATTCAAATTAACATTTACATCCCAACTAAGTTCTGATTTACAATGCTCATTGAATAGCTTGCATCTATTATTCTTCCACTTATTTCCAAGATTTGACAAGATATACCTTTTGTGTTCATCATTATTAACAACAAATATTTTCTTCAAAAAAAAAAACATAAATATGTAGTTAGTATGTAAAACTTAAGGTAAACACAACAAATAATATTTTTCAAAACAAAAATATAATAAAAAATAGCATACCTTAATAGTATTCTCGAGAACAACATCTTTGTATTGCATTGGAATTTTATGCCAAGTTTTGTATATTATAGAAAAATTATTAAAATTACTTGCAATGAGTCCCAAAACACCTCCCAAGAGTCCACCAGATTTTGTAATTGGCTGACTACTTCCATTCCATTCTATAAGAACATGTTTCCTACTATGATGAAGGGAAAATGCATCTTTTACCTTAAGATGCATACTTTTTTCAACCCTTTGTTCATCTAAAAAGAAAATAAAAGAGCTATTATTTAAGACAACTAGTAATTGACAACAGATTATTTGAACTAGTAAATTAATAAGAAAAAATAACATACCTACAACAATAACAGACCATGTGGTGTTCTACTTCTTTCTAGAAATAGCAACTCCATCTACCTCTCCATTATTAAGAAAATCGGCATCTAATAGGCTATGACTATGAACTTCATTTTGAATGGATAAACTTTGAGCTATATGCTCTTGTTAACTCGTGCCTTTAGAAGATGTTGACCTAGAATGACTTGAAAGATGTCTTTTTTCTCATGCCAAGATAACTTTAAAGTAAAAGAATTAGAAACCTAATTAAAGAAATTAGAAACTTCACAATATTTTTATCATAGTATGTTAAAAGAGGAGATAGTTAACATTTTCATCATTTGAGAGATGAACATTTTTTTTAGCATATACAACATTCGGTTCAATATGTTCATCTTTTTTCTCTTCGAATTGTACAAGCCTTCTCCTTTTAATACCTGCAATAATATAAAAAAAAAGGAAAAACAATATTAGGGAATGACACTTTAAGAAAAAACAAAAATATGTGTTTATTGGCCGATCAAATATTATCCTTAATATGCACCAAGTTAGTTCACATTTCATTTGTTAATCTTTTGTACTTATTATTTTGTACTGTGTTTAATTAATATTCTTTTCAAAATAATTTTTGGGGATAAGAAATATATATATATATATATATA
The DNA here is from genome assembly GCF_014773155.1 of Arachis stenosperma. Lineage (NCBI taxonomy): Eukaryota > Viridiplantae > Streptophyta > Magnoliopsida > Fabales > Fabaceae > Arachis > Arachis stenosperma. The sequence goes on from NC_080383.1 coordinate 66,120,651, forward strand.
TATATATATATATCACTCTTCCATTACTTTTGTTTCAAAACTTGTTTCTTAAAACAGTGAGATTCATAACTGGAAGTCTTAAATCAAATTCAGAAGCAAGATGATGTTGAGCTTTCTTGCATTTAAAAGGCATCCTAATACGGCAACTAATGCAAACTGCTATTCAAATTTAATGGAAAGTTTGTATTATCTTGCAAGAATTTTCATGGGAGTGCATCATTCTTGCATTTTTTTGAGGGGGAGGATGTCATAACTATGATTTTCGGCATCTGTCAAAAAATAAAATAGTATAAAATAAGCATAAGATAGTTTTCAGCTTTTGGTGTTTTGATATAAGTTCGTGTAAATATTTTATATTGTAATGTAACCTGCAAACAGGGGGAGTTATTTCATACACATAATTTGCAATTTTTTTTTGAAAAAAAGACACATATAAGTAAACAATGGGAGTGTTAAAACATTAAACCAATATATATATTCCAACTGTGACATTAATGAGTACTATAATATAAATATCTGAACTGATTTAAGTTTCAGCATTCAACAATGTCAACAGATTCCTAAATGAACTTAATTATTCCTGCAGTGAGTAACTTTAATTTTGATTGGATCATATCATATTCTTAATTTTCTTTATGATCCTTTGAACAGGTACCTTCCTTAAGAAAACACAGTAATTGCATGCACTCTACTCTTTCCATATATACAGAGTTACTTTATCCTAATTGTTACTAAAAATTGCAATAATAAACTGTAATAATAAAAACTACAAATCTCTTACAATCATTTTGAATGGATGAACTTTGAACTACATGTTCTTGTTGACTCGTGCCTTTAGAAGATAATGACCTAGAATTATTTGGAAGATATCTTTTTTCTCGTGCCAAGATAACTTTAAAGTAGAAAAACTAAAAACCTAATTAAAGGAATTAGAAACTTCACAATATTTTTATCATAGTATGCTAAAAGAGGAGATAGTTACCATTTTTATCATTTTAGAGATGAACATTTTCTCTAGCATATACAATATTCGGTTCAATATGTTCATCTTCTTCCTCTTCAAATTGTACAAGCCTTCTTTTTTTAATATCTGCAATAATATAAAAAAATAAGAAAAAAACAATATTAGGGAATGACACTTTAAGAATTAGGTAAAATTAAAAATTGAGATATGATCATTTTCTGTTGCATTAGGGGATGACACTAGTCTAGCATTTTTAACAACTTTGAGGGATTTTTTAGGACTTTGATACTTCTTTATTAGCTTTCTTCTCTTCATACCTGTAAAAACATAAAAGAAATAAGAGAAAACTATATTACTTAAATCAAAGAATAATAATCATGTATAAGTTCACATTTTAAGAATTTGATAAAATTGAAAATTGAGATATGATCATTTCCTCTTGTATTAGGAGATGACACTAATTTAGCATCTTCAACATCTTTGAAAAATTTTTTAGGACTTTGATACTTCTTTATTGGTCTTTTTTCTCTCTTTCTCTTAGTATCTGTAAAAACATAGTAAGACATATAATTAAAGGGTTCCATGTTAATAAATGGTGCACATTGCATAGTTTATTAAAGAAATAAGAGAAAACTATATTACTTAAATCAAAGAATAACAATAATGTATAAGGTCACACTTTAAGAATTGGGTACTATTAGAAGTTGATATATGAGCATTAAAAAACTATTTTGTCATTATTTACACAAAATTTCAATGTCTTTTACACAAGTATATCCTCATTCTCATCATAGTTTTTTTTGTAAAGTATGAATAAGAAGAGCATGGATATTATTATAAAAAGCAAAAAAGGAAATTATATTTTTTTTGTAAAGAAAGAAAAATTATATTTCTTATAGACAAAGATGAACTAAGAGGGTTACAATTTAGGTCCAGAATGTGTCTTCAATCCATTTATATCATATAGTAATGGCACTGAAGATTCATACTAAATACACCAGAAATTACAGCTCTAATGGCTATAATAAATTAATGCAATGGTCAATGTCGAATTGTCAGCTTTAGTTGAATTCCTAAATTGCTGAATACTTTTATTTAGAATTAGTTTCTATAAATATAAATTTTTAAAGTTGGACATTGACATGGTCTTCTGTGTTATCAATGTACTTCCTTACCTCTAAATTAATAGCCAATAAGAAGCAAGAAAATTACCAATTCACATAGTTTGGTGGTACACTTGTTTGAATCCAAAGTTTGCTGACATTATAACAATTCAATGTACATGCATCACTATGGCCAACAAGTTGGTTAACTAAATGAGTTTCTTTCACCTAAAATTTTGAATTGAAATAGTGATAAGAATTGCAGCCTCTATTGAGGGCTATAAATAATTTATGAAAAATTGTAAGGAACAAATATTGTGCAGATCGAGTCATGCATGTAAATAAATTTTGTTTATGAATTTCATCATCTAAAAGTATGAGAGGATAATATAAATTGGAATGTGATTGATAATAGAATCAAAATAACGTATGACAGTTTCAGTTTTTAAATTTGGACAATGGCATGACTTAACTAGAATCTGGCCACAAGAAAACACCTATCTAACACTGATCAATATATGACTTGACAAGAAGTCCAGAAAGTTTTAGTAGCAACCTTAACAATAACAGGGTTTTAATATATCCTGTAGACAATCGAGAAGGATCAATGAAAATGAAATTAATACTTCCTCTATTGTCTTTTATTTGTATCCGGCGACAAATTAACATAACCGAAGAAATAAGTTCAATGCCCTTGCAATTGTTTATACCGAAGCAAAAGTAATTTTCCAATTCAACAGGCAGCACATAGTCAAATCATGTAATAACATTAATAAAAATTATTAATTAAATTAGTGTAATAAAATTTGTGATTAGAATTTGATATAGTTTTTTTTTTATTTTTTGTGAGTTTTGGATTTTGTTAGATATTTTATCATGTTATTGACTAAATTAGTGTAATGAAGTTTGTGATTAGAATTTGGTTTATTTTTTTAGATTTTTTTTGTGAGTTTAGAATTTTGATAGGTATTTTATTATCAAATTATTGATTAAATTAGTGTAATAAAATTTATGATTTGGATTTTTTATGTTAATTTAATATGAATAGAAATTAAATTATGGTAGGTTAAGTAGAGTGAGATTAAGAGTGCTCGAGTTGTTGAAAGAATTTGTTTAGTTTATTGAATTAGTTTCACCTTGTAAATTTAATAAGTTTTTTTATTAGGACGGTGCTATTTCTTTGAGATCAATTGGAGTTCGTCTCTTTTGTATTCTGTGCATCTGTGTTCCAGGTAAGTTTTCTATCTCTAAATATAATCAATTATTTAAGTTTTATGCCGAACTTACTTTTTGTAAGATAGAATTTTTGGACAGAAGTGGGAGAATGTCGCATAAAGGTGCCTTCTCGGAACCCTTGTTTGTTGAAATATTGTGAAGTTATTAGGAATTGTGTACTAGAATAGTTGGAATTTAATGTATTATTGAATTTGTGTTTGTTCTAATTTATGCCTGAAGCTATTTTCTTTATGAAAACTGTTAAAGTTATTTGATAGATGTCTCTGAATTAAGAAAAAATTCTGTCAAAATTTTGTTTTTGTTGTTTAAAACATATTTGGTTGTGAGAAAACGATAATTAGATTTGGTTGGAGATTCTAATTATAGGAGACACACTGCCAAATTTTCTAAAAACTTTTAATAAGTTGTGCTGTGGATGAATTCTAGGGTGTTTGTTACAAGATAATTCCAAGTCATCATTGTATGATAGGGACAACAATGGTCGGGGGTTTAAAACCTGAATTCTTTGAGGGGGTTGACGCGTTTGTTGCGTATGTCTTCAACATAGAACTGTTTAGATCTCAAAATGTATCTAGGTGTCCATGCTATAAGCGTCAGATGACTAAGTGGTTAGGACCTTTGGATATAACACTTCACCTCTACCATAATGGATTCAAGGATGGGTATTGGGTGTGGACAAAACACGAAGAAGTGGATGAGTAGGGAATTAACCAATTTTTCTTGAATTTCAATATGGCTGGGGGTCGATCGATGAGGGTCCAAGTGGTTAGAGAACCAAATATGGAAGAAATAAATTGGGAGGGTAACCAAGAGAGATAGAACGAGATGGTGTTTAATGCAATAGATGTTACTACTACAAAAGATGCTAAACAAGAGCCTAACACTGAGGCAAAGAGCTTTTATTATCTGTTAGAATCTGTCGTGAAACCTTTGTATGAGGGATTCATCATTCAAAATTGTCTATACGTGATAAAATGATGAGTATTAAATTTGAGTCAAATCACACCCAAGAGTCTTTTGATAAGTGAGCCACCCTTTGCAACGACGTAGTACTTGTCGAGACTAGTGGCATCTCATGGAGCCACTACAAAGTAAAGAAGTTAGTTTCGAAATTGGGTCTAAATTTGGTGAAAATCAAATGATTGAATGGTTGTATGCTGTATTACAAGGAGGACATAGATCTAACTGCTTGTAGATTTTGTGATGCATCGTGATTTCAAGTCGAGAGAGAACGGATTGGTAAACAGCGGTTAAAGAGAATTCCAAACAAACAGATGTACTACTTGCCCTTAATTCCTAGGGTAAAACGGTTGTATGCAACGTGAGTTCGGCGCCTCACAAGACCTGACATAGTAACAACAAGAGAGATGATGATTTTTTATGACGCACCCATTACATGGAGATGCTTGGAAGCACTTTGATAGGGTCTACCCTACATTTGTGAGCGAGTCCAGAAATGTTATATTAGCTTTGTGCTCTTACGGGTTTACACCAAATTCTAATTTTGGTAACGGATACTCTTGTTGGCCTGTAGTGATAACTCCTTATAACTTACCTTCCGAAATGTGCATGAAGGACCCATACATGTTTCTAACTTGTATGATACTTAGTCCAAGCAATCCAAAGGCCACAATATGTGACTTTTTGCAACCCTTGGTGGGTGAGTTGATGGAGTTATGGGTTAATGATAGGAGAATTATCATTGGTAAAAAATTTCACAAAATATTCACGTTGCAAGTATAGCTCCAAACCAACAAGTAACTCTCACATCAAATTTAAATTGTGTTTTAGTTGTCACAAGTACAAACTCCAATGAAAATTAATCGAGGTATTTAAACCTCGGGTCGTCTCATAAGGAATTGCAATGAAGTGCTCAATTATTGGCTATGAAGGGGAAAGGGGGTTTGATTTATAATTGGCAAGAAAAATAAATGACAAGAAAGTAGAATGACAAGAACTAACAAAATAAAGGAAAAGAACTCTTGGCTAGACATAGGTAATTGAGATCACCATCCTTGTCTACAAACCATATGTTGACAGTTATGAGGGACCAACCCATTAAGTCTACTCTTATGCTTGAAGTAAGTATAATGTCTACCTCAACACATTAAGTACGTCAAATAGGCTTGATCAACATCAATCCATAAGTCCTAACCTAGCTACTAATTAACTTAGTAGTAGGATAGAGTCAATGGTTATCAAATTGACTACTAAGGGTTCTCAAATCACCAATTCAATGAGACCCAATGACTCAAGGTCACTCAATTCCCTTAGCCTAGGCCAAGAGTAAAGAAAACTACTCAAAAATTAGAGGAAACATTTTATCAAACACCAGAGTGCAAGAAAAGTAAACATCACAAAATACAAAAATTAATGAAACCCATAACTAACATAAGCAAGAAATCAACAATAACAATGAAGATAAACATCAAAGAGGACATGGAAACATAAAATTGCATTAGAAGAAATCAAGATCCAACAATGGTTCATCAACATAAAAGAAAGATAAATAAAGGAATTGATAAGTAAAACTAGAAGAGTAAAGATGTAACAACAAGAAATTGAAAGGGAAAACTAAATCAAAACAATAATTAAAAGTTGGATTTAAGAGAATTTGACCTAAACTATCCTAAATTCTAGAGAGAAGGGAGAGCTTCTCTCTCTAGAATTCTAACCTACAACATGGTGAAAATTAAAACTATGACTACTTGGTTCATTTGCTTTCAATCATTAGGTTCCATAGCATCAAAAATGAGTTGGATTGGGCCCAAAATGCTTCAGAAATTGCTGGCCACGAGTTGCCTTTAGTGAGTCACACTGATCCACCCATGAGTACACATGGAACGACGTGTACGCATCCCTAAAAACCAGGCAACTATGAAAACTTTTATATCATTTGAAGTCCCGGATGTTATCTTTCCAACGCAACTGAAACTGCTTCATTTGGATCTCTGTAGCTCAAGTTATGATCGATTTAGTACAAAGAGGTCAGGATTGACAGCTTTGCAGTTCCTTTCTTTCTTCATGAGTTGTCCCACTTTGCATGCTTTTCTTTCATTCTTTCAATCCAATCTTTGCCTTCTAAACTTGGAATCACTTAACAAATATATCAAGGCATAGAATGGAATGAAAGTGAATTAAATTTAGCTATTTTAAGGCCTAAAAAGCATGTTTTCACACTTAAGCACAAATTTAGGGAGAATTACAAAACCATGCTATTTCATTGAATAAATGTGAGAAAAGTTGATAAAATTCCCTAAATTAAGCACAAGATAAACCACAAAAATGGAGTTTATCAGTTAATGGTTTAGAAATGTATAATATTTCAACCAAGACAAACTTCCAACTTCATGCTGCATTTATATGGACCATTAACGACTTTTCTACATACGCGATGTTATCAGGTTGGTCCACCCAGGGTAGAATGTTGTGTCCTATTTGTATGGAAGATAAAAATGTATTTTGGTTGACAAATGAGGGTAAGAATTTGTGGTTTGATTCTCATCGAAGCTTCTTCGATGTTGATTATCCTTTTTGGCGCAACAAAGACTCGTTTGGGAAGAATAGAACAGAACAAGAAAAGGCACCCATGAGATTGAGTGGTTTGCAAGTTTGGCATCGTGTTAATAGAATCCCAAGAATTGTCGATAACGGAGAAGGTGTGAGACCTCTGGGACATGGTGAGACGCATAATTGGACCAAGCAAAGCATGTTTTGGGACTTGCCTTATTGAAAAGACAATTTCAGTCGACATTATCTTGATGTGATGCACACTGAAGAGAACGTGTTTGACAATATTATGCACATGGTAATGAACGATGAGAGGACAAAGGATAACGATAAGACAATGTTAAACTTGATATACATTTTCAGACGGCCAGATCTAAACTTAACAAGACTTGATAACGGCTGGTGGGTGGTGCACGGAATTGTGATCACACTTTTCACAACTCCGGTACAACTAACCAGCAAGTGTACTGGGTCGTCCAAGTAATAAACCTTACACGACTAAGGGTCGATCCCACGGAGATTGCCGGCTTGAAGCAAGCTATGGTCATCCTGTAAATCTTAGTCATGCAAATTCAATTGGTTATGAGTTTTGATAATTAAAAGATAAATAAAACGTAAATTAAAATAAAGATACTTATGTAATTCATTGGTGGGAATTTAAGATAAGCGTTTGGAGATGCTTTGTTGCTTCTGAACCTCTGCTTTCCTATTGTCTTCATCCAATCATGCGTGCTCTCTTCCATGGCAAGCTGTATGTTGGTGGATCACCGTTGTCAATGGCTACCATCCGTCCTCTCAGTGAAAATGGTCCAGCTACGGTTTCTGTACGACTAATCAACTGTCAGATTTCTCGTCTCGGATGAAAAATACCAGGCACAGCTACCGCACAGCTAATCATCTATCGGTTCTCACTTGTGTCGGAATAGGATCTCTCTATCCTTTTGCACACTGTCACTGTATCCAACATTTGTGAGTTTGAAGCTCGTCACAGTCATCCCGTCCCAGATCCTACTCGGAATATCACAGACAAGGTTTAGACTTTCTGGATCTCAGGAATGCTACCAATTGGTTCTAGCCTATACCACGAAGGTTCTAACCTCACGGACTCGGTCCATGGATCAGAGACCCAAGAGACTATACTCCGGCTGTCGTCCAATGACTACGTTGAACATCATGTAGACCGCTTGTGGTTGTCAGGCACGCGAATCTTGGCTAAGCGAGTAACGAAGATAGTGGGTGATTGTCACGGGTCACCCCTTCATTCTGACTTAACTGAATTAAGTACAAGAGTATATCTTGGAGAATAAGTAAGTGTGAATTGAAAGAGAAACAATAGTACTTGCATTAATTCATGAAGAATAGCAGAGCCCCGCACCTTAATCTATGAGGAGTAGAAACTCCACCGTTGGAAAATACATAAGAGAAAATAGCCTAGGCATGGCCGTGAGGCCAGCCAAGCATGAAGTTCATCAAAAGGTCTGTAAAGTCCCTAATACAGTAGTAAAAAGTGCTATTTATACTAAACTAGTTACTAGGGATTACAGAAAATAAGTAACTAAGTGTAGATAGTGCATAAATCTACTTTCGGGGCCCACTTGGTGTGTGCTTGGGCTGAGCATTGAGCTTTACACGTGCATAGGCCTTTTTTGGAGTTTAACGCTAGCTTGGTTGCCAGTTTGGGCGTTTTACTCCAGCTCTGGTGCCAATTCCAGCGTTTTACACTAGAAAATAGTCTCTGGTAGGCGTTTGAACATCAGTTTGGGCCATCAAATCTCAGGCAAAGTATGAACTATTATACATTTCTGGAAAGCCTAAGATGTCTACTTTCCAAAGCAATTAAGGGAGCGCCAATTGGGCTTTTGTCGCTCCAGAAAATCCACTTTGAGTGCAGGAGGGTCAGAATCCAACAGAATCTGCAGTCCTTTCTCAACCTCTGAATCAAACTTTTGTTCCGTTCTCTCAATTTCAGCCAGAAAATACCTGAAATTACAAAAAAACACACAAACTCATAGTAAAGTCCAGAAATGTAATTTTTACATAAAAACTAATAAAAATGTAATAAAAAGTAACTAAAACATACTAAAAACTATGTAAAAAATAATGCCAAAAAGCGTATAAATTATCCGCTCATCACAACACCAAACTTAAATTGTTGCTTGTCCCCAAGCAACCAAAAACAAAATAGGATAAAAAGAAGAGAATATACAATAAATTTCAAAATATCAATGAGGCTTAGTTCTAATTAGATGAGCGGGACTAGTAGCTTTTTGCTTCTGAACAGTTTTGGCATCTCACTTTATCCTTTGAAGTTCAAATGATTGGCATCCATAGGAACTCAGAAATCAGATAGTGTTATTGATTCTCCTAGTTTTGTATGTTGATTCTTGAACACAGCTACTTACGAGTCTTGGCCGTGACCCTAAGCATCTTGTTTTCCAGTATTACCACCGGATACATAAATGCCACAGACACATAACTGGGTGAACCTTTTCAGATTATGACTCAGCTTTGCTAGAGTCCCCAGTTAGAGGTGCCCAGAGTTCTTAAGCACACTCTTTTTACTTTGGATCACGACTTTAACCACTCAGTCTCAAGATTTTCACTTGGACCTTCATGACACAAGCACATGGTTAGGGACAGCTTGAATTAGCCACTTAGGCCATGATTTTATTCCTTTGGACCCTCCTATCCATTAATGCTCAAAGCCTTGGATCCTTTTTACCCTTACCTTTTGGTTTAAAGGGCTATTGGCTTTTTCTGCTTGCTTTTTTTTTTCTTTCTTTTTCTTTATTTTTCGCCATTATTTTCGCAAGCTTTGTGTTTTTCACTGCTTTTTCTTGTTTCAAGAATCAATTTTATGATTTTTCAGATTATCAATAACAGTTCTCTTTTTTCATCATTCTTTCAAGAGCCAACAATTTTAACATTCATAAACTTCACTATAAAAAATCATGTACTTCTTATTCTTTTGCAAATAGAAACATTTTTTATTTAAGAAAGGTTAAAGATTCATGGAACATTCATAACTTTAAGACATACACTCTAAAGACTAATGATCATGTAATAAAGACACAAACATAGACAAACATAAAACATAGGAAACGAAAAAAAAAAGAAAAATAAGAACAAAGGAATTAAAGAACTGGTCCACCTTAGTGACGGCGGCTAGTTCTTCCTCTTGAAGATCCTATGGAGTGCTTAAGCTCCTCAATATCTATTCTTTGCCTTTGTTGCTCCTCCCTCATGGCTCTTTGGTCCTCTCTGATTTCATAGAGGATGATGGAGTGCTCTTGGTGCTCTATTCTCAGTTGCTCCCAATAGTTGTGTGGAGGGAAGTGCATCCCTTGAGGCATCTCAAGGATTTCTTGATGTGGGACTTCCTTATGCTCTAGTTGAGGTCCATGAGTGGGCTCTCTTGTTTGCTCCATCCTCTTTTTAGTTATGGGATTGTCTATTTCAATGAGGATGTCTTCCTCTATGACAATTCCAGCTGAATTGCCTAGGTGATAGATGAGATGAGGAAAAGCTAACCTTGCCAAAGTGGAGGGCTTGTCAGCCACCTTGTATAGTTCTAGAGGTATGATCTCATGAACTTCCACTTCCTCTCCAATCATGATACTATGGATCATGATAGCCCGATCCACAGTTACTTCGGACCGGTTGCTAGTAGGAATGATAGAGCATTGGATGAACTCCAACCATCATCTAGCTACGGGTTTGAGGTCAGGCATTCTTAGTTGAACCGGCTTGCCTTTGGAGTCTCTCTTCTTATTGGGCTCCTTCCACACAGATGTCCACGAGGACTTGGTCCAACTTTTGATCAAAGTTGACCCTTCTAGTGAAAGGATGGGGATCTCCTTGCATTATTGGCAAGTTGAATGCCAATCTTACAGTTTTCGGACTGAAATCCAAGTATCTCCCCCGAACCATTGTGATCCAATTCTTTGGGTTTGGGTTCGCACTTTGATCATGGTTCTTAGTGATCCATGCATTAGCATAGAACTCTTGAACCATTAAGATTCAAACTTGTTGGATGGGGTTGGTGAGAGCTTCCTAACCTCTTCTTCGAACCTCACATCGGATCTCCGGATATTCACTCTTTTTGAGCATGAAGGGGACCTCGGGGATCACCCTTTTCTTGGCCACAACTTCATAGAAGTGGTCTTGATGGACCTTTGAGATGAATCTCTCCATCTCCCATGACTCAGAGGTGGAAGTAACTGCCTTCCCTTTCCTCTTTCTAGAGGTTTCTCTGGCCTTAGGTGCCATTAATGGTTATGGAAAAATAAAAAGTAGAGCTTTTTTTATACCAAACTTAAAAGGTTTGCTCATCCTCGAGCAAAAGAAGAAAGAAAGGAGGAGAAGAAGAAGAAATTGAGGAAATAGAGGGGGTTGAGTGGTTATGATGTGTGAAAATAAAGGAGTGATGATGGGTATTTATAGGGTAAGAGAGAGAGGGGATCCGTGTGAGAATGGGTGGGTTTGGGAGGGAAGTGTTTTGAATTTGAATGGTGAGGTAGGTGGGGTTTTATGATGGGTTTTTGGAAAATACTGGATGGATGTGAGTGATGGAGAGATTATGGGGAAGAGGGTAGGATTTGATAGGTGAATGATGTTTGGGAAAGAGTGTTATGGAAATGTGTGAAGATGAGAGAGAGTGAGTTGGGGTAGTGGGGATCCTATGGGGTCCACAGATCCTGAGGTGTCAAGGATTTCACATCCCTGCACCTTTCTGGTGTGTAAACGCCCTTGGACAGCCCTTTCTGGCATTTAAATGCCATTCTGCTGCCTTTCCTGGTGTTAAATGCTAGGTTGATGCCCCTTTCTGGCGTTTAACCCCAGTCAGATACTCTTTTCTGGCATTAAACGTCGGTCTGATGCCCCTTACTGGCGTTTAACGCCAGCCAGACACCAGACACCCTTTTCTGGCGTTAAACGCTAGTCTGTTTGCTAATTCTGGCATTTAACACCCAGAATGCTGCCAGCAGGGGCGGAGCCAGGTGGTGAGAAAGGGGTGCGATGGCCCCCCTAATTTTAATTTTTTACATGTCAATTATATGTAAATTTCAATTTAGCCCCCCCTTAAAATTTTATTTTAGTCTTAGTTTATTGTATAAATATTTTTGGCCCCCCTCTAATATTTTATCTAGCTCCGCCTCTGGCTGCCAGACTAGGCGTTAAACACCCATTCTGCTATCCTTACTGGCGTTTAAACGCCAGTAAGCCTGTCTTCTAGGGTGCGCTATTTTTTATTTTGCTGTAATTTTGCAGCTGTTTTTGTGACTCTACATGATCATCAACCTAAAAAAAAACATAAACTAACAATGAAAATTGAAATGGAAAAGTAATTAACATAGATAAATAAGATTGGGTTGCCTCCCAATAAGCACTTCTTTAATATCAATAGCTTGACAGTAAGCTCTTACAGAGCTTTACAGATGCTCAGAGCATGATTGTGGCCTCCCAACACCAAACTTAGAGTTTGAATGCAGGGGCTCTGCTTGACTCTGTATGGGGAGAATTGGATGAAGCTTTTCATGCTTCTTCTCCATGTTTACAGAAGAAGATCCTTGAGCCTTAAACACAAGGTAGTCCTCATTCAATTGAAGGACTAACTCTCCTCTGTCCACATCAATCACAGCCCTTGCTGTGGCTAGGAAGGATATTCCAAGGATGATGGATTCATCGTCATCCTTCCCAGTGTCTAGGATTATGAAGTCAGCAGGGATGTAAAGGCTTTCAACTTTCACTAAGACATCCTCTACAAGTCCATAAGCTTGTTTCATTGATTTGTCTGCCATCTCTAGTGAGATTTTTACAGCTTTTACCTCAAAGATTCTTAGTTTCTCCATTACAGAGAGTGGCATGAGATTTATACCTGACCCTAGGTCACACAGAGCCATCTCAAAGGTCATGGTACCTATGGTACAAGGTATTAAGAACCTTCCGGGATCCGGTTTCCTTTGAGGTAATATCTGCTGAACCCATGCATTCAGTTCACTAATGAGCAATGGAGATTCATCCTCCCAAGTCTCATTACCAAATAACTTGGCATTCAGCTTCATGATTGCTCCTAGATACTGAGCAACTTGCTCTTCAATAATATCTTCATCTTCTTCAGAGCAAGAATACTCATCAGAGCTCATGACTGGTAATAGAAAGTCCAGTGGAATCTATATGGTCTCTATATGAGCCTCAGGTTCCTTTGGTTCCTCATTAGGGACTTCCTTATTGGCTAGTGGGCGTCCATTGAGGCTTCCTCACTGGAAATCACTACCTCTTTCTCCTCTATAGGTTCGGCCATTTTGGCTATATTGATGGCCTTGCACTCTTTCTTTGGATCCTTTTCTATATTGCTTGGGAGAGTACTAGGGGGAGTTTCAGTAACTCTTTTACTCAGCTGACCCACTTGTGCTTCTAAATTTTTGATGGAGGAACTTGTTTCAGTCATGAAACTGAGAGTGACCTTAGATAGATCAGAGACTATGGTTGCTAAGCCAGAGAGGCTCTGCTCAGAATTCTCTGTCTGTTGCTGGGAAGATGATGGAAAAGGATTGCTGTTGCCAAACCTATTTCTCCCACCATTATTATTAAAGCCTTGTTGAGACTTCTATTGATCCCTCTATGAGAAAATTGGATGATTTCTCCATGCAGGATTATAGGTGTTTCCATAGGATTCTCCCATGTAATTCACCTCTTCCATTGCAGGATCCTCAAGGTCATAAGCTTCTCCTTCCGAGGAAGCTTCTTTAGTACTGCCGGATGTAGCTTGCAATCCAGTCAGATTCTGAGAAATCATATTGACTTGCTGAGTCAATATTTTGTTCTGAGCCAATATGGCATTCAAAGTATCAACCTCAAGAACTCCTTTTTTCTGAGTCATCCCGTTACTCACAAGATTTCTTTCAAAAGTGTACATGAACTGGTTATTTGCAACCACCTCAATGAGTTCCTGAACTTCTACAAGCGTTCTCTTCAGATGAAGAGACCCACCAGAAGAGTGGTCCAATGACATCTTGGACAATTCGGACAAACCATCATAAAATATATCTAAGATGCTCTATTCTGAAAGCATGTCAGAAGGACACCTTCTGATCAATTGCTTGTATCATTCCCAAGCTTCATAGAGGGATTCACATTCTTTCTGTCTGAAGGTTTGGACGTCCACTCTAAGCTTGCTTAGCTTTTGAGGTGGAAAGAATTTTTCCAAGAAAGCAGTGACCAACTTGTTCCAAGAGTTCAGGCTTTCTCTAGGTTGTGAGTCAAACCATATCCTAGCTCTGTCTCTTACAGCAAAGGGGAAAAGCATAAGTCTATAGACCTTGGAATCAACCCCATTGATCTTAACAGTATCATAGATCTGCAAGAATTCAGCTAAGAACTGATCAGGATTTTTCGATGGAAGTCTATGAAACTTGCAATTCTGCTGCATCAGAGAAATTAATTGAGGCTTAAGCTCAAAGTTGTTTACTCCAATGGCAGGAATTGAGATGCTTCTTCCAAAGAAGTTGGAAGTTGGTGCAGTATAGTCACCAAGCATCTTCTTCGCATCTCTAGCATTGTTGTTGGGTTCGGCTGCCATGTCTGCTTCTTTTTCGAGATTTTCTGTAAGGTCCTCTCCGGAATGTTGTGCTTTAGCTTCTCTTAGCTTCCTCTTTAGAGTCATTTCAGGTTTAGGATAAGCTTCAATAAGAATGTCCTTATCATTGTTCCTACTCATATGAAAAAGAAGAGAACAAAGGGAGTAGTGGAATCCTCTATGTCACAGTATATAGAATCTTTTATGTGAGTATAAGAATAGAAGAATAGAAGAATGAGAAGAGAGATGAGATGAGTAATTCAAACAGAGAGGGGAGAGAGGGGTTCGAATTATGAGTAGAAGAGAAGTGTTACTAATTAAATAAAATAAATAGAAAGAGATGAGAGAGAGAGTGTTCGAATTTTAAGAAGAGGAAAAAGAAAAATATTTTTATTTTTATTTAGTTAATTATGTTAGTTTCGAAAATTTGAAAAAAAAAATAAAAGAGAATTAAAAACTAAAACAATTAGTTAATTAAAAAGATTTTTGAAAAAATGGTTAGTGATTTTCGAAAATTAGAAGTGAAAAAGTAGTTAGGTGGTTTTGAAAAAGATAAGAAATAGTAAACTTTTTAAAATTAAAAGAAACAAGTCAAGTAGTTAGTTGAAAAAGATTTGAAAATAAATTTTGAAAAGATAAGAAGTTAGAAAAAGATTTTGAAATTAAAATTAAAAAAAAAAGATATGATTGAAATTTATTTTGAAAAAGAATTGAAAAAGAAATTAAAAAGATTTTATTTTTAAAATTAAAGTTGATGACTTGACTGACAAGAAACTAAAAGATATGATTCTAGAATTCAAAGATTGAACCTTTCTTAACAAGAAAGTAACAAACTTGAAATTTTTGAATCAAAACATTAATTGTTAGCAAGGATTTTCAAAAATATGAAATAAAATTAAGAAAAAGATTTTGAAAAATTAGTTTTAAAATTTTCGAAAACATTAAAAGAAAATTGAAAAAGATTTTGAAAAATTTTAAGAATGAGATTCAAAAATCATAAAAAAATGAAAAGGAATTGATTTTGAAAAAGATTTGAAAAGATAAAGTTTTTAAATTGAAATTTTGACTTGACTAACAAGAAACAACTAAATTTTAAAAATTTTTGACCAAGTCAACTCAAAATTTCGAAAATTATGAGAAGAATAAGGAAAAGATATTTTTTTGACTTTTGAATTTTTAATAAGGAGAGAGAAAAACAACAAAATGAAACAAAATAGAAAAATTTGAGATAAAAACAAATAATTCATGCAAGAACACTTTGAATGTCAAGATGAATACAAAGAACACTTTGAAGATCATGATGAACATCAAGAACATATTTTTTGAAAATTTTTAAGAAAAGAAAGACATGCAAGACACGAAACTTAAGAACTTTTGTACTATGGACACTAACAATTCGAAAATGCACCAGAAAAATAAGAAAAGACACAAAACAAGAAAAATTAAAGATCAAACAAGGAAAATCATCAAGAACAACTTGAAGATCAAAGAAGAACACAATGCATGAATTTTCGAAAATCTAAGAAAAGTTAAAAACATGCAGTTGACACCAAACTTAAAATTTGACACTAGACTCTAACAAGAAACACAAAATTTTTTTGGTTTTATGATTTTATTAAATTTTTTTTCTGAAAAGAAAATAAAGGTTGAAACAAGAAAGAAGGTTACCTAATCTAAGCAACAAGATGAACCATCAGTTGTCCAAACTCAAACAATCCCCGGCAACGGCGCCAAAAACTTGGTGCACAGAATTGTGATCACACTTTTCACAACTCTGGTACAACTAACCAACAAGTGCACTGGGTCGTCCAAGTAATAAACCTTACGCGAGTAAGGGTCGATCCCACGGAGATTTCCGGCTTGAAGCAAGCTATGGTCATCCTGTAAATCTTAGTCAAGCAGATTCAATTGGTGATGAGTTTTGATAATTGAAAGATAAATAAAACGTAAATTAAAATAAAGATACTTATGTAATTCATTGGTGGAAATTTTAGATAAGCGTTTGGAGATGCTTTGTTGCTTCTGAACCTCTGCTTTCCTATTGTCTTCATCCAATCATGCGTGCTCCCTTCCATGGCAAGCTATATGTTGGTGGATCACCGTTGTCAATGGCTACCATCCATCCTCTCAGTGAAAATGGTCCAGCTACGGTTTCTGTATGGCTAATCAACTGTCAGATTTCTCGTCTCGGATGAAAAATACCAGGCACAGCTACCGCACAGCTAATCATCTGTCGGTTCTCACTTGTGTCAGAATAGGATCTCTCTATCCTTTTGCACACTGTCACTGCGCCCAACATTCGTGAGTTTGAAGCTCATCACCGTCATCCCGTCCCAGATCCTACTCGGAATACCACAGACAAGGTTTAGACTTTCTGGATCTCAGGAGTGCTGCCAATTGGTTCTAGCCTATACCACAAAGGTTCTAACCTCATGGACTCGGTCCGTGGATCAGAGACCCAAGAGACTATACTCTGGCTGTCGTCCAATGACTACGTTGAACATCATGTAGACCGCTTGTGGTTGTCAGGCACGCGGATCTTGGCTAAGCGAGTAACGAAGATAGTGGGTGATTGTCACGGGTCACCCCTTCATTCTGACTTAACTGAATTAAGTACGAGAGTATATCTTGGAGAAGAAGTAAGCGTGAATTGAAAGAGAAACAATAGTACTTGCATTAATTCATGAAGAACAGTAGAGCCCCGCACCTTAATCTATGAGGTGTAGAAACTCCACCGTTGAAAAATACATAAGAGAAAATAGCCTAGGCATGGCCGTGAGGCCAGCCAAGCATGAAGTTCATCAAAAGGTCTGTAAAGTCCCTAATACAGTAGTAAAAAGTGCTATTTATACTAAACTAGTTACTAGGGATTACAGAAAATAAGTAACTAAGTGCAGATAGTGCAGAAATCCACTTCCGGGGCCCACTTGGTGTGTGCTTGGGCTGAGCATTGAGCTTTACACGTGCATATGCCTTTTTTGGAGTTTAATGCCAGCTTGGATGCCAGTTTGGGCGTTTAACTCCAGCTCTGGTACCAGTTCCGGCGTTTTACGCCAGAAAATGGTCTCTGGTGGGCGTTTGAACGTCAGTTTGGGCCATCGAATCTTGGGAAAAATATAAACTATTATATATTGATGGAAAGGCCAAGATGTCTACTTTCTAACGCAATTGAGAGCGCGCCATTTGGGCTTCTGTAGCTCCAGAAAATCTAGTTCGAGTGCAGGAGGGTGAGAATCCAACAGCATCTGCAGTCCTTTCTCAGCCTCTGAATCAGACTTTTGCTCAGGTCCCTCAATTTCAGCCAGAAAATACTTGAAATTACAGAAAAATACACAAACTCATAGTAAAGTCCAGAAATGTGATTTTTTCATAAAAACTAATAAAAATATAATAAAAAGTAACTAAAACATACTAAAAACTATGTAAAAATAATGCCAAAAAGCATATAAATTATCCGCTCATCAGTGGGCTAAACCAAAGGCAGTGTTCACTCTAACAAAGGACCATAGGCAAAATTTTTGTAGGTTGATTAGAGGAGTAAGGTTTTTTTTTTTTGGTTACACCTCTAACTTGGTTTGGTATGCAAACGTCTCACAAAATAGGCTTGTTGGGTTGAAGAATCATGATTGTCATGTATTTATAGAGTCATTGCTTCCTGCTGCATTCTGAGAACTTCCTACCAGCATATGGAAACCACTTATAGAAATAAGTGAGCTTTTTTGGGATTTATGTGCTCCAAAACTTAACATAAATGATCTCATAGGAATGGAGAAGAACATTCCAATCATACTTTGTAAGTTAGAGAAGATATTCCCTCCTAGAATTTTTGACATTATGGAACACTTACCAATCCACCTGCCGTACGAAGCAAGAGTATGTGGGCCAGTTTAATTTTGGTGGATGTACCCATTTAAGAGAATGATTCAATCATTTAAGCGCACCGTGAAGAATAGAGCTCGAATAGAGGATAGTATCTGTGAAGCATTCCTAGCTAAAGAAATATCTACATTTTGCTCTTTCTATTTTGAGCCTCATGTTGAGTCACGTTGAACAAGAGTTAGAAGGAATGATGAAAGGGGAGAAACCTCGTCAGGAGGACTAACATATCCAATATTTATTCCGGAAGGAGTTGTACTGGGTGCGGGTAGTGACTATTGGATGGTTAGAGAAAAAGGAAATTGATGCTTCACATCTGCATGTGTTGCTTAACTGTGACCAGGTTTCACCGTACTTGATGTGAGTTTTTAAGCTTTCGTAACTATTACACTTAGTAAGATACTATCTTCCTCATCTAATCAAAACTTCATTACACTAAAATTTCCTTATTTATCCTAGTGTAACATAGGTTATTCCAAGCAACAAATCCTGAGACATCACTGAACAATTTTCCTAATTAGTTCAGAGAATACGTTAGAGTGCATCTAGCTAACATAACAGATTTGAAACTACTTGTACTTAGTTGGGGTCCAATGAATAATGGCACAAGCTACCGAATATACAATGTTAATAGATATCATTTCCATTCTTTACAATGGTTGGTTGAAAAAAAATAGATACACCGTTGTCTAGGTTCATGGGGATTCAGGCGGTGGACATTCTGATTGGTATGGTGTGTTGCACAATATAATTTAATTAGAGTATTTTGGTCGCACTACATAGAAGGTGTTTGTGTTTAGATGTCAACTGTATGATCTAAGTTCACAACAAGGAACATGAAAGCCCAAGGACTACAATATCACTGAAGTAAATGTGACCAAGAAATATAGGCACGACAATCCTTTTATTCTATCTCAGAATGCACAACAGGTATACTATTTGCCTTATCCGGAGTCATCCAACTCTAGTTGGGTTGGTTGTACTTAAGACTAAGCCAAGAGGTCACATCAAATTTGATAGGACAGAGAGTTAGGAACTTTTCCAAATTTATGACCCAACTTCTTCAAAAATGGTGGTTGATACTAGCATTCTGATGACCCTTAGGCCAGCTATTATGGATGATGACATCATTGACCTTAGGGTAGATGACAACACACTACCATTGGATGATAACGATCTTCAAGAAGACGGGATTGATGGAGACAAAGAAGAAGAAGAAGACGAGTTTGATGATAAGAAAATTACCTCGGAAGAGGAGGATGATGAACCAGAGAAAGAAGATGATGAATCTGAATAAGATTAATGTAAACATAGTTCTATCTTTTGATTTTTGTTATCAAACTTTTGTTTCATATTTACATTCTGTATATATGATATTTTACAACATATATTAATCACCATTTTTAGATAAAATACTAATTCATTCGATGTTAATTGAGATTTTACTATCAATTATTAACTATCGGGGTATATCATATATTGGAAAATAAAAAAACATTCACGCTACTAACAGATTTACCGATGAAAAATCTCAACGGTAGCGATTATTCATATTTTTTTTTAAAATAAATTTTTTTTCCGTCGGATATGTCCGACAATAAAATGGCGCGAAGACTCATTTTATGGCGCCAACGTTACCATCGGATTTTTTCCGCCGGTAACGTAACTCATATTTCTTGCCCACAAACCATGACATCCCGATGCTAAATCCGCTTCAAGTTATCGACAGACATCAAAATCTGACGGTAAATATTTACCGGCAATGTTTATACTATCGGATTTATTTGATGAAATATCTGCTAGTAAATATAGTACCGACGGATTTTTTTTGTTTTTTTGCTAGTAAATCCGACGGTAATTAGTGATTTTCTTTTAGTGTTTTTTCTTTAACAACTAACACCAAACTTAGAGATTTGTCAAATTTCTAAGTTTAAATTTTTTAAGTGGTATGAGGATGTATGCATTTGCTTGGGTAGGAAGGACAAAAAATAGTTGGAAGATGACAAACAAAATAGTGGGAGGAAGACAAATAACATAGTGGTAGTTATGAAAAGAAAAGAAAACAAAGATGATCATGCATGCAAAAATGACTTTTTTTTTCATTTTTTATTATTTAAAAAAAACCCTTTGAAACACAACGTAAACCAAAAAGAAGAAAATAAAAGAAAAATGCAAAGGATCAAGAAGAACAAGAATGTAAATATGGAATACTTAATGAAAAAGAAAAGATAAAGATTTTTTTCCAATTAATTAAAAAAAGACTTTAATGAAAAAGAGAAGAAAAAGATACTCACTGATTGGATTGCCTCCCACAACTTTATTACCTCTTTGTGAACAACTTCCTTCATTGTCAAATTAAGCCTTCTTTATGTTTGCACCAAAGGTTTAAAATCTTCTTCCAATAAAATTTTGTACATACACATGGTGGGGCTTATTTTCTTGGTGTTGTTTGAGAGTGTTCTCTCTGTTGGCAACTCATCTTTTGGCTCTTCCCTTTCTTCAAATCTTGAGTGTGGTGGATAATTCTTAAGGGCTCTTTTATCAAGGGCTTCTTGAATCAATAAATCAATCAACTTACATTTCATGCTTTCTTCTGGTTCACTGACATATAGATCCCTTGTATCCATGGCATTGTTTTATTTGGGAGGAAATGTTTTTGTTTTTCTCCCTATTGCTGGGCAATGTATTCCATTTATATCTTTAAATTTTTTATGGAGGCTTTTTTGTTTTTGAAGTTTATATTCCATTTATATCAACTTACTTTTCATGCTTTCTTCTGGTTCACCATTTTCTTATACACAAACATCAAATAGAATAAAACACACTGGTGGATTAAAGAAGAAAAAGAAACAAGGAAAGAAGAATTAAACAAAATAAAGAAAACAAAAGAAAGTAAAAAAACGTAAAATAACAGAAAAATAAATAAGATCTAAGTTAGTGATTTAACCGAACGTATGTTGTCAATCTCAATTAATCCCCAGCAATGATGTCAAAAACTTGATGAGCGAAAACTAATGCTCATGGATACTAGTAGGTGCACCAGATTGTTCAAGTAATACGACGGTGAGTGGGAACCATTCCCACGATGATTAATGGATTGAGATAAACAACGTCTAATTGAATCTCTAATTAGATCGATCAAACCTTGATAATAGGAATTTGGCTGGTGGAGTAGAAGAACTAACAGTCAAGATTGTAGAATGTAAATGGAAGAGGACTTAGAGATTTAGAAAGAAATAAAAAATTGGGAATGCTAAAAGCTTTAGAGATATTTATTTTTTAGAAAGATTAATTCTCATGTTTATCTTTTTTTATGCATCCAAAGATATTTTCACGACAAATCATATTAAATTAAATTCTAATTCATTGGCAGTTCAATTTATCTTTAATTAATCAATCACCAATTTTTTGGTCAACCGATTAAAAAAAGAAGTTTAACACCATTCTGATTTAGTTTCAAATAATATACAAAAGTAGTTATAATTCAAACTATATGTCACATATTCAAACGCCGCATCATTGGCGTTTGGCGCCGTGACGTTGGAATGGGTGCCCTTGTTACGCACAACGTAGCGCCAAACTTGGTGCAACTCAAGTTTGGTGCTAGACTCCTGATTTGGAAGGACTTTCGCATGATCTTTAGGATATATTTTGATTTTATTTAGTTTTTAGAATTAGATTTGAATTTAGAAAAGATATTTTAGGTTTTATAAATTTTACTTTTACATTAATTAGGATTAGATATAAAATGAGAAGATATCTTGGCCTAGGGTTTCTTCTTCTCCTCTTTCGCACTTTACACTTTTCTCTGCTAAGGTTATCTGCACCATGAGCAACTAAACCTCTATTGTTAAGGTTAGGAGCTTTGTTTATTTGGATGGATCAATAACTATTGTTTTCTACTTCTGATTAATGTATTGATTTACATTCAAGAATCAGTTTCGTTCTTCATCTTACGAATTATAGTATATTGAAAAATAACTCTTTTCTAACTTGAATTCTTGTTGACTCTTGGAAAAGTTATCTCACTTGAATATCAACTTGAAACTGAATTCTCATAAATCTCTGACTATCTATACTTAATGTGATACGTGATATAATCATATCATCTCTGGATTGTTAGTGTTTTGTGTGGCTATAAACTAGGGTTTAAACTTAAACCCTCTAATTAGATTAAGTGACAAGAGAATTGATGGTTAATTGAATTAGAGGAGGATTAAATTACAAAAGAATTGGAATCTAATCACTTAAAGTTGCTATGAATTAAATCCTTGCATAATCAAAGTAATTAATAAGAATTGTTAATCCAGAAAAGTAAATATCTCCAAAATCTTAACTGTTTTCTCATATAATTCTCACAACCAATTTACTGTTTGCTTTCTCAATTTCTCTGATTACTGTTTAATACAATTTGAACCCAAAACACTCTTTTGTGCTTATCTGACTAAGTGAATCACACAATTATTGTTGCTCAATCCATCAATTCTCGTGGGATCAACCCTCACTCACCTAAGGTATTACTTAGTACGACCCGTTGCACTTGCGGTTAGTTTGTGGTTTTTAGAACCCGCACCAGCCATCAAACTCATAAAATCGAATTCTTAGATATCAAGTTGAACGATGAGGGATGATTATTCTTTTCTATACTTCTAAGGTGTAACTTTTTTTTGGTTAAAATTTGAGATAATTCTCTGTCATCATACTTAATCTTTGAAATTTTAGATAGTCTTAAATTCAATTCTTGGTATTAGACCTAGAGAAATAGTTTAAAAACAAGTTTATTGCTACCTTACAAAAGCATTAATGAACATGGTGGAGAAGAACTAACTATTTTTTTTTTTAAACAAAAGAGTTCAACATAACAAGGTAGAGCGAAGAGAACAAAAACAACTAACAACTAAAAATAAACAACCATAAAAATAAATTCATAGTCATCTTCGACATTGTCATCAACAACTAAAGAGTTCAACACCATTTCACTCGTCGTAGCTTGTAAAGGACTTGTTGATAATTTTCGTTACACTCGAATATTTGTTTTTGAAGATCCTATCATTCCTTTCTAGCCGAACATTCGAGATGATTGCAAAAAAATCAATCAACCACATCTTTTGTTCTTTCTTACCAATTTTTAAAGTATTGCTTAAGTGTACTTGGAATAGTCCATAGTCTACCAAAGACAATCAACCAAGCACACTACTTGCCATATGAACTTAAAACTAAGAAACAAGTGAAAGGTATTCTCAACAAACTTATTACATAATACACACATATTATCATTTTGATCCATAATACTCAATTTACATGGTCTTTCTTTGTATTTACCTTGCCAATCAAAACAAATTAAACAAACAACTCAATTCTTGGTGGGACAAAATTTCTCCAAATAATATTAGTGAAACTATAATTTGTTATATTCTCCGAAAGTATTGCAGCCTACAAATCTCAAAATCTCTCTGTTAGTTGTTAGCTTAATTGATTGTAAAGTCTCATAAAATTGATTAACTAGTTCCAATTCTTATTAATTATTTTTATCTTGTGATATGTCAGTAATGAATTTCTTTAATTTTTTTTATAATTAAATAATAATACTTGACTTCTAATTTAAAAGAAAGTAAAAAAGATTTACATCTACCTTACATAAGAAAAAGAAAATGTCATGAAACCAAATTAGACAATAAGAAAAACAATCCAAAGAGGCTAATATACTAATGAAAAAAAAAAAAGACTTAAGACACTAATTAAAGTTCCCTTGTTGCCATACTAACCGACTAATTTGGTTTGACATTTTATATTCCTAGATATTTTTGCTATGTGGCCTTAATAATTCAGCACCTTCCTTATGTCCACTTCATAGCTTCAAGAATAGTTCCAGCCTCTAGTGGTTACTAGAAACATAGGATGTTACGAAAGGGCCGAAAGAAAAGCAAAGTGTGCTTGCCTGGCAGTCCACAGCTAGCATTAAAAGAGAAGGACGAAGGTTTTTCGTTTTTCCAATATGGTTTAAGGGTTATTAATTAAAAATTAAAAAAGATAAAAAAATTTAATTTTTAATACATTTATTATTTTATTCATCAAAATAAAAATATCACAATTTTGTTAATAATAAATTTAAACATATATTAACAAAATTTTTTCTAATAATCCATTTTTTTTTGTATTTGGAGCATGTAAACAACCTTTAATAATTAAAATCGCATGTTAAATACCACATGATTGGTTAAGTGTAAGTTTCTGTTATTTATTGCACTTAGCTTTTTGCCGTGTGTTAAGGAATACAGTTAATTGCCCAATGAAAATGTACAAAAATCAATTAGTAGTGCAGTCAACTATAATTAATTAGTTAAAAATAGGTTTATTGATAAAAAAAAATAAGATTCGAACAGTTGATCTAATTTTATTTATATTTATATTCCATTTAATATAAAAAAATAACTATACAAATGTTTATCTTTTGGTTTAATTACTTTGTTAGTCTCTATAGTTTCGTAAAATTTTTAATTAGATCTTTATACTTTTTTTTAATTGAATTTCTATACTAGCTTTTTTTTCAATTAAATCATTTTTAGTAGTAATTGACTTAATTTTATAGGGATCTAACTAAAAAAAAAAATTGATATAGGAACCTAAATAAAAGAAAAAAAGTATAGAGATTCAATTAAAAAAAAATTTGGTGCAAGGACTCAATTAAAAGAGAAAAAAAGTATAAGAATCTAATTGAAAATTTTACAAAACTATAAGGACCGACAGAGTAATTAAACCTTACCTTATCCCTCTTTGTCAAAGCCATTGCACGCTGCACCCCCTCTCTTCCAAAACCGCCGCACGCCGCACCTCTTCTCGCGAACAAAGTGATGCCTATCGCATCCCAACGCACTAAGGTCTTCTGGTGGTGTCGCTCTTCTTTTTTTCTGGTTGCAGATGATTCATTTTATTAATTTTAGATTTTTTTAAGTTTTAAATGTTTTTTTTGTATGTTTTGGATTTTTTCGAATTTTAAATAATTTTTTAATAATTTTAGATTTTTTTATTTTCAAATTTTTTTTAATATTTTATTGAATGTTTTTTTGTTACGTTTTAAATATTTTTATTTTTGATTACGTTGTATATACACTAAAATTAACTATTAAAGTTGACCATTAGTATAAAATACATGTTAGAATATAAATACATATTAAAAATAAATTACACTACAAATATATTAATAGCTGATTTTAGTGGCTAATTTTAGTGTACGAATAATATTTTTGTGCTTTTTATTAAAAAATTTTAAAATAATTTTAAAATTTAAAATGAAATTGAAATTTTTAAAATGGTTTTTGAAAAATTTAAAATGACTTTATAATGATTGTAGATGTTTGTTATTATTTGAGTTTAAATATTTGTTTAAATTTTGGATTTTTTTTTCTTGAATTTCGGATGTTTCTTTTTCTATATTTTGGATGTTTTTTTTTTATTTTAGATATTTTTTTAATAATTTTAGAAGTATTTTTTCTTTAATTTTTAGATTTTTTTTTTCAATATTTTGTTGAATGTTTCGTTTTGTTAAGTTTTAAAATTTTAAAAAATAATGTTAGATGTCTTGTTTTTGTTAGATTTTAGATATTTTTTTGTTATATTTTAAATATTTTTTATTAGAAATTTTTTAAAATAATTTTAGAATTTTAAAATAAATTTTATAATAATTACAATAATTTTACAATAATTTTAGGTGTTATTGTTTAGTTTTAGATTTTTTTTCCAAATTTTAACTATTTTTTAATAAATTTATGTTCTCTTAAAAAATATTTTAAAAAAATTATTAATTAACTGCAATGAATTATATTCTTTGTTAGTTATCTAGTGAGATACTTGCCTAATTTAACTTCCCCAGAATAAAAGATCCAGGGAAACAAAGGCCACAGTTTTGTGAAGGATGTGTAGCGCAAAAGGATCAGCACTAACTCAGTAACTCATTTTCTCAGGATAAGGATGCTTCGCGAGCCACTTTTTCACACTACAAATATATGCTTGCAATGTATAAATATAAATATTCATGAAGTTTATTATTATTATTATTATTATTATTATTATTATTATTTATCAGTCTCTTTCTTATGTAATATTTATTAATTATAAATTTCAATAACCTTTTGAATTGATTCTTGATAGTTTTTGTTTCATACAAATTAGGATAATTTACATAAATAAATTAAACAAGAAACAACCTTATCTGTTTGTTCTAAATTAAATGACATTCAACTGCCCTTTTTTTCTCTTTTTAATATATAAATCGTAGGCTTTATCTAAGTATATTACATTTCATCATAAAGCTTAATAATACACCGATTTAGTAGGTTTGATCATATTAATTTTGATTTTCAAAATATTAAATAGATTAGTCTCTAATTCTTTTTAAAAAGAAACAAATTTCTTTTGTTAAAAATAATATAATAGATGAATTAAATTGTTTGAAATTTTTAAATATAAGAGATAGACATCAATATCAACGCTAATGAATTAATATAATTCAAATAATATAGTCTATACTCACCTAAAAAATCGTTCGAATCTTCTAAGATAAATAAATAAATAAAAATGGATAGATATCAACTATCACATAAAGTAAGACAAGAAAACTTGATATAGTCACAAATTGGACCCAGACATTAAATTAATTTATATTATCTATTGCAAACTAAATTAGGATCTTATTTACTATAACTAAGTACAAATGAACAATAAACAATAGATAATATTTTGGAATATAGTATATATATACACACAGGCACACACAAAACAGCGCTTTTTAATTTACATATGGATTCAAAGATGGTGTATGAATATGATATGGGAGTAGAAAGTGCTTAACAAAAATGTGGTGTCAAGGAGGAAGGAATTCGGACCATCCGAGTTCCCCACACAAAACGCACGGTCTGAGAAGCCAACATTTGGCTCAGACCACACAGCAACTCGGACTATCCGAGTTCCATCAAGCTCATGGACCGTCCAATTTTCCTTGGACCAATCGCACGGTCCGAATTGGCCTAAGAAAGAACACGCGTCACTTCTCCGCATTTTCAAGAAACGGTGCCCCTAAAAAACACAAATAACCTCACCCTCTCTCACCACCCGAGTACACACTTCAGTCTCTCACATTTCACTCTCAGACGCCATACTTCTTCTTCCTTTCTCTGGTATTTGTATGGTGGAGAAGCAACAAAATGCCAAAAAAATATAAAGTTAAAGATGTTGATCGATTTGAGCTTCATATTATTCATTATCTTAGTGATCCTGATTATGTAAGTATTTTTTTTAAAATATTTAAATTTTATAATTTTTTTTATATTTATAATTATTTAAATTTAAAATTTAATTATTATGATTGTTGTTAGATATGCGGTTGAAGAATATAAATAGAATGATTATGACTAATTTGAATATTTGTTAGATTTTTTTAAAATTTTTGGACAAATTATTAGTTATATATATCATTATTAGGAAATTTTTTATGATTATTGTTGTTAGGTTTTATGTTTTTTCGACTGTAATAGAGAGGCAAATAGAATAGAATAGAATGGTTGTTAAGTTAATAAGTAGATAATGTAATTTATTTTTTAATTTTTTATTAATTTTTAGTATAATGTTGTGTAAGGAAATCTTATTTAAATGTGTTTTTAAAAAATTAACTATAACTGTTATCGATGAAATTAAATGTTAATGTTATTGTTATTGTGATAAAGTGTTAATGCTGAATGATTATTAGGATTATTTTAATTAAGGCATGTTAGATTTTTTTTATGAGAATATTTAAATGTTTTTAATTCTAGTAATTATTATTAGCAAGTTAATTATTACCGTTGTTAGAATATGAATGATGGCATATACTGAATAATAATATTTTTTATTATAGAGAAAAAAATGTTTAGCGAAAGAGTAATTAACATTCGATATTGATACGTTACCTGTATCCTCGGTCACCCGACATACTCGGCAAGCAAGCACGTTGAGGCCGATGTTGCACCAACTGCCCGATAAGCTCGGTAGAAGCACAGATAAGCTTGGCCTCAACCATTCGAATAAAAAGGACACGTGCATCACAAAACTCGGTCCCGTATCAACCATCCGAAAATCTCGGCACATGATCAGGACCGAAGCAGCATTATCCAACTGAAAATAAGGAACGTGCTCAACTAGTTTTCAGCACCAAAACAGAATATCTTAACTAATCTATAAACTAGGACTCACCCATTAACGGGTAAAAACTAATTTCTATAAAACCTAGCTAACACTCTCGACTAAGGCTCAGGTTCTATCACCCTCAGTCTCTTACTTTTAACTCTAAGTTCACCTATCTCTCTCTCACTTAATTATTCTCTCTCTCTTTCCGGAGACTGTCACTAACTTGAGCGTCGGAGTATCTTTTGCAGGTATTCCCACCGCGGTGTTTGACCTTGGCCGACGTAAAGCTCTTCCTCCCAGTTGACGGCCTGCTCGGAAGTGCTTAAGCTCGGCCTCCCTGGTGTTCGGACGAATCACTTGGCGCCCACCGTGGGGCTCGGAGTACATCTAACCCCACTCTTTTCTTTGTTTAGTCTTCTACCCTATTTTGCAGGATTCCCGATCCTCGAACATGGCTGACAAGGAAAGCCCACAACTCTCACAGGATGACCTCCTAGCTCGAATCGCCGAGCTGCAGGCGGAAGTACGAAGAATAGCCGAGTTGTCTACGCAGAACAATGGAGAAAGCTCCAAAAACTCGGCTCAAGGTGCTACAGATCCCTTGAACATCGCCCCGCCAAAGGAGAAGCTCACCCTCGACAACCCCTTCTCCGAGGAGATCACAAATTATCAGATGCCGAAAAACTTTACTCTCCCGACCGCACTGGAACCGTACAAAGGGTTCGGCGACCCCAGAGCCCACATAAAGAAGTTCCAGTCGATGATGTTTTTCAACGGCCCTAAGAATGAGCCCGTCCTTTGCCGAGCATTCCCAACCTACCTCGACGGCGCTGCATTGCTCTGGTTCTCCAAACTCCCTGAGGGATCAATTTCTTCTTTCGAAGATCTTGCCAGATCATTCATCGACTACTTTGCCGCATCAAGAATCTACGTACACGGATCGGACTATCTCGGCACCATCAAGCAAGGCCAGCATGAGAGCCTGAAAGACTACATGACCAGGTTCGCTGACGCCACCATGGAGATCCAGGACTTGGACCCAGCTGTTCACCTCCACGCCCTCAAAGCCGGCCTCAGACCTGGTAAATTCCGGGAGACCATCGCCATAACAAAGCCGAAAACCCTAGAGGAATTCCGAGAAAGAGCGGCTGGACAAATGGAGATTGAAGAACTCCGAGAAGCCCAGAAATCAGACAAACAACCACACCGGAGAGATGAGGAAAGGACCTTCAGATCTCCAGGCAACAGGGACACAAAGAAACCCCCTAAGCCAGCGTCAAAGTACCACACATACACCAGATTCAACACCAGAAGAGAAAACATCATCAGAGAAATCCTCAACGCCAAAATCATTAAACCACCAGCCCGAGCAGGAAACTACCAGGATCAACGATTCGTAGATAAGACAAAACATTGCGCCTTCCACCGGAAGTTCGGCCATACCACGGATGACTGCATCGTCGCGAAGGACCTCCTGGAAAGACTAGCGCGCCAAGGTCTCCTGGACAAGTACATCGAGACCCGGAAGGGCAAAGGAGGAAACCCGGACAGGGCAGAGCATAAGCCAGCAACGATTGACGACAAAAAAGAGAGAATCACTCCTGATCCGCCAAGAGGAGTCATCAACCACATATCGGGAGGATTCGCAGGCGGAGGAGAAACAAGCTCGGCCAGGAAGCGGAGCTACAGAGCAATGCTGGCAATCGAAGGAACCATACAACCTAAGAAGGACAAAGGACCAGACGTCACAATATCCTTCAACCAAACAGACTTCAAATCGGCGAGCCCTAACCTTGACGACCCCGTGGTAATTTCAATCCAGGTTGGAGACCTGTTGGTAAGGAAAACATTGTTAGATCCAGGTAGTAGTGCTGACGTTTTATTTTACACTACGTTTACTAAAATGAAATTATCAGAAAAATTAATACAACCCTCCTCTGGAGAGCTGATTGGGTTCTCCGGAGAGAGAGTCCCCATCATGGGACACATATGGCTAAAGACCACAATGGGAGAGATCCCTATGGCAAAGTCAATTGATATTCAATACCTAATAGTAAACTGTTACAGCCCTTATAATATTATACTTGGGAGACCCGCACTGAACACATTCAGGGCAGTGGTGTCCACATTACATCTGTGTGTCAAGTTTCCAGTGCAGGAAAACAAGATCGCTACGGTGTACGCCGACCATCAAGAAGCTCGGCAATGCTATAACGCTGGTCTAAAACCAGTACAAACAAAGCAGGAAGCTCGGCCCCAGGTCCAAGCCATCCAAACGTCTGCCAACACAGCAACACTAGCCGATCTTGACCCCAGGGAAGACCTCGGCGAAAGACCTCGGCCAATGGACAATCTTCAACAAGTAACGCTAACAGCAGACGACAACCAATGCACATATGTTGGAGAAGCATTAGAAGGGGCAGACCGAGCAAGACTCATTCACACACTACGTCAGAACGCCGACCTTTTCGCATGGACGCCAGAGGACATGCCCGGAATAAACCCAGAGGTCATCTGCCACAAGCTAGCAATCGACAAAACAATCCGACCAGTCGTACAGAAGAAAAGGAACCTCGGAGAGGAGAAAAGACAAGCAGCACTTGAAGAAACCCAAAAGCTCCTCAATGCAGGTTTTATAAGAGAGATTCGCTTCACCACATGGTTGTCCAACGTGGTAATGGTAAGGAAGAGTTCAGGTAAATGGCGCATGTGCATCGACTTTACAAATTTAAATAAAGCCTGTCCTAAAGATGCATACCCATTGCCTTGCATTGATAAATTAGTTGATAACGCCTCTGGTTTCAAAGCTTTGAGTTTTATGGATGCATACTCGGGCTATAACCAGATTCTGATGCATCCAGAAGACCAAAGCAAAACGGCTTTTATAACAGAACATGGAAATTTTTGTTACAAGGTAATGCCCTTTGGCCTAAAGAATGCAGGTGCGACGTATCAAAGGTTAATGGACAAGGTATTCCACAAACAGATAGGCCGCAATATGGAGGTCTATGTAGATGACATGGTAGCAAAAACACCTTTGCAGGGGTCGCATTGTGACGACTTAGTAGAAATCTTCAGGCAACTCCGAGCATATAACATGAGACTTAATCCAGACAAATGTGCATTCGGAGTACAAGGAGGGAAGTTCCTTGGATTCATGTTAACATCTCGAGGCATCGAGGCCAACCCAGAAAAATGCAAAGCCGTACTGAACATGACAAGCCCGAAAACGGTAAAGGAAGTCCAGCAACTTGCAGGACGAATAGCTGCCTTGTCACGTTTCTTACCTGCAGTGGCAAACCGATCTTATCACTTTTTCCAGACATTCTCTAAAGGCAAGAAGTTCAACTGGACAGACGAATGTGAAAATGCCTTCACCGAACTTAAACAACACCTGACATCACCACCAATCCTCCAGAAACCCGAGATAGGTAACCCATTATATTTATACTTGTCAGTATCTAACCATGCTATAAGCTCGGTTTTGGTAACAGAAACAGGGAAAAAGCAAAACCCAGTGTATTTCATCAGTAGGGTACTGCAACCAACAGAAACAAGGTACCCGAAGATAGAACAACTGGCACTAGCACTAATCACAACAGCAAGAAGACTGCGGCACTATTTCCAGAGCCACACAATCATAGTACGAACCGACCAACCATTAAGGCAAATACTAACCAGACCCGAGCTCGCCGGCAGATTAATAAAATGGTCGGTCGAGCTCTTCGAGTTCGACATCCAGTACGAATCAAGGAAAACATTGAAGTCACAGGTGCTAGCCGACTTTATATCAGAGATGACAAATGACACATATAAAAAAGAAGTCAGATGGACCATACATGTAGATGGAGCATCCAACAAAGAAGGCAGTGGGGCTGGGATACTTCTCAAAGAAGAAGACAAGGTGGTGGCCGAGTAGTCACTACAGTTCCGCTTCAATGCAAGCAACAATCAAGCGGAATATGAGGCCCTACTCGCTGGACTAAAGCTCGCCCTACAACTGCAAATACCTCGAATAACAGCCTACTGTGACTCCTCGTTAGTGGTACACCAAATAAAGGGCGAATTCCAGGTAAAAGATCCTTTGTTAGAGAAATATTGGCTCCTAACAAAGGATCTAATTTCAAAATTTAAAGAATTTGATATTATTCATATAAACCGAGAACACAACACCAGGGCCGACGTGTTATCGAAACTAGCCACAACTCGGCAAGCCGAAAACACGACGGCACTGTCCCAGCTAACGCTTGACAAACCGAGTTTTGAGCAGGATACAATTCTGAGTATTACACAGGTCCCAGATTGGCGAACACCTTTTTTCAATTACATCAACACAGGCACTATACCAAATGACGAACCGAACTTGCCACTCTTCCGAAGAAGAGCAAGTTTCTATACAGTGCTCGGAAACACCCTATACAGACGAGGACATTCACAACCATTGCTCAAGTGCATCAGCAATGAGGAAGCAGAGGAGGTTATGGCCGAAACGCATGAAGGAGTCTGCGGCAACCATATCGGCGGCCGTGCATTAGCAGCAAAGATCCTGCGAACAGGATATTATTGGCCGACGATAAAGCGAGATTGCATCTCAAAAGTCAAAGCGTGTGATAACTGTCAAAAACACGCCACACTCTCAGAGACCCCGGCCGAAGAACTCCACACCATAGAGGTAAGCTGGCCTTTCGATAGGTGGGGATTAGATATCCTCGGACCTTTCCCGAAAGCGCCAGGCCAGGTAAAGTTCCTTTTGGTTTCAATAGATTACTTCTCTAAGTGGATAGAGGCACAACCACTAGCACACATAACGGCAGAAAAAGTGCGATCTTTTTTATGGAAAAATATCATATGCAGATACGGTATACCAAGAGAGATAATCTCGGATAACGGGAGACAATTTACAGATCATAAGCTCGCCGCCTTTCTAACAAACTTTAACATCAAACATCATTTCAGCTCAGTAGAGCACCCGCAAACTAACGGACAAGTTGAATCAGCTAACAGAATTATCTTGCAGGGATTAAAGAAAAAGCTCGGCGACGCTAAGGGAGAATGGGCAGACCTCATTCCAGAAGTTCTATGGAGTTACAATACTAGCATTCAGTCCGCCACAGGAGAGACTCCCTTCAAACTGGTATATGGCGCAGAAGCACTTATCCCAGTAGAGGTCAGCGTCCCAACATTAAGGACCGAGCTCTACAATCAAACGAGCAACCTACAAGCTCGGACAGCCGAATTGGACCTCATAGAAGAAGAAAGAGACATTTCCGCCGTAAAGCAGCGAGCAAGAAAACAATACCTAGAGCAAAAACACAACAGAAAAGTAGTTCCCAGATCTTTCAACAAGGGAGACCTCGTGCTTAGGTGCACAGAGGAAGCCCGGAAACCTTCAGCACATGGCAAATTGGCGGCAAACTGGGAAGGCCCTTTCCGAGTACTCCATAATCTCGGAAAGGGGGCTTGTGATGAGCGGATAATTTGTACACTTTTTGGCATTGTTTTTAGTATGTTTTTGGTATGATCTAGTTAGTTTTTAGTATATTTTTATTAGTTTTTAGTTAAAATTCACTTTTCTGGACTTTACTATGAGTTTGTGTGTTTTTCTGTGATTTCAGGTATTTTCTGGCTGAAATTGAGGGACCTGAGCAAAAATCTGATTCAGAGACCAAAAAGGACTGCAGATGCTGTTGGACTCTGACCTCCCTGCACTCGAAGTGGATTTTCTGGAGCTACAGAAGCCCAATTGGCGCGCTCTCAACGGCGTTGGAAAGTAGACATCCTGGGCTTTCCAGCAATATATGATAGTTCATACTTTGCCCAAGATTTGATGGCCCAAACCGGCGTTCAAAGTCACCTCAAGAAATCCCAGCGTTAAACGCTGGAACTGGCACCCAAATGGGAGTTAAACGCCCAAACTGGCACCAAAGCTGGCGTTTAACTCCAAGAAGAGTCTCTGCACGAAAAATGCTTCATTGCTCAGCCCAAGCACACACCAAGTGGGCCCGGAAGTGGATTTTTATGTCATTTACTCATCTTTGTACACCTTAGGCTACTAGTTTTCTATAAGTAGGACCTTGTACTATTGTATTTGACATCTTGGTAGCTATCTTCGTTTTATGCTATCTTAGATCATTGGGAGGCTGGCCATTCGGCCATGCCTAGACCTTATGCTTATGTATTTTCAACGGTGGAGTTTCTACACACCATAGATTAAGGTGTGGAGCTCTGCTGTACCTCGAGTATTAATGCAATTACTATTGTTCTTCTATTCAATTCCGCTTGTTCTTTGTCCAAGATATCACTTGTTCTTCAACATGATGAAGGTGATGATTGACGCCCATCACCATTCTCACTCATGAACAAAGTGACTGACAACCACTCTTGTTCTACAAGCATCTGAGGCTTAGTGAATATCTCTTGGATTCCTGATTGCACGATGCATGGTTGATCGCCTGACAACCGAGTGCTCGCCTGACAAACGAGCCAACCATTCCGTGAGATCAGAGTCTTCGTGGTATAGGCGAGAACTGATGGCAGCATTCAAGAGAATCCGGAAGGTCTAACCTTGTCTGTGGTATTCTGAGTAGGATTCAATGACTGAATGACTGTGACGTGCTTCAAACTCCTGAGGGCGGGGCGTTAGTGACAGACGCAAAAGAATCACTGGATTCTATTCCGGCCTGATTGACAACCGACAGATGAATTCCGCTATGCTGTGACCAGAGCATATGCAATCGTTTTCAATGAGAGGATGGGAGGTAGCCACTGACAATGGTGAAACCCTACACAAGCTTGCCATGGAAAGGAGTAGGAAGGATTGGATGAAGGCAGTAGGAAAGCAGAGAGACGGAAGGGAAGGCATCTTCATGCGCTTATCTGAAGTTCCTACCAATGAATTACATAAGTATCACTATCTTTATCTTTTATGTTATTTTCGTTCATCATCATATACATTTGAGTCTGCCTGACTAAGATTTACAAGATGACCATAGCTTGCTTCAATACTAACAATCTCCGTGGGATCGACCCTTACTCACGTAAGGTATTACTTGGACGACCCAGTGCACTTGCTGGTTAGTTGTGCGAAGTTGTGTAATGCCATGGTATTGAGCTACCACGTTTTTGGAGCCATTACCGGGGATTATGAGAGTTGTGAAAAAGTATTGTTCACAATTTCGCGCACCAGCTTACAAGCTCGAAACCCTTCAAGGAGATCAACTTCCAGGAACATGGAACATCTCCTCCCTGAGGAAATATCAGTCATGATGTAATCTATGATTTGCGAATGATGGTACTCTTTTTCCCCTCCGAAGGTTTTCTCCCAAAATACATGGGTTTTACTCGGAGAGGGTTTTAACGAGGCCGGACGCAACAAACCATTGTACTCATACAAACTATTGAGCAATCAAAATGGTTCACACTTTGACAGTTAAAACATACGTTTCAGAGAATCCGAACATAATCCTCGGAACCTTACCATCACGAGCCGAGCTTATTTCTCGGAAAACCTCCGCCACAAAAACAAGTCAAAATTTTTCTAACGAACATACTAATCCGAGCTTCATACTCGGAATTCAAACATGCGCATGCCGAGCATAATGCTCGGACAAGTACATACTGACATTTCCCACAATTCTAAAAACTGAACATTTAAAACACTAATCCGAGCTTCATACTCGGAGAACAAATCGCATACTCCGATAACAATACTCGGATACGCACATACAAAACACAACAAACAAGTCATTTCGAGCGAATCCTAAGGGATAATCAGAACAGTCCATTAAAGCCTCTACCATCCTAGTCAACGGATCCAACAAACAAAGAATGATTTCAACCACTGTCAGTAAACACAAAACACTTGTTTTTCTCATAACGGCGCATCACTATCATATATATCACATTAGTCAAAACTATTCGTCTAAAACCGAGCTATACACTCGGACCACAAAACATTACTGATCAACAAAAGTCCAAAGACAAAATAACAACAAGATCCAAAGATACAACAAACATTAACAAGATAAATACTAACAAATTACTCTCTCTTATCACCTATGCTGGATCCCTCACTCTCAGCGGCACTTTCATCTTCCACAAGCTCACCATTAACAACAACCTTCATAACATCAAGCTTCGAAGGGTCAGCCTCAGGATACAACACTTTGACTTGAGAAACAGCGCGATCGAAGCCCTGGGCAAAGGCCTCATAAACCCCGCCTTCTAACTCTTTGATCCGAGCAGATAACTGATCCACCTCAGACTTCATATTCTTCAAAGAAGCCTCGTGCAGCTTTTGCTCCTCAGCAAATTCAAGCTCTCTCTTCTCAATGGAGGAGGACAGCTCAACAATTTTTTCATCCTTTTCCTGGATAAGTCCAGATAGCTCTTCAACACGAGTAACCTCTTTTCTCTCCCGCTCTAAAGCAAGTTCCTGAGATCGACCAATGGCAATAATACGAGCGCCAATCACCTACAAAAAACAAGATAAATAAATAAACACCAGCCAGAATTAAAAGAAGAAAGCAACAAAGTAACCTATACCTGCAGAAACCGACTAACACCTGCTCGACCAACATCATCGATCCTCTTCATATCATCAGGAAAACAGCAGAGCTCATCAGCCATGACACCGAAAGGAAATAACTTCGCCCACAAAGATCTGCCATGCTCGTCCTCATCATACCCATGAAGCTTCTTCTGCGATTCATAAGCAGACTCCACCATTTGTAATATTACCGAGGACTCCCCCTTACCATCTAGCACTTCAGCGAAGTTACCTTTACCTTGTCCCCTCTTTCGCTTCGACCTCGGCCCAGGACCATACTGAGTTACCATAGCAGCAGCACCTTTCCCCACATTAGAAGAAACTTCTTTCTCGCTTTTCTTACGCTGACTAAAGAAGGACTTCAACCCGGCAGTGGTGATTGCAGGAGCTTTCTCGGCTACAGATTAAAAATAAACCAGGTCAAGACACAACAAAATAAGCAAGAGCGCAAAACAAACATAAGAAAGCATAATTACCTATATGATTATAAACCGCTTGCCTATTGGTATCCCATTTCAACATCTCCGCAACAGACAGTAAACCCTTCGGACCCAACGATTTAAACAAAAAATCCATAACAATGTCATCATCCGGTAACCTATCATCTACATCTAGGGCCTGGTAGGGCTCGGCACACCAAAAAAGGGGAAACCTCTCAACCAAATGCTCATTCAAGTAGAAGGAAAAATCATCAGGTACACTCCTAACCTTAACAAACATTGACTTAAAATCCTTAAATGAAGACTTGTACAAACCAAACACAGCACGGCGGGGATAACTGCTAAGATTAACCCACAACCCCCTATTTACCCCTTTTGCCTGGAACAAAGAGAAAAACAACCTCAAAGACGGCGGACGTTCCAACAGTTCCATCAAAACCTCGAATGCCCGAACAAAACCCCATGAGTTAGGGTGAAGCTGGGTTGGAGCACAGTTCAACCAATACAAGACCCCACACTCAAACTCGGTAAAAGGCAGTCTGACCCCCAATTCAGTAAACAAACAGCTATACATATAAAAGAAAGACCAATCCCTCAACCGGTCACAGACTCGGTCCTCTTTACCACAGGGCAACAACTCTATCCTAACATTACTTCCCTTCCTAACCCACAAATCCGACCCCAGTAACT
This sequence comes from Arachis stenosperma, assembly GCF_014773155.1. NCBI lineage: Eukaryota > Viridiplantae > Streptophyta > Magnoliopsida > Fabales > Fabaceae > Arachis > Arachis stenosperma. The sequence goes on from NC_080383.1 coordinate 66,158,755, forward strand.
TCACTGACTCCTCATCATCAAACTGAGATGCATATTCCCTCACCCTAGCATCAACCCACCCACAAGGATTAACCACATTACATTTCTCCATTGTAGACGACAAAAGAAACAAAACACGAAAAGGTAGAAGCAAAATGAAAAATTCAGCACTGACCTTTGCTAGACATTTTCAGACAGGAAACCAAAACTCCTTTTTTCCAGAAAACAGCAGCAAATAAAAACTACAAAGGAGGAAATGTAATACAGAGGTACGACTAGCAACCTAAACGGTTACATAAACACTCCCATTAAATCCTCTTCGTCAAAAGAGAGAGGCATTTAATGACCACCAAATCCAACGGACAGGGGCGCCTGGGGATGCGGGGCACGTTTCACGTCAATCATGTCAAAAGGCGCGAGAAACGAAGCAACCATTAAACACACAAAACCGTTTCGTAGTCGAAACAGAACCAAGCCGAGCTTGGGGGCTACAAAGACCACATACGACGAACAAACTCGACAACCGAGGATCCAGAACTCTTGGTCTGAAAGCTCGCCTTAGTCCTGTCCACACCAAGGCTAGCTTGGGGGCTATGATACGTTACCTGTATCCTCGGTCACCCGACATACTCGGCAAGCAAGCACGTTGAGGCCGACGTTGCACCAACCGCCCGATAAGCTCGGTAGAAGCACAGATAAGCTCGGCCTCAACCATTCGAATAAAAAGGACACGTGCATCACAAAGCTCGGTCCCGTATCAACCATCCGAAAATCTCGGCACATGATCAGGACCGAAGCAGCATTATCCAACTGAAAATAAGGAACGTGCTCAACTAGTTTTCAGCACCAAAACAGAATATCTTAACTAATCTATAAACTAGGACTCACCCATTAACGGGTAAAAACTAATTTCTATAAAACCTAGCTAACACTCTCGACTAAGGCTCAGGTTCTATCACCCTCAGTCTCTTACTTTTAACTCTAAGTTCACCTATCTCTCTCTCACTTAATTATTCTCTCTCTCTTTCCGGAGACTGTCACTAACTTGAGCGTCGGAGTATCTTTTGCAGGTATTCCCGCCGCGGTGTTTGACCTTGGCCGACGTAAAGCTCTTCCTCCCAGTTGACGGCCTGCTCGGAAGTGCTTAAGCTCGGCCTCCCTGGTGTTCGGACGAATCAGATATTATTCTAGATGTTGTAATATTGTTGAGAATTTTGATTAGGAATATATGTATTTGTAATGAGTTTCATTTGCAGTTATGAATAATTTTAAGGATTAATTAAATAATTTTAGAAGTTAGAAGAATTAGTTATATAAAGATTCAGTAAAATGATTGATGATGGTAAGTTAGTAATTGTTAATTATCTGACTAGTAATTTGTTATGTTTTTTTTGTAGAAATCAAGAATGTTGACATGTAACCATCCAGTTCCTCCGGATCGGTACAATGATAGGGTGGAGGATCATTTGCGAATTACCGGGTTCTATCATGTGTCTCAGATTGGAATAGTGCAGTGTCAGAAAGCATTGGTAAATGCTCTAATTGAACGTTGGCACCCAGACACACATACGTTTCACCTTCCAATTGGTGAATGTGCCGTGACACTTGAAGATGTAGCTCTAATTCTTGGTCTTCCCATAGATGGTCTTCCAGTCACAGGGATGACAATGAGTAGTTTTGAAGCCATGGAGGCAGAGTGTTTGCTTTAATTTGGCGTTGCACCGCGAAAGGAGGACTGTAGATCTAGCTGCATAAAACTGACCTGGCTGCGGAATCTAAAAGAGAATTTAGAATTGACTGATGAAATAAATATACAGAGGTATGTGAGGTGCCACATTATGTTGCTGATCGAAACGATCCTATTTGGGGATAAGTCAGGGGAAGGTGTGCACTGGAAATTTCTACCTTTGCTTCGTGACTTTGTCAATATTGGACAGTATAGTTGGGGCTCCGCATGCCTAGCACACTGGTGCACGAAATTGTGATCATCAATGGCGCCATCAACATGGTACGCTCATTGCAATCTCAACTCTTCATCACAACTCCGCACAACTAACCAGCAAGTGCACTGGGTCGTCCAAGTAATAAACCTTACGCGAGTAAGGGTCGATCCCACGGAGATTGTTGGTATGAAGCAAGCTATGGTCACCTTGTAAATCTTAGTCAGGCAGACTCAAATGGGTATAGATGATGAATAAAACATAAAGATAAAGATAGAGATACTTATGTAATTCATTGGTGGGAATTTCAGATAAGCGCATGAAGATGCTGTGTCCCTTCCGTCTCTCTGCTTTCCTACTGTCTTCATCCAATCCTTCTTACTCCTTTCCATGGCAAGCTTATGCAAGGGTTTCACCGTTGTCAGTGGCTACCTCCCATCCTCTCAGTGAAAATGTTCAACGCACCCTGTCACGGCACGGCTATCCATCTGTCGGTTCTTGATCAGGCCGGAATAGAATCCATTGATTCTTTTGCGTCTGTCACTAACGCCCCGCCCTCAGGAGTTTGAAGCACGTCACAGTCATTTAATCATTGAATCCTACTCAGAATACCACAGACAAGGTTAGACCTTCCGGATTCTCTTGAATGCCGCCATCAGTTCTTGCCTATACCACGAAGACTCTGATCTCACGGAATGGCTGGCTCGGTTGTCAGGCGAGCACTCGGTTGTCAGGCGATCAACCATGCATCGTGTATCAGGAATCCAAGAGATAAACATTAGAGCCTTGTTTGCTTGTAGAACAGAAGTGGTTGTCAGGCACTCGTTCATAGGTGAGAATGATGATGAGCGTCACATAATCATCACATTCATCATGTTCTTGGGTGCAAATGAATATCTTAGAACAAGAACAAGCGGAATTGAATAGAAGAACAATAGTAATTGCATTAATACTCGAGGTACAGCAGAGCTCCACACCTTAATCTATGGTGTGTAGAAACTCCACCGTTGAAAATACATAAGAACAAGGTCTAGGCATGGCCGTGAGGCCAGCCTCCCAATGATCTAAGAACTAGATGTCCCCAGATTCAAAATACAATAGTAAAAGGTCCTACTTATAGAGAACTAGTAGCCTAAGGTTTACAAAGATGAGTAAATGACATAAAAATCCACTTCCGGGCCCACTTGGTGTGTGCTTGGGCTGAGCAATGAAGTATTTTCGTGTAGAGACTCTTCTTGGAGTTAAACGCCAGCTTTTGTGCCAGTTTGGGCGTTTAACTCCCACTTTGGTGCCAGTTCCGGCGTTTAACGCTGGAATTTCTGAAGGTGACTTTGAACGCCGGTTTGGGCCATCAAATCTTGGGCAAAATATGGACTATCATATATTGCTGGAAATCCCAGGATGTCTACTTTCCAACGCTGTTGAGAGCGCACCAATTGGGTTTCTGTAGCTCCAGAAAATCCACTTCGAGTGCAGGGAGGTCAGAATCCAACAGCATCTGCAGTCCTTTTCAGTCTCTGAATCAGATTTTTGCTCAGGTCCCTCAATTTCAGCCAGAAAATATCTGAAATCACAGAAAAACACACAAACTCATAGTAAAGTCCAGAAAAGTGAATTTTAACTAAAAACTAATAAAAATATACTAAAAACTAAACCAAATATACTAAAAACATACTAAAAACAATGCCAAAAAGCGTACAAATTATCCGCTCATCACAACACCAAACTTAAATTGTTGCTTGTCCCCAAGCAACTGAAAATCAAATAAGATAAAAAGAAGAGAATATACTATAGACTCCAAATTATCGATGAAACTTAGCTCCAAATTAGATGAGCGGGACTAGTAGCTTTTTGCCTCTGAACAGTTTTGGCATCTCACTTTATCCTTTGAAATTCAGAATGATTGGCTTCTTTAGGAAATCAAAATCCAGATAGTGTTATTGATTCTCCTAGTTAAGTATGATGATTCTTGAACACAGCTACTTATTGAGTCTTGGCCGTGGCCCAAAGCACTCTGTCTTCCAGTATTACCACCGGATACATACATGCCACAGACACATAATTGGGTGAACCTTTTCAGATTGTGACTCAGCTTTGCTAAAGTCCCCAATTAGAGGTGTCCAGGGTTCTTAAGCACACTCTTTTTGCCTTGGATCACAACTTTATTTCTTTCTTTTTCTTTTCTTTCTCCCCCTTTTTTTTTCTTTTTTGTTTTTCTCCTTCTTTTTTTTTGTATTCACTGCTTTTTCTTGCTTCAAGAATCATTTTTATGATTTTTCAGATCCTCAGTAACATGTCTCCTTTTTCATCATTCTTTCAAGAGCCAACATTCATGAACCACAAATTCAAAAGACATATGCACTGTTCAAGCATACATTCAGAAAACAAAAAGTATTGCCACCACATCAAACTAATTAAGCTAGTTTTAAAGATGAATTCGAAATCCTGTACTTCTTGTTCTTTTGTGATTAAAATATTTTTCATTTAAGAAAGGTGATGGATTCATAGGACATTCATAACTTTAAGGCATAGACACTTAAGACACTAATGATCATAAGACACAAACATGGATAAACATAAAGCATGAAAATTCGAAAAACAAGAAAATAAAGAACAAGGAGATTAAAGAACGGGTCCACCTTAGTGATGGCGGCTTGTTCTTCCTCTTGAAGGTCTTATGGAGTGCTTGAGCTCCTCAATGTCTCTTCCTTGCCTTTGTTGCTCCTCTCTCATGATTCTTTGATCTTCTCTAATTTCATGGAGGAGGATAGAATGTTCTTGGTGCTCCACCCTTAGTTGTCCCATGTTGGAACTCAATTCTCCTAGGGAGGTGTTAATTTGCTCCCAATAGTTTTGTGGAGGAAAGTGCATCCCTTGAGGCATCTCAGGGATCTCATGATGAGAGGGATCTCTTGTTTGCTCCATCCTTTTCTTAGTGATGGGCTTATCTTCATCAATGGGGGTGTCTCCTTCTATGTCAACTCCAACTGAATAACAGAGGTGACAAATGAGGTGAGGAAAGACTAACCTTGCCAAGGTAGAGGACTTGTCCGCCACCTTATAGAGTTCTTGGGCTATAACCTCATGAACTTCCACTTCTTCTCCAATCATGATGCTATGAATCATGATGGCCCGGTCTAGAGTAACTTCGGACCGGTTGCTAGTGGGAATGATTGAGCGTTGGATAAACTCCAACCATCCTCTAGCCACGGGCTTGAGGTCATGCCTTCTTAGTTGAACCGGCTTCCCTCTTGAATCTCTCTTCCATTGGGCGCCCTCTTCACAAATGTCAGTGAGGACTTGGTCCAACCTTTGATCAAAGTTGACCCTTCTTGTGTAAGGATGTTCATCTCCTTGCATCATGGGCAAGTTGAATGCCAACCTCACATTTTCCGGACTAAAATCTAAGTATTTCCCTCGAACCATAGTAAGCCAATTCTTTGGATTCGGGTTCACACTTTGATCATGGTTCTTGGTGATCCATGCATTGGCATAGAACTCTTGAACCATCAAGATTCCGATTTGTTGAATGGGGTTGGTAAGAACTTCCCAACCTTTTCTTCGGATCTCATGAAGGATCTCCGGATATTCACTCTTTTTGAGTGAAAAAGGGACCTCGGGGATCACCTTCTTCAAGGCCACAACTTCATAGAAGTGGTCTTGATGCACCCTTGAGATGAATCTCTCCATCTCCCATGACTCGGAGGTGGAAGCTTTTGCCTTCCCTTTCCTCTTTCTAGAGGTTTCTCCGGCTTTGGATGCCATAAATGGTTATGGAAAAACAAAAAGCACTGCTTTTACCACACCAAACTTAAAAGGTTTGCTCGTCCTCGAGCAAAAGAAGAAAGAAGAGAGTAGAAGAAGAAGAAAATGGAGGAGATGGAGGAGGCTTATGTTTCGGCCAAAAAGGGGAAGAAGTAGTGTTTAGGGTGTGTGAAAATGAAGAAGTGAAGAAGGGTTTTTGGGGAAGAGGTATTGAAGTGATTGGTGAATGGGTGAAGAAGAAAGAGGGTGGTGGGGTAGGTGGGGATCCTGTGGGGTCCACAGATCCTGAGGTGTCAAGGAAAAGTCATCCCTGCACCAAATGGCATGCAAAATCACGTTTTGAGCCAATTCTGGCGTTAAACGCCGGGCTGGTGCCCATTTCTGGCGTTTAACGCCAGGTTCTTGCCCTTTCCTGGCGTTTAATGCCAGTCTGGTACCCCTTTCTGGCGTTAAACGCCCAGAATGGTGCCAGACTGGGCGTTAAACGCCCACTTGCTAGCCTTACTGGCGTTTAAACGCCAGTAGGTTCTTCCTCCAGGGTGTGCTGTTTTTCTTTCTGTTTTTCATTCTGTTTTTGCTTTTTTAATTGATTTTGTGACTTCTCATGATCATCAACCTACAAAATAAAATAAAATAACAAAGGAAAATATATAAAATATAACATTGGGTTGCCTCCCAACAAGCGCTTCTTTAATGTCAGTAGCTTGACAGAGGGCTCTCATGGATCCTCACATTTTCTCAGAGCAATGTTGGAACCTCCCAACACCAAACTTAGAGTTTGAATGTGAGGGTTCAACACCAAACTTAGAGTTTGGTTGTGGCCTCCCAACACCAAACTTAGAGTTTGACTGTGGGGGCTCTGTTTGACTCTGATTTGAGAGAAGCTCTTCATGCTTCCTCTCCATGGTGACAGAGGGATATCCTTGAGCCTTAAACACAAAGGATTCTTCATTCACTTGAATGATCAGTTCGCCTCTATCAACATCAATCACAGCCTTTGCTGTGGCTAGGAAGGGTCTGCCAAGGATGATGGATTCATCCATGCACTTCCCAATCTCTAGGACTATGAAATTAGCAGGGATGTAATGGTCTTCAATTTTCACCAGAACATCCTCTACAAGTCCATAAGCTTGTTTTCTTGAATTGTCTGCCATCTCTAGTGAGATTCTTGCAGCTTGCACCTCAAAGATCCCTAGCTTCTCCATTACAGAGAGAGGCATGAGATTTACACTTGACCCTAAGTCACACAGAGCCTTCTTGAAGGTCATGGTGCCTATGGTACAAGGTAGTGAAAACTTCCCAGGGTCTTGTCTCTTTTGAGGTAATTTCTGCCTAGACAAGTCATCCAGTTCTTTGGTGAGCAAAGGAGGTTCGTTCTCCCAAGTCTCATTTCCAAATAACTTGTCATTTAGCTTCATGATTGCTACAAGGTATTTAGCAACTTGCTCTTCAGTGACATACTCATCCTCTTCAGAGGAAGAATACTCATCAGAGCTCATGAAAGGCAGAAGTAAGTCCAATGGAATCTCTATGGTCTCATTTTGAGCCTCAGATTCTCATGGTTCCTCATTAGGGAACTCATTGGAGGCTAGTGCACGCCCTTTGAGGTCTTCCTCAGTGGCGTTCACTTCCTCTCCTTCCTCTCCAAATTCGGCCATGTTGATGGCCTTGCACTCTCCTTTTGGATTTTCTTCTGTATTGCTTGGAAGAGTACTAGGAGGGAGTTCAGTAATTTTCTTGCTCAGCTGTCCCACTTGTGCCTCCAAATTCCTAATGGAGGACCTTGTTTCAGTCATGAAACTTTGAGTGGTTTTGATTAGATCAGAGACCATGGTTGCTAAGTCAGAGTGGTTCTGCTTAGAATTCTCTGTCTGTTGCTGAGAAGATGATGGAAAAGGCTTGCCATTGCTAAACCTGTTTCTTCCACCATTGTTGTTGAAACCTTGTTGAGGTCTCTATTGATCCTTCCATGAGAAATTTGGATGATTTCTCCATGAAGAATTATAGGTGTTTCCATAGGGTTCTCCTAGGTAATTCACCTCTTCCATTGAAGGGTTCTCAGGATCATAAGCTTCTTCTTCAGATGAAGCATCCTTAGTACTGCTTGGTGCATTTTGCATTCCAGACAGACTTTGAGAAATCAAATTGACTTGTTGAGTCAATATCTTGTTCTGAGCCAATATGGCATTCAGAGTGTCAATCTCAAGAACTCCTTTCTTCTGATTAGTCCCATTGTTCACAGGATTCCTTTCAGAAGTGTACATGAATTGGTTATTTGCAACCATTTCAATTAGTTCTTGAGCTTCTGTAGGCGTCTTCTTCAGATGAAGAGATCCTCCAGCAGAGCTATCCAAAGACATCTTGGATGGTTCAAAGAGACCATCATAGAAAATACCTATGATGCTCCATTCAGAAAGCATGTCAGAAGGACATTTTCTGATCAATTGTTTGTATCTTACCCAAGCTTCATAGAGGGATTCTCCATCCTTCTGTCTGAAGGTTTGGACTTCCACTCTAAGCTTACTCAATTTTTGAGGTGGAAAAAACTTTGCCAAGAAGGCATTGACTAGCTTTTCCCATGAGTCCAGGCTTTCTTTAGGTTGTGAGTCCAACCATGTCCTAGCTCTGTCTCTTACAGCAAAAGGGAATAGCATAAGTCTGTAGACCTCAGGGTCAACCTCATTAGTCTTGACAGTGTCACAGATTTGCAAGAATTCAGCTAAGGACTGATGAGGATCTTCCAATGGAAGTCCATGGAACTTGCAATTCTGTTGCATTAGAGAAACTAATTGAGGCTTAAGCTCAAAGTTGTTTGCTCCAATGGCAGGGATAGAGATGCTTCTCCCATAGAAGTCGGGAGTTGGTGCAGTAAAGTCACCCAGCACCTTCCTTGCATTATTTGCATTGTTGTTATTTTCGGCTGCCATGTCTTCTTCTTTGAAGATTTCTGTTAGGTCCTCTGCAGAGAGTTGTGCCTTAGCTTCTCTTAGCTTTCGCTTCAAGGTCCTTTCAGGTTCAGGGTTAGCTTCAACAAGAATGCCTTTGTCTTTGTTCCTGCTCATATGAAAGAGAAGAGAACAAGAAAATGTGGAATCCTCTATGTCACAGTATAGAGATTCCTTGAGGTGTCAGAGGAAAAGAAAAATAGAAGAAAGAGGTAGGAGAATTCGAACTTAGTGAGATAGAGTTCGAATTGTGCATTGAGGAGGAGTGGTACTCTATAAATAGAAGGATGTGAGAAGAGGGGAAGAGCTTTTTCGAAAATTAAGTTAAAGAATTTGAAAACATTTTGAAAAACACTAATTAATTTTTGAAAATAAGAGTGGGAAAGAAATCAAGTAATTTTTGAAAAAGATTTTGAAATTAGAAGTCAAAAAGATTTGATTGAAAACTATTTTGAAAAAGATGAGGTTAAGAAGATATGATTGGTTTTTTTAAAAACATGTGATTGAAAAGATATGATTTGAAAACAATTTTACAAAGATTTGATTTTAAAAATTAATGACTTGCCTAACAAGAAAATATATGATTCAAACATTAAACCTTTCTCAACAGAAAAGACAACATATTTGAAATGTTGAATCAAATCATTAATTGATAGCAAGTATCTTTGAAAAAGGAAAGAAATTGATTTTGAAAACATTTGATTGAAAAGATATGATTTGAAAAAGATTTGATTTTGAAAAACTTTGAAAACTTGAAAAAAAAATTGATTTGAAAACAAAATCCTTCCCCTTGTGCCATCCTGGTGTTAAACGCCCAGAATGGTGCACATTCTGGCGTTTAACGCCCAATGCACTACCTTTTTGGGCGTTAAACGCCCAACCAGGCACCCTGGCTGGCGTTTAAACGCCAGTCTGTCCTTCTTCACTGGGCGTTTTGAACGCCCAGCTTTTTCTGTGTAATTCCTCTGCTGCATGTTCTGAATCTTTAGTTCCCTGTACTATTGACTTGAAAATAGAACCAAGATCAAATAAACAATGCATGCAAGACACCAAACTTAAAATTAGACACTAGACTCAAACAAGAAACATAAAATATTTTTGGTTTTTATGATTTTGTAAATTTTTTTGGATTTTTCGAAAATTAAGTGAAAAAGGAAATAAAGGTATCAAAATTCTTAATGAGAATTCCAGGAATCATGCAATGTTAGTCTAAAGCTTCAGTCTAAAGGAATTAGACATGAATAGCCAAGCTTCAGCAGGACATTGCATTCAAGAGCTAAATTGATGATAATCAATCAGCTTTGGTGATGATAAGAACATCACCTTGAAACACTAGAATTCACTCTTAAGAATTCTGAAAAATACCTAATCTAAGCAACAAGATGAACCGTCAGTTGTCCATACTCGAACAATCCCCGGCAACGGCGCCAAAAACTTGGTGCACGAAATTGTGATCATCAATGGCGCCATCAACATGGTACGCTCATTGCAATCTCAACTCTTCATCACAACTCCGCACAACTAACCAGCAAGTGCACTGGGTCGTCCAAGTAATAAACCTTACGCGAGTAAAGGTCGATCCCACGGAGATTGTTGGTATGAAGCAAGCTATGGTCACCTTGTAAATCTTAGTCAGGCAGACTCAAATGGGTATAGATGATGAATAAAATATAAAGATAAAGATAGAGATACTTATGTAATTCATTGGTGGGAATTTCAGATAAGCGCATGAAGATGCTGTGTCCCTTCCGTCTCTTTGCTTTCCTACTGTCTTCATCCAATCCTTCTTACTCCTTTCCATGGCAAGCTTATGCAAGGGTTTCACCGTTGTCAGTGGCTACCTCCTATCCTCTCAGTGGAAATGTTCAACGCACCCTGTCACGGCACGGCTATCCATCTGTCGGTTCTCGATCAGGCCGGAATAGAATCCATTGATTCTTTTGCGTCTGTCACTAACGCCCCGCCCTCAGGAGTTTGAAGCACGTCACAATCATTCAATCATTGAATCCTACTCAGAATACCACAGACAAGGTTAGACCTTCCGGATTCTCTTGAATGCCGCCATCAGTTCTTGCCTATACCACGAAGACTCTGATCTCACGGAATGGCTGGCTCGGTTGTCAGGCGAGCACTCGGTTGTCAGGCGATCAACCATGCATCGTGTATCAGGAATCCAAGAGATAAACATTAGAGCCTTGTTTGCTTGTAGAACAGAAGTGGTTGTCAGGCACTCGTTCATAGGTGAGAATGATGATGAGCATCACATAATCATCACATTCATCATGTTCTTGGGTGCAAATGAATATCTTAGAACAAGAACAAGCGGAATTGAATAGAAGAACAATAGTAATTGCATTAATACTCGAGGTACAGCAGAGCTCCACACCTTAATCTATGGTGTGTAGAAACTCCACCGTTGAAAATACATAAGAACAAGGTCTAGGCATGGCCGTGAGGCCAGCCTCCCAATGATCTAAGAACTAGATGTCCCCAGATTCAAAATACAATAGTAAAAGGTCCTACTTATAGAGAACTAGTAGCCTAAGGTTTACAAAGATGAGTAAATGACATAAAAATCCACTTCCGGGCCCACTTGGTGTGTGCTTGGGCTGAGCAATGAAGCATTTTCGTGTAGAGACTCTTCTTGGAGTTAAACGCCAGCTTTTGTGCCAGTTTGGGCGTTTAACTCCCACTTTGGTGCCAGTTCCGGCGTTTAACGCTGGAATTTCTGAAGGTGACTTTGAACGCCGGTTTGGGCCATCAAATCTTGGGCAAAGTATGGATTATCATATATTGCTGGAAAGCCCAGGATGTCTACTTTCCAATGCCGTTGAGAGCGCGCCAATTGGGCTTCTGTAGCTCCAGAAAATCCACTTCGAGTGCAGGGAGGTCAGAATCCAACAGCATCTGCAGTCCTTTTCAGTCTCTGAATCAGATTTTTGCTCAGGTCCCTCAATTTCAACCAGAAAATACCTGAAATCACAGAAAAACACACAAATTCATAGTAAAGTCCAGAAAAGTGAATTTTAACTAAAAACTAATAAAAATATACTAAAAACTAAACCAAATATACTAAAAACATACTAAAAACAATGCCAAAAAGCGTACAAATTATCCGCTCATCACACACCTTTACAGGGCGTTATGCAGGGCATCTCGTTATAACTGTAAGGAAATAGATGGTCCACTAACACTTCTGCTCGGTTGGGCTTGGATCCGACTGCCATATCTATCGCCGCTTCCTAGAGAACCCCGTAGTTTTCCACTAGCAAACAGGTAATATTATGTTACAGTGTACCCGTTTCTTGATATTTAAGATTCAGTTGATCTAATTGAGAACATCATACTAGGTGGCGTAATTGGGCGCGTGGTGACCGACGATTTAGATATCTGAAGCTAGATCACTTTAAGAAGGCCTTTGATGAACTTCAGGAAGGACAGATGTGTTTTAGTTAAACAAGTATTAGTTTCGGGTTTATGGGCTTCGATAAAACCATGATGCATTGTTATTGTTGCTTGAGTTATGGGTTGTAATCATGAGTTTCCTTTATTTTTCCAGTTTGTCTGGGTTGCTTATGCTGTGGATCGTGTGGATCCGAACATAATTCCTGCTGAAATCTACATGCAATCGGTTGTTTGGAGCGCTACAGTTCCATTGGTATCATTTGAATGTATCGAGTGGCATGCCACCGATAGGGTTAGGCGACAGTTCGGTTTCGTTCAGGGAATACCTAATCCAGACCAGAATTTGGATAAGGCGCATGGAGAGGTTCTGACTGGTCCTAAGAATCTTAACTGGGCCACGGCATCGAGTCATTCTAGTTGGGTGATGCATTGGACAAACAGGTATCACTACATTCTTTCTGAGCTTCCCATGCCTTCACAGCATTCATTGGATAGTTACATGAACTGGTACCGTACAAAATATAGAGACCGCTTAGCCTTGTCGAATCTTGTAGGTGAAGAGAATGATGAAGGTAAACAGGACATGGATGCGGGTAATGAGGATACAGATGGGGGTAATTAGGATACCGATGAGGGTAGTCAGGATATGGATGAGGACAATGAAGAGCAGGAGCCACATATATCACTTCCAAATCCGCCTCCACAAGAACAACCTCAGCCCTCAACCCAGTATCTACCTCAGACACAGTTCACCCCATCATTTCCAATGCAGCAATAATATTGGGGTATGTCACAGTTTGAAACAGGTGAAGGAAGTTCTTTTAGCCAGTTGCTTGGGTTCATGGCTGCAGATGCAGCACAGTCACAATATGGCCATCAGCCTGAGTTCATGCCAGGCAGGTATTCATTGGATGCGAGGTATCCAGGCCATACCTCATCTGTTGCTTCTGGAGAGTTCGTATTTGTGGACTTTAGTAGGAGTGAGGGTGGACGCGGTGTCCTTAATAGTCAAAATCCTAACCGTCTTAACATGGGACTTATTGATGAAGACACTAACACATTCGAACGAGAAACCGATACTTATCTAGCAGACGACCCAGATGACAAAGGCGATGATGAGGAGGATGATATTGAGGAGTTTGATGAGGATGAAGAATCTCGTAACGATGGTATTATGTTAAATATTTTACTTTATGTATTCGATTACATATTTATTTTGTTTGCATGAATGGCATCTCTTTTTGGTTTTTCATAATTGATTTGTTGTATGTATGTTGGTTATGATTATGTAATATGCTGCATCTACTTGTTTATTCAAAATTGTATACAGGTCAGGCACACAGTCCGGATGACAATGTCAAAGGTTACAATCTACGGATTGATCCGCCACGTCGGAGCGCTAATCGTTTCACTCCATCTGTCTTCAAAAAAGCGGCAAAGAAATGCAAGAACTATGTGAAGGATGTAAAGTGGGAAATGAGAAGTAATTGTGGAGTTATTTTTAGAGTAATTTGTATTTGTTGGAAATTATGTACTAATGACTTTATGTAATGTTTAGAATAATTTGTATGTGTTGGACTTTGTATAGAGTAACTTCTATGTGTTGGACATTATGTAATAATGAATTGCACTAATGGGAAGATTAGTTTGTATGTTTATTGTACTTATGTTGTAGTGATATTATTGATGTATTAATCATCTGGAGTATGTAATAATGTTTCATAAAATCTTAATATGCTCATACAGATGACAAATGGACTTTTGTTGGTATAGAATTTGTTAAGTGATCAATCGTAGTATAGTCTAAACCAACACAAAATCCATCGCCAAACAAATCTACAATCTATAACCGAGAGTATTAATCTCCCGAGTCGTTCTCCCTTGGAATTGCCAAAGTGTGCATCTTATTGATTTAGTAAGCTTTGTTGAGTTCTTGAAGGTCTTAGCAAGTAATGAGAAACAACAATCAATTATCAAAAGGACTTGACTTAGGGTTGGCATTAGAAGTCTTTATCATTATAGTTCACTCATTGTTGATAGCCGTTAGACTTTGCTCCGTTTAGTCATCCCCTAAATATAGAAGAAAGTCAAATGGAAACAATTGACTTGAGTCACAAGTTCTAGCTTCACCTTATGGGAATCTAGTTTTAGTGCACTTCAAGGCAATTGGCAAACTCTAACTTCAAATCAACCCTTGGTATAACTATTCAATTCATTCCAATGACCAAACCCTATGCCAAGTATAAAAGTTCTACTCCATAGCTAGTATTGACATTTTATCAAACATGTGATGAGCAAAAAAGAAAGTCATAGTGAAATGAAAAGAAAAGGAGGATTAAGAAAATATTGCAACACAAGAATTAGCAACAAGCATCAAAGAACAACAATGATGATTAAAAACCTCAAACATTAATGAAATCCAAAATTCATAGAGTTGAATCCTAGACCCAAGGAATGTCAACAATTACAACTACACTTGAAATTTGAAGAGAGAACCTATTACATGAACAAAGTGAAATGAAAGTTGCAATGGATCTCACCAAGAAATGAGTAAAAATCCAGAATTTTGATGAAGAAGAACCTTAGTGAGAACTTGAGAGAGGTTGATGAATCCTAGAGAGAAGTTGGAGTTTCTCTCTCTAACAATGTAACTAACTCTCAAAAATCTCCCCAAAAACTAAAAAATGAACTAGGTCCCTTCAACCTTTGCCCCCTTGGTCCTCTTAAGTCTTTTCCCGCCAAAGCACTCCTCAAAAGTTGGGATCTCTAACCAACTCCACGCCTAAGTCACGTGACTTTAAAAAAAATCTTTTTTTCGAACATCGGCGCGCACGCGCAGGTACGCGTGCGCGCCCTGGATGCGGTTCTGGAGTGCGCGGAAGCGGAGTGTACGCGTACGCGTCCATGAGGATCTTGGCTCAGCCGCTACTCTAATCGGCTCGTGGTTTGGCTTGTGGCTTCGGCTTCGCATTGCTCTCATCCGCGCGGACGCGCCAGGTGCGCGCGCGCCCATACGGAAATTCCAAAGCTTCAATTCTCATGCTTCCTTTCTTTGCACCCTTCTTCCTTATCTTTTCCTGTTCATTCCCAGTCTATGTCCTGAAACCACTTAGCACACGAGTCACGGCATCGAATGGCATCAAGGAGAGATTAGAAATGTGTCTATTTTGGTGCGAAATAAGCATGTTTTCCTTTATGAGGCAAAACTAGGAAAAGAATGCAAATCCTTATACTTCATGCAGAAAATGTGTGAAATCATTGATAAACCCTTTGAAGTTAGCACAAGACAAACCCTCAAAATGGGGTTTGTCAACCTCCCCACACTTAGATTCTAGCATGTCCTCATGCTTAGGAGAATGCAAAGGAACATAGAAGATTGGGGTGACAAACGAATAGGACTTATGAGATGCAACCTACTTATATGCATGCAACTACACTAATGCCGTTATCTACTTGGTTGGGAACAAATCAGCTTCCTTATGACATGTGTAAGCTCATGGGGTACAATGGTGGCCAATGCATGGATCTTGTCAAATTCTAAGCATTAAAATGCAGTTTATGCAACCTTGCATGAGGAATGCTCGCAAGAGCCGGGAATCAAAGGATTGAGCTTCGAACCCTCACCGGAAGTATTTGCAATCTAGTCGCTCAAGTGTTTTAGGGTTAACTCTCTCAATCCTCCCCTAATCATGCTTTCTAAGGTTTGTTCTTCTTCTAACAATCAACATGTATTTCGTGCATGCATACATCTATCATGAGGTCTTCTCCTTAGGTTGTAATGGGGTTAGGGTCAAGGTAGGATCATATATGGCTAGTGGGCTTAAAACTTGGATCTTTGATGAACTTAAACCTTCCCACCTAACCTACATAATGACCTATACAATCAAGTGTCAACCTAACTACCCATTCCTCACTTTTTCACATACTCAGGTCTTTCCTATTCATTTACCAACATTTATGCATTGACCCCCTTTTTATTGCTTTGCTTTGGGGCATTTTTGTCCCCTTTATTGCTTTTCTTTTCCTTGCTCTCTTTTTTTCTTCATTCTCTTCTTTTTTTTTCTTCTTTCTCTCTTTTTTTTTTTTCATATTATTTTGTCATATATTTTTTTTCGTTTCTTTCTTTTTCTTATGCACAAGAACATCAACGCATGGGGTCTATACATTTAATCAAGACAGGAGCATGTGCCCAATTCATTAATATTTTCAGTAACAAAGCAAAACTACCCTTTTTATCCACCCACTGTCCCAAAGTTCCCACACTTGAATGATACTCACATATACTAGCCTAAGCCGATCAAAGATCCAAATCAAGGACTTTCATTGTTTTCCGCTTTAAGGCTTGTAATGTGCTAAATTAAAGAACAAGTGGGTTAGTCGTAGGCTCAAAATTGGTTAACAATGGAAGACAAAAGGTAGGCTATTTGGGTAAGTGGCTAATGAAACGATGGCCTCAATCACATAAATGCATGCTTACACAAAATAATGGACATAAAGAATGAAACAAAGCAAAGATTACAATCATGGAGGAGAATAGTGCACACAAGAAGGAAACTGAGTGGTTATAAGATGTAACCACACCTTTAAGCTCAAAACTCACTTGCCTGTGTTCTTTAGCTCAAACCATGTTCCAAAATACAATCCTTCATGCAATTATGGCATTAAAGCATCTAAGAATTCTGCAGTGCCCCATAATTGTCCCCAAAGTGTTGGTTTCTTTAAGAAAGAATTCATTGTTCCAACCAAGTAAATTTATCATGCAGATGGTGTCAACTAAAACCTACTCATGCAACCTATCCTAATATATTCAACTTATTCAGATGTTACCTATGGAGATCGGTCGGCCGACCTCCCCACACTTAAAACTTAGCACGGTCCTCCGTGCTATCGGTTAGGCGTAGTGGTTGGTCGAACTCCGAGCGGTCCCCATCTCCGCTCTCAAAGCTCTCGCCGCTTGAAGTTGCGGTGGATGTGGAGATATTGGGTTCCTCCATAGGTGGGATGACTACGCTTAGGAGTTTCTTCACATGATCATAGCGGCGTTGGTTACGCCGCTCATAACGGTCCAATTTCTTGTGAAGGTCCTCAAGGCGCTGGGCGGTCGATTTCTGAGAAGTAGATGAGGAGGTAGTGTGGTGAGCCGGTGGGAGTGGTCCAAAGTCCTTGGTGGCTTCCGGAGGCTTGAGGCATCTCTTGGTCGGGATGGTATCGCCGTCGACCGGAATTGAGGTTCTTCTATCCTTAACCTCTCGGTTGACGCCCGCTTTTGCAACCAAATCGGTCACCAAAGCGGGGAATGGGAGATTGCCTTTGGCATGAATGCGCCCCATGGACTGGCGGATGACATGCGAAATGTTGACCGGCTTCTCGGTTAAGATGCACCAAATCAATAAGGCCAACTCGGCGGTGATGGATGACCCATGTGTACTTGGGAGCACATAATGAGCTAGAATTTGTGCCCATGCTGTGGCTTCTTGAGTGAGGTGGCGGACATCTAAACCCTTGGGTCTTTG
Organism: Arachis stenosperma; assembly: GCF_014773155.1. Taxonomy (NCBI): domain Eukaryota; kingdom Viridiplantae; phylum Streptophyta; class Magnoliopsida; order Fabales; family Fabaceae; genus Arachis; species Arachis stenosperma. The sequence goes on from NC_080383.1 coordinate 66,176,302, forward strand.
CTTGATGGTTCCCCGAATCCAATATGCGTCGGGTAGAGCAATGACGCGGAGGATTGCGGTCCAATCAAATGTGCGGTCGTCGCATGTGGCCAAGGCTTCTTCGTAGGCGTCATAATCATCCATTAATGGTTCAAGTCCAAGGACTTCTTGGATGGTTTCCTCCGTGACCGACACTTGCTTTCGGCGCACAAAAATTGATTTGAGAAGGGGGGAGTGGTAATTGGAGTAGAACTCCACCACCCATGAGAGGTTTGCCTCCTTTGGTTGCCGCAAGAGGAACTTCCATTGTCTTCGGTCAATGCGTGGCATTACAATAGGACGGAGGTGAGCCGGTAGGACTAGGAGGGGTTCCGGATGATAGTTCCTTTCGATCATTCTTGCGTAAACCAATTCGCAGTAGCGGTTGGGAAACTTGTTCGGATCCTTAGGAGGATTGTCCTTCTCAAGAGTATCAATGGGACCCTTAGTCTTGCGTAAGAGTGGCTTGGCCCCTAGGTTGTGGTGCGCTTTATCGGAAGTTGGCTTCTTGGGCGCTTTTCCTTTGGTCTTCTTGATGACCATCCTATGAAAACAGAGAACGGGAAAACATTAGACCCAAAGAAGCGGAAATAACGCAAGTATGTAAAGAAAAGGTATGCCATAGAATGTAGATATCATTGTCACATGACAGCTGCAACATGTAACTATGATAACATGAGGAGAGCAAGGCAAACATATTCATATGGTGTAAGGGTGATTTAAGCATGCAAGTAGGGAGCATGAGGAGCATATACCCTTAAGAACCACAAATAGAAAGCAAGTGAGGAAAATGGGGATGTGCCTAAAAGTGATAAAATGAGAGGCAAGTTAGGCAAAGTGGGCTCAAAAGTCAAGTATGCCTTTCATCGAACACTTGGTGTGCATCCTGTTGTAGTGTGTGATTGCAAGATTTTGAAAGCAATGTAGTAGCTCATAATCCACTATGAATGATTACAGTGCACAGTAATAGTAGAAAGAAAACAAGCAACACAACTCATCTACCAATGCAAGTGAAATAGAGACCTAAATGCCCATGAATAATGAAGTTGAGGGATAGAGAGAGGAGGAAAAGAGGGAAAATGAAAACAAAAAAATCTCCTAAAGAAGTAACTAACTATAAGAAGAAAGAGCTACTAAAAGAGGTTGAAACTAAATGAGTGAGAGCCACAAGATAATATGGCTTAGTGTAGTACCTTGTGAGATGATGAGGAGAATGGGGGATGAGGTTGTGGTGTGGTTTGATGGGTAGTGGTGAAGAAGGTAGAGGGTAGTAGAATGAAGTGTAGAAGAGGGAATGGAGGGATTAGGGTGAGAAGTGGGTGTTCCTCTTCTTTAAGTTGGATGAGTAGTAGAGTGTATGAGAGTGGGAGGGAAATGTGAAGTGAAAGTGGAGGGGTGAGTGTGCCCCTTTTTGTTTTCATTTGCGCCGAACATCTGCGCATGCGCGCACACCGTGCGTTCGCGCAGTGAGACGAGCTGGGGAGGGACGCGCGCGCGCGCTCTGCGCGTGCGCGCCCATGAGCTTGGGCTGGGGGCACAAGGGAGGCACAGGGTTGGCACAACTCTCTGATATATGTACCAGAAGTTACTGCAGGAGCTTCGGCGCGCGCGCGCACAGTGCGCGTGCGCGTCAGAGTGGTTGTGCCCCAGGCATGGTAGGGGCCTGGAGGGGGCTCAACTCTCTGTGAAATGGCCCAGAGAAGAGTGCAGGACGAAAGGGCGCGTACGCGGCTATGGGGCGCGCGCGCACTCTGTGCTTGCAGTGTAAGGACGCGTGCGCGCCAAGTGCGCGTACGCGGCGGATGTCTTGGGCCTGTGGCGTGGTGTAGGCCTGCGAGAGGCCTAACTCTCGGGAGCATGTACCAAGAGTGCAGCCGGGCAATCGGCGCGGACGCGCATAGCATGCTTGCGCGTCAAGTGGCAGACTTTTGCTCAGGGGCGCGGACGCGCCATATGCGCGTGCGCGCGAGATTCTTGTGCTTCAGGCATGGTCGTAGCATGGTGTGGGCATAACTCTCGGGTAAATGTATGGGGGCTATGTTTTGCGATCCACGCGTCCGCGCACGGTGCGCGTCTGCGTGGTTGACCTTCGGGTGCCTTAGGGGCGCGCACGCGCCAGGTGCGCGCACGCGCAGGGGGGGTTGTTTTTCTTAATTATGCATATGTCTATACCACTTTTGACATTACAACCTCCTCCCCTTTCCACACAGCTGCCTAAGCACTATATCAGGGCATTTGACTTGGCACATCAGCAATGAATTTAACAAATGATGGAGAATTGACAATAAAATCTATCTATCAAACATAAAGTCAAGTGTCTATGTACAAAGCTCAAAGGAAGATCTTACCATGGTGGGGTGTCTCCCACCTAGCACTTTTGTTTAACGTCCTTAAGTTGGACTTTCGGTATCTCATTGTGCTTGTTGAAGGGTTGCATCCCTCAAGAGGAACACTTCAATCTCCTTGGAGTTCTTTCTTTGCTCACCATGATACAATTTGAGACGGTGTCCGTTTACCTTGAAGATGTCCGGGCTTGTTGGGTGGCGCAAGTGGTAGACCCCATAAGGTTCTACCTTCTCCACTTGGTATGGTCCGTCCCACCTTGATCTTAGCTTTCCGGGTAGTAGTCTCAACCTTGAATTGTAGAGGAGCACTAAGTCACCGGGTTGGAACTCCTTTCTTCTAATGTGTTTGTCATGGATGGCTTTCAATTTTTCCTTGTAGAGCCTAGCATTGTCGTAAGCTTCTTGTCTCAAACATTCCAATTCCGCCAATTGAAGCTTTCTTTCTATGCCGGCCCCACCCATGTTCATATTACACTCCTTTACCGCCCAATACGCTTTGTGCTCAATCTCCACCGGTAAGTGGCATGCTTTACCATATACAAGCCGGAAGGGGCTCATGCCGATCGGTGTCTTGTAGGCCGTCCGATACGCCCAAAGTGCATCGGAGAGTTTGGTGCTCCAATCTTTCCTATTTGGCCTCACAACCCTTTCCAAAACATGCTTAATTTCCCGATTTGAGACTTCGGCTTGGCCGTTTGTTTGAGGGTGGTAGGCCGTGGCGACTTTGTGGATGATGCCATATTTCCTCATGAGGCCGTCTATTTTCTTGTTGCAAAAGTGTGACCCTTGGTCACTTATGATTGCTCTTGGGGCTCCAAAACGGCAAATGATATTATTCCTCACAAAAGAATACACCACATTAGCGTCATCCGTTCGGGTGGGGATTGCCTCCACCCATTTTGACACATAATCGACGGCTAACAAGATGTAAAGAAAGCCATTGGAGTTTGGAAATGGTCCCATGAAGTCGATTCCCCATACATCAAAGATTTCACAAAAAAGCATATTTTGTTGGGGGATTTCGTCCTTCTTGGAAATGTCTCCAAACCTCATGCATTGAGGGCAAGATTTGCAATAGAGAGAAGCATCCTTAAGAAGGGTTGGCCACCAAAATCCACAATCAAGGACTTTTCTTGCCGTTCTTTGGGGTCCATAGTGGCCACCCCCTTCGGAAGCATGGCAAGCGTCCAAGATTGCTTGGAATTCGGTTTGGGGTATGCACCATCGCACTATTTGGTCCGCTCCACATCTCCACAAGTAGGGATCATCCCAAATATAGTATTTGGATTCGCTTTTTAGCTTCTCCTTTTTGTGTTTGTCAAGATTAGGAGGGAAGGTGCGTGAAACCAAATAGTTTGCGATTGGGGCATACCAAGGAACCACTTCCGAGATTGCGTGCAAGGTATCTAAAGGAAAGGAATCATTGATAGGAGTGGTGTCGCCTTTTGTGTGTTCAAGGCGGCTTAAATGGTCCGCTACTAGGTTTTGGGAACCACTCCTATCTTTGATCTCCAAATCAAATTCTTGTAGCAAAAGTACCCAACGAATTAATCTCGGTTTTGATTCCTTCTTGGCCAACAAGTACTTTAGTGCCGCATGATCCGAGTACACTACTACCTTGGAACCAAGAAGATAAGCTCGGAACTTGTCCAAAGCAAAAACAATAGCTAGTAATTCCTTTTCGGTAGTAGTGTAGTTGGATTGGGCTCCATCTAATGTTTTGGAAGCATAAGCTATGACATAGGGGATCTTACCCTCGCGTTGTGCTAACGCGGCTCCAATCGCATAGTTCGAAGCGTCACACATGATTTCAAAAGGTTGAGTCCAATCGGGGCCTCGCACTATAGGAGCTTGTGTCAATGCTACTTTGAGTTTGTCATATGCTTCCATGCATTCCTTGCTTAGCTCAAATTCGACATCTTTTTGTAGTAATCGAGAAAGGGGTAGGGCTACCTTGCTAAAGTCCTTGATGAATCTCCGGTAAAATCCTGCATGTCCAAGAAAAGAACGGACTTCCCTCTCGGAAGAGGGGTAAGGTAAACTAGATATGACATTTATTTTAGCCGGATCTACGGAGATGCCTTCCTTTGATACTATGTGTCCCAAAACAATTCCTTGTTTGACCATGAAATGACATTTTTCAAAATTTAAAACAAGGTTTGTTTTGGTGCATCTCTCCAAGACTTTTTCAAGGTTACCTAGACAATGCTCAAATGAATCACCATACACACTAAAATCATCCATGAAAACTTCCATTGATTGCTCTAGAAAATCCGCAAATAGGCTCATCATGCATCTTTGGAACGTTGCCGGTGCATTGCATAGGCCAAATGGCATACGCTTGTAAGCATACGTTCCGAAGGGGCAAGTGAATGTGGTCTTTTCTTGGTCTTCTAGAGCAATATGGATTTGGAAGTATCCGGAGTAGCCATCAAGAAAACAATAATATGATTTACCGGCTAATCGATCAAGCATTTGATCAATAAATGGTAGTGGAAAATGATCTTTCCTTGTGGCCGCATTCAATCTCCGGTAATCTATGCATACTCTCCAAGAATTTTGTACTCTTGTTGCTATGAGTTCACCACTTTCATTTTTGATTGTTGTCACTCCGGACTTTTTGGGCACTACTTGGACCGGGCTTACCCATTCGCTATCCGAGATAGGGTAGATGATGTCCGCTTCAAGTAGCTTAGTGACTTCTTTCTTTACTACCTCAAGGATGGTTGGATTGAGTCTCCTTTGAGGTTGCCGGACCGGTCTTGCTCCTTCTTCAAGGAATATGCGGTGTTCGCATACTTTGGGGCTTATTCCTACTAGGTCCGCCAAACTCCACCCGATTGCCTTTTTGTTTTTCCTCAATACATTTAGCAATTTCTCTTCTTGTTGAGGGGTTAGCTCTTGGGCAATTATCACGGGTAGCTCTTGGGCTTCATCAAGGTATGAGTACCTTAAGTGAGGTGGTAGTGGCTTCAATTCCATCTTCTTTTCACTCCTTGAGGCTTGAGTTTGTGTGGTGTTTAGTTCGCTTGGCTTTTCATTTGCTTCTTCAACCCTACACTTCTCATCTAGCTTTGCTAGATGTACTTCGGCCACTATGTTATCAATCGGGTCACACCGAAACAAAGAATGGTTCTCCGGTGGATGCCTCATTGCTTCCTCTAGGCTAAAGCTTACAATTCTCCCATCTATTTCAAATGAGTAGTTCCCCGAGTAAGCATCAAGTTTAAATCTAGAAGTTCTCAAGAATGGTCTTCCAAGTAGGATAGATGACGCTCTCTCGGTTTCGCTTGATGGCATTTCAAGAACATAGAAGTCAATGGGGAATATCAACCCTTTTATATCCACCAATACATCTTCCGCAACGCCCGCTACGGTTATTATACTCTTATCCGCTAAGACAAATCTTGCCGTCGACCTTTTTAGTTGTGGCAAGTTCAATAACCGGTAGACGGATAGTGGCATGATGCTAACACATGCTCCAAGGTCACACATGCAATCTTTAAAATGGACTCCATTGATTGTGCAAGTAACCATGCAAGGACCCGGATCATCACACTTCTCGGGTAGTGTTCCCATTAAAGCGGAAATAGAGCTTCCCAATGGAATGGTTTCCAATTCAAGAATTTTATCCTTATGTATGCATAGGTCTTTGAGGAATTTAGCATATCTAGGAACTTGATGGATAGCATCAAAGAGGGGGATGGTTACCTCAACTTTCTTGAATACTTCCACCATTTTGGGGTCAAGTTCTATGCGCTTTTTAGCTCTCTTTGCAAGTGTTGGGAATGGGAGTGGTTGAGCAACTTCCTCTTCCAAGGTTCTTTTGGCCTTGGGTGTCTCTCTTGTTGGTTGGGCCTCATCCTCAACTATGGCTTGTGGTGCCTCCTCTTCCACTTCTTCTATATTTATTCTCTCCTCTTCTTGAGCGGTTGTGATAGGGCTTGAATCCTTTGCTTCCTTCCCTTTTAGTTGTGTACCGGATCTAAGGGTGATGGCGTTAATGCCTCCCTTTGGATTTGGTTGAGGTTGAGAAGGAATGGCACTTTGGATTGGGGGTTGAGGAGTGGAAGTTGATGGTGGATCCATGCGTGCAAGAAGGGCTTGTAGTGTAGAGGTGAGACCGGTGAGGCCGGAAGCAAGTGTGGTTTGTAATTCCTTTTGGCCTTGAATAATGGTCCGGAGTGTTTCGTCTTGGTTAGAGGGGTTGGTTGCATATGTGAGTTGAGGGGCTTGTGATTGGTTGGGTGGTGGTCTTTGATGTGGTGGTTGATATGTTTGGTAGTTTCTTTGTGGGTTTTGTTGATTGTATGGTTGATTTTGTGAGTTGTATGGTCGGTTTTGTGAAAAGTTTTGTGAATTGTTACCCCATCTTTGACCTCCTCCATTATTGTTATTGTTGTCCCTATTCCCTTGTTGATGGTTGTCTCTCCAATTTTGATTATTGTATCCACTTCCTTGGTTGTGGCTTCCTCCTCCTTGATAAGAGTACCCTTGGTTGGGATTACCACCTTGGTAGTATCCTTGGTTGGGGCGATCATAGAAGTTGTGGGTAGCCGCCAAGGTATTGTCTTCTTGAAGGCTTGGGCACTCATCCGTGTAGTGAGAATAGCAAGAGCAAATGCCACATACTCTTTGAGGGACCAATTGTTGGTTATGTTGTTGAGGTGGTGGATGGTGTTGTTGTTGGTATGCTTGGGTTTGTGGTTGTTGTTGGTTCAATTGGAGTTGCTTCAAGATGGATGTCATCTCATTCAAGGATTGAGTTAGAGCGGTGGTTTCACTACTAGTTGATACCTCATTCACGGCTCTTGGACGGTTGACTCTTCGCCTCATATGTTGATTGGATTCGGCCAAGTCAATAATAAGTTGCCATGCCTCCTCCGCGGTTTTGTATTTGGACAAAGAACCATTGCTAGAAGTGTCCAAGAGGGTTCTATCTTGCTCTCGCATCCCTTGACATATGTATCCAAGCAATACTTGAGTGTCAATCATGTGATTTGGACATGCATCTAGTAGTTTGCGAAACCGTTCCCAATACTCATAGAGTGGTTCCGTTTCACCTTGCACAATACAAGACATTTCCTTCCTTAACCTATCCATCTTTTCCGGAGGTAGGAATTTGTCCAAGAATCCCCTTCTAAGTAAGTCCCAATCGGAGGTAACTTCACTAGAGAGGGTATAGAACCATTCTTTAGCCTTGTCCTCAAGAGAGAAAGGGAAAGCAAACAACCATATGGCAACTTCATCGGACCCTTCCCGTCTAGTAGTTGAACATATGCGATGGAAGTCCTTGAGATGTCGAATAGGATCTTGTGCGGGAAGCCCATGAAACTTAGGTAGGAGGTTGATCAAAGCGGTCTTCAATTCAAAGTTAGCATTCAAGTTGGGGTGAGTTACGTGAAGGGGTTGAAGGACATAATCCGGTGCACCCGCTTCCTTGATGGTAACTCTCCTCGGAGCATCCATGGTATTAGCACCTAAAACAAAAGAAAATTCGTTAGTGAGATTGATGGAAGTAGAATTAGTGCCTTCTTTGAGTGACGGTTCAATGTTCACTTCTAGTAAGGTGGTTGAGGTGGTGGAAACCTCTTCCCCTTTTCCAAACGTAAGCCGCCTCCGAGCTTGTCTAATATGAAGCAAAGTTCGTTCTATTTCCGGATCAAAAGGGACTAAGCTCGGATTTGGTTGTGAACGCGTCATACGATGAAGGGAAAATGGAATTCATGGTGATGATGAGGAATTAGTCACTTGAAGTATTTACAAGGGAATGCAACTATGTACATCTATACATGCTTAATCTAAACAATAACATGGCACACTAAGCAATATCCCCGGCAACGGCGCCATTTTGACAAATGGACTTTTGTTGGTATAGAATTTGTTAAGTGATCAATCGTAGTATAGTCTAAACCAACACAAAATCCATCGCCAAACAAATCTACAATCTATAACCGAGAGTATTAATCTCCCGAGTCGTTCTCCCTTGGAATTGCCAAAGTGTGCATCTTATTGATTTAGTAAGCTTTGTTGAGTTCTTGAAGGTCTTAGCAAGTAATGAGAAACAACAATCAATTATCAAAAGGACTTGACTTAGGGTTGGCATTAGAAGTCTTTATCATTATAGTTCACTCATTGTTGATAGCCGTTAGACTTTGCTCTGTTTAGTCATCCCCTAAATATAGAAGAAAGTCAAATGGAAACAATTGACTTGAGTCACAAGTTCTAGCTTCACCTTATGGGAATCTAGTTTTAGTGCACTTCAAGGCAATTGGCAAACTCTAACTTCAAATCAACCCTTGGTATAACTATTCAATTCATTCAAATGACCAAACCCTATGCCAAGTATAAAAGTTCTACTCCATAGCTAGTATTGACATTTTATCAAACATGTGATGAGCAAAAAAGAAAGTCATAGTGAAATGAAAAGAAAAGGAGGATTAAGAAAATATTGCAACACAAAGAATTAGCAACAAGCATCAAAGAACAACAATGATGATTAAAAACCTCAAACATTAATGAAATCCAAAATTCATAGAGTTGAATCCTAGACCCAAGGAATGTCAACAATTACAACTACACTTGAAATTTGAAGAGAGAACCTATTACATGAACAAAGTGAAATGAAAGTTGCAATGGATCTCACCAAGAAATGAGTAAAAATCCAGAATTTTGATGAAGAAGAACCCTAGTGAGAACTTGAGAGAGGTTGATGAATCCTAGAGAGAAGTTGGAGTTTCTCTCTCTAACAATGTAACTAACTCTCAAAAAATCTCCCCAAAAACTAAAAAATGAACTAGGTCCCTTCAACCTTTGCCCCCTTGGTCCTCTTAAGTCTTTTCCCGCCAAAGCACTCCTCAAAAGTTGGGATCTCTAACCAACTCCACGCCTAAGTCACGTGACTTTAAAAAAAATCTTTTTTTCGAACATCGGCGCGCACGCGCAAGGTACGCGTGCGCGCCCTGGATGCGGTTCTGGAGTGCGCGGAAGCGGAGTGTACGCGTACGTGTCCATGAGGATCTTGGCTCAGCCGCTACTCTAATCGGCTCGTGGTTTGGCTTGTGGCTTCGGCTTCGCATTGCTCTCATCCGCGCGGACGCGCCAGGTGCGCGCGCGCGCCCATACGGAAATTCCAAAGCTTCAATTCTCATGCTTCCTTTCTTTGCACCCTTCTTCCTTATCTTTTCCTGTTCATTCCCAGTCTATGTCCTGAAACCACTTAGCACACGAGTCACGGCATCGAATGGCATCAAGGAGAGATTAGAAATGTGTCTATTTTGGTGCGAAATAAGCATGTTTTCCTTTATGAGGCAAAACTAGGAAAAGAATGCAAATCCTTATACTTCATGCAGAAAATGTGTGAAATCATTGATAAACCCTTTGAAGTTAGCACAAGACAAACCCTCAAAATGGGGTTTGTCAACAGATATTGATGTATTGATGTATTAACCATCATATTATATAATGCTACAGATATGTTATAAAACTAGATTGTCATAATTTATAAGGTTACATATAGCAGGTCATGTTACCTAAATTTGCTCATTCAGGTTATATTATACAATATCATCTTAAAACTGTAAATCTAGGGGGCACCTCTGTTGGTATTTGAACCAGCTGACTGACGGCATCTGCTACGACTATGTTCTTCAGCCCCATATAGAGTACATCGCCTAGGACGACGTAACATCCGCGTGTCCATCTCATTTAGAAAGCGCATCATCCTGGGGCGACCTTTCGTGACCCGTCTCAGGTAGGGATTAGGTATGAAACGAGGTTCGTTGTAAGTAGGCCATGTAGCAGGATTACCTAGTGGCCTAAACCTGGCTCGGTACACCCGCCGCACTTGGTCCATCTTATACACATCATGCACATACAATTGCCAATCCAGTCGCTGGTTGGCACAGCATGCGAACACATGTCTGCAGGGGATCCTGTCCACCTGGAACTCACCACAGTCACATCGTAGGCCACGTAGATCGACTGCAAACTCCAGTCTACTTGGCATCTCACGAACCTCAAAGACCTCATTCTGGCGGTCAAAGCAACTAACCTGAATATTTTCTGATGCAAGTTGGTTTGCATGCAACTTCGAGGTCACTATCTCAGAGAAGACATGGCCAGCATTGATCCGGACTTCCGTCTCCGCTCTTTTTCGGGTGAACAACTCATTTAGCCGATAGAATGTTGCCTTCACAAGAGAAGTAATGGGGAGATTGCGTGCACCCTTCAAAATAGAATTGATGCACTCTACCAGATTCGTTGTCATGTGGCCCCATCGGTACCCACCATCAAAGGCCAATGCGTACTGCTCGCGAGGAATTCGGTTTAACCAGTTTGTGTACGCCTCGCCACGATCCCGTAACCGCTGGTAACGCACTTCGTACTCCCGCACCGTCCTCGAATATCCTATTAGATCACAACATATAAAAAGCAAAGGAATGGACGTCAATAGATTTTTTTAACGAAAAAATATTAATAAATTGGAGTAATTTCATAAATGGTTACCGATGTTGACGACCAATTTTTGGAGGTACGGTACCTTGAACTTTCTCAAAAAATTTGACTCTATATGCCTGATGCAAAACATATGAAAAGCTCTAGGAGGTGGCCACGCTCCGTTACTGCGTTCCACAGCTGCATTGATGGACTCGTGCCTGTCGGATATTAGACCCACACCATCACGAGTTACAACATGTTAACACAGGTTACTAAGGAAAAAATGCCATGCATCAGAAGTCTCTCCCTCCACAATAGCAAATGCAATTGGAACGATATCGTTGTTGCCGTCCTGTGAAACTGCCACAAGCAGACAACACTTATATTTTTCGTACAAGTGAGTCCCATCCACTTGGACAATTGGCTTACAATGTCTGAATGCCCTAATAATACAAGGGTAATAACTCCAAAATACACGATGCATTACCCGAATATCACCCACCAACTCATCGCCTTGATATGCAGGCATAGTCTTAAAATGGACAACAGCTGATGGCTCCTTGTGACACATGACCTCAAACCATATAGGCAACGCTTCATACGATGCTTCCCAACCACCGAATATTTTTTCTACTACCTTTTGCTTAGCCAACCATGCTTTCCGGTAACTGACGGTGTAGTTGAACTTCGATTGCACCTCTGCTATAACCGATTTGACCTTTAAGGATGGGTCAGCCTTAACCAGTGGCTTTATTGCTTTTGCAATTGTGATAGAATCCAGCTTCGAATGATCCTGTGAAATGGTGGCTCTTGTACATGTGTGACAACCATTATACCTCCTTATAACCCAACAATACTTCCTGCTGATCAAGCTAGCCCTAATAAGCCAATCACACCCTGACCCATACTGTGTACACTTGGCATAAAATGTCAACGGCTCAGACTCATACACCCGGTAGTCTACGCTTCGTCGTATGTTATAGTCTTTTATCGCCTTAATAACAGCTTCTCTGGAACTGAACTCCATACCTACGGCAAATTCACCGTCTGCGACAATAGAAACTTCTGCTGGGACAACAAGCACAGGAAAAGTTTGATTAACACGCAGAAGTTTCAAAAATGATTGTAAAGGTAAATCAAATTTCACTTTTTCCAGTATGATGTAACTCCAAACCTAACAACATGTTATGATGTCACTCTAGACAAAATAAGAACATCACCAGCAAATGTAAAAACCAGACCGGACCGGCCGGTTCGACCGACAAACCAAACGAACCAAACCGGTCCGGTTGGTTTGATCGGCCAATCAAACAAACCGAACCAGTCCAGTCCGGTTCATGGGGTTTGAACCGTACAAAGGATATAGCCTACGCAAATAATAGTTACAGACCCATGCAATTCTTAATAACAATATCGTAGACAATGTAATTATTATTTTCTAATTAATACTTGTAGCATGTAAAGGTGAAAAAAAAATTACACCTTAACGGTTCGAGCACCGGTTCGATCCTAACGACTACCACATTCAATGCATGATTAAATAATGCTAAATAATGCTAAATAAAAAGTAGCTTATTCATAACTTAATCAATGTCTAACTTAAAAAACGCTAATACCATGATTACGTACCTGCAGTCATATATTCCAGAAATTCGGGAACATGCATGGCTTCCAAGTCTAAAACTCGCATGAAAGATGGCTCCTCAAATGGCACTTCGTTCGTGAGTGCATTTTCCACTTCTGTCGCATCTGGGGCCATGATTCCGTCACCTTGATCTTCATCTTCATCTGGACCAACAAATTCATAGTTGCTTTTGAACTCTTCTTCACTGTCACTATTATAATCTTCTCGTAGAATATTCCGGTCAGCCTCAGATTGTTCAAACTCAACATACAACTCGATGAACGAGATCTGAGACCGGTTTTCAATATACATTGAAAACATCTCCTGCATGCTCGCTTCGTCCGTCACATATTTGGTTTGATACTGGACGAATCCACCAAACACGGGTATGGGATATCTATATAGAATACATGATATCTTTTTTGCCCTCTCAGAATCAATCTTTTCACATATTACACCTTTCAACTCTTCAAATGAGATAATAAAAGGAGTAACAACATCTAATGGATTTTCACAAATAAACTTTACTCCTTCAGTTGTTTGTAACAAAATCTGACCAAAATAGTATATTTTTAGTAACACTCTGTCACTCATTTTCTTCACTCAGCACAAAAGAAACATAGCATTACTCTTAACTACTAGATTTTCAAGACTAAATCTGAAAAAACCAGATAGAAGAAATAGAAGAAGCTGCCATTCAAGAACGAGAAAGACGCCACTAAGCTCCCACCAGTTCACTTCACACTTTTATATCAGCATCTTCAACGAACTCGCACCCTTCGACTAGGTTAACCATGAAAAAAAAAACTTAAAGACTCGAATTCAGACCATCCGAGTTCCCTTACGCTTTCAGAAAACGTTGGGTCCGAGTTCATTCTTCCCCAACTCAAATTCTCATCTAGGAACTTGGACCCTGTGATTTGCACTCAAATTCCATACTTATGAAATCTTAGGGTCCGATTTCAATTATGCGAATTTTTACCCCTTACCAAACAAATCGGACCGTGCGATTTGTTATTAAAAAATTGAAAGCCAAAGAACACGCACGGTCTGACTTGTTTTTGCTCACACTGACAAAAAATTTGTCCCACATTTGTGTCTGTTCCCCCAGGAATCTATATCCAAGCAAAGCACACACATGTCCCCCATTTCCAAAAAATTGAGCCACAAAACAGAGCTTGTCAGTAATGAAAGTGATGAGTAGTTTAGATTCAGATTTTAAGTAAGTTTTAGTTTTTTTTTAAAGAAGTCTTTGAGATTTTCGTTAATTATAAAAGGATAATAAATAATGAGAAAAATGTTTAAAAGGTAGAACACTACGATATATTTGGTTTGAATAATGAGACTTATCTACCTACACCAGTATTAAATAATAATTCAAAATTCTACTATTCAAAAATGATATTATTTTTTCAAATCTTTTAATTAGACTAAAGTTAGGTTAAATTATAAATAAATTAAAAATTTTAGATATTATTATTTTAATCATTTTTAGATTAAATTTGATTCAAATTATTATAGAATCTAAAAATTTTAGATTTTGTTTTCTCAAATATACTCAAACTAAGAATGAGCAATACTAGATCAAGATATCACCACAAAAAATATTATTTTACTATCTGATTGAATTCAACAAAAAAAAAAAATACTGACGACGAAAAATTATTACTATTGAATTTTTAAATTTGTATCTGTCGCAAAAATGTCTTTGAAATTTTCCTAAAAAATGATTGTCGTTGGCAAAAAATTCTCATTATTATCGTCAAATTGTCTAAAGTTAAATCTGACATTTTATTCTTTTTTACTCGTACAAAAAGGTATTTATAAATTTGATTAATTAATATTATTATAATATTAATAAACAGTTATTAACTGTTTAGTACCATTTAGTTGAAGGGACACAATCTTTTAAAGATTGTGTATATTTAAAATATTATATCTATTGGTAATAGAAAAGACAATTATTTGTATACGTAACTAATCATAATTGTTACGTGCAATATGTATAAATAAGTTCTTGTCCACTATTTCAAAAATACAAGTACTAAGTGTACATTTTAATCAACTATTAAGAATTTTTCTTTGTTCAAAAGAGTTGAGAATTTCTTACTATTGTTAATTAAGAAATTCTTAGGTTTCATTGTATTCTGGGAGAGTATTATCATCAACCCTATAGCAACTAAGTGTGGGGACAAATATCTCTTTAAAAAAAGCGATCTAATCGTGCCTTGAAACTACTACACAAATATAAGATTTTGTCATCTTCTCATAATAATATACCCAATAATTTTAGAGAGATATTTCTTGAATATGACACAAGATCAAAACACTACGTTCAAGATCATGAGAGTTTGTCAAATTAGATCGCTTTGATGGAACGAACTTCAACCGTTGGAAAGACAAGATGATGTTTCTTCTTTCAGTTCTCAATCTTGCATATATGATTGACCCAAAGACTACACCAATTGCCGATGCCGCTAAAAATTCCACACCGGAAGAGAAAGAAAAGATTGTTCAATTTAAAAAGAAACGTGATGAAGATACTTTTGCATGTCGAGGTCATATTCTCAATACTTTATCCGACCGACTCTATGATCTCTACATGTAAATTCAATCACCATTAGAGATTTGGAAATCTTTGGAAGAAAAGTACAATACCGAACGACAAAGAACAGATAAGTTTATTATGATGAAATATTTTGAATTTATTATGAACGATACTATGCTTGACATGGATCAAATTCATGAATTACAAATCCTTGTAAGTAGACTTCGTGATCTACAAGTGGTGATCCCTAAATCATTACAAGTTGGAGCAATTATTTCAAAATTGCCTTCATCTTGGAATGGTTATAGGAAGAAACTTTTACATCTTGGTGAGGACTTCACAATTAAGAAATTACTAAGGCATATACGTATAGAGGAGGAAACTAAAAAACATGATGCTGTGTATCTTTCTCAAAGTTCTAAAGTGAATCATATTGGTGAAAACAACACCAATAAGAAGAAAAGAAAGTTTTCTAAATATTCAAAGCAAGATAAGAAGAGACAAAGAAAGTGTTATCATTGTCACAAGAAAGGACACTATATCAAAGAATGTAGACTTCTGAAAAAGGAAGCACCAAAGACCAACTTAGTGGAAGAGAATGATCTAATTGCTATGGTTGTAGAAAGAGTACAAAACATGCATATTGGCATGGTTATAGAAGTTAACATAGCAACACAAGAAAAATCACTTGAATGGTGGTTAGATTCAGGGGCTACTAGTCACGTTTGCAATGATCGCAACCAATTCAAAACATATGAAGAAGTGAACAATAGAGAGGTCTTAATGGGCAATGACAACTCAGCCAAAGTTTGTGGTCAAGGAACTGTGGAATTGAATTTTACACTTAGAAAGAAATTAAATTTAATAAATGTACTTCATGTTCTAGATTTGAGAAAAAATTTAGTTTCTATTAATCTCTTGTGTAAGAAAGGATTCAAAGTTGTAATGGAATCCGATAAAGTGATCTTGCTTAAGAATGATGTATTCGTAGGAAAAGGATATTGTACTGAAGGCATGTTTAAACTTAGTATTAATAAAGTGAATGTTTCATTGTATGTTGTTGATTCTTGTGATTTATGGCATAGTGGATTAGCACACTTAAATTACAAATCAATTGAATATATGCAAAAGAATAACTATATTGATTTTAGTAATAAGGATTTTAATAAGAAATGTGATATTTGCATACAATCCAAAATTACTAAGAAACCTTTTCCTAAAGTTGAAAAAAATACATATTTATTGGAGTTTATTCATAGTGATATTTGTGAACTAAATGGCAATATTACTAGAGGAGGAAAAAGATATTTTATAACTTTTATTGATGATTGTTCTAAATTTACTTATGTGTATTTGCTTAGAAATAAAGTTGAAGCTTTTGAAATGTTTAAGAAATATAAAATGGAAGTAGAAAATATGCATAATAAGAAAATAAAAGTTCTTCGTAGTGATCGAGGTGGAGAATATTTTTCTAATGAATTTGATCACTTTTGTGAATTACATGGTATTGTGCATGAATCTTCCACTCCATATACTCCGCAACAAAATGGTTTGGCAGAAAGAAAAAACCGTACCTTAGTGGATATGGTTAATTCAATGTTACTAAATTCAAAATTGCCTTACAATTTGTGGGGTGAAGCATTATTAACATGATGTCATATCCATAATAGGATACCATCAAGATATAGAAAGGTTTCTCCTTATGAAATTTGGAAAGGAAGGAAACTTAATTTAAATTATCTTAAAGTGTGGGGGTGTTTAGCCTTTTATCGAGTTCCTGATCAAAAGAGAACCAAATTGGGGTCAAGAGCCATAAAAGGCACTTTTATAGGATATGCTCAAAATTCTAAAGAATATAGAATATTAGACTTAGTGTCTAATGTAGTTGTTGAATCAAGAGAAGTAGAATTTATTGAAAATAATTTTATCAGTGATTCAACTTCTAATTCAGAGTATCCCCAAAATGATACTAATATTTCACAAGAAATAAATAATGAAAATAATAAATGTCTAAGCGACAAAAAGTTGATTGAACCAAGGAAGAGCTTGAGAGTAAGAAAAGAAAAGAACTTGGGTCCAGATTTTATTTCTTCTCAGGCTATCACCTTTTTGGTAGAAGGAACTAGGAATTCTGTAACAAACAAGATTCCTATTATTATGAACATAGAGGGTGATCCTCAAACATTCAAAGAGGCTATGGCTTCAAGGGATTCTGCTTTTTGAAAAGAAGCAATAAATGATGAAATAGACTCAATATTATCTAACAATACTTGGGTCCTGGTTGATTTGGCTCCAGGATCAAAGCTTATAGGATGTAAGTAGGTATTTAGAAGAAAGTATAATACTGATGGTTCATTATAAACCTTTAAAGCAAGGTTAGTGGCCAAAGGGTTTAGACAACAAGAAGGTCTAGACTATTATGATACCTACGCACCTGTGGCAAGAATGACTTCTATTAGGGCTCTTATAGCATTAGCATCCATACATAAGCTTCATATACATCAAATGGATGTTAAAACGGCTTTTCTATATGGAGATCTTAATGGAGAAATTTATATGGAGCAACCGGAAGGCTATGTGCTACCCGGAAATGAAAAGAAAGTTTGCAAATTAATTGAGTCTTTGTATGGGCTAAAACAAGTGCCTAAACAATGGCATCAGAAGTTTGATTCAGTGGTGTTATCAAATGGCTTCTCACATAATAGTGCGGATAAATGTATTTACTCAAAATTTACTAAAGATTATAGAATAATCATTTGTTTATATGTTGATGATATGTTAATCATCGGAACAAATTTAGAAGGAATTCGTATAATGAAGGAGTATCTAACTTCTAAATTCAAGATGAAGGATTTGAATGAAGTTGATACAATATTAGGCATAAAGGTGCATAAGAATAAAGTTGGCTTTACTTTAAGTCAATCTCATTATATCAAAAAGGTATTGGAAAAGTTTGATCATCTCACAATTAAAGAATCCAATACGTTGTATGATCCTAATCTTAAATTAGAAGGAAACATGGGAAGACCTATAGCACAATTAGAATATGCTAGTGCTATAGAAAGTTTAATGTATGCAATGCATTGTACTAGACCGGATATAGCATTTGCTGTGTGTAAATTATCAAGGTTTATAGGAAAGCCTAGCAATCAACATTGGAAAGCTATAACAAGAGTTCTTGGTTATCTCAAGAAAACCATAAACTTTGAATTACATTATAGTGATTATCCCGTAGTCTTAGAAGGTTATTCCGATGCAAGTTGGATTACAAATCTTAGTGACAACAAATCCACTTCAGGATGGATTTTCACCATAGGTGGTGGAGCAATAAGTTGGGCCTCAAAAAAACAAACATGTATTACACATTTTACTATGGAGGTTGAGTTTGTAGCTTTATCAGCCGCAGGTAAAGAAGCAGAATGGTTAATAAATTTGTTATATGATATAAATCTGTGGCCACAGCAGACGACAACCATTTCAATCTTCTGTGATAGTGAATCAACCATGTCTCGAGCATATAATAAGGTTTATAATGGAATGTCTAGACATATAAGTTTTAGATATGAATTTTTGAGGCAACTAATAGATGATGGTGTAATTACCATCACCTATGTAAGATCTCTAGGAAATTTAGCAGACCTTTTGACTAAAGGTTTGTCAAGGGATAAAATCAAAGAAACTACTGCTAAAATGGGATTAAAACCTATTATTGCTAAATGTTGGGAACCCAACCTTATTCTAGTAGACCACTAGTTGCAAGGTTTAATGGGTAATAACAAGTTATTTAGCAATTGGAGAATTAATGTATAGGATTGTGTAAGTTATTTAGCAATTGAAGGGACACAATCTTTTAAGGATTGTGTAAGTTCAAAACATTGTGTCTATTGGCTAAAGGGACACAACTCTTTAAGAATTGTGTATATTCAAAACATTGTATCTATTGGCAATAGAAAAGACACAACCATTTGTATACATAACTAATCATAATTGCTACGCGCAATATGTATAAATAAGTCCTTGTCTACTATTTCAAAAATACAAGTCTAAGTGTACATTTTAATCAACTATTAAGAAATTTTCTTTGTTCAATAGAGTTGAGAATTTCTTATTATTGTTAATTAAGAAATTCTTAGGTTTCATTGTATCCTGAGATAGTGTTGTCATCAACCCTATAGCAACTAAGTGTGGGGACAAATATCTCTTTAAAAAAAGCGATCTAATCGTGCCTTGAAACTACTACACAAATATAAAATTTTGTCATCTTCTCATAATCATATACCTAACACATACCATGGAAAAGTTTGCTACGGAATTTTTATAATTTATTTATAAACTAATATCTTTTTATATATTTGGTATTCCTAATATTGTGATAATATGTTTCTAAAATATTTAATATTAAACGAATCGGATAATAACTAATATTCTATATTAAAATATTAAAATGATAATAGTATATATATTAAATTTATAAAATGTCAAAGCACTATAAATCCTTGAATGATGATAGCCTAGGATGGCGAAAATCCACTTGATGGCATCACTACTTAACTTTTTAAGGTTCGCGATTCATTTCTTGTTATATTTCTTGTTATTTATATGGATTGTTCACATATAATAGCTTAAAATTTTAAAAAAGTTAGCAATAAATTAGTTCGGATACATCTTAAACAGTTAATAAAGTTATATAAATTATATATAACTTTATTATCTTAGAGACGCACTTTTCAGAATATGAAATTATTTTGAAATAAATTAGGGTATGATGCAGTTCATATTAAGAAACCTCAAGGGCATAGTAATAGCATTTTGGATTCTTTTTTCTTGGTTAGAAATTTCTGGTAATGTTTTGAGCCACTATTCTAAGGTGGTCTGTGCAGAATTCTCTTGTGGATATGTGGAATAGGCTTATGCAATTGTGTATATAAGTTCTGTGCCAAGTCAAAGAGAAAAAACATGAGATTTTTGGATTGATTTTTCAAGGGGTTACACAAATCCTTGGTTTGCTATAGAGATGTTAATGAGATTCTTTTTTTTTCTTGGAAGTTAGAGGCGAGAACATTTATCATTGCAGAGCTGATATTTAACATTCTTACTACCGAAATATTATGTTTTCTGCTGTGCCACTCTGATAGCGAGGATATAAAAATAATTTTTGTATATTTAGTAATAAAATAGGAACCTTTCACTCGAAACCATATCGTTGTTTTCTTTTTCTTTGAAAAATCAAAAGTGATTTTTCTTTTACTCCACACATACAAACATACAAAACTTCTTACGTAAGTAAATTATAAATATGATATACATACATATTATTATAATCACAACTCATATCCCTCTTACAAGAATGTGATAATAAAGGCAAGAAAAAATCTTTAACATATGTATACAAATAGAAACAACATAGCTAATAACTTAGTAAAAACTCTGCAAGCTTTTTTGTCTATCCTAAAAGGAGAAATCTATAGAGGGTGAGAACATCGTTCTCGCAGGTTTTCAGTAGAAAGTTTAAGAATTGTCATAAGAGGATACGTATATAAAAAAAGGAGAACAAATTCTAACCACAACAATTATCGTACATCTTATGAATCTTTTTAAACCGCAACAAATAAATATCCAACAATTAGGGAAGGTTCATGGATCGGATCCGATCCATATATCCGCGATGTTTATCTGAATTCGATCTGAAAGTTGCGGATATGGATCCGATCCGCAAGGCTATCGGATCGGATTGCGGATTTTGTGTAGGTATTCACATATCCGCATATTCGCAAAAATAAAAAAATAAATAAGTAAATATTCTTTTTATGATTTATTTTCACTAATAATTATCATATATGTTGTATTATTTTAATTTATTATTTAAGAAATGTATGTTTAATATTATTTTAAAAGTAAACATATTTAAAAGAATAGAAAAAATGAATTTTATTGATATTTTTAATAAAAATAAGCTTTTAAAAATATTTTTGTGTTTTGCAAATATATCCGATATCCGATCTGATCCGATCCACAAATGTGCGGATCAGATCCAAGCTTAAAAACTGTGGATATTGGATCCAATCTGATCCGATGATTTTAGTGTGGATCGGATCGAAATTTTGGCCATATCCGATTCGATCCGATCCGCGTTTACCCCCACCAACAATTCTAATTCACTTTTGCTTATCAAAATTTTAATCTCAATAACATGAACAATACATACCTCACTTACCAATCACGGCTTCGGACCCAAACACAATCAACCACGGTCTCCGGCCTAAACATAACTGGTGCACGAAATTGCAATCACACTTTTGCAATCCCGCACAACTAACCAGCAAGTGCACTGGGTCGTCCAAGTAATACCTTACGTGAGTAAGGGTCGATCCCACGGAGATTGTCTGCTTGAAGCAAGCTATGGTTATCTTGTAACTCTTAGTCAGGATATCAATAATTATCAGGGTTGATTGTAAAAAGCAAAAGAACATGAAATAAGTACTTATTTTGCAGTAATGGGGAACAGGTTGAGGTCTTGGAGATGCTCTATCTTCTGAACCTCTGCTTTCCTACTGTCTTCTTCTTCAAGCACGCAAGGCTCCTTCCATGGCAAGCTGTATGTAGGGTTTCACCGTTGTCAATGGCTACCTCCCATCCTCTCAGTGAAAATATTCAACGCGCTCTGTCACAGCATGGCTAATCATCTGTCGGTTCTCAATCGGGTTGGAATAGAATCCAGTGATTCTTTTGCGTCTGTCACTAACGCCCAGCCCTCAGGAGTTTGAAGCTCGTCACAGTCATTCAATCCTTGAATCCTACTCAGAATACCACAGACAAAGTTTAGACCTTCTGGATTCTCTTGAATGCCGCCATCAATTCTAGCTTATACCACGAAGATTCTGATTAAGGAATCCAAGAGATATCTACTCAATCTAAGGTAGAACGGAGGTGGTTGTCAGGCACACGTTCATAGTTGAGAATGATGATGAGTGTCACGGATCATCACATTCATCAGGTTTAGGAACAAGTGATATCTTAGAATGGAAGCAAGCATGATTGAATGAAAAACAGTAGTAATTGCATTAATCCATCAAGACACAGCAGAGCTCCTCACCCCCAACCATGGGATTTAGAGACTCATGCCATAGAAGATACAATGAGAAACGTGTAAAGTGTCATGAGGTCAGGATACAATGTCAAAAGATCCTATTAATAGTGAACTAGTAACCTAGGGTATACAGAAATGAGTAAATGACGTAAAAATCCACTTCCGGGGTCCACTTGGTGTGTGCTAGCACTGAGCATTGAAGCTTTCATGTGTAGAGACTTTTTCTGGAGTTAAACGCCAGCTTTTATGCCAGTTTGGGCGTTTAACTCCAATTTTTGTGCCAGTTCCAGCGTTTAACGCTGGGATTTCTGAAGCTGATTTGCAACGCCGGTTTGGGCCATCAAATCTCTGGCAAAGTATGGACTATTATACATTGCTGGAAAGCCCAGGATGTCTACTTTCCAACGCAAATGAGAGCGTGCCAATTGGGCTTCTGTAGCTCCAGAAAATCTACTTCGAGTGCAGGGAGGTCAGAATCCAACAGCATCTGCAGTCCTTTTCAGCCTCTGAATCAGATTTTTGCTCAGGTCCCTCAATTTCAGCCAGAAAATACCTAAAATCACAGAAAAACACACAAATCATAGTAAAGCCCAGAAAAGTGAATTTTAACTAAAAACTAATGAAAATGTAATAAAAACTAACTAAAATATACTAAAAACATACTAAAAACAATGCCAAAAAGCGTATAAATTATCCGCTCATCAATAACCAACCACACTATCATCAATTAATCACCAATACTCAGCCTCAAAACAAAATTAATCACAGGCATCAAACAGTACAAGGCAAACACTGCAAATACCACAATTAACAGTTAGACACAATTAACAATTGAATGTAATTAGATGAAGTTGGATTGGGTTAGCTTGCATTGATGTGGAATGGACTAGTTTGGTGCAAATTTGGTGCAGGAGTGATTGCAACCTCAAAGTGATGAGGAAAGCATTTTGCTTTAAACCGTGTAATCATATAATATATAATATATATAATGCTATTCAACAATTCCTCAAATATAAGTCCTTCCCGTCTAAAAACTTAAAATGACAAATGACAAGGGGTAAAATCTCAACTAAACCAACAACAGAAAATACAAACATATATAAAGCTTTGTAGATCGGTCGCGACTTCGTGCCAAAGCTTCCTGAACTTGTCACTAAAAAAGAAAATCTGTAGGAGGTGAGAATATCGTCCTCGTAGGTTTTTAGTAAGGAAAAGAATACCATCAAAGAAAAAAAATACTTGAAAATAGAAAGAATTTTCTTTATAAAAACAGTTTACCCTTGAAATAACCTTGTGGAAAAGTTTCGTAAGAAAACTTACTTTGAAAGGTCGTAAAGAAACTCCTTTAATTTACAAATCAGTAAGGTGAATAGTTTAAAGAAATGAAAAGGACCAAAGACGTGCCTAAGAACTTCCTACCCAACAATTTACATCGCTCATTCCTATCCATCCAATACATAATTTAGAGAAATAAAGCAATACCTAGTCCATCCTGCCTCAACCTCCATCACAACATATCAGAAATAACCCTCAGCGTCACCAACACTAGCATGAGGGATCTCTCAGAAACAAACACAAACAAGACAAACAACAAAAACACAAATATGGAAACAGATACAACAATTAGATAAAGTAGCAGATAATTACAGTTAAGCAAGTAGGCAAGCCAAAATAAATGCATACTCAAACAAAACATACAAGTGCATATGATGCATGTTTGCCCTATAGCCGATAATATCATCTGTCGGTTATATAGCCAAACCCGACATTTCTGGGGGCGAAACCTGGACAGAAACACCACATTACAGAGCAAGTGGGACTAAGCCACAACCCTTTGGTACTATCTGCTTAACCCAATGTAAGTAGAATGAACCACGACTCCTGCGTACTACCCAAGCGGGCGTTTATAAAGTCAACCCGAAGTCAGTTAGATGAATCTCAATCCTTGCTACTCCCCAAGCATTTCAATTACTAACTTGGATCAAGTGGGATGAACCATAATCCTTGCGTACTGCCTAGGTGTCTCAAACTTTTACTTGGAACAAGTGGACAACGCTACTGCATCTTGCCCAATATCTCAACTAGATTCAATCTCATTTTCAAATCTATTCTCAATATCATTCTACTATATTAAAAAATTATAATTAAAATCAATCCTCGTCATTATTCATTCTCATAGTCATAGCCAACCTCATCATCTTCAATCAAATTCAATCATCGTCATATTTCTTAAAATAACTCTTTTTCTCTAAACTCTTATGTTTAATTCCATTAAAACATCAAACTCACTCTCCTATTCCCAAATCCTTGAATTTATAATTTACTTTTTAAAGTCTTTACTTAGTTAATTAAATCTCTTTTCGTTGTTATTAAAAATCAAATGAGTTAAAATCACGAATTAACAAAATAATGAGAATCCGATTTTCTTTAAAATCTTTAAAAGTATTCAAAACATATCTCTTATGATAAAGTTAATCAAATCAAACTCATTTTTGAAATCATAACCAAAACTGTTCAAATTCTAAGAAAATTCTGGCAGAACCTCCTCTAAAAACCGGAGTTTACCACCCTTCATGGGTTCCCTCAATTCAACATTTCAGTATGCAATCCTTCAATAACTCTTAAAATAAATTCCAATCAGTCATCAACCAAGTCCACCAGCATTACAATATATCAAATAACCAACTCAATAGCAACCAATCCAATATAATCCATCAAAATTCAGAATTTTCAGTAATCACTCATTATACAATTCACAATCCACACATAATCAATCAATATCACAAAGTAAACAATTCCAATCACATTTGCAACCATAATTCAATATCCATATTACCAATTAATTACTTACAACAATTAAACCTAGTTGCAATTATTCAATAAACTTTGTGGGCATTCTTAAATGAAAACCATTAATTTTAAACAAACTCCTACCTTGATGTTGCAATCATAGAAGTTAATGCAATAATCTCCTTTATCCACAATTTGTGGCAGTAGCAATGATTCCGATAACACTTCTGCGGCCATGATGATAGTCGCAGCAGAAAAAGGATTTCAAATTTAATGTAACCAAGTGCAGAAACAGCCATGAGAATTCAAGACTAAGCAATGACAAGAATTGAATTAAAACAAGAACATGGCAACTACAGCAGTGACAAAACAGAACATGCAAATAGATCAGACCCAAGGAAAAGATCAGACCAGTACCAAGATAATAGAATCAAAACCAATAACAGCCTCGACGTTGGCTTCCGGTAGCGGCAACTCCTTTTCCAGAGGCTCCAATATAAATGACGGCGGCGACCAGGAATTCTAACGATAGTGGCAGTGGTGTATCATAATGGTGCAAGAATGGACCATGTCCCTTTCCTCTGACGATCGCGATTCCAGCAGTGGCTCTCTCTGATGGTACCTTGGACAGTAGCGGTGACGATAGAGGTTTTAACAATAGTGACTAGGCGCGGTGGCGACAGTGCGGGATAGCAGTGACTTTGTGGGCTCCCTCTCTCCCACCACAAGCTCGCACTGGTGACGGCCTCCTCGCAGCTCCATGATGAGCGGATAATTTATACGCTTTTTGGTATTGTTTTTAGGTAGTTTTTAGTAAGATCTAGCAACTTTTAGGGATGTTTTTATTAGTTTTTATTCAAAATTTACATTTCTGGACTTTACTATAAGTTTGTTATTTTTCTGTGATTTAAGGTATTTTCTAGCTGAAATTGAGGGACCTGAGCAAAAATCTGATAGGAGGCTGAAAAAGGACTACAGATGTTGTTGGATTCTGACCTCTCTGTACTCGAAATATATTTTCTGAAGCTACAGAACTCCAAATGGCACGCTCTCAATTGCGTTGGAAAATAGACATCCAGGGCTTTCCAGCAATATATAATAGTCTATACTTTATTCGAGTTTAGATGACGCAAACTGGTGTTCAACGCCAGCTCCATGCTGCATTCTGGAGTAAAACGCCAGAAACACGTCACAAACCAGAGATAAACACCAAAAATACGTTACAACTTGGCATTTAACCCCAAGAGAAGCCTCTGCACGTGTAAAGCTCAAGCTCAGCCCAAGCACACACCAAAGTGGGCCCCAGAAGTGGTTTTCTGCACTTAAACTTATTTCTGTAAACCCTAATTACTAGTTTAGTATAAATAGAACTTTTTACTATTGTGTTTTCATCTTTGAATTAGTCTTTTGATTAATCTCTTGATCACGTTTGGGGGCTGGCCATTCGGCCATGCCTGGACCTTTATCACTTATGTATTTTCAACGGTGGAGTTTCTACACACCATAGATTAAGGGTGTAGAGCTCTGCTGTTCCTCGAGTATTAATGTAATTACTACTGTTTTCTATTCAATTCACGCTTATTCTTATTCTAAGATATCCATTCGCACCCAATAACCTGATGAATGTGATGATTATGTGACGCTCATCACCATTCTCACTTATGAACATGTGCCTGACAACCACTTTCGTTCTACATGCAAATAAGCTTGAATGAATATCTCTTAGATTCCTTAATTAAAATCTTCGTGGTATAAGCTAGAATTCATTGGCAGCATTCTTGAGAATCCAAAAAGTCTAAACCTTATCTGTGGTATTCCGAGTAGGATTCAGGGATTGAATGACTGTGACGAGCTTCAAACTCGCGACTGTAGGGCGTGGTGACAACGCAAAAGGATAGTAAATCCTATTCCTGCATGATTGAGAACTGACAGATGATTAGCCGTGCGGTGACAGCGCACCTGGACCATTTTCACTGAGAGGACGGACGGTAGCCATTGAAAACGGTGATCCCCAACATATAGCTTGCCATGGAAAGGAGTAAGAATGATTGGATGAAAGCAGTAGGAAAGCAGAGATTCAGAAGGAACACAGTATCTTCATGCGCTTATCTGAAATTCCCACCAATGAATTACATAAGTATCTCTATCTCTATTTTATGCTTTATTTATCTTTATATTCGAAAACCATTATAACCATTAGAATCCGCATGACTGAGATTTACAAGATAACCATAGCTTGCTTCATACCAACAATCTCCGTGGGATCGACCCTTACTCACGTAAGGTTTATTACTTGGACGACCCAGTGTACTTGCTGGGTAGTTGTGCGAAGTTGTGAAGAATGTGTGTGAACCATAGTATTGTGCACCAAGTTTTTGGAGCCATTTCTAGGAATCGTTCGAGTTGTGAAAAGTATAGTCACAATTTTGCCTATCAAGTTTTTGGCGCCGTTGCCGGGGATTGTTTGAGTTTGGACAACTGACAGGTCATCTTGTTGCTCATATTAGGTAATTTTCCTTTATTTTATTTTCAAAATTTTTTCAAAAATCTTTCAAAATTTTTCTTTGTTTTTATTTTTCGAAAAAAAATTACAAAAAATTTATAAAATCATAAAAAAAATATTTTTGTGTTTCTTGTTTAAGTCTAGTATCAATTTTTAAATTTGGTGTCAATTGCATGTTTTTAAAATTTGTGCATTTTTCGAAAAAACTCATGCATGGTGTTCTTCATGATCTTCAAGTTGTTCTTAATAAGTCTTCTTGTTTGATCTTCATATTTTCTTGTTTTGTGTCTTTTGTTGTTTTTCATATGCATTTTTTTATCCATAGTGTCTAAATTGAAAATTTCTAAGTTTGGTGTCTTGCATGTTTTTCTCTCTTGAAAATTTTTCAAAAATAAGTCTTGATGTTAATCTTGATCTTCAAAGTGTTCTTGATGTTCATCTTGACATTCATAGTGTTCTTGCATGCATCATGTGTTTTGATTCATAATTTTTATGTTTTGAGTCATATTTGTGTTTTTCTCTCTCCTCATTAAAAATTCAAAAATAAAAAATATATTTTCCTTATTTTACTCAAAAATTCGAAATCTTTGGGTTGACTTAGTTAAAAATTTTTAAAATTAGTTGTTTCTTGTTAGTCAAGTCAAGATTTCATTTTTAAAAATCCTATCTTTTCAAAATCTTTTTCAAAATCAAATCTTTTTTTTTTCACTTTTTCTTAATATTTTTGAAAATTGTAAAAATTATTTTTCAAAACCTTTTTCTTAATTTCATTTCAAATTTTCGAAAATTTTACTAACAATTAATGTGATTGATTAAAAAATTTGAAGTTTGTTACTTTCTTGTTAAGAAAGGTTCAATCTTTAAATTCTAGAATCATATCTTTTAGTTTCTTGTTAGTCAAGTAATCAATTTTAATTTTAAAAATCAAATATTTTTAATTTCCTTTTCAAATCTTTTTCAAAACAAATTTTAATCATATCTTTTCAAACATATCTTTTTCAAATCATATCTTTTTCAAACTTTAATTTCAAAATCTTTTCTAACTTCTTATCTTTTCAAAATTGATTTTCAAATCTTTCTCAACTAACTAGTTGACTTTTTGTTTGTTATACTAATTCTTATCTTTTTCAAAATAACCTAACTACTTTTCTCTCTCTAATTTTTGAAAATTCCTCACCCTTTTTCAAAATTCTTTTTATTTAACTAATTGTTTTAATTTTAATTTTATTTCTTCTCTTAATTTTCGAAAATCACTAACCTTTTTCAAAAATAATTTTTGAAATTCTCTCCCTCTCATCTTCTTCTATTTATTTATTTATTTACTAACACTTATATTCTCCTTCTTCTATTCTTTTTTTCTTCTACTCACATAAAGGAATCTCTATACTGTGACATAGAGGATTCCTTTTCCTTTTCTGTCCTCTTCTTTTTCATATGAGCAGAAGCAAGGACAAGGACATTCTTGTTGAAGCAGATCCTGAACCTGAAAGGACTCTGAAGAGGAAGCTAAGAGAAGCTAAAGCACAACAATCCAGAGAAAACCTTACAGAGAATCTCGAAAAAGAAGGAGACATGGTCGAACCCAACAATAATGCAAGGAAGATGCTTGGTGATTATACTACACCTACTTGTAATTTTTATGGAAGAAGCATCTCAATCCCTGCCATTGGAGCAAACAATTTTGAGCTGAAGCCTCAACTAGTTGCTCTAATGTAACAGAACTGCAAGTTTCATGGACTTCAATCAGAAGATCCCTATCAATTTTTAACTCAGTTCTTGCAGATCTGTGATACTGTTAAGACTAATGGAGTAGATCATGAAGTCTATAGGCTCATGCTTTTCCCTTTTGCTGTAAGAGACAGAGCTAGAACATGGTTGGACTCACAACCTAAAGATAGCCTAGACTCTTGGGATAAGCTGGTCACGGCCTTCTTGGCCAAGTTCTTTCCTCCTCAAAAGCTGAGCAAGCTTAGAGTGGATGTTCAGACCTTCAGGCAAAAAGATGGTGAATCCCTGTATGAAGCTTGGGAAAGATACAAGCAGTTGACCAAAAGCCTATAATTCATCATGGAGAAATCATCAAAATTTCTCATGGAAGGATCAACAAAAGCCTCAACAAGGCTTTAATAATGGTGGAAGAAATAGGTTTAGCAATAGCAAGCCTTTTCCATCATCTTCTCAGCAACAGACAGAGAATTATGAGCAGAGCCCCTCTAGCTTAGCAAACATAGTCTCTGATCTATCTAAGGCCACTTTAAGTTTCATGAATGAAACAAGGTCCTTTATTAGAAACTTGGAGGCATAAGTGGGTCAGCTGAGTAAGAAAATCACTAAAACTTTTCCTAGTACTCTCCCAAGCAATACAGAAGAGAATCCAAAAAGAGAGTGCAAGGCCATTGATATTATCAAAATGGCCGAATCCAAAGAGGAAGGGGAGGACGTAAATCCCAATGAGGAAGACCTCATGGGACGTCCTCCAGACAGAAAGAAGTTCCCTATTGAGGACCTAAAGGAATCTGAGGCTCATAAAGAAACCATAGAGATTCCATTAAACTTCCTTCTGCCATTCATGAGCTTTGAGAACTATTCTTCCTTTGAAGAGGATGAAGATGTAACTGAAGAGCAAGTTGCTCAATATCTAGGAGCCATCATGAAGTTGAATGCCAAGTTGTTTGGTAATGAGACTTGGGAAGATGAACCTCCCTTGCTCATTAGTGAACTAAATACATGGGTTCAGCAAACTTTACCTCAAAAGAAACAAGATCCTGGTAAATTCTTAATACCCTATACCATAGGCACCATGACCCTTGAGAAGGCTCTGTGTGACCTAGGGTCAGGTATAAATCTTATGCCACTCTCTGTAATGGAGAAACTAGGGATCTTTGAGGTACAAGCTACAAGAATCTCATTAGAGATGGCAGACAAGTCAATAAAATAAGCTTATGGATTGGTAGAGGACGTGTTAGTGAAGGTTAAAGGCATTTACATCCCTGCTGATTTCATAATCCTAGACACTAGGAAGGATGAGGATGAATGCATCATCCTTGGAAGACCCTTCCTAGCCATAGTAGGAGCTGTGATTGATGTTGACAGAGGAGAGCTAGTCCTTCAATTGAATAGGGACTACCTTGTGTTCAAAGCTCAAGGATCTTCCTCTGAACCATGGAGAGGAAGCATGAAAAGCTTCTCTCAATATAGAGTCAAACAAAGCCCCCACAATCAAACTCTAAGTTTGGTGTTGGGAAGCCACAACCAAACTCTAAGTTTGGTGTTGAGAAGCCCCTGATGAGCGGATAATTTGTACGCTTTTTGGCATTATTTTTAGTATGTTTTTAGTATGATCTAGTTAGTTTTTAGTATATTTTTATTAGTTTTTAGTTAAAATTCACTTTTCTGGACTTTACTATGAGTTTGTGTGTTTTTCTGTGATTTCAGGTATTTTCTGGCTGAAATTGAGGGACCTGAGCAAAAATTTGATCCAGAGACTGAAAAGGACTGCAGATGCTGTTGGATTCTGACCTCCCTGCACTCGAAGTGGATTTTCTGGAGCTACAGAAGCCCAATTGGCGCGCTCTCAACGGCGTTGGAAAGTAGACATCCTGGGCTTTCCAGCAATATATGATAGTTTATACTTTGCCCAAGATTTGATGGCCCAAACCGGCGTTCAAAGTCACCCTCAGAAATTCCAGCGTTAAACGCCGGAACTGGCACCTAAATGGGAGTTAAACGCCCAAACTGGCATAAAAGCTGGCATTTAACTCCAAGAAGAGTCTCTACACGAAATTGCTTCATTGCTCAGCCCAAGCACACACCAAGTGGGCCCAGAAGTGGATTTTTATGTCATTTACTCATCTCTGTACACCCTAGGCTACTAGTTTTCTATAAGTAGGACCTTTTACTATTGTATTGAGATATATCGGGGTAGCTATCTTCATTTTATGCTATCTTAGATCATTGGGAGGCTGGCCATTCGGCCATGCCTAGACCTTGTTCTTATGTATTTTCAACGGTGGAGTTTCTACACACCATAGATTAAGGTGTGGAGCTCTGCTGTACCTCGAGTATTAATGCAATTACTATTGTTCTTTTATTCAATTCCGCTTGTTCTTTGTCCAAGATATCACTTGTTCTTCAACTTGATGAATGTGATGATCCGTGACACTCATCATCATTCTCACCTATGAACGTGTGACTGACAACCACCTCCGTTCTACCTTAGATTGGGTGAATATCTCTTGGATTCCTGATACACGATGCATGGTTGATCGTCTGACAACCGAGTGCTCGCCTGACAAACGAGCCAGCCATTCCGTGAGATCAGAGTCTTCGTGGTATAGGCAAGAACTGATGGCGGCATTCAAGAGAATCCGGAAGGTCTAACCTTGTCTGTGGTATTCTGAGTAGGATTCAATGATTAAATGACTGTGACGTGCTTCAAACTCCTGAGGGCGGGGCGTTAGTGACAGACGCAAAAGAATCAATGGATTCTATTCCGGCCTGATTGAGAACCGACAGATGGATAGCCATGCCGTGACAGGGTGCGTTGAACATTTCCACTGAGAGGATGGGAGGTAGCCACTGACAACGGTGAAACCCTTGCATAAGCTTGCCATGGAAAGGAGTAAGAAGGATTGGATGAAGACAGTAGGAAAGCAGAGAGACGGAAGGGAAGGCATCTTCATACGCTTATCTGAAGTTCCTACCAATGAATTACATAAGTATCTCTATCTTTATCTTTATGCGTTTACCACTATACCCATTTGAGTCTGCCTGACTAAGATTTACAAGGTGACCATAGCTTGCTTCATACCAACAATCTCCGTGGGATCGACCCTTACTCGCGTAAGGTTTATTACTTGGACGACCCAGTGCACTTGCTGGTTAGTTGTGCAAAGTTGTGTTTATGCCATGGTATTGAGCACCAAGTTTTTGGGGCCATTACTAGGGATTATTTGAGTTGTGAAAAGTAGTGATCACAATTTCGCACACCAAGTTTTTGGCGCCGTTGCCGGGGATTGTTTCGTGTATGGACAACTGACGGTTCATCTTGTTGCTTAGATTAGGTATTTTTCTTCAGAGTTCTTAAGAATGAGTTCTAGAGTTTCATGATGATCTGTTGAAATCTGGCTGGCTGAGAAGCCATGTCTAATCTTATTGGACCGAGGTTTCAACTAATCATCACAAGAGCTTGTTGATTTCTATCAATCTTGCTATTCGAGCAATGATCTGCTAAGGCTTGGCTGGCCATTGGCCATGTCTAGTGTTTTGGACCGAAGCTTTCTCTGAAAGCTTGGCTGGCTGAGAAGCCATGTCTAATTCCTGGACCGGAGTCTTAGACTAGCATTGCAATGATTCCTGGAATCCAAATTAAGAATTCTGAAACTTTTATTTTCTATTTCCATATAATTTTCGAAAAAAAAAACCCAAAAAAATTTCAAAATCATAAAAACCAAAAATATTTTATGTTTCTTGTTTGAGTCTAGTGTCTAATTTTAAGTTTGGTGTCTTTCAATGCATTGTTTATTTGATCTTGGTTCTATTTTCAAGTCAATAGTACAGGGAACTGAAGATTCAGAACATGCAGCAGAGGAATTACACAGAAAAAGCTGGGCGTTCAAAACGCCCAGTGAAGAAGGACAGACTGGCGTTTAAACGCCAGCCAGGGTGCCTGGTTGGGCGTTTAACGCCCAAAAAGGTAGTGCATTGGGCGTTAAACGCCAGAATGTGCACCATTCTGGGCGTTTAACGCCAGGATGGCACAAGGGGGAGGATTTTGTTTTCAAATCAATTTTTTTTCAAGTTTTCAAAGTTTTTCAAAAACAAATCTTTTTCAAATCATATCTTTTCAATCAAATGTTTTCAAAATCAATTTCTTTCCTTTTTCAAAGATACTTGCTATCAATTAATGATTGGATTCAACATTTCAAGTCTGTTGCCTTTTCTGTTGAGAAAGGTTTAATGTTTGAATCATATCTTTTCTTGATAGCCAAGTTATTAATTTTTAAAATCAAATCTTTTTAAAATTTGTTTTCAAATCATATTTTCTCAATCATATATTTTTTTAAAAAAAAAACCAATCATATCTTCTTAACCTCATCTTTTTCAAAATAGTTTTCAATCAAATCTTTTTGACTTCTAATTTCAAAATCTTTTTCAAAAATCACTTGATTTCTTTCCCACTCTTATTTTCGAAAATTAATTAGTGTTTTTCAAAATGTTTTCAAATTCTTTAACTTAATTTTCGAAAAAGCTCTTCCCCTCTTTTCACATCCTTCTATTTATGGAGTACCACTCCTTCTCAATGCACAATTCGAACTCTATTTGACTAAAGGTCGAATTCTTCTCCTTCTTTCTTCCATTTTTCTTTTCTTCTGACACCTAAAGGAATCTCTATACCGTGACATAGAGGATTCCACATTTTCTTGTTCTCTTCTCTTTCATATGAGCAGGAGCAGAGACAAAGGCATTCTTGTTGAAGCTGACCCTGAACCTGAAAGGACCTTGAAGCGAAAGCTAAGAGAAGCTAAGGCACAACTCTCTGTAGAGGACCTAACAGAAATCTTCAAAGAAGAAGACATGGCAGCCGAAAACAACAACAATGCAAACAATGCAAGGAAGGTGCTGGGTGACTTTACTGCACCTACTCCCGACTTCTATGGGAGAAGCATCTCTATCCCTGCCATTGGAGCAAACAACTTTGAGCTTAAGCCTCAATTAGTTTCTCTAATGCAACAGAATTGCAAGTTTCATGGACTTCCATTGGAAGATCCTCATCAGTTTTTAGCTGAATTCTTGCAAATCTGTGACACTGTCAAGACTAATGGGGTTGACCCTGAGGTCTACAGACTTATGCTATTCCCTTTTGCTGTAAGAGACAGAGCTAGGACATGGTTGGACTCACAACCTAAAGAAAGCCTGGACTCATGGGAAAAGCTAGTCAATGCCTTCTTGGCAAAGTTCTTTCCACCTCAAAAATTGAGTAAGCTTAGCGTGGAAGTCCAAACCTTCAGACAGAAGGATGGAGAATCCCTCTATGAAGCTTGGGAAAGATACAAACAATTGATCAGAAAATGTCCTTCTGACATGCTTTCTGAATGGAGCATCATAGGTATTTTCTATGATGGTCTCTCTGAACTATCCAAGATGTCTTTGGATAGCTCTGCTGGAGGATCTCTTCATTTGAAGAAGACGCCTACAGAAGCTCAAGAGCTGATTGAAATGGTTGCAAATAACCAATTCATGTACACTTCTGAAAGGAATCCTGTGAACAATGGGGCAAATCAGAAGAAAGGAGTTCTTGAGATTGATATTCTGAATGCCATTCTGGCTCAGAACAAGATATTGACTCAACAAGTCAATTTGATCTCTCAAAGTCTGTCTGGAATGCAAAATGCACCAAGCAGTACTAAGGATGCTTCATCTGAAGAAGAAGCCTATGATCCTGAGAACCCTTCAATGGAAGAGGTGAATTACCTAGGAGAACCCTATGGAAACACCTATAATTCTTCATGGAGAAATCACCCAAATTTCTCATGGAAGGATCAACAGAGACCTCAACAAGGTTTCAACAACAATAATGGTGGAAGAAACAGGTTTAGCAATGGCAAGCCTTTTCCATCATCTTTTCAGCAACAGACAGAGAATTCTAAGCAGAACCCCTCTGACTTAGCAACCATGGTCTCTGATCTAATCAAAACCACTCAAAGTTTCATGACTGAAACAAGGTCCTCCATTAGGAATTTGGAGGCACAAGTGGGACAGCTGAGCAAGAAAGTTGCTGAACTCCCTCCTAGTACTCTCCCAAGCAACACAGAAGAAAATCCAAAAGGAGAGTGCAAGGCCATCAACATGGCCGAATTTGGAGAGGAAGGAGAGGAAGTGAACGCCACTGAGGAAGACCTCAGTGGGCGTGCACTGACCTCCATTGAGTTCCCCAATGAGGAAC
This sequence comes from Arachis stenosperma, assembly GCF_014773155.1. Taxonomy (NCBI): domain Eukaryota; kingdom Viridiplantae; phylum Streptophyta; class Magnoliopsida; order Fabales; family Fabaceae; genus Arachis; species Arachis stenosperma. The sequence continues at coordinate 66,211,601 of NC_080383.1, forward strand.
CATGGGAATCTGAGGCTCAAAATGAGACCATAGAGATTTCATTGGATTTACTTCTGCCTTTCATGAGCTCTGATGAGTATTCTTCCTTTGAAGAGGATGAGTATGTCACTGAAGAGCAAGTTGCTAAATACCTTGGAGTAATCATGAAGCTAAATGACAAGTTATTTGGAAATGAGACTTGGGAGAATGAACCCCCTTTGCTCACCAAAGAACTGGATGACTTGTCTAGGCAGAAATTACCTCAAAAGAGATAAGATCCTGGGAAGTTTTCAATACCTTGTACCATAGGCACCATGACCTTCACAAAGGCTCTGTGTGACTTAGGGTCAAGTGTAAACCTCATGCCTCTCTCTGTAATGGAGAAGCTAGGGATCTTTGAGGTGCAAGCTGCAAGAATCTCATTAGAGATGGCAGACAACTCAAGAAAACAAGCTCATGGACTTGTAGAGGATGTTTTGGTGAAGATTGAAAACCATTACATCCCTGCTGATTTCATAGTCTTAGAGACTGGGAAATGCATGGATGAAACCATCATCCTTGGCAGACCCTTCCTAGCCACAGCAAAGGCTGTGATTGATGTTGATAGAGGCGAACTGATCATTCAAATGAATGAAGAATCCTTTGTGTTTAAGGCTCAAGGATATCCCTCTGTCACCATGGAGAGGAAGCATGAAGAGCTTCTCTCAAATCAGAGCCAAACAGAGCCCCCACAGTCAAACTCTAAGTTTGTTGTTGGGAGGCCACAACCAAACTCTAAGTTTGGTGTTGAACCCCCACATTCAAACTCTAAGTTTGGTGTTGGGAGGTTCCAAACATTGCTCTGAGAAAATGTGAGGCTCCATGAGAGCCCTCTGTCAAGCTACTGACATTAAAGAAGCGCTTGTTGGGAGGCAACCCAATGCTATATTTTATATATTTTTCTTTTGTTATTTTATGTTTTTTGTAGGTTGATGATCATGAGAAGTCACAAAATCAATTGAAAAAGCAAAAACAGAATGAAAAACAGGAAGAAAAATAGCACACCCTGGAGGAAGAACTTACTGGCGTTTAAACGCCAGTAAGGCTAGCAGGTGGGCGTTTAACGCCCAGTCTGGCACCATTCTGGGCGTTTAACGCCAGAAAGGGGCATCAGACTGGCGTTAAACGCCAGAAAAGGGCAAGAACCTGGCATTAAACGCCAGAAATGGGCACCAGCCCGGCGTTTAACACCAGAATTGGCTCAAAACGTGATTTTGCTTGCCATTTGGTGCAGGGATGACTTTTCCTTGACACCACAGGATCTGTGGACCCCACAGAATGCCCACCAACCCCACCACTCTCTCTCTTCTTCACCCATTCACCAATCACCTCAACACCTCTTCCCCCAAAACCCTTCACCTATCAAATCTCATCTTCCTCTTCACCACTCACATCCATCCTTCATAAAACCCCACCTACCTTACCATTCAAATTCAAACCACTTTCCCTCCCAAACCCACCCTCACTTGACCGAACCTTACCCTTCCCCCTCCCCTATATATACCCTTCTTCACCCCTTCATTTTCACACAACCTAAACACCACTTCTCCCCCTCTTTGGCCGAACACAAAAGCCATTCCCTTCTTCCTCATTTCTTCTTCTTCTACTCTCTTCTTTCTTCTTTTGCTCGAGGACGAGCAAACCTTTTAAGTTTGGTGTGGTAAAAGCGTTGCTTTTTCGTTTTTCCATAACCATTTATGGCATCCAAGGCCGGAGAAACCTCTAGAAAGAGGAAAGGGAAGGCAAAAGCTTCCACCTCCGAGTCATGGGAGATGGAGAGATTCATCTCAAGGGAGCATCAAGACCACTTCTATGAAGTTGTGGCCTTGAAGAAGGTGATCCCCGAGGTCCCTTTTTCACTCAAAAAGAGTGAATATCCGGAGATCCGACATGAGATCCGAAGAAGAGGTTGGGAAGTCCTTACCAACCCCATTCAACAAGTCGGAATCTTGATGGTTCAAGAGTTCTATGCCAATGCATGGATCACCAAGAACCATGATCAAAGTATGAACCCGGATCCAAAGAATTATCTTACTATGGTTCGGGGGAAATACTTGGATTTTAGTCCGGAAAGTGTAAGGTTGGCATTCAATTTGCCCATGATGCAAGGAGATGAACACCCTTACACTAGAAGGGTCAACTTTGATCAAAGGTTGGACCAAGTCCTCACAGTCATATGTGAAGAGGGCGCCCAATGGAAGAGAGATTCAAGAGGGAAGCCGGTTCAATTGAGAAGGCATGACCTCAAACCCGTGGCTAGAGGATGGTTGGAGTTTATCCAACGCTCAGTTATTCCCACTAGCAACCGGTCCGAAGTTACTCTAGACCGGGCCATCATGATTCATAGCATCATGATTGGAGAAGAAGTGGAAGTTCATGAGGTTATAGCCCAAGAACTCTATAAGGTGGCGGACAAGTCCTCTACCTTGGCAAGGTTAGCCTTCCCTCATCTCATTTGTCACCTCTGTTATTCAGTTGGAGTTGACATAGAGGGAGACACCCCTATTGATGAGGACAAGCCCATTACTAAGAAGAGGATGGAGCACACAAGAGACCCCACTCATCATGAGATCCCTGAGATGCCTCAAGGGATGCACTTTCCTCCACAAAACTATTGGGAGCAACTGAACACCTCCCTAGGAGAACTGAGTTCCAACATGGGACAACTAAGGGTGGAGCATCAAGAACACTCCATCATCCTCCATGAAATTAGAGAAGATCAAAGAATCATGAGAGAGGAGCAACAAAGACAAGGAAGAGATATTGAGGAGCTCAAGCACTCCATAGAATCTTCAAGAGGAAGAAAGAGCCGCCATCACTAAGGTGGACCCGTTCTTTAATCTCTTTGTTCTTTATTTTCTTGTTTTTCGAAAATTAATGCTTATGTTTGTCCATGTTTGTGTCTTGTGATCATTAGTGTCTTAGTGTCTATGCCTTAAAGTTATGAATATCCTATGAATCCATCACCTTTCTTAAATGAAAAATGTTCTTAAATTGAAAAAAGAAAAGAATTGCATGAATTTTGAATTTTATAACAGTTTGATTATTTTGATGTGGTGGCAATATTTTTGTTTTCTGAATGTATGCTTAAACAGTGCATATGTCTTTGAATTTGTGGTTCATGAATGTTGGCTCTTGAAAGAATGATGAAAAAGGAGACATGTTACTGAGGATCTGAAAAATCATAAAAATGATTCTTGAAGCAAGAAAAAGCAGTGAATACAAAAAAAAAAAGGAGGCGAAAAAAAAAACGAAAAAGAAAGAGAAAAAGAAAAAGAAAAAGAAAGAAATGAAGTTGTGATCCAAGGCAAAAAGAGTGTGCTTAAGAACCCTGGACACCTCTAATTGGGGACTCTAGCAAAGCAGAGTCATAATCTGAAAAGGTTCACCCAATTATGTGTCTGTGGCATGTATGTATCCGGTGGTAATACTGGAAGACAGAGTGCTTTGGGCCACGGCCAAGACTCAATAAGTAGCTGTGTTCAAGAATCATCATACTTAACTAGGAGAATCAATAACACTATCTGGATTCTGAGTTCCTAAAGAAGCCAATCATTCTGAGTTTCAAAGGATAGAGTGAGATGCCAAAACTGTTCAGAGGCAAAAAGCTAAAAGCCCCGCTCATCTAATTAATACTGATCTTCATAGATGTTTTTGGAATTCATTGTATATTCTATTCTTTTTATCTTAATTTATTTTCAGTTGCTTGAGGACAAGCAACAATTTAAGTTTGGTGTTGTGATGAGCGGATAATTTGTACGCTTTTTGGCATTGTTTTTAGTATGTTTTTAGTATGATCTAGTTAGTTTTTAGTATATTTTTATTAGTTTTTAGTTAAAATTCACTTTTCTGGACTTTACTATGAGTTTGTGTGTTTTTCTGTGATTTCAGGTATTTTCTGGCTGAAATTGAGGGACCTGAGCAAAAATCTGATCCAGAGACTGAAAAGGACTGCAGATGCTGTTGGATTCTGACCTCCCTGCACTCGAAGTGGATTTTCTGGAGCTACAGACGCCCAATTGGCGCGCTCTCAACGGCGTTGGAAAGTAGACATCCTGGGCTTTCCAGCAATATATGATAGTCTATACTTTGCCAAAGATTTGATGGCCCAAACCGGCGTTCAAAGTCACCCTCAGAAATTCCAGCGTTAAACGCCGGAACTGGCACCAAAATGGGAGTTAAACGCCCAAACTGGCATAAAAGCTGGCGTTTAACTCCAAGAAGAGTCTCTACACGAAATTGCTTCATTGCTCAGCCCAAGCACACACCAAGTGGGCCCGGAAGTGGATTTTTATGTCATTTACTCATCTCTGTACACCCTAGGCTACTAGTTTTCTATAAGTAGGATCTTTTACTATTGTATTGAGATATATCGGGGTAGCTATCTTCATTTTATGCTATCTTAGATCATTGGGAGGCTGGCCATTCGGCCATGCCTAGACCTTGTTCTTATGTATTTTCAACGGTGGAGTTTCTACACACCATAGATTAAGGTGTGGAGCTCTGCTGTACCTCGAGTATTAATGCAATTACTATTGTTCTTTTATTCAATTCCGCTTGTTCTTTGTCCAAGATATCACTTGTTCTTCAACTTGATGAATGTGATGATCTGTGACACTCATCATCATTCTCACCTATGAACGTGTGACTGACAACCACCTCCGTTCTACCTTAGATTGGGTGAATATCTCTTGGATTCCTGATACACGATGCATGGTTGATCGCCTGACAACCGAGTGCTCGCCTGACAAACGAGCCAGCCATTCCGTGAGATCAGAGTCTTCGTGGTATAGGCAAGAACTGATGGCGGCATTCAAGAGAATCCGGAAGGTCTAACCTTGTCTGTGGTATTCTGAGTAGGATTCAATGATTGAATGACTGTGACGTGCTTCAAACTCCTGAGGGCGGGGCGTTAGTGACAGACGCAAAAGAATCAATGGATTCTATTCCGGCCTGATTGAGAACCGACAGATGGATAGCCGTGCCGTGACAGGGTGCGTTGAACATTTCCACTGAGAGGATGGGAGGTAGCCACTGACAACGATGAAACCCTTGCATAAGCTTGCCATGGAAAGGAGTAAGAAGGATTGGATGAAGACAGTAGGAAAGCAGAGAGACGGAAGGGAAGGCATCTTCATACGCTTATCTGAAGTTCCTACCAATGAATTACATAAGTATCTCTATCTTTATCTTTATGCGTTTACCACTATACCCATTTGAGTCTGCCTGACTAAGATTTACAAGGTGACCATAGCTTGCTTCATACCAACAATCTCCGTGGGATCGACCCTTACTCGCGTAAGGTTTATTACTTGGACGACCCAGTGCACTTGCTGGTTAGTTGTGCAAAGTTGTGTTTATGCCATGGTATTGAGCACCAAGTTTTTGGGGCCATTACTAGGGATTATTTGAGTTGTGAAAAGTAGTGATCACAATTTCGCACACCAGCCCCCCACATTCAAACTCTAAGTTTGGTGTTGGGAGGCCCTCATCATGCTCTGAACATCTGTGAAGCTCCATGAGAGCTCACTGTCAAGCTATTGACATTAAAGAAGTAGTTATTAGGAGGCAACCCAATTTTTATTTATCTAATATTTCTATTGTTCTTTTATGTTTTATTAGGTTTATGATCATGTGGAGTCACAAAACAATTGTAAAAATTAAAAACAGAATAAAAAATAGCAGAAGAAAAAACACACCCTGGAGGAAAAGCTGTCTGGCGTTTAAACGCCAGAAACAAGCATCTGTTTGGCGTTTAACGCCAGAAACAAGCACCAAGCTGGCGTTTAACGCCATAAACAAGCATCAGGCTGGCGTTAAATGCCAGAAACAAGCTACATTTGGGCGTTTAACGCCAGAAACAAGCATCAGTCTGGCGTTAAACGCCAGGATTGCATACAGAGGGCATTTTACACGCCTAAAAGATGCAGGGATGAGAAATCCTTGACACCTCAAGATCTGTGGGCCCCATAGGATCGCATCAGGATCTGTGGACCCCACAGGATCCCCAGCTACCCCACTTCTCTCTTCTTCACACAATCCAATAACACTATACCCTTCACCAATCACCTCAATCTCTCTTCCCCATTACCCCTTCACCAATCACATCCATCCACTCTTCCCCATAAACCCCACCTACCTTCAAATTCAAAATCTCTTTCCCACCCAAACCCACTCTAAATGACCGAACCTAAACCCCTCTCCCGCCACTATATAAACCCCTCCATCCTTCTTCATTTTCACACAACACTACCCTCTCTTCTCCCCCTTGGCCGAAACCCACACCTCTCTCCCTCTCCTCCATATCTTCTTCTTCTTCTTCTTCTATTCTTTCTTCTTTTGCTTGAGGGCCAGCAACATCCTAAGTTTGGTGTGGTAAAAGCATAGTTTTTTTGTTTTTCCATAACCATTGATGGCACCTAAGGCCAGAGAAACCTCAAGAAAGAGGAAAGGGAAGGCAATTGCCTCCATCTCTGAGTCATGGAAGATGGAGAGATTCATCTCAAAAGCCCATCAAGACCACTTCTATGAAGTTGTGGCCAAGAAAAATGTGATCTCTGAGATCCCTTTTAAGCTCAAAAGGGCGAATATCTGGAGATCCGACAAGAGATTGGAAGAAGAGGATGGGAAGTTCTCTCCAATCCCATTCAACAAATCAGAATCTTAATGGTTCAAGAGTTCTATGCAAACGCATGGATCACTAGGAACCATGATCAAAGCATGAACCCAAACCCAAAGAATTGGCTTACAATGGTTCGAGGGAAATGCTTAGATTTCAGTCCAGAGAATGTAAGGTTGGTGTTCAACTTGCCTATGATGCAAGAAGACGCACGCCCCTATACTAGAAGGGTCAACTTTAATCAAAGGTTGGACCAAGTCCTCATGGACATATGTGTGGAAGGAGCTCAATAGAAAAAAGACTCAAAAGGCAAGCCGGTTCAATTGAGAAGACTGGACCTTAAGCCTGTGGATGGTTGGAGTTCATCCAACGCTCCATCATCCTCACTAGCAATCGATCCGAAGTAACTGTGGATTGGGCCATCATGATCCATAGCATCATGATTGGAGAGGAAGTAGAAGTTCATGAAGTCATCTCTCTAGAACTCTACAAAATAGCCGAAAAGCCCTCCACTTGGCAAGGCTAGCTTTTCCTCATCTCATTTGCCATCTATGCAACTTAGCTGGAGTTGTCATAGAAGGAGATATCCCCATTGAAGAAGACAAGCCCATCACTAAGAAGAGGATGGAGCAAATAAGAGAGCCCATTCATGGATCTCAAGAGACGCATGAGGAAGCTCATCATCAAGAAATCCCTGAAATAACTCAAGGGATGCATTTTCCTCCAAACAACTATTGGGAACAACTCAATACTTCTCTAGAAGGATTGAGTCATAACATGAACCAATTAAGGGTGGAACACCAAGAGCACTCCATCATTCTCAATGAGATTAGAGAAGATCAAAGAGCTATGAGGGAGGAGCAATAAAGGCAAGGAAGATACATAGAGGAGCTCAAGAACACCATTGGTCCTTCAAGAAGAAGGCGCCACCCTCACTAAGGTGGACTCATTCCTTAACTTCCTTGTTCTTATCTCTCTGTTTTTTAGTTTTATGCTATATATATGTCTATGTTTTGAGTCTCTACTATATGATCATTAGTATTTAGTAACTATGTCTTAAGGCTATGAATAATTCCATGAATCCTTCACCTTTCTTAAATGAAAAATGTTTCCAATACAAAAGTACATGAGTTTCGAATTCATCCTTGAAATTAGTTTAATTATATTGATGTGGTGACAATACTTTTTGTTTTCTGAATGAATGCTTAAACAGTGCATATTTTTTTATCTTGTTGTTTATGAATGTTAAAATTGTTGGCTCTTGAAAGAATGATGAACAAAGAGAAATATTATTGATGATCTAAAAAATCATAAAATTTATTCTTGAAGCAAGAAAAAGCAGCAAAGAACAAAGCTTGCGAAAAAAAGCAAGCAGAAAAAGCCAATAGCCCTTAAAACCAAAAGGCAAGGGTAAAAAGGATCCAAGGCTTTGAGCATCAATGGATAGGATCGGAGGGCCCAAGGAAATAAAATCAAGGCCTAAGCGGCTAAATCAAGTTGTCCCTAACCATGTGCTTGTGTCATGAAGGTCCAAGTGAAAAGCTTGAGACTGAGTGGTTAAAGTCGTGATCCAAAGCAAAAAGAGTGTGCTTAAGAGCTCTGGACACCTCTAACTGTGGACTTTAGCAAAGTTGAGTCACAATCTGAAAAGGTTCACCCAGTCATGTGTCTGTGGCATTTATGTATCCGGTGGTGATACTGGAAAACAAAGTGCTTAGGACCACGACCAAGACTCATAAAAGTCGCTGTGTTTAAGAATCAACATACTTAACTAGGAGAATCAATAACACTATCTAAACTCTGAATTTCTATGGATGCCAATCATTCTAAACTTCTAAGGATAAAGTGAGATGCCAAAACTGTTCAGAAGCAAAAAGCTACAAGTCCCGCTCATCTAATTAGAACTAATATTCATTGATATTTTGGGATTTATAGTATATTATCTTCTTTTTATCCTATTTTATTTTTAGTTGCTTGGGAATAAGCAACAATTTAAGTTTGGTGTTGTGATGAGCGGATAATTTATACGCTTTTTGGCATTATTTTTAAGTAGTTTTTAGTAGGATCTAGCTGTTTTTAGGGACGTTTTTATTAGTTTTTATGCAAAATTCACATTTCTGGACTTTACTATGAGTTTGTGTTTTTTTGTGATTTCAGGTATTTTCTGGCTGAAATTGAGGGACCTGAGCAAAAATCTGATAGGAGGCTGAAAAAGGACTACAGATGCTGTTGGATTCTGACCTCTCTGCACTCGAAATGGATTTATTGGAGATACAGAACTCCAAATGGCACGCTTTTAATTGCGTTGGAAAGTAGACATCCAGGGCTTTCCAGTAATATATAATAGTCTATACTTTATTCGAGTTTAGATGATGCAAACAGGCGTTCAACGCCAGCTCCATGCTACATTCTGGAGTAAAACGCCAGAAACACATCACAAACCAGAGTTAAACGCCAAAAACACGTTACAACTTGGCGTTTAACCCCAAGAGAAGCCTCTGCATGTGTAAAGCTCAAGCTCAGCCTAAGCACACACCAAAGTGGGCCCCAGAAGTGGATTTCTGCACTTAAACTTATTTCTGTAAACCCTAGTAACTAGTTTAGTATAAATAGAACTTTTTACTATTGTGTTTTCATCTTTGAATTAGTCTTTTGATTAATCTCTTGATCACGTTTGGGGGCTGGTCATTCGGCCATGCCTGGACCTTTATCACTTATATATTTTCAACGTTGGAATTTCTACACACCATAGATTAAGGGTGTGGAGCTCTGCTGTTCCTCGAGTATTAATGCAATTACTACTATTTTCTATTCAATTCATGCTTATTCTTATTCTAAGATATCCATTTGCACCCAAGAACCTGATGAATGTGATGATTATGTGACGCTCATCACCATTCTCACTTATGAACGTGTGCCTGACAACCACTTCAGTTCTACATGCAAATAAGCTTGGATGAATATCTCTTGGATTCCTTAATTAGAATCTTCGTGGTATAAGCTAGAATTCATTGGCAGCATTCTTCAGAATCTGGAAAGTCTAAACTTTGTCTGTGGTATTCCGAGTCGGATTCAGGGATTGAGTGACTATGACGAACTTCAAACTCGCGACTGTAGGGTGTGGTGACAACGCAAAAGGATAGTAAATCCTATTCCTGCATGATCGAGAACCGACAGATGATTAGCCGTGCGGTGACAGCGCACCTAGACCATTTTCACTTAGAGGACAGACGGTAGCCATTGACAACGGTGATCCCCCAACATACAGCTTGCCATGGAAAGGAGTAAGAATGATTAGATGAAAGCAGTAGAAAAGCAAATATTCAGAACGAACACAGTATCTTCATGCGCTTATCTGAAATTTCCACCAATGAATTACATAAGTATCTCTATCGCTATTTTATGCTTTATTTATCTTTATATTCGAAAACCATTATAACCATTAGAATTCGCCTGACTGAGATTTACAAGATGACTATAGCTTGCTTCATACCAACAATCTCCATGGGATCGACCCTTACTCACGTAAGGTTTATTACTTGGACGACCCAGTGCACTTGCTGGTTAGTTGTGTGAAGTTGTGAAGAATGTGTGTGAACCATAGTATTGTGCACCAAGTTTTTGGAGCCATTGCTAGGAATTGTTCGAGTTGTGAAAAGTATGAGTCACAGTTTTGCCTATCACTCCACGATGGTGACGACAGCGAGCCTGCAGTAGACGTGACGGCAGCTCTCTTCCCCTCGGCTATATCTAGCCTAGCCCACAGATCTCCTCCTCTGCACGCATCTTTTCCCGACAAAATTGACAGCGACGACGAGGTCTAGTGCCGTCGGCGTAGTCTCTGTCTCCTCTTTTCTCCTTCTTCTCTTCGCAGCCTTTACTCTCTCAATCCCTCTTCATTTCTACCTTCTGATTTTTTTCTTCATTCTTTAGGTGTGGGTGTGTAAAGAGAAAGGGGATGGCAGCGGTGAGTTAGGGTTAGTGAAAATTAGGGTTTTGATTCGAAAATTTGGGTTTAGGGTTAGAATTAGGGATTTTATAAAGGAATAAGGATATAATAGATATTTTGATAAAATTGGTGGATAGAATAATAATTTTTAAAACCAAATGTACTCCATTAAAATATATTGAAAATACTATTTATCAATATATCACAGAATTCAAATAATTATTTCTATTTTAGATTATAAAATAAACATATTAATCACATTTTATAAAATACAGTTTAAATCTAAAATATTAATTATTCAAATTAAGTGTTATAACTTTTTATTATTTTTCAATTAGCAAAATTATAATTTCAATTATATCAATTATCCAATTATAATAAAAAACTATGTAAAAATTCTGGTTAATTTAAACTCCAATTATTATGAAAAATACATATGACTCCTAATTATCTTTCAAAATTCAAAGTATCATAAAATTTTATTTAATTACTCTTAATAAAATAATTTTCTTAGAATAAAATCCTCAACAAATATAATAAATCATAAATAAGTCGTTATTTAATTTTTCAAAAACTCAGGTTGTTACATTCTTCCCACCCTACAAAAATTTTTCGTCCTCGAAAATTGTTACATTAAAACAAGTTCAAACTCAAATCAAAGAAACTAAGATCTACGAGGAAAAGTATAGGCAATGTCTAAGATAATATTCAAAAGAAGTCAGGTAGGCAATTAGATTTATAGGCAAACAAAGGTACACAGGAATGATAAGGTATGGTTGGGAAATAAATAAATCACATTCTAAGGAGAAAATCCAAAACAAAGAATTCCAATGAAAACAATGAAGGAAGAGATGGCATGAGTTTGTGTGGCATGAATAAAGATTAAACTTCAAACTGGAACTAATTCCATAACTTCTAACGTTCCCAAATCCTGTGATTCGCATTATCTATTACTTCTATTTTGTCTATGATAACACATTAATGTTTTCATATACATAAATCATTAGTGTTAAGTTGGCCAGACATAATACCATGAGGTATGTAATAGTAAGCTAATAGCGTTAATCAACAAACTATCATGCATATAAAACTTAAACTCTCGTCACTAGGACAAGTTTAAGGCATGACAGACACCCAGACTATGCAGTAAAGCATAGTTAGTCCACTCCCAAGGCCCTATAGGAAGGACTTCTCTAATATCATAATGTAACACTCTAACTTTTAGTACCTTATGATTGCACTAAAAGTCCAGGCTCTACCTACCTTTACTCCTTTAATTTAGTACTATATTTATTTAGTATTGAGCCTTCGCAAATATGGTTGGTCTAGAATTTCACCAAAAATAGTTGCGTTGTACGTATAGTTCTAAACTAACATGTAATCCTACCAATCAAATATAGAATTATGGTTGTCACAAAGTCAACCCCAATATAAAGTAACCGAGAATATTGGTCTCGGATCGTCCTCAAGAGAATGGAAAAATATGTGCATCAATATTGGTTAGAATTTTGGGGTTGGGAGTCATAAATAAGAATTTTAACTACTAAACTTAACATGCAAGGAACCTTAAACTGCAAGATGCTAAGTCAGAGCAACTAAAGCCAAGCATAAATAATTTCAATCTAATAAGAGAGCATATAAATCTACTTCTATTCTAGAACTAAGTAAACAATTAACTAATTATAACAAGAATCAAGCAATTGGAATTTTTGGATTTCAAATATGAATAATAAAAGGAACTCTTGGCTAGGCATAGGAATTGGGGTCACCATCCTTGTCTAATAACCATATCTTGACAATTATGAGGAACCAAACTCATTAAGTCTACCTCTATACTTGAAGTACGTATAATGTCTACTTCTAAGCTTGAGATACATTAAATGGCTTGATCAATCTCAACTCATAAGTCCTAATTCAACTACTAATTGACTTAGTAGTAGATTGGTGTCAATGGGTATCGATTTGACCACTATGGCTCTCAAATCACCAAATCAATTAGATCCAATGACTCGAGTTTACCCAATTCCCTTAGCCTAGGCCAAAAGTAAAGAAGACTACTCCATGATCAAAGGAAATATTTCATCAAACACATGGTATGCACTAACAAGAGACATGTTCAAATTGCAAATTAATTGAGAATTACAAGTACCCACTAACAAATATCAATAGAAAACAACTCAAATAACACTATCAATCATGGAAAACATCAATGCACTAATAGAAATTCAAAATCCACATAGTTCATAAAATAAGAAGAAAAGGGGAAATAACAAGAGAATTCAAATTCAACACAAGATCTAAACAAAATTATAACTAGAAAACTCAAATTAAGTAATTGAAACTAGAAATTAACAAAATCCAATTCAGAATTTTAACAAAGGAGAATAAAAACAAACTAGATCTAGAGAGAGGTAAGAGTTTCTCTCTCTAGAACACAAGAACAAAAAATTAGCTAAAATTGTGTAAAAAGTGTGTATGAATGATTTCCCCCTTTCCCCCTTCAATTCCTGGGTCTTTTCCATGTAGAATCAAGTTGGAATTGGGCCTGGAGCCTCTCAGAAATTGCCAGTCATGAGTTCATTAATGATGTCACGTGCTGAGTGTTTTGCGAGCGCGTCGGCCACTTATGCATGAAAAATGCAGAATGCAATGACTATCATGAATGCTTATGCATGATTCCAGGTTTAATAAATTAAAATAAAAAAGGAAAAATGAAAGCAATTAACAAGAAATAAATTGAAAAAGAAGCGACCATACCATGGTGGGTTGTCTCCCATATAGCACTTTTAGTTAAAGTCCTTAAGTTGGACATTGGAGGAGTATCCTGTTATGGTGGTTTATGTTTAAATTCGTCCAAAAATCTCCACCAGTGCTTGGAATGTCAATAGCCTCCGGGGTCCCAAACTAGGCATGTGAAGCGTCTGAGCAGCTTTAAATATATTGTTAGGCTCCCAGGACGACAAATGTCAGAATAAACTCCAGGATTCCAAGCCTTGCTTTTAAATCCGCCTCCGTCCTGATCTACATGTCTCCATCCGGATGGTTTAAAAAGTAGAATCTCACCGTGGTGACCAAACGTTCTCCGTGATCCATGCAATTGAGTATGATACCAATCCGTGTACTTCGAGGTGAAGCGTGGAACCTTATTGAACCTTGTGCACCAGCTCTGAGTACGAGCCATTTCCCTCTTACTCTTAAAGCCGCAGAGAGCTCTAAGCTGGCCATCTGTTTCAAGTAAACCATATTCAAGTGAATAAATAAAATTGTAAGTTAAGGATTGTACCCACTTGAAGCTTGTATTAGGTGGTAGTGGCCTTGGGATAGGTGTTTCTGGTGGTTCTGTAAGTTTTACTCCCTTATGCTCTTCTGTGAATTCCTCCACATCCTTGCAAGAGTCCTCAATTGTATCTGTGTCCGAGTCAAATTCTTCTGTGTCTTCCTCATCACTCGAGTCATAGATTGGAGGTTGAGAGAAATCTACCTCTGCATCATTTTCGTATTCACTTGGGGAAGATTCTTCGATTTCAAGGAATTCACTTGCAGATGCAAGTTCATCACTGAGAGAACAGGACTCGTGATCATCATCATCAAGAAAAATTGCTTCTTGGATTACTCCGTCTGATTCTTTGTAAACGACTTGCCTTGGAGATTGTACGGTATTTTCCTTAGCATCAACTGTGGCATCTTGGACGGAGTTTTCCTCAATTCTGGATTCCCAAGGAAGTTCAGCATTGCCTAGATCTTCAACCAACTCTTCTTCTTGAACAATGACAGCTTCTTCTAATTGTTCTAGTACAAATTCATTCTCTGCCTTGTCCACTGGAGTCTCTAGTATTTCTTTCATGCTACGCTCTTCATTGGGTTGTCCACATGGAGCTGTGGTTGATCCTTGTATATTTGAGCATTTAGTGGCCCATTGGATTAGTGCGTGCTCCAGTTGTTGAATGGTTGTTTGAAATTTAGTTATTACTTCTTTTAGGCGATCCTCTGCTTCGCGGTTTGCTAGACTTAGACATGATACATAGGGAAGTAGTGATGACTGGGATCGATTGGATTGGTATTGGGGTAAGGAAGGATCATATGATGGCGAATGGTGAAGAGAAGCTTGTGAGTGTGGTGGTTCGAGGTTATGTTGAAAGGACGGTTCATATGCACGGGGTGGGGCTTGTTGGTAGTTACAAGGTTGTCCACCATGTCTTTCAGCTGGGTATGCGCGGTAGAATGGTCTTTGTCCAGGATATCTCGGAGGGTGTTGCTGCCAAAAGGGTTGATTAGATCCTCTTGGTTCCATCCATCCTTGATTGGTCTGACCTTGATGCACATTCCTGCTGTAACTTCTATTTCCTTTAACAATATTAGAACCAAACTCAAAGCGAGAGTGGTGAGAGTTCATAGTAGCAAATAAAGATAAAAAGGAAAAACGAAAATAAATAAATAAGCAAAAGAAAAATATTTACAATAACCAATAATAAAGCACACGTTAGCAGTTCCCCGGCAACGGCGCCATTTTGATGAGATAACTTTTGCGTGGTCTAGAAATTTGCGGATAAATCCTCGTTGCAAGTATAGTTTCTAAACCTTCAAAAGTCCTTTCATACAAACGTTTTGGGTGTCACAAGTAACAAACCCCTTTAAAAATTGTTAACCGAGTATTCAAACCTCGGGTCGTCTTCTCAAGGAACTGCGAGGAAGTATGTTCTTATTATTGGTTATAAAGGTTGTAATCGGGGTTTGGAAGGTGAGAAGCAAGTGATTTAAATGACAAGTAAAGTAAATGGCAATTAAAAATAAATAAATAACTGTAAAACAACTTTTGGCACGATAAGGGAATTTAGAGGTCTAACTTAGTTATCTCTCTCAACTATAATAAAAGTTGAATCTAAACTCCACTTGGTCAACCTTTACCAGGGCAAAGGAAAGTTAAGGGACTAATTAAATTGACCTATGAATCCTAATTATTTCCTAAGAAAAGGTTGGGATTATTTAGGTTCAGCTCAATTAGCAAGATAATGATTATTAATTACGTTGAGTTCAAAAACTATTGAGTTACTAAATTCTTAATCAGAACCAAAAGGGGAAAAAGTAAAATTGCTGGAATAATAAAAATATCTTCAAATTGTAAACAATGATAACCATAAATTAACAAGAGCAATAATAAACTGAAAATACCTCAATACCATTAATTCAAATAATTATCTGTAACATGGAATAATTCATAAATCAAATTATAAAAGTAAATGATCAATTCAAATGCTGGAATAAATAATTATAGAACTAAAATAAAAGAACAATTAAAACCTGGATCCAGAGTTACTCTTGAAACAAGAAGAAATCCTAAATCCTAAAAGAGAGAGAGAGAACCTCTCTCTAGACTAAATCTAAATCATTGAAAACTAAAATTACGCGCTGCCTGAATGGATGCATTCCCTCACTTCATAACCCCTGGTCTATGCTGTCTGGGCTTGGATTTGGACCAAAAAGAGCTTTAGAACTCGCTGGGGTGTGTTCTGTAATTTTCTGGTGCGCGGCCTCTGTCACGCGTCCGCGTGGGTCACGCGGTCGCGTCATTCGAAGCTTTTCCTTGCCACGCGGTCGCGTCAGTCATGCGGCCGCGTCATGTGCGTTCTGCTTAAGGCACGCGGTCGCGTCAGTCATGAGGCCGCGTCGCTGCTGATTCATACTTGGCACGCGATCGCGTCGTCCATGCGATTGCGTGGATACCAGTTTCCTTAAAGCTCCGTTTTCTGCTTTCTCCTTTCCTTTCAGTATGTTTCCTTTTTCACCCTTTAAGTCATTCTGCCTTAGAAAATCTGAAACTACTCAACACACTAATCACGGCATCGAATGAAAATAAAGGTAATTAAAATAATTAATTTTCAAAGCTTAGGAAACATGTTTTTCACAATATGACATAATAAGGAAGGGAAAGTAAAACCATGCAATTAATGTGAATAAGTAGGTGAAGGATTATATAAATCACTCAAATCAAGCACAAAAGAACTCATGAAATATGGGTTTATCAGCCACGCGTGCACGTTGATGAGCGGATATTTTATACGCTTTTTTGGGGTAATTTCATGTAGATTTTAGTATGTTTTAATTAGTTTTTGTAGAATATTATTAGTTTTTAGGTAAAGATCATATTTCTGGACTTTACTAAGAGTTTGTGTGTTTTTCTGTGATTTCAGGTATTTTCTGGCTGAAATTGAGGGAGCTGAGCAAAAATCTGAGTTAGGCTGAAAAAGGACTGCTGATGCTGTTGGATCCTGACCTCCCTGCACTCGGAATGGATTTTTTGGAGCTACATGAGTCCAATTGACGCGCTCTCAATTGGATTGGAAATTAGACATCTAGGGCTTTCTAGAAATATATAATAGTCCATACTTTGCGTGAAGATAGATGACGTAAACTGGCGTTCAACGCCAGTTTCATGCTGCTGTCTGGCGTCCAGCGCCAGAAACAGGTTACAAGTTGGAGTTCAGCGCCCAAAACACGTTACAACCTGGCGTTCAACTCCAGAAACAGCCCAAGCACGTGAGAAGCTTTAGTCTCAGCCCCAACACACACCAAGTGGGCCCCAGAAGTGGATTTCTGCACCAATTATCTTAGTTTACTTATTCTCTGTAAACCTAGGCTACTAGTTTACTATTTAAAACAACTTTTAGAGGATTACTTGGTACCTCATTACATTTTCAGATCTGAATTTTATACACTTTGATGGCATGAGTCTCTAAACTCCATTGTTGGGGGTGAGGAGCTCTGCAGCGTCTCAATGAATTAATGCAATTGTTTCTGTTTCTCCTTTCAAACATGCGTGTTCCTATCTAAGATATTCATTTGCGCTTAATTATGGAGAAGGTGATGATCCGTGACACTCTTCACCTTCCTCAATCCATGAACGTGTGTCTGACAAACACCTCCGTTCTACATCAGATTGAATGAGTATCTCTTAGCTTCCTTAATCAGAATCTTCGTGGTATAAGCTAGAACTGATGGCGGCCACTCTTGAGGATCCGGGAAGTCTAAACCTTGTCTGTGGTATTCCGAGTAGGATTCAAGGATTGAATGACTGTGACGAGCTTCAAACTCGCGATTGCTGGGCGTGATGACAACGCAAAAGGATCAATGGATCCTATTCCAACATGATCGAGAACCAACAGCTGATTAGCCGTGCTGTGACAGAGCATCTGGACCGTTTTCACTGAGAGGATGGGAGGTAGCCACTGACAATGGTGATTCCCTACATACAGCTTGCCATGGAAGGAGCCTTGCATTTATGAAAGTGAGTAAGCATTATGTTGCAGGGATTCAGAGGATAAAGCATCTCCAAAAACCCCAACATATTCTCCATTACTGCACAACAAGTAACTATTTCACACTCTTTTATTTTTCTAATAATTCCAACTGATAATTTTAATTAATATCCTGACTAAGAATAATAAAATAAACATAGCTTGCTTCAAACCAATAATCTCCGTGGGATCGACCCTTACTCACGTAAGGTATTACTTGGACGACCCAGTGCACATGCTGGTTAGTTGTGCGGGTTGCAATAGTGTGATTGCAATTTCGTGCACCAAGTTTTTGGCGCCGTTGCCGGGGATTATTCGAGTTTGAATAACTAAAGGTTTATTTTGTTGCTTAGATTAGGAGTAATTTATTTTTGTTGTTATAGAGTCATTAAATTCTGAGTCCTTTATTCCCTTTTTAAAAATTTTTCAAAAAAAAAAATATTATTTTTCTTTATCAATTTCTAATTTTCGTGAGTTTAGTGTCTTGTTCTAAGTTTGGTGTCAATTGCATGTTTTTTCTTGTCTCTTAATTTTTCGAATTGCATGTTCTTGTCAATTTTTCTTGTTTGATCTTTGGTTTGTCTTGTTCCGTGTCTTTTCTTGTTTTTCTTGTGCTTTTTCAAAACATTAGTTTTCAAAAAAAATTATTCTTATCTATAAAGATAATACATCTTTAAAACACGTTACATTTTTAGCTCAGTTGGTTAGAGCGTTGGCTTATGTTCTTGGCAATTGGGTATCTTCTTTTTAAAATCTTTTTTTTTTCAAAAATAATTTTTCTTGATTTAATCTTGTGCCAAACTTTAAGTTTGGTGTTTTCTTGTTGATCTTTCTTTAATTTTCGAAAATTTATCTTGGTTTTCTAAAAATTTTAAGTTTGGTGTTCTCTCTTTTGTTCTTGGTGTTCTTGTGAATCTTCAAGGTGTTCTTGAGTATTTCTTGTGTTTTGATCTTAAAATTTTTAAGTTTGGTGTTCCTTGGTGTTTTCCCTCCAAAATTTTCGAAAATAAGGAGCATTAGATCTAAAAATTTTAAGTCTTGTGTCTTTTGTGTGTTTTTCTCTTTCATCATAAAATTCAAAATTCAAAAAAAATATCTTTTCTAACTAATTTTAAACTAGATTTTCGAAATTTTTATATAAAAAATTCAGATTTCATTTTCAAAATTTTTCAATTCTTATCTTTTTTTAAGTTTTAAAAAAAATAAAAATAAAAATATCTTTTTCAAAAATATCCTAACCACTTTCTCTCTCCTCAAATTTTTGAAAATCTTCATAAAAGTTTTCAAATTTTTAATTTTTAATTTTCTTTATTTATTTTTTTATTTTTATTTCGATTTTTATTTTATTGTATTTTATTATTTCGAAAATCAATTTTCTTTATATAATAAATTAAATAAAATAGACAATATCAACATCTATACCATCTCCCTTGCTCCATCATGGAACTAAGTGGAAATGAACAGTCCAGGAGGACTCTGGGGTCATATGCTAACTTCACTACTGCTTTATATGGGAGTAGTATCTGTATACCCTCCATTGGAGTTAGTAGCTTTGAGTTGAATCCTCAGCTCATTATCATGGTGCAGCAAAGCTACCAGTATTCCAGTCTTCCACATGAAGAACCTACAGAGTTTTTGGCACAATTTTTACAAATTGCTGACATAGTACATGATAAGGAAGTAGACCAGGATATCTACAGATTATTACTGTTTCCATTTGCTGTAAAAGATCAAGCTAAGAGGTGGTTAAATAACCAACCTAAGAACAGCATAAAGACATGGAAACAGCTGTCAGAAAAATTCCTGAATCACTATTTTCCTCCAAAACGGATGACACAGCTAAGGCTGAGCATCCAAGGCTTCAAACAAGGAGATAATGAATCTCTTTATGATGCTTGGGAGAGATACAGAGAGATGCTGAGAAAATGCCCCTCTAAAATGTTTTCAGAGTGGGTGCAATTAGACATCTTCTACTATGGGCTTACAGAAAAAGCTCAGATTTCTCTAGATCACTCAGTTGGTGGATCTATACATATGAGAAAAACAATTGAAGAAGCTCAAGAGCTTATTAATACAGTTGCCAGAAATCAACATCTGTACCTAAGCAGTGAATCTTTCATGAAAGAAGAAGCTAAAACAGTAACTGCTGAACTCAGTCCTGTAGATCAGGCTAATGAATTTAACCAGCAATTAGACTTTCTAACAAAACAGCTAGCCGAGTTCAAGGAGGTATTACAAGAAACAAGAATGGCTAATATGAATATGGAAGTACAGTTGAAGCAAACAGAAAAGTAACTGTCAAAACAAATAACAGAAGAATGCCAAGCAGTTCAATTAAGAAGTGGGAAAACATTAAATACCTCACTTCAAGGGAGCAAGAAGCCAAGAAATAAACAAATGGCTAACTAAAATCCCTCTGAGGACAATCAGAGCCCAGAGAGGAATAATACTGGCGCTGAACGCCCAGACCATGCTCATTCCTGGCGTTCAACGCCAGAAACAAGCAAGGACTTGGCGTTGAACGCCCAAGGGGAGCACAGTTCTGGCGTTCAGACGCCAGAAACAGGCAAGGAGCTGGCGTCTAACGCCACTCCAGCTTCCACCCCTGGCATTCAAATGCCAGTGGGGGATCAGACACATACAAGTGTTGATAACAACCCTTCTAAAAAGGCTTCCCAACTCACTTCTATAGGTAATAAATCTGCAGCAACTAAGGTTGAGGAATACAAAGCCAAAATGCCTTATCCTCAAAAACTCCGCCAAGCGGAACAGGATAAGCAATTTGCTTGCTTTGCAGACTATCTCAGGACTCTTGAAATAAAGATTCCGTTTGCAGAAGCACTTGAGCAAATACCCTCTTATGCCAAGTTCATGAAAGAGATCTTAAGTCATAAGAAGGATTGGAGGGAAACTGAAAAAGTTTACCTCACTGAAGAATGCAGTGCAGTCATTCTGAAAAGCTTACCTGAGAAGCTTAAAGATCCTGGGAGCTTTATGATACCATGCACATTAGAGGGTAATTGTACCAAGCAAGCTCTATGTGATCTTGGGGCAAGTATCAACTTAATACCTACATCTATTATCACAAAGCTTGGTTTGACTGAAGAAGTCAAACCAACCCGGATATGTCTTCAACTTGCTGATGGCTCCATTAAATACCCATCAGGCGTGATTGAAGACATGATTGTCAAGGTTGGGCCATTTGCCTTTCCCACTGACTTTGTGGTGCTGGAAATGGAGGAGCACAAGAGTGCAACTCTCATTCTAGGAAGACCTTTCCTAGCAACTGGCCGAACCCTCATTGACGTCCAAAAAGGGGAAGTAACCCTGAGAGTCAATGAGGAGGAGTTCAAGTTGAATGTTGTCAAAGCCATGCAACATCCAGACACCCCAAATGACTGCATGAGTGTTGATATCATTGACTCTCTGGTAAGAGAGATCAATATGACTGAGAGTCTCGAATCAGAGCTAGAGGACATCTTTAAAGATGTTCAGCCTGATCTGGAGGAATAATAGAACCTCTGAAAATCCCTCAGGAAGAGGAGAAACCTCCTAAACCCGAGCTCAAACCATTACCACCATCCCTGAAATATGCATTTCTGGGAGAAGGTGATACCTTTCCTGTAATCATAAGCTCTACCTTAGAGCCACAGGAAGAGGAAGCACTAATTCAAGTGCTAAGGACACACAAGACAGCTCTTGGGTGGTCCATCAGTGATCTTAAGGGCATTAGCCCAGCCAGATGCCTGCACAAGATCCTATTGGAGGGTGACGCCAAGCCAGTGGTTCAACCACAAAGGCGGCTGAATCTAGCCATGAAGGAAGTGGT
The DNA here is from genome assembly GCF_014773155.1 of Arachis stenosperma. Classification (NCBI taxonomy): domain Eukaryota; kingdom Viridiplantae; phylum Streptophyta; class Magnoliopsida; order Fabales; family Fabaceae; genus Arachis; species Arachis stenosperma. The sequence goes on from NC_080383.1 coordinate 66,233,308, forward strand.
GCAGAAGGAGGTCACTAAATTACTAGAGGCTGGGATTATTTATCCTATTTCCGACAGCCCCTGGGTAAGCCCTGTCCAAGTCGTCCCTAAGAAGGGAGTGATGGAGTGCAGAAGCTGGTGAATTAAAAATTTATTAAAATGGTTACGTTGCAAGTATAGTTCTTAACTCACCGAAAATCTGCCTATCAATTTAGAAATATGTCACAGAAAGTTTAAATTAAAATTACTGGGAGTTTTAAGTCCCAGGTCGTCTCCCAACGAGTTGCAGAAAAGTGTGCTGTTTTATTAATCAGATATTCCAAAAAGTTGAGCTAAGTAAATTGGGATTTAAATTGAGGAATTTTAAATAATATAAATAAAAGCCTTGACTGGGAATTGATTGGTTAGAATCTCTATCATTGATGGAATGATTTTTAAGATTGATTTATAATTAATGGTTACTCTGTTTGGTTATCCCTTACTAGGTAAGGGAAAGTCAAACAAGTTGGAATGCCAAATCTGTTCACGAGTTACAACCCACTTAGTTCAAAGGGATTGGCGTTGGTGACAGGATAGCAATCCAACAATTAACCCAACTACAAATCTTTTTCTTCAATCCTTCCAACTTAAGAGTTCCTTTTAATCAATTTCCCATCAAGTAATGAAACTACTCACGCATTGTAAATAAAGAATCCATGGCACATGAAAGGGAATTAAAAGAAGACATGATTATTGGAATTGAAATTAAATTAAAAAGAAATAATCCTTGCATTAATTAATCATAAAAGTATCTGAATGACAAAATTGAACATAACAAAGAACATGGAAGAATAAAACCAAGTGAAGAGAACAAACTAGAGTGATGAAGTCTTGATGAGGAAATAACTCTTCTCAATGTTCCAATGCTAAGACCAATTGAAAGTTAAAATTTTAAAAGCTATAGAGAGAAAACCTAAGAGAGTGAAAAACTAAATCTAAACTACTGAATGAATGTGTCTCCGTTGTTTCTGCATATTCTCCGACTCTAGTATGCTATTCCGGGCCGAAAACTGGGCCGAAATAGGGTCCAAAGTCGCTGGTTTCGGATTCTGCAGATTATGCAGATCGCGCATGTCACGCGATCGCGTCGTCCATGCGGACGCGTCGCTTGCGCTTTTCCTCTTCACGCATTCGCGTTATCCAAGCTACCGCGTTGCTTGTGCTTTCCAATCCGCGCGGCCGCGCAAGCCATGCGGTTGCGTCACCGCGAATTGCGCTCCTCATGCGACTGCGTCACTTTTCGCTGGTTATCTCCTCAAATTCTTGTGTTCCTTTCATTTTTGCTAGCTTCCTCTCCAATCTCCGTCTCATTCATGCCCTATAAAGCCTGAAACACTTGACACACAGATTACGACATCGAATGGAATAAAGGAGAATTAAAATTAAATAGTTAAACTCTCTAGGAAGCAATTTTCAAACATGTAATAAATTCAGGAAGGAAATCTAAATGCATGCTAAATTGATGAATAAGTGGGTAAGGATCATGACAAAATCACACAATTAAACACAATATAGACTATAAAATAGTCGTTTATCAACCTCCCCACACTTAAACATTAGCATGTCCTCATTCTAAATTGAAGGAGACAAGGAAATAAGTATGAACATGCAGAAACTCATGAAATGCAATGCAATCCTACATATATAAATAAATACAACTATATGATTATTGTCCACTTGATCAAAAGTAAATAAGCCCTTCAAAACAATTACAAATCAAATTCCACTAATTCTATCATCATATAATAAAACCGATAAAAGTGCAAGAAGATAGCTTATGAAGGCCGGAAACATGAAAATTCAAGCATTGAACCCTCACTGATAATGTATGTACGCTCTAATCTCTAGTGTATAGGGTAATCACTCTATTCTTCTCTAGTCATGTTTCTAACTTTTGTTTTTCTCCTAACCAATCAACAATAGTTAATATACCAATGCAAACATCATGAGGTCTTTTCAGGGTTGTAATGGGGCCAAGGTGCAGGTAAGGGTATATATATGGCTAAGTGAGCTTTATAAATTGAATCTTTAATTAACCTAAGCTCTCACCTAATATACATATATTCTATATACTTTTAAATCCATGCCTAGCTACCCATAATTCCCTTTTTCAACCCATACTCATGTTTCAACCTTGTATTTTAATTCTATCATATGTGCATTGATCTTTGAATTCTGAATTTAACATTGGGGTAATTTTGTCCCCTTATTTATTTGTTTATCATTTTTTTTGAATTGAAATAAATAAAGCTTATCAATGCACATAGATTTTTGATTCTTATAGTTTCACATGAATGGGTATCCAATTTTCCTTTAAATTTTCATGACACATTCCCTTAACAACTTTTGTTCCCACAACTTCCCATACTTAACTAGCACACACAATTCTATCTTAAGCTAACCAAAGATTCAATTTGGGATATGCAATTGTTTTTCAGCTTAAGGTTAGTAATGTGGTGAAATATAGAACAAATGGGGTTTTAAAGGCTCAAAGTGGTTAACAAGGGTAATTGAAAAGGGTAGGCTTGATTTGGATAAGTGATTTTAAACAAATAATAGCCTCAATCATGTGCAAGCATATAAATATAATAAATATTGGACATATAAGATAAAACAAAATATAGATTACAATCATAGAGAAGTAAACACACAAGAATAAAATAATTATGGTTAAATAATGTAACCATACATAAAGGCTCAAATCTTTCACAGGTTGTGTGTTCTTTAGCTCAAACATCATGTTCCAAATACAACTCAAGCAGATTTATCATAAAAATTTTGAAAAATTAGTGAAATTTTGTTCCAAAGATAGATTTTTAAAAGAAACTTATTGTCTTTTCAATTAAGTAGAACATGCATGCAACTATCCTAACCTATGCAATTTATTCTATTCTATAAAAGAAAGAAAAATCTAACTAAAATATCCTAATTATTGGTGTCAGAAAAGAGAATTTACCTCCGGAAGTCAGGTACTGACCGACCTCCCCACACTTAAGGCTTTGCACCGTCCTCGGTGCCATCTGTCAGGAACAGGGGTGGGCTGGTGGCAGTATCTCCACAGTCGGGACCATCATGGCTCTCGGTGCTGGTAAAAGAAGTGGAGTCCGGGGTGTCTGAGTCTCTGAAGCGTCCCTTGAGTAGCTCCTTGAGGTGTTCGAATCGGCGCTCGTTACGGCGCTCTCTCATCTTTGCTTTCTGTTCATGCCGATCCAACTTTTCAAGTATCTGCTGGAGCAATTTCTCAGTGGTAGATGCTTGTGGTGTTGAGGAAGGAATATCTTCAACCGGCTCAGTAGGCTGGCTTGTAGTGGCTGCTAAAAATCTAAGGTATTTCCCATTAGGGACATATTGATCATCCCGTGGAAGCATGGCTTTGATGTCCCCAGCTCTGCAGGAGACTCCAGCTGTTGAGACAAGATTTGAGACCAAGGCGGGGAAAGGTAAGTTGCCCGCGATTTGTACATGCTCCATAGCATTCCGGATGTGTCTTGAGAGATTCAGAGGTTGGTCTGTAAGGATGCACCATAGTAGAACAGCCATGTCCGCAGTGAAGGAGGACTCATGAGTGCTCGAAAAGACGTAATGGGACATGATCTGTGCCCATACGCGAGCCTCCAAGGTAAGTGCGGAAGCCAAGATTCCCTTAGGGCAGTTGCGGTGGTATTCGTAGATCCAATGGCTGCCAGGTAAAGCGATGACTCCAAGAACGGAGTCCCAGTCAAATTGGTATCTCTGGCGCTGAAGGGTGGCTTCTTGAAAAGCGTCCATTCCTGCTGGAATAGGGGGAAGACTCAGAACTTGCTGAATGGCCTCTTCTGTGATGGGGACTTGCTTCTGCCGGACATAAACAGACTGCAGGGTCGGTATGTAGAAGTTGGAGTAGAACTCAACTACCCAAGAAAGATTGACCTGCCTTGGCTGTCTCCGTAGGAAACCCCATTGTCTTCGCTCAATTTGCGGCTCAACAAAGGTGGCAATATTGGACGGGAGGATAAGAAGGTATTCATTGTTATAATTCCTTTCTGCTAGGATAGGGAACATCTGCTCACAGTAGCGATTGGGAAATCGCGCTGTGTCCTTTACTGGAAAGGCTTTCTCCTTGTCGTCAACCTTTATTATCCTCTTAACTCTTTTTGTTGAGGGCTTGACTGCGGTTGAAGAAGGCTCTGCCACTAATGCTCTTTTAGTTCCTCTTCGTGCTGGTGGTTTGGAAGTAGCTTTCTCTTTTCCGTTCTTGGTGGCCATCCTGAAAGAAGGGAAGAGAAAGGAAATTAAATTCAAAGAGATAGAGCAAGGAAGAGGGTATTGTAAGTGATAGTCAATGCACAATAAAGATAAATGGCATTAACACATGGTCCAGATTACATGTGAAAAGCACATTAATGGAAATATAGCAAGTGCATGTAGGACAATGGAATGCAAGAGGTTTATTGGCATGCAGGCAAAGGCATGAGTAGCATATATCAAACATACAATGTCCAGTTTAGATTACCATTTGTAACAAACTATCACGTTTGTATTGACAATTAAATCTAATTAATAAAATAACAAGGGAAAGTTGTGAAAAGCAAGCATTGAATAGTATAGCAACATAGAGAAGTGCATAATGCCACATGAGCTTTTTCACAAATTTATAGCATGCATGGTGAATAGGGTATAGAAAATATGAAGAGAAACATGCAAGCAATCCCTTAAATAGGAGAAAAATAATTGTCAAACAATTTGCAATAATCCACAAGCATATAATGATAGATAATGACTCAAAAGGTTTCTAACACCATGTAAAAAGAAAAGAAGAAGAAGAAAGAAAAAGAATGATTTGAAAAGAAAAAGAGAATAATAATATATATACATAATATAATAAGGATGATGGAAAAGAGAAGAAGGTAAAACCTTGTTAATGGAGGGGAGAGAGAGAGAGTGAAAGGTGAGGTAGAAGGGGGAAGGGAGAAAGAAGAAAGAAGGGGGGAAAAGAAAAAGTAGGATTTGGAGGAGAGAAAGATAAGATAATTTGGCTATTGGGTTGAGCTGTGCGGCGCATGCTACGCGGCCGCGGAAGGCACGCGTTCGCATGGGTGCGCGTCAGGTAAGACAATGCGATCGCGTCAGTCATGCGGTCGCGTGACTCGTGTTGCGCTGCTGGCGCGAGTGCAGCCTCGCTCCAGCACAACTCTCTGTTCGATTCATTTCAATTGCCAAAATTGGGTGACGCGATCGCGTGAGGGTGCGTCAGAAAATAATTGACGCTGCCGCATCGGCAACGCGGTCGCGTGACAAGGATTGTGCTTCCAGCACCAATCCAGCACCACTCTCGCACAATATTGTATTGTGCACCCTTTTACGTCGAAAATGCAAGGCACGCGGCAGCGTGGAGCACGCGGTCGCATGGGAGGCCATGATTTTCATGCGACGCGGTCGCGTCAGTGACGCGGTCGCGTGGGATAATTTGTGCCTTTAGCACGACTCCAGCGCTGCTCCTGCGTAACTTGCTGTTCATTTTTATTTTTCTTTACTCCCCTTGCCACGCGGACGCGTCGCTGGTGCGATCGCGTCGCGCGGCGAAATTTTTTTTTTTTAAGGGAAAGATAAAGACATGTAATTGAAAGAACACGAAAGCACTAATAAAGAGAAAAGTTATTTAAAGAAGAAAAACTAAAAGTGAAGAAAAGAACGATTGTACCGCGGTGGGTTGTCTCCCACCAAGCACTTTGCTTTAACGTCCGTAAGTTGGACGCTCCACTAGCTCAATCTGTTGTTATGTGGGGATCTTCCAGGTGGAAGATCTCAAGCTCCTTGCTTTTCTGCACCTTCTCACCATGGTACAGCTTCAGGCGGTGTCCATTAACCTTAATAAGTTCAGAGCTTGAAGGATGGCTTAGGTGATAAACTCCGTACGGTTCAGCCTTCTCTACTCTGTATGGACCTTCCCATTTTGATCTCAACTTACCGGGCATGAGCCTCAGTCGAGATTTGTAAAGGAGAAAAAAATCTCCAAGTTGGAACTCTCTCTTCTTGATGTTTTGATCATGCACAGCTTTCATCTTTTCCTTATATATTCTGGAGTTTTCATAAGCTTCTAGGCGAAGGTTCTCCAGTTCCTGCAGTTGCAACTTCCTTTCAGCTCCGGCCTTCTCAATTTTCATGTTGCACTCTTTAACTGCCCAGAAGGCTCTGTGTTTGATTTCAACTGGAAGATGACAAGCTTTTCCATAAACTAAGCGGAAGGGACTCATCCCAATGGGTGTCTTGTATGCTGTTCTATATGCCCACAGTGCATCTTGTAGTCTGGTGCTCCAGTCTTTTCTGTGATGCTTTACTATCTTTTGCAAGATACGTTTAATTTCTCTGTTTGACACCTCGGCTTGCCCATTAGTTTAGGGATGGTAAGCTGTTGCAACTTTATGGATTATCCCATGCTTCTTCATCAATCCTGTTAGTCTCCTGTTACAAAAATGGGTGCCTTGATCGCTCACGATCACTCGTGGTGATCCAAAGCGGCATATAATATGGTTTCTCACAAAGGAAACAATAGTGTTAGCATCATCAGTGCGGGTAGGAATTGCTTCTACCCATTTGGAAACATAATCTACAGCTAACAATATATAAAAATATCCACTAGAATTTGGAAATGGACCCATGAAGTCAATTCCCCAAACATCAAAAATTTCACAGAAAAGCATATATTGTTGAGGCATCTCATCCCTCTTGGATATGTTACCAAATTTCTGGCATGGGTGACAAGATTTGCAAATCTCAGTAGCATCTCTAAAAAGAGTAGGCCACCAGAATCCACAGTCTAAGATCTTTCTAGCTGTTCGTTGAGGGCCAAAATGTCCTCCACTCTCAGATGAGTGACAGGCCTCTAAAATGGACTGGAATTCTGATTGAGGTACACAACGTCTAATTATCTGGTCAGCGCCACATCTCCATAAATATGGGTCATCCCATATATAATATTTAGACTCGCTTTTCAGCTTGTCTCTTTGATGTTTAGAAAAATGTGGAGGAAATGTGCGGCTAACTAAATAATTAGCAACAGGTGCATACCAAGGGACTACCTCAGATACTGCTTGCAGGTTGTCAAAAGGAAAATTATCATCTATAGGAGTAGAATCATCCTTAATATGTTCAAGGCCACTCAAGTGGTCTGCTACTAAATTTTGATTACCACTCCTATCCTTGATTTCTAAATCAAATTCTTGTAACAGCAGTATCCAACGTATAAGTCTTGGTTTGGATTCCTTTTTAGCCAATAGATACTTTAGAGCTGCATGGTCCGAATACACTACTACTCTAGTACCAAGTAAATAAGCCCGGAATTTATCCAGAGCAAAAACAATAGCAAGTAGCTCTTTCTCAGTAGTAGTATAATTGGACTGGGCAGTGTCTAAAGTCTTAGACACATAGGCAATAACAAAAGGATTCTTACCTTCACGCTGAGCCAGCGCTGATCCTACTGCATGGTTGGAAGCATCGCACATGATTTCAAATGGCTGACTCCAGTCGGGTCCTCTCACAATTGGAGCTTGAGTTAGAGCAGTCTTTAGCTTATCAAATGCTTATTTGCAATCCTCACTGAACTCGAACTCAATATCCTTTTGTAGTAATCTGGATAAGGGAAGTGCCACCTTACTAAAACCCTTAATAAATCTCCTGTAGAAACCTGCATGGCCAAGGAACGAACGGACTTCCCTCACAGAAGAGGGGTAAGGTAAACTAGAAATAACATTCACCTTTGCTGGGTCTACAGAAATGCCATTATTAGATACCACATGTCCCAATACAATCCCTTGCTTTACCATAAAGTGGCATTTTTCGAAATTCAATACAAAGTTTGTATTAATACATCTATCTAATACTCTAGATAATCCATCTAAGCAAAGGTTAAAAGAATCACCATAAACGCTAAAATCGTCCATAAAAACTTCCATACAGTCCTCAATAAGATCAGAGAAAAGACTCATCATGCACCTTTGGAAAGTAGCTGGTGCATTGCACAAGCCAAAAGGCATTCTCTTATAAGCATAGGTCCCAAAAGGACATGTAAAAGTAGTCTTTTCCTGATCCTCAGGAGCTATATGAATCTGGAAATAACCTGTGTAACCATCTAAAAAGCAATAATGTGATTTACCTGACAGGCGATCCAGCATTTGATCAATGAATGGAAGTGGATAGTGATCCTTACGAGTAGCTTGGTTGAGACGCCTGTAATCAATGCAGACTCTCCAAGCATTCTGAACTCTAGTTGCTATGAGCTCTCCATGTTCATTTTTCACTGTAGTGACTCTAGATTTCTTGGGCACCACTTGTACTGGGCTTACCCATTCACTGTCTGAAATGGGATATATGATACCTGCCTCTAATAGTCTGGTCACTTCCTTTTTGACAACTTCCAAGATGGTGGGATTCAATCTTCTTTGCGGTTGACGGACAGGTCTTGCTCCCTCTTCTAAAAATATTCTGTGCTCGCATACTTGAGGGTTGATTCCCACTATGTCTGCCAAACTCCACCCAATTGCCTTCTTATGCTTCCTCAGTACATCAAGTAACTACTCTTCTTGTTGAGAAGTCAGTTCTCTTGCAATAATAACCGGAAGCTTCTGCTCATCCTCAAGGTAAGCATATTTGAGATGTGGAGGGAGAGGTTTCAATTCTAACTTTTGATCATGGGCAGGCTCTGGGTTATCTGGGGCTTGTGAAAATGGCGAAGTGTTCTCATTGTTAGTTAAGAGGGTCCCCACACTTGGACCTTGTCCAGTGTGCCTCTCTTCAAACTCTTCTTTTTGAACTTCAGCCACACTTTCGTCTATGACATCACACTGGAAGATAGAACGATCTTCTGGGGGGTTGTCAATGACTCCATTCAGATTGAAGATTACTATGCGGCCATCTATTTCAAAGGAGTATGTCCCTGAAAAAGCATCCAATTTGAATTTTGATGTCTTCAGGAATGGTCTTCCAAGTAGGATTGATGATGGCTTATCTGAATCATTATGGGGCATCTCCAAGATATAAAAATCAGTGGGAAATGTGAGCCCTTTAATGTTCACCAAAACATCTTCAGCAACTCCAGCCACTTTAATAATGCTTTTATCTGCTAACACAAAACGAGCTGCCAACCTTTTTAAGGGAGGGAGCCTTAAAACATCATATATAGACAAAGGCATTATACTGACACATGCTCTTAAATCACACATGCAATCATAAATTACTACACCACCAATAGTACAACTAACTATGCAAGGACCTGGATCACTATATTTTTCAGGTAATCCTCCCATTAAAGCAGATATAGAACTACCTAAAGGAATAGTTTCTAATTCATTAATTTTGTCTTTATGGATACATAAGTCTTTTAGAAACTTTGCATATTTAGGTACCTGCTGAATAACATAAAAAAGGGGAACAGTTACCTCAACCTTTTTGAATATTTCTACCATTTTAGGATCAGGTTCCAGCTGCTTCCTAGGCTTCCTTGCAAGTTGTGGAAATGGAATGGGAGTAGTGTTTTCTGTGGTGCCTGCACCTTTTTGTGCTTCTTCCTGTGGTTGAGCTATCTCTTCTTCAGATATGTCCTGTATATCCTCTTCCTCTTCAACATCTTCGATTTCTACCACCTCTTCAGCTGAGGCGTATTCTGGTGAGTTTGGTTCCTCCTGATTCCTCTCCTGCAGTGTGGTTCCGGACCTCAGGGTGATGGCATTAATGCCTCCCTTTGGATTGGGTAATGGTTGAGAGGGGATTCCAGTGGTGCTTGAAGGTTGGTTACTGGAATTTTGTGCTGAACCAAGTTGTGTCATAAAAGCTTGCAGAGTAGAGGTGAAACCATTCAGACTGGCGTTAATACTATTCACGATGGTATTTTCCATGGCCAGTTGTCTTTTCTCAAAAGCTTGTAATAAATCTTCATTAGAAGATACAGAAGAATGAGTAAATTGAGAGGTTTGCTGCTGATTGTTCGGTGGTCCTTGGTTTTGCCTCAGGTGAGGTGCTCGGTAAGGTTGATTTTGCTGCCTGTTGTTGTAATTATTCCACCTCTGATTTTCCTGATTATCTCTGCCTCCCCTATTATTGTTGTCCCTCCAATTCTGGTTTGAATTGTCCTGTCATCCATGGTTATTATTTCCACTTTGATTGTACCCTTGGTTGGGGTGGTCATAGAAGTTGTGAGTGGATGCCACCATGTTGTCTTCTTGTTGGAGCTGCGGGCATTCATCAGTGTAATGACTGTAATCAGCACAAATTCCGCAAATTCTTTGTGGAACTAGTTGTTGGTTTTGCTGCGGTTGAGTTTGCTGAGCTTGTTGATTTAACTGCATTTGCTTCAGCAGGTTGGTCATTTCACAGATGCTCCGATTTAGAGCAGCAGTCTCTATGCCAGAAGATACTTCTGCAACGGCCCTTAAACGGCCTTGCTTCTGTCTGTGGTTCCGAGTAGATTCAGCTAAATCACTGATCAATTGCCAAGCTTCATCAGTGGTCTTGTACTTCTTCATAGACCCATTGCTGGCACTTTCCAATGTGGTCTTATCTTGGGGCCTCATACCTTGTGTGATATAGCTGAGTAGCACGATCTTGTCAATCATGTGGTGGGGGCATGCTTCCAGAAGATTATTGAAGTGCTCCCAGTATTCAAAGAGAGTCTCATTGTCATCCTGAACAATTGTAGAGATATCCTTCCTCAGTTTATCAGTAACTTCAGATGGAAAGAATTTCTCCAGAAACTCCTTTCTGAGTGTATCCCAGTTGGATACATTTGCTAGAGGTTGAGTGTAGTACCACTCTCTTGCTTTTCCCTCAAGAGAGAACGGAAAAGCTTTCACCAGAATTGAAGTTTCATCAGTGCCATCACGCCTGACAGTAGAACAGGCTGCCTGGAAATCTCTCAAGTGCTTGATAGGCTCTTGAGCAAGTAGGCCATGAAACTTGGGCATCAAATTTAGCAGTGCGGTTTTTATTTCAAAATCCGTAGCTACCGCTGGATGATGCGCTTGAAACGGTTGCATTGTAAAATCAGGAGCTCCTTCCTCCTGAATGGTAACTCTTCTAGCTGCCATGTTTTCTGCACGTAAAACAACCGAATCAGTAGAACGGGGGCTGGTTTCTTCCTCAGATTCACTTTCAGATCCGCCCTCAGAGCGGACTAACCTACGCTGTTCTCGCCTTATTCATGAAATTGTTCTTTCAATTTAAGGATCGAATATTAGCAAGCGCGGATCAGAAAGTGAACGTGTCATTTGACAGAAGAAACATGCAGCTCATAGTAGCAAAATTAAATAAAATGCAAGTAAATAAATTCTAATTAATAAAATTAGCACACTATTGCAACTCCCCGGCAACGGCGCCAAAAATTGATGGAGTGCAGAAGCTAGTGAATTAAAAATTTATTAAAATGGTTACGTTGCAAGTATAGTTCTTAACTCACCAAAAATCTGCCTATCAATTTAGAAATATGTCACAGAAAGTTTAAATTAAAATTACTGGGAGTTTTAAGTCCCAGGTCGTCTCTCAACGAGTTACAGAAAAGTGTGCTATTTTATTAATCAGATATTCCAAAAAGTTGAGCTAAGTAAATTGGGATTTAAATTGAGGAATTTTAAATAATATAAATAAAAGCCTTGACTGGGAATTGATTGGTTAGAATCTCTATCATTGATGGAATGATTTTTAAGATTGATTTATAATTAATGGTTACTCTGTTTGGTTATCCCTTACTAGGTAAGGGAAAGTCAAACAAGTTGGAATGCCAGATCTGTTCACGAGTTACAACCCACTTAGTTCAAAGGGATTGGCGTTGGTGACAGGATAGCAATCCAACAATTAACCCAACTACAAATCTTTTTTTTCAATCCTTCCAACTCAAGAGTTCTTTTTAATCAATTCCCCATCAAGTAATGAAACTACTCACGCATTGTAAATAAAGAATCCATGGCACATGAAAGGGAATTAAAAGAAGACACGATTATTGGAATTGAAATTAAATTAAAAAGAAATAATCCTTGCATTAATTAATCATAAAAGTATCTGAATGACAAAATTGAACATAACAAAGAACATGGAAGAATAAAACCAAGTTAAGAGAACAAATGGTGCACGAAATTGCAATCACACTTTTGCAACTCCGCACAACTAACCAGCAAGTGCACTGGGTCGTCCAAGTAATACCTTGCGTGAGCAAGGGTCGATCCCACGGAGATTGTCGGCTTGAAGCAAGCTATGGTTATCTTGTAAATCTTAGTCAGGATATCAGAAATTATCAGGATTGATTGTAAAAAGCAAAAGAACATGAAAAAGGTACTTGTTTTGCAGTAATGGAGAATAGGTTGAGGTTTGGAGATGCTCCGTCTTCTGAATCTCTGCTTTCCTACCGTCTTCTTCTTCAAACACGCAAGTCTCCTTTCATGGCAAGCTGTGTGTAGGGTTTCACCATTGTCAGTGGCTACCTCCCATCCTCTCAGTGAAAGCGATTGCATATGCTCTGTCACAGCATAGCGGAATTCATCTGTCGGTTCTCAATCAGGCCGGAATAGAATCCAGTGATTCTTTTGCGTCTGTCACTAACGCCCCGCCTTCAGGAGATTGAAGCACGTCACAGTCATTCAATCATTGAATCCTACTCAGAATACCACAGACAAGGTTTAGACCTTCCGGATTCTCTTGAATACCGCCATCAGTCCTAGCTTATACCACGAAGATTCCGATTAAAGAATCCAAGAGATAACTACTTAATCTAAGGTAGAACGGAGGTGGTTGTCAGTCACACGTTCATGGTTGAGAATGATGATGATTGTCACGGATCATCACATTCATCCGGATTAAGAACAAGTATTATCTTAGAATGGAAGCAAGCATGATTGAAAAAGAAACAGTAGTAATTGCATTAATCCATCAGGACACAGCAGAGCTCCTCACCCCCAACCATGGGGTTTAGAGACTCATGCTGTGGAAGTACACAAAGAAACGTGTAAAAATGTCATGAGGTCATAAGGTACGGATACAATGTCAAAAGATCCTATTAATAGTAAACTAGTGTCCTAAGGTTTACAGAAATGAGTAAATGACATAAAAATCCACTTCCGGGCCCACTTGGTGTGTGCTTGGGCTGAGCAATGAAGGAATTTCGTGTAGAGACCTTTTCTGGAGTTAAACGCCAGCTTTCATGCCAGTTTGGGCGTTTAACTCCAAGTTTTATGCCAGTTCCGGCGTTTAACGCTGGAATTTCTGAGGCCGGATTGCTACGCCGGTTTGGGCCATCAAATCTTGGGCAAAGTATGGACTATTATATATTGCTGGAAAGCCCAGGATGTCTACTTTCCAATGCCGTTGAGAGCGCGCCAGTTGGGCTTCTGTAGCTCCAGAAAATCCACTTCGAGTGCAGGGAGGTCAGAATCCAACAGCATCTGCAGCCCTTTTCAGTCTCCGGATCAGATTTTTGCTCAGGACCCTCAATTTCAGTCAGAAAATACCTGAAATCACAGAAAAACACACAAACTCATAGTAAAGTCCAGAAAAGTGAATTTTAACTAAAAACTAATAAAAATATAATAAAAACTAACTAAAAGATACCAAAAACATACTAAAAACAATGCCAAAAAGCGTATAAATTATCCGCTCATCACAACACCAAACTTAAATTGTTGCTTGTCCCCAAGCAACTGAAAATCAAAATAGGATAAAAAGAAGAGAATATACTATAGATTCCAAAATATCAAAGAAACATAGCTGCAATTAGATGAGCGGGACTAGTAGCTTTTTGCCTCTGAACAGTTTTGGCATCTCACTCTATCCTTTGAAGTTCAGAATGATTGGCATCTATGAGAACTCAGAACTCAGATATTGTTATTGATTCTCCTAGTTAAGTATATTGATTCTTGAACATAGCTAGTGTATGAGTCTTGGCTGTGGCCCAAAGCACTCTGTCTTCCAGTATTACCACCGGATACATACATGCCACAGACACATAATTGGGTGAACCTTTCCAGATTGTGACTCAGCTTTGCTAAAGTCCCCAATTAGAGGTGTCCAGGGTTCTTAAGCACACTCTTATTGCCTTGGATCACAACTTTATTTCTTTCTCTTTTTTTCTTTTTCTTTTTCTTCTCTTTTTTTTTTCGAAAATTTTTTTTTTGTATTCACTGCTTTTTCTTGCTTCAAGAATCAATTTGATGATTTTTCAGATCCTCAATAACAGTTCTCTTTCTCCTCATTCTTTCAAGAGCCAACAAATTTAACATTCTTAAAAACAACAAATTCAAAAGACATATGCACTGTTCAAGCATTCATTCAGAAAACAAAAAGTATTGTCACCACATCAAACTAATTCAACTAGTTTCAGAGATAAATTTCGAAATCCTGTACTTCTTGTTCTTTTGTGATTAAAGCATTTTTCTTTTAAGAGAGGTGATGGATTCATAGGACATTCATAGCTTTAAGGCATAAACTTAAATTTTATTAATTATGAATTAAGAACAAGACTCAGAAATTAAATATAAGATGAAACTAAAAATAGAAAAAAAAAGACGAAATAATTTAAAAAAAACGAAAAAGAATAGGCTCCTAATGATAGAGGTTTTCACAGAGTTAGGACTCAACAACCTTGATTTTGAGAAGTGGATGCTCCCTCAGCTTGAGAAGAGAGCTTTTGGCGTTTCATCTCTTGAATTTCACGCCCTTGCTTCTCTTGTTCCTTCAGCAATTTGCAGAGCATGCAGTTTTGATTCTGCTGTTCTTCCTTCAGTTGCTCCATAGTCTCTTGCAACTTGTTAATAGATGCTTCTAGGTTGGCCCAGTAGCCAATTTCAGGGAATTCAGGGAGGAACTCATGCGCCCTCCTTTTGATAGAGTTGTCTTGCACTTGTCCTTCCATTGACTTCTTGGTGATTGGATGTTCAATGGGTATGAACTCATCTACTCCCATCTTCACCCCAGCCTCTTTACAGAGCAAGGAGATCAAGCTTGGGTAAGCCAATTTGGCTTCAGTGGAATTCTTATTTGCAATTGTGTAGATCTCACAAGCAATCACATGATGCACCTCCACTTCTCTTCCAAGCATAATGCAATGAATCATCACTGCTCTCTTGATGGTGACCTCAGAACGGTTGCTAGTGGGCAATAAGGAACGCCCAATAAAGTCTAGCCAACCTCTTGCAATTGGTTTGAGATCTCCCCTCTTGAGTTGGTTTGGGACACCCTTAGAATTGGTTATCCACTTAGTTCCAGGGAGGCATATGTCCTCTAGAACTTGATCCAACCCCTTATATACTCTCACCATCCTCCTATTGAAGGAATCAGGATCATCTTGCAGTTGAGGCAACTTGAAGACTTCTCTTATTTTGTCCAGATGGAAGTACATAACTTTCCCTCTGACCATGGTTCTGTAGGTATGGTAAGCGGTTCCAGTCATTCTTTGCTTATCTGTTAGCCACAGATTTGAGTAGAATTCCTGAACCATGTTCCTTCCAACCTTTGTCTCAGGATTGGTCAGAACTTCCCATCCTCTGTTTCGAATTTGCTCTTGGATCCCCGGATATTCATCTTCTTTCAGATCAAATTTCACTTCCGGGATCACTGACCTCAGACCCATTATTTTGTGATAATGGTCTTCATGTTCTTTGGTTAAGAACTTCTCTTGATTCCAAAGATTCTTTGGATTATTCTCTTTCTTGCCTCTTAAATTGGTTTGTTTTCCCTTAGGAGCCATGATATTGATGAATCTTGGCTTAGTGATCACGGAAAAGCACACCAAACTTAGAGGTTTGCTTGTCCTCAAGCAAAAAAAAAGAAAGAAGAGAGAGAGAGAGAAAGAGGAAATTCGAATGGTGTGGGTAAAGGGGGTTCCAAACGTGAATTTATAAGGGGAGGGAGAAGAGATTTCGAAAAAAAATAAGAATTTGAAAGAAAATTTGAGAAGATATGGAGAGAAATTGAGAAAAGGGTGAGTTTTTGAAGAAGATTTGGGATTAATTTGAAATAGATTTGAAGAATGGTTTTGATTTGTGAAGATTTGAAAGTGAATGATGAAAGGTTAAAGTGCATTTATGTAGAAGAGTATGGTTAAAAAGAGGAAAGTTTGAAAAAATTTGAGTTGAAAACAAAAATGTGGTCCCCCCACCTTTCTGGCGTTTAACGCCCATTTGCTACCCCTTTTGGGCGTTTAACGCCCAGCCAGGTGCCCTGGCTGGCGTTAAACGCCAGAAATCCTTTGTCACTGGGCGTTTTTCCAAAACACCCAGGATGCTGCACACCTGGCGTTAAACGCCCAGAATGGTGCCCATTCTGGCGTTTAACGCCCAAAATGGTACCATTACTGGCGTTAAACGCCCAGAATGGTGCCCATTCTGGCGTTTAACGCCCAAAATGCCCCTTACTGGCGTTTTTTCGCCAGTAAGCTCATTTTCTCTGCTTTTTGAGCTGAATCCTTCTGTAACTCTGTGAATTCCTTCATTTTTGATACTTGCCTCTGTAAGAACAATTCATACAACTTTCTAATGACTGGGTTGCCTCCCAGCAAGCGCTTCTTTACTGTCTTTAGCTGGACTTTTACTGAGAATCACTCAAGCCTCAGTTTTGAGCATTCCTGCTCAAAATTTCCTTCAAGATAGTTCTTGATTCTCTGTCCATTTACAATGAACTTTCTGTCAGAATCAGTATCCTGAAGCTCAACATATCCATATGGTGAGACTCCTGTAATCACATACGGACCCCTCCACCGGGATTTGAGTTTTCCTGGAAACAATTTGAGCCTGGAGTTGAAGAGCAGAACTTTTTATCCTGGCTCAAAGACTCTGGTTGACAACTTCTTGTCATGCCATTTCTTTGCCTTTTCCATATAAATTTTTGCATTTTCAAAGGCATTGAGTCTGAACTCCTCTAGCTCATTTAGCTGGAGCAATCTTTTTTCACCAGCTAACTGTGCATCCATATTTAGGAATCTGGTTGCCCAGTAGGCTTTATGTTCTAGTTCCACAGGCAAATGACAGGCCTTTCCATACACCAGTTGGTATGGAGAGGTTCCTATAGGAGTCTTGAATGCTGTTCTGTATGCCCACAGAGCATCATCCAAGCTCTTTGCCCAATCCTTTCTCTGGGCTATCACAGTCCGTTCTAGGATTCTTTTTAGCTCTCTGTTAGAGACTTCAGCTTGCCCATTTGTCTGTGGATGATACGGAGTTGCCACTTTATGGCTGATTCCATATCTAACCATAGCAGAGTATAGCTGTTTATTGCAGAAATGAGTGCCCCCATCACTGATTAGTACTCTGGGAACACCAAACCTGCTGAAGATGTTTTTCTGGAGGAATTTTAGCACAGTCTTGGTATCATTAGTGGGTGTAGCAATTGCTTCTACCCACTTAGATACGTAGTCCACTGCCACCAGAATGTAAGTGTTTGAGTATGATGGTGGGAATGGCCCCATGAAGTCAATTCCCCATACATCAAACAATTCAATCTCTAATATCCCTTGTTGAGGCATGGCATATCCGTGAGGCAGGTTACCAGCTCTTTGGCAACTGTCACAGTTACGCACAAACTCTCGGGAATCTTTATAGAGAGTAGGCCAGTAGAAGCCACATTGGAAGACTTTAGTGGCTGTTCGCTCACTTCCAAAATGCCCTCCATACTGTGATCCATGGCAGTGCCATAGGATCCTTTGTGCTTCTTCTCTGGGTATACATCTGCGGATCATTCCGTCAGCACATCTCTTAAAGAGATATGGTTCATCCCAGAGGTAGTACTTGGCATCTGAAATTAATTTCTTTCTCTGCACGTAGCTGTACTCTTTGGGAATGAACCTTACAGCTTTAAAATTTGCAATATCTGCAAACCATGGAGCTTCCTGAATGGCAAAGAGTTGCTCATCTGGGAAAGTCTCAGAAATCTCAGTAGAAGGGAGGGACGCCCCTGCTACTGGTTCTATTCGGGACAGATGATCAGCCACTTGGTTCTCTGTCCCTTTTCTGTCTCTTATTTCTATATCAAACTCTTGCAGAAGCAACACCCATCTTATAAGCCTGGGTTTTGAATCCTGCTTTGTGAGTAAGTATTTAAGAGCAGCATGGTCAGTGTACACAATCACCTTTGATCCCACTAGGTAGGATCTAAACTTGTCAATGGCATAGACCACTGCAAGTAATTCTTTTTCTGTGGTTGTGTAATTCTTCTGTGCATCATTTAGAACACGGCTAGCATAATAAATGACATGCAGAAGTTTGTTATGCCTCTGTCCCAACACTGCACCAATGGCATGATCACTGGCATCACACATTAATTCAAATGGTAATGCCCAATCTGGTGCAGAGATGACTGGTGCTGTGACCAGCTTAGCTTTCAGGGTCTCAAATGCCTGCAAACACTGTGTGTCAAACACAAATGGCGTGTCAGCAGCTAGCAGGTTACTTAAAGGTTTTGCAATTTTCGAAAAAATCCTTGATAAACCTTCCATAGAATCCTGCATGCTCCAGAAAGCTTCTGATTGCCTTAACATTGGCAGGTGGTGGTAATTTTTCAATTACCTCTACCTTTGCCTTATCCACCTCTATTCCCCTGCTTGAAATTTTGTGCCCAAGGACAATTCCTTCAGTCACCATAAAGTGACATTTCTCCCAGTTTAAAACTAGGTTAGTCTCTTGGCATCTTTTCAGGACAAGTGATAGGTGGTTAAGACAGGAGCTGAATGAGTCTCCATATACTGAGAAGTCATCCATGAAGACTTCCAGAAATTTCTCTACCATATCTGAGAAGATAGAGAGCATGCACCTCTGAAAGGTTGCAGGTGCATTGCACAGACCAAAAGGCATCCTTCTGTAGGCAAACACGCCAGAAGGGCAAGTAAATGCTGTTTCTCTTGGTCCTGAGGATCTACTGCAATTTGGTTGTAGCCTGAATAGCCATCCAAAAAGCAGTAGTAATCATGACCAGCTAGTCTTTCTAGCATTTGGTCTATGAATGGTAAAGGAAAATGATCCTTTCTGGTGGCTGTATTGAGCCTTCTGTAGTCAATACACATGCGCCACCCTGTGACTGTTCTTGTAGGAACCAGTTCATTTTTTCATTATGAACCACTGTCATGCCTCCCTTTTTGGGAACAACTTGGACAGGGCTCACCCAGGGGCTATCAGAAATAGGATAAATAATCCCAGCCTCTAGTAATTAGTGACCTCTTTCTGCACCACCTCCTTCATGGCTGGATTTAGCCTCCTCTGTGGTTGAACCACTGGTTTGGCATTATCCTCCAACAGGATCTTGTGCATGCATCTAGCTGGGCTAATACCCTTGAGATCACTGATGGACCACCCAAGAGCTGTCTTGTGTGTCCTTAGCACTTGAATCAGTGCTTCCTCTTCCTGTGAATTTAAAGCAGAGCTTATAATCACTGGAAAAGTGTCACCCTCTCCCAGAAATACATATTTCAGGGATGGTGGTAGTGGTTTGAGTTCAGGCTTAGGAGGCTTATCCTCCTCCTGAGGAATTTTCGAAAATTCCTTTGCCTCCTCTGGCTCTTCCTGATCAGTTTGAGCATCTTTGAAGATGTCCTCAAACTCTGATTCTAGGCTTTCAGCCATATTGATCTCTTCTACCAGAGAGTCAATAATGTCAGCGCCCATGCAGTCATTTGGTGTGTCTGGGTGCTGCATAGCTTTTACAGCATTCAACTTGAACTCATCCTCATTGACTCTCAAGGTTACTTCCCCCTTTTGTACATCAATGAGAGTTCGTCCAGTTGCTAGGAAAGGTCTTCCTAGAATGAGAGTTGCACTCTTGTGCTCCTCCATTTCCAGCACCACAAAGTCAGTTGGAAAGGCAAATGGCCCAACTTTGACAACCATGTCCTCTATTATGCCTGATGGGTGTTTAATAGAGCCATCAGCAAGTTGGAGGCATATCCTGGTTGGTTTGACTTCTCCAATCAACCCAAGCTTTCTGATAGTGGATGCAGGTATTAGATTGATGCTTGCTCCAAGATCACATAAAGCTGTCTTGGTGCAAGTGCCTTCTAATGTGCATGGTATCAGAAAGCTTCCAGGATCTTGAAGCTTTTCTGGTAAGCTTTTTAGAATGACTGCACTGCATTCTCAGTGAGAAACACTTTTTCAGTTTCTCTCCATCCTTCTTATGACTTAAGATTTCCTTCATGAACTTAGCATAAGATGGTATTTGCTCAAGTGCCTCTGCAAATGGAATCTTTATTTCAAGAGTCCTTAAATAGTCTGCAAAGCGGGCAAATTGCTTATCCTGTTCCGCTTTGCGGAGTTTCTGAGGATAAGGCATCTTGGCTTGATATTCTTCAACCTTAGATGCTGCAGGTTTATTCCTTACAGAAGTGGTTGAAGAAGCCTTGTTAGAGGGATTACTGTCAGCACTCTCAGGTGTCTGATTTTCCCTTGGCGTTTGAACGCCAGGATTGGGTGGAAAATGGGCGTTTAACACCAACTTTTCCCCCTTTTCTGGCGTTTGAACGCCAGAACTGGGCAAGGAATGGGCGTTTAACGCCAGCTTTCCTTCCCTTTCTGGCGTTTGAACGCCAATATTCCTCTCTGGGCTCTTACTGTCCTCAGAGGGATTTTGAACAGAGGTTTGGTTGTCCTCTGTCACTTGTTCCTTGTTTGGCTTTTTACTCTTTTGAACAGTGTTATTCAAGGTCTTTCCACTCCTCAATTGAACTGCTTGACACTCCTCTGTTATTTGTTTAGATATTTGCTGTTTTGCTTGATTCAACTGTAGTTCTATGCTCTTATTAGCAACTTTAGTTTCATGGAGCATCTCTTTAAATTCTGCTAACTGTTCTGTCATCAGGAGCAATTGTTGATTAAGCTCATTCATCTGTTCTTGAGGATTAGGATCAGTGACTAATGCCATGACTTCCTCCTTGGGAACGAACTCATTGCTAGAATACAAGTATTGGTTTCTAGCAACAGTGTCTATAAGCTCTTGAGCTTCTTCAATTGTCTTCCTCATGTGTATAGATCCACCAGCTGAGTGGTCTAAAGACATCTGAGCTTTTTCTGTAAGCCCATAGTAGAAAATGTCTAACTGGACCCACTCTGAAAACATTTCAGAGGGACATTTCCTTAGCATGCCTCTATACCTCTCCCAGGCGTTATAAAGGGATTCATTATCCTCTTGTTTAAAGCCTTGGATGTCCAGCCTTAGCTGTGTCATCCTCTTTGGAGGGTAAAAATGATTCAGGAATTTGTCTGACAACTGTTTCCATGTCTTTATGCTTGCTGTAGGTTGGTTATTCAACCACCTTTTAGCTTGATCTTTTACAGCAAATGGAAACAGTAACAGTCTGTAGACATCCTGATCCACCTCTTTATCATGTACTGTGTCAGCAATTTGTAAAAACTGTGCCAGAAACTCAGTAGGTTCTTCCTTTGGAAGACCGGAATACTGGCAATTTTGCTGCACTATGATAATGAGTTGAGGATTTAGCTCAAAGCTGCTTGCTCTGATGGGAGGTGTGCAGATGCTACTCCCATATGCAGCTGTAATGGGGTTAGCATATGACCCCAGAGTCCTTTTGGACTGATTAATTCCACTTGAGTCCATGATGGACAAAAGGGAAATGATAATAATTGCAAAGAGATGAATTTTGTTTATTTTTATTTTTTTTTGAATAACCGAAAAAAAAATAAAACAAAAGGAAATAGAAAAAAAAATTCGAAAATCAAAAAGGAAAATGAGATCAAAGCAAATTGAGAACTGAATCAATTAGTAGAAAAAAAAGATTTTGAAAACAGCAATTAAAAGGATATGATTGAAAAATTTTTATGAAAAAGATTTGATTTTTAAAAAGAGAAAAGAGAAAAACACAAAAAGACACCAAACTTAAAATTTTTAGAAATCAAACACTAATTTTTTTTTCGAAAATTTTAAAGGAAAAACACAAAGAAGACACCAAACTTAGAATTTTTATGAATCAAAAAGGGACTAAGAACATGCAAAAATCGAAAATCAGGAGAAAAATAAAAGCATGCAAAAGACACCAAACTTAAAATATGAGACTAGACTCAACTAAAAGACTCTAAACCAACAAAAAAATAAAACAGTCCTAATCTAAGCAACAAGATAAACCGTCAGTTGTCCAAACTCGAACAATCCCCGGCAACGACGCCAAAAACTTGGTGCACGAAATTGCAATCACACTTTTGCAACTCCGCACAACTAACCAGCAAGTGCACTGGGTCGTCCAAGTAATACCTTGCGTGAGCAAGGGTCGATCCCACGGAGATTGTCGGCTTGAAGCAAGCTATGGTTATCTTGTAAATCTTAGTCAGGATATCAGAAATTATCAGGATTGATTGTAAAAAGCAAAAGAACATGAAAAAGGTACTTGTTTTGCAGTAATGGAGAATAGGTTGAGGTTTGGAGATGCTCCGTCTTCTGAATCTCTGCTTTCCTACCGTCTTCTTCTTCAAACACGCAAGTCTCCTTCCATGGCAAGCTGTGTGTAGGGTTTCACCATTGTCAGTGGCTACCTCCCATCCTCTCAGTGAAAGCGATTGCATATGCTCTGTCACAGCATAGCGGAATTAATCTGTCGGTTCTCAATCAGGCCGGAATAGAATCCAGTGATTCTTTTGCGTCTGTCACTAACGCCCCGCCTTCAGGAGATTGAAGCACGTCACAGTCATTCAATCATTGAATCCTACTCAGAATACCACAGACAAGGTTTAGACCTTCCGGATTCTCTTGAATACCGCCATCAGTCCTAGCTTATACCACGAAGATTCCGATTAAAGAATCCAAGAGATAACTACTTAATCTAAGGTAGAACGGAGGTGGTTGTCAGTCACACGTTCATGGTTGAGAATGATGATGATTGTCACGGATCATCACATTCATCCGGATTAAGAACAAGTATTATCTTAGAATGGAAGCAAGCATGATTGAAAAGAAACAGTAGTAATTGCATTAATCCATCAGGACACAGCAGAGCTCCTCACCCCAACCATGGGGTTTAGAGACTCATGCTGTGGAAGTACACAAAGAAACGTGTAAAATGTCATGAGGTCATAAGGTACGGATACAATGTCAAAAGATCCTATTAATAGTAAACTAGTGTCCTAAGGTTTACAGAAATGAGTAAATGACATAAAAATCCACTTCCGGGCCCACTTGGTGTGTTCTTGGGCTGAGCAATGAAGGAATTTCGTGTAGAGACCTTTTCTGGAGTTAAACGCCAGCTTTCATGCCAGTTTGGGCGTTTAACTCCAAGTTTTATGCCAGTTCCGGCGTTTAACGCTGGAATTTCTGAGGCCGGATTGCTACGCCGGTTTGGGCCATCAAATCTTGGGCAAAGTATGGACTATTATATTGCTGGAAAGCCCAGGATGTCTACTTTCCAATGCCGTTGAGAGCGCGCCAGTTGGGCTTCTGTAGCTCCAGAAAATCCACTTCGAGTGCAGGGAGGTCAGAATCCAACAGCATCTGCAGCCCTTTTCAGTCTCCGGATCAGATTTTTGCTCAGGACCCTCAATTTCAGTCAGAAAATACCTGAAATCACAGAAAAACACACAAACTCATAGTAAAGTCCAGAAAAGTGAATTTTAACTAAAAACTAATAAAAATATAATAAAAACTAACTAAAAGATACCAAAAACATACTAAAAACAATGCCAAAAAGCGTATAAATTATCCGCTCATCAACAAACTAGAGTGATGAAGTCTTGATGAGGAAATAACTCTTCTCAATGTTCCAATGCTAAGACCAATTGAAAGTTAAAATTCTAAAAGCTATAGAGAGAAAACCTAAGAGAGTGAAAAACTAGATCTAAACTACTGAATGAATGTGTCTCCGTTGTTTCTGCATATTCTCCGACTCTAGTCTGCTGTTCCGGGCCAAAAACTGGGCCGGAATAGGGTCCAAAATCGCTGGTTTTGGATTCTGCAGATTATGCGGATCGCGCATGTCACGCGATCGCGTCGTCCATGCGGACGCGTCGCTTGCGCTTTTCCTCTTCACGCGTTCGCGTCATCCAAGCTACCGCGTTGCTTGTGCTTTCCAATCCGCGCGGCCGCACAAGCCATGCGGCCGCGTCACCGCGAATTTAGCTCCTTCGCGCGGTCACGTGAGCCATGCGACCGCGTCACTTTTCGCTGGTTATCTCCTTAAATTCTTGTGTTCCTTCCATTTTTGCTAGCTTCCTCTCAAATCTCCGTCTCATTCATGCCCTATAAAGCCTGAAACACTTGACACACAGATTACAGCATCGAATGGAATAAAGGAGAATTAAAATTAAATAGTTAAAGTCTCTAGGAAGCAATTTTCAAACATGTAATAAATTCAGGAAGGAAATCTAAATGCATGCTAAATTGATGAATAAGTGGGTAAGGATCATGACAAAACCACACAATTAAACACAATATAGACTATAAAATAGTGGTTTATCAGGGAGGCATGACAGTGGTTCATAATGAGAAAAATGAACTGGTTCCAACAAGAACAGTTACAGGGTGGCGTATGTGTATTGATTATAGAAGGCTCAATACAGCCACCAGAAAGGATCATTTTCCTTTACCATTCATAGACCAGATGCTAGAAAGACTAGCAGGTCATGAATACTACTGCTTCCTGGATAGATATTCAGGTTATAACCAAATTGCAGTAGATCCCCAGGATCAAGAGAAAACGACATTCACATGTCCATCTGGAGTATTTGCATACAAAAGGATGCCATTTGGCTTGTGCAATGCACTGATGAGCGGATAATTTATACGCTTTTTGGCATTGTTTTTAGGTAGTTTTTAGTAAGTTCAAGCTACTTTTAGGGATGTTTTCATTAGTTTTATGTTAAATTCACATTTCTGGACTTTAATATGAGTTTATGTGTTTTTCTGTGATTTCAGGTAATTTCTGGCTGAAATTGAGGGACTTGAGCAAAACTCTGAAAAAGGCTGACAAAAGGACTGCTGATGCTGTTGGAATCTGACCTCCCTGCACTCAAAATGGATTTTCTGGAGCTACAGAACTCCAAATAGCGCTCTCTTAACGGCGTTGGAAAGTAGACATCCAGAACTTTCCAGCAATATATAATAGTCCATACTTTATTCGGAAATTGATGACGTAACTTGGCGTTGAACGCCAAGTACATGCTGCTGTCTGGAGTTAAACGCCAGAAAAACGTCATGATCCGGAGTTGAACGCCCAAAACACGTCATAACTGGGAGTTCAACTCCAAGAGAAGCCTCAGCTCGTGGATAGATCAAGCTCAGCCCAAGCATACACCAAGTGGGCCCCGAAAGTGGATTTATGCATCAATTACTTACTCATGTAAACCCTAGTAGCTGGTTTAGTATAAATAAGACTTTTACTAATGTATTAGTTGACTTTTGACCACGTTTCATCTTTGGTCTCAGTTTTGTTTTATTCCTCATCTTAGGAGGCCATCGAGCACGTTTTAGGGGGCTGGCCATTCGGCCATGCCTGAACCTTTCACTTATGTATTTTCAACGGTGGAGTTTCTGCACACCATAGATTAAGGGTGTGGAGCTCTGCTGTACCTCAAGTTTCAATACAATTACTATTACTTTCTATTCAATTCTCTTTTATTCTTATTCCAAGATATACGTTGCACAACACTTTGATGAATGTGATGATCCGTGACACTCATCATCATTCTCACTTATGAACGCGCGTGATTGACAACCACTTCCGTTCTACTTTAGGCCGGGCGCATATCTCTTAGATTCCCCAACAGAATCTTCGTGGTATAAGCTAGATAGATGGCGGCATTCATGGGGATCCGGAAAGTCTAACATTGTCTGTGGTATTCCGAGTAGGATCCCGGGAATCCGGAAAGTCTAACCTTGTCTGTGGTATTCCGAGTAGGATTCCGGTATTGAATGACTGTGACGAGCTTCAAACTCCTGAAGGCTGGGCGTTAGTGACAAACGCAAAAGAATCAATGGATTCTACTCCAACCCGATTGAGAACCGAAAGATGATTAGCCGTGCTGTGACAGAGCATTTGGACCATTTTCACTGAGAGGATGGGATGTAGCTATCAACAAGGGTGATGCCTCCAGACGATTAGCCGTGCAGTGACAGCGCATAGGACCATTTTCCCGAGATGATTGAAAGTAGCCATTGATGATGGTGATGCCCTACATACAGCTTGCCATGGAATGGAGTAAGAAGGATTGGAAGAGCGAGTAGTGAAGTAGAGTTTTCAAGAGGAGCACAGCATCTCCATACGCCTATCTGAAATTCCCACTCTTGATTTACATAAGTATTTCTATCCCTTTTTATTTTCTATTTATTATTAATTATTCGAAAATCCATAAACCAATTTAATCTGCCTAACTGAGATTTACAAGGTGACCATAGCTTGCTTCATACCAACAATCTCTGTGGGATCGACCCTTACTCGCGTAAGGTTTATTACTTGGACGACCCAGTACACTTGCTGGTTAGTTGAACGGAGTTGTGAATTCAAATAAAGCCAATTATTAAATTTCATACAAGTACAAAGAGCATGTGATCACAATTTTGTCCACCAAGTTTTTGGCGCCGTTGCCGGGGATTGTTCGAGTATGGACAACTGACGGTTCATCTTGTTGCTCAGATTAGGTAATTTTCTTTTCAAAAACTTTTTCAAAATTTTTCTTTTCGTTTTTTCGTTTTTCCAAAAAAAAATTTTCGAAAAAAAACAAAATTTAATAAAAATCCAAAAAAAATTAGAAAATCATAAAAATCAAAAATATTTTGTGTTTCTTGTTTGAGTCTTGAGTCAATTTTTAAAGTTTGGTGTCAATTGCATGCTTTAAAAATTTTCCTTGCATTTTTCGAAAATTCCATGCATTCATAGTGTTCTTCATGATCTTCAAGTTGTTCTTGATAAGTCCTCTTGTTTGATCTTGATGTTTTCTTATTTTGTGTTGTTTATTGTTTTTCATATGCATTTTTCGTTTGTTAGAGTCCATGCATTCAAGATTTCTAAGTTTGGTATCTTGCATGTTCTCTTTGCATCAAAGATTTTTCAAAATTATGTTCTTGATGTTCATTATGATCTTCAAAGTGTTCTTGGTGTTCATCTTGACATTCATAGCATTCTTGCATGCATTCATTGTTTTGATTTAAAAATTTCATGTATTTAGTATTTTTGTTGTTTTTCTCTCTCATAATTAAAAATTCAAAAATCAAAAAAATATCTTTTCCTTATTTCCCTCCAAATTTTCGAAATTTTGGGTTGACTTGATCAAAAATTTTCAAAATTAGTTGTTTCTTACAAGTCAAATCAAAATTTCAATTTTAAAAATCTTATCTTTTTAAAAAATCTTTTTCAAAAATCATATCTTTTTCATTTTTTATCATTTTCGAAAATTTCAAAAATATTTTTTCAAATTATTTTCAAAATCTTTTTCTTATCTTTATATCAAATTTTCGAAAATTAGCTAACAATTAATGTGATTGGTTCAAAAATTTGAAGTTTGTTACTTTCTTGTTAAGAAAGGTTCAATCTTTAAGTTCTAGAATCTTATCTTGTAGTTTCTTGTTAGTCAAGTCATTTTAAAAAAAAATTAGATCTTTTTATCTTTTATCTTATCTTTTTCAAAAATTTTATCTTTTTCAAAATTTGATTTCAAAATATCTTATCTAACTTCTTATCTTCTTATCTTTTTCAAATTTGATTTCAAATCTTTTTCAATCAACTAACTAACTTTTTGTTTGTTTCTTATCTTTTTCAAAACCACCTAACTACTTTTCCCTCTTCAATTTTCAAAAATACCTCTCTCTTTTTCAAAAATTCTTTTTAATTAATTAATTGTTTTAAATTTTAATTTCAATTATATTTTATCTTTAATTTTCGAAAATTACTAACCCCTTTTTCAAAATTATTTTTGAAATTTTCCTTCTCTTTTTATTCTATTTAATTATTTATTTACTAACACTTCTCTTCACCTCTCTTCATCTAAAAATCCGAACTTATTATATCCCTTGTGTTTGGATTTTTCACTTTTTCTTCTACCCCCTTCTTTTTCTACTAACATAAAGGAATCTCTATACTGTGACATAGAAGATTCCTCTTCTTTTCTTGTTTTCTTCTCTTTCATATGAGCAGGAACAGGAAAAAAGGCACTCTTGTTGAAATTGATCCAGAACCTGAAAGGACTCTGAAAAGAAAATTAAGAGAAACTAAATTACAACAATCCAGAAACAACCTTTCAGAAATTTTCGAACAAGAGAAGGAGATGGCAGCCGAAAATAATAATAATGCAAGGAGAATGCTTGGTGACTTCACAAAGCCAACATCCAAGTTTGATGGAAGAAGCATCTCCATTCCTGCCATTGGAGCCAACAACTTTGAGCTGAAACCTCAGCTAGTTGCCTTAATGCAACAAAACTGCAAGTTTTATGGACTTCCATCTGAAGATCCTTACTAGTTTTTAACTGAGTTCTTGCAGATCTGTGAGACTGTAAAGACGAATGGAGTTGATCCTGAAGTCTACAGACTCATGCTTTTCCCTTTTGCTGTAAGAGACAGAGCTAGAATATGGTTGGATTCACAACCCAAGGATAGCCTGGACTCCTGGGATAAGCTGGTCACTGCCTTCTTGGATAAATTCTTTCCTCCTCAAAAGCTGAGCAAGCTGAGAGTGGATGTTCAAACCTTCAAACAAAAAGATGGTGAATGCCTCTATGAAGCTTGGGAAAGATACAAGCAGCTGACCAAAAGATGTCCATCTGACATGTTTTCAGAATGGACCATATTAGATATATTCTATTATGGTCTCTCTGAATTTTCGAAAATGTCATTGGACCATTCTGCAGGTGGATCTATTCACCTAAAGAAAACGCCTGAAGAGGCTCAAGAACTCATTGACATGGTTGCAAACAACCAATTCATGTACACTTCTGAGAGGAATTCCGTGAATAATGGGATACCTCAGAAGAAAGGAGTTCTTGAAATTGATGCTCTGAATGCCATATTGGCTCAGAACAAAGTGTTGACTCAACAGGTCAAAATGATCTCTCAAAATCTGAATGGATGGCAACATGCATCCAACAGTACTAAAGAAGTAGCTTCTGAAGAAGCTTATGATCCTGAAAACCCTGCCATGGCAGAGGTTAATTACATGGGTGAACCTTATGGAAACACCTACAATTCATCCTGGAGAAATCATCCAAATTTCTCATGGAAGGATCAACAAAAGCCTCAACAAGGCTTTAACAATGGTGGACGCAATAGGCTGAGCAATAGCAAGCCTTTTCCATCATCTTCTCAGCAACAGACAGAGAATTCTGAACAAAACACTTCTAATTTAGCCAATCTAGTCTCTGATCTGTCAAAGGCCACCTTCAGTTTCATGAGTGAAACAAGATCCTCCATCAGAAATCTGGAGGCACAAGTGGGCCAGCTGAGTAAGAAAGTCATTGAAACTCCTCCCAGTATTCTCCCAAGCAATACAGAAGAGAATCCAAAAGGAGAGTGCAAGGCCATTGATACAATCAATATGGCCGAATGCACAAGGGAGGAGGAGGACGAAAATCCTAGTGAGGAAGACCTCCTGGGACGTCCCTCAAGCAAGAAGGAGTTTCCTATTAAGGATCCAAAGGAATCTGAAGCTCATATAGAGACCATAGAGATTCCATTAAATCTCCTTCTGCCATTCATGAGCTCTGAAGACTATTCTTCCTCTGAAAAGGACGAAGATGTGACTGGAGAGCAAGTTGCTCAATATTTAGGAGCTATCATGAAGCTGAATGCCAAGTTGTTTGGTAATGAGACTTGGGAAAGTGAACCTCCCTTGCTCATTAGTGAACTGGATACCTGGATTCAACAAATTTTACCTCAAAAGAGACAAGATCCTGGCAAGTTCTTAATACCTTGTACCATAGGCACCATGACCTTTGCAAAAGCTCTGTGTGATCTGGGGTCACGGATAAATCTTATGCCACTCTCTGTAATGGAGAAGCTGGGGATCATTGAGGTACAACCTGCCTTGTTCTCACTACAATTGGCAGACAAGTCATTGAGACAAGCTTATGGAATAGTAGAGGACGTGTTAGTAAAGGTTGAAGGCCTTTACATCCCTGCTGATTTCATAATCTTAGACACTAGGAAGGAAGAGGATGATTGCATCATCCTTGGAAGACCTTTCCTAGCCACAGCAGGAGCTGTGATAGATGTCAACAGAGGTGAATTAGTCCTTCAATTGAATGGGGACTACCTTGTGTTTAAGGCACATGGCCATCCCTCTGTGACAAAAGAGAGTAAGCATGAAGAGCTTCTCTCAGTTCAGAGTCAAGAAGAGCCCCCACAGTCAAACTCTAAGTTTGGTGTTGGGAGGCCACAACCAAACTCTAAGTTTGGTGTTAAGACCCCATATCCAAACTCTAAGTTTGGTGTTGGGACTATACAACATTGACCTGATCACCTTGTGGCTCCATGAGAGCCACTGTCAAGCTATTGACATTAAAGAAGCGCTTGTTGGGAGGCAACCCAATTTTATTTATCTAATTTTTATTTTATTTTATTGTTATTTTGTGTTTTATTAGGTACATGATCATGAGGAGTCACGAAAAAATCATAAAAATTAAAAATAGAATCAAAAACAGCAGAAGAAAAAATTCACACCCTGGAGGACGCACAGGCTGGCGTTCAACGCCAGTAAGATGCATCTGGCCGGCGTTCAACGCCAGAACAGAGCATCATTCTGGCGCTGAACGCCAGAAACAAGCAACATTCTGGCGCTGAACGCCAGGAATGTGCCTAGAGAAGAAAAGCTGGCGCTGAACGCCAGTAACAAGCATGAAACTGGCGTTCAACGCCAGAAACATGCTTTACATGGGCGTTGAACGCCCAGAACGTGCACCAATGGGCGTTTAAACGCCAGAATGGTGTGCCAAGGCATTTTACATGCCTATTTGGTGCAAGGATGGAATTCCTTGACACCTCAGGACCTGTGGACCCCACAGGATCACCTCGGGATCTGTGGACCCCACAGGATCCCCACCTAACATATTCCTACCTTACCTCCTAATCCTAGTTTTTGTGATGACTATTCCCAATATCACACTTCCCTACACTCTTCACCAATCACCTCAATTCCTCTTCCCAATCACCCCCTTCACCACTCACATCCATCCACTCTTCCCCATAAACCCCACCTACCTTCAAAATTTCAAAAACATTTTCCCACCCATTCCCACCCTAAATGGCCGAACCTACTTCTCTCCCTCTCCTCCATATTTTCTTCTTCTTCTTCTTCTTTTCTTTCTTCTATTGCTCGAGGGCGAGCAATATTTTAAGTTTGGTGTGGTAAAAGCATAAGCTTTTTTTTGTTTTTCCATTACCATCAATGGCACCTAAGGCCGGAGTATCCTCTAGAAAAGGAAAAGGGAAGACAAAATCTTTCACCTCCGAGTCATGGGAGATGGAAAGATTCATCTCCAAGAGCCATCAAGACCACTTCTATGATGTTGTGGCAAAGAAGAAGGTGATCCCCGAGGTCCCTTTCAAGCTCAAAAAGAATGAGTATCCGGAGATCCGACATGAAATCCGAAGAAGAGGTTGGGAAGTCCTAACCAACCCCATGCAACAAGTCGGAATCTTAATGGTTCAAGAGTTCTATGCCAATGCATGGATCACTAGGAACCATGATCAAAGTATGAACCCGAGTCCAAAGAATTATCTCACAATGGTTCGGGGGAAATACTTAGATTTTAGTCCGAAAAATGTGAGGTTGGCGTTTCACTTGCCCATGATGCAAGGAGATGAACGCCCCTACACTAGAAGGGTCAACTTTAATCAAAGGTTGGACCAAGTCCTTATGGACATATGTGTAGAAGGAGCTCAATGGAAGAGAGACTCCAAAGGCAAGCCAGTCCAACTAAGAAGACTGGATCTCAAGCCTGTGGCTAGAGGATGGTTGGAGTTCATTCAACGCTCCATCATTCCTACTAGCAACCGATCTGAAGTTACTGTGGATCGGGCCATCATGATTCATGGCATCATGATTGGAGAGGAAGTAGAAGTTCATGAGGTCATCTCCAATGAAATCTACAAAATAGCCGACAAGCCCTCACCTATGGCACGGCTAGCTTTTCCTCACCTTATTTGCCATCTATGTTACTCAGCTGGAGTTATCATAGAAGGAGACATCCTCATTGAAGAGGATAAGCCCATCACCAAGAAGAGGATGGAGCAAGCAAGAGAGACCCTTCACGGTTCTCAAGAGATGCATGAGGAAGCTCATCATCAAGAAATCCCTGAGATGCCTCAAGGGATGCACTTTCCTCCCAACAACTATTGGGAATAACTCAACACCTCCTTAGAAGATTTGAACCACAATGTGGAACAATTAAGGGTGGAACATCATGAGCACTCCATCATTCTCCATGAAATAAGAGAAGATCAAAAAGCAATAAGGGAGGAGCAACAAAGGCAAGGAAGGGACATAGAAGAGCTTAAGAACATCATTGGTCCTTCAAGAAGAAGACGCCACTAAAGGTGGATTCATTCCTTGTTCTTTATTTCTTTCTGTTTTCAGTTTTTAATGTTGTGTTTATCTATGTTTTGTGTCTTTATTTCATGATCATTAGTATGTAGTAACTATGTCTTAAAGCTATGAATAAATTCCATTAATCCTTCACCTCTCTTAAAAGAAAAATGTTTTAATTCAAAAGAACAAGAAGTACATGAATTTCGAATTTATCCTTGAATTTAATTTAATTATATTGATGTGGTGACAATACTTTTGTTTTCTAAATGAATGCTTGAACAGTGCATATTTTTGATCTTGTTGTTTATGAATGTTAAAATTGTTGGCTCTTGAAAGAATGATGAACAAAGAGAAATGTTATTGAGGATCTGAAAAATCATGAAATTGATTCTTGAAGCAAGAAAAAGCAGTGAACAAGAAGAAGCTTGCGAAAAAAAAATATGGCGAAAAAAATAGAAAGAAAAAGAAAAAGCAAGCAGAAAAAGCCAATAGCCCTTAAAACCAAAAGGCAAGGGTAAAAAGGATCCAAGGCTTTGAGCATCAATGGATAGGAGGGCCCAAGGAAATAAAATCCAGGCCAAAGCGGCTAAATCAAGCTGTCCCTAACCATGTGCTTGTGTCATGAAGGTCCAAGTAAAAAGCTTGAGACTGAGTGGTTAGAGTTGTGATCCAAAGCAAAAAAAAGAGTGTGCTTAAGAGCTCTGGACACCACTAACTGGGGACTCTAGCAAAGCTAAGTCACAATCTGAAAAGGTTCACCCAGTTATGTGTCTGTGGCATTTATGTATCCGGTGGTAATACTGGAAAACAAAGTGCTTAGGGCCACGGCCAAGACTCATAAGTAGTTGTGTTCAAGAATCAATATGCTTAACTAGGAAAGTCAATAACACGATCCGAAATTCTAAGTTCCTAGAGAAGCCAATCATTCTAAACTTCAAAGGAAAAAGTGAGATGCCAAAACTGTTCAGAAGCAAAAAGCTACAAGTCCCGCTCATCTAATTATAATTAATATTCATTGATATCCTGGAATTTATAGTATATTCTCTTCTTTTTATCCTATTTGATTTTCAGTTGCTTGGGGACAAGCAACAATTTAAGTTTGGTGTTGTGATGAGCGGATAATTTATACGCTTTTTGGCATTGTTTTTAGGTAGTTTTTAGTAAGTTCAAGCTACTTTTAGGGATGTTTTCATTAGTTTTTATGTTAAATTCACATTTCTGGACTTTACTATGAGTTTATGTGTTTTTCTGTGATTTCAGGTAATTTCTGGCTGAAATTGAGGGACTTGAGCAAAACTCTGAAAAAGGCTGACAAAAGGACTGCTGATGCTGTTGGAATCTGACCTCCCTGCACTCAAAATGGATTTTCTGGAGCTACAGAACTCCAAATGGCGCTCTCTTAACGGCGTTGGAAAGTAGACATCCAGAACTTTCCAGCAATATATAATAGTCCATACTTTATTCGGAAATTGATGACGTAACTTGGCGTTGAACGCCAAGTACATGCTGCTGTCTGGAGTTAAACGCCAGAAAAACGTCATGATCCGGAGTTGAACGCCCAAAACACGTCATAACTTGGAGTTCAACTCCAAGAGAAGCCTCAGCTCGTGGATAGATCAAGCTCAGCCCAAGCATACACCAAGTAGGCCCCGGAAGTGGATTTATGCATCAATTACTTACTCATGTAAACCCTAGTAGCTGGTTTAGTATAAATAAGACTTTTACTAATGTATTAGTTGTCTTTTGACCACGTTTCATCTTTGGTCTCAGTTTTGTTTTATTCCTCATCTTAGGAGGCCATTGAGCACGTTTTAGGGGGCTGGCCATTCGGCCATGCCTGAACCTTTCACTTATGTATTTTCAACGGTGGAGTTTCTGCACACCATAGATTAAGGGTGTGGAGCTCTGCTGTACCTCAAGTTTCAATACAATTACTATTACTTTCTATTCAATTCTCTTTTATTCTTATTCCAAGATATACGTTGCACAACACTTTGATGAATGTGATGATCCGTGACACTCATCATCATTCTCACTTATGAACGCGCG
The DNA here is from genome assembly GCF_014773155.1 of Arachis stenosperma. Lineage (NCBI taxonomy): Eukaryota > Viridiplantae > Streptophyta > Magnoliopsida > Fabales > Fabaceae > Arachis > Arachis stenosperma. The sequence continues at coordinate 66,267,822 of NC_080383.1, forward strand.
TGATTGACAACCACTTCCGTTCTACTTTAGGCCGGGCGCATATCTCTTAGATTCCCCAACAGAATCTTCGTGGTATAAGCTAGATAGATGGCGGCATTCATGGGGATCCGGAAAGTCTAACATTGTCTGTGGTATTCCGAGTAGGATCCCGGGAATCCGGAAAGTCTAACCTTGTCTGTGGTATTCCGAGTAGGATTCCGGTATTGAATGACTGTGACGAGCTTCAAACTCCTGAAGGCTGGGCGTTAGTGACAAACGCAAAAGAATCAATGGATTCTACTCCAACCTGATTGAGAACCGACAGATGATTAGCCGTGCTGTGACAGAGCATTTGGACCATTTTCACTGAGAGGATGGGATGTAGCTATCAACAAGGGTGATGCCTCCAGACGATTAGCCGTGCAGTGACAGCGCATAGGACCATTTTCCCGAGAGGATTGAAAGTAGCCATTGATGATGGTGATGCCCTACATACAGCTTGCCATGGAAAGGAGTAAGAAGGATTGGAAGAGCGAGTAGTGAAGTAGAGTTTTCAAGAGGAGCACAGCATCTCCATACGCCTATCTGAAATTCCCACTCTTGATTACATAAGTATTTCTATCCCTTTTTATTTTCTATTTATTATTAATTATTCGAAAATCCATAAACCAATTTAATCTACCTAACTGAGATTTACAAGGTGACCATAGCTTGCTTCATACCAACAATCTCTGTGGGATCGACCCTTACTCGTGTAAGGTTTATTACTTGGACGACCCAGTACACTTGCTGGTTAGTTGAACGGAGTTGTGAATTCAAATAAAGCCAATTATTAAATTTCATACAAGTACAAAGAGCATGTGATCACAATTTCGTCCACCATGCACCTGCAACCTTTCAGAGATGCATGCTCTCAATTTTCTCTGATATGGTGGAAAAATTTCTGGAAGTCTTCATGGATGACTTTTCAGTGTTTGGAGACTCATTCAGCTCCTGCCTTAACCATCTAGCACTTGTTCTAAAGAGATGCCAAGAGACTAACCTGGTTTTAAACTGGGAGAAGTGTCACTTTATGGTGACTGAAGGAATTGTCCTTGGGCACAAAATTTTGAACAAGGGAATAGAGGTGGATCAAGCAAAGGTAGAGGTGATTGAAAAATTACCACCACTGTCAATGTGAAGGCAATCAGAAGCTTTCTGGGGCATGCAGGATTCTATAGGAGGTTTATAAGGGATTTTTCGAAAATCGCCAAACCTCTGAGCAACCTGTTAGCTGCTGACACGCCATTTGTCTTTGATAAGGAGTGTCTGCAGGCATTTGAGACTCTGAAAGCTAAATTGGTCACAGCACCAATCATCTCTGCACCAAACTGGACATTGCCATTTGAACTAATGTGTGATGCCAGTGACCATGCCATTGGTGCAGTGTTGGGACAAAGGCATGACAAGCTTCTGCACGTCATTTACTATGCCAGTCGAGTTTTAAATGACGCACAGAAAAACTACACAACCACAGAAAAAGAACTACTTGCAGTGGTTTACGCCATTGACAAATTCAGATCCTATTTAGTAGGATCAAAAGTGATTGTGTACACTGATCATGCTGCTCTTAAATATCTACTCACAAAGCAGGATTCAAAACCCAGACTTATAAGATGGGTGTTGCTTCTGCAAGAGTTTGATATAGAAATAAGAGACAGAAAAGGGACAGAGAACCAAGTAGCAGATCACCTGTCCCGAATAGAACCAGTAGAAGGGGCGTCCCTCCCTCTTACTGAGATCTCTGAGACCTTTCCGGATTAGCAACTCTTTGCCCTCTAGGAAGTGCCGTGGTTTGCAGACATTGCAAACTACAAGGCAGTGAGATTCATACCCAAAGAGTACTGTAACACCCTACCATACAGAGTCTTATGCTTAAGTCATAATTCAGAGATGGCAAGGTATTACGACCTCTAAAATAAAAATTTAGTACGTATAGTAGTATGAATGATTGATTATAACTAGGAGCCTTTGTAGAAAAAGGGGTAAACAAAAATCGCAACTCAAAAGCGCAACACTCCGATCGTAACGTAACGAACAAGGATAAACTAACGCGAGATTATATATATACAAAGGAGTGTCAAAAACAGGAATATCAAGACTCAAAATCCGGCTGCGAAGATAACCGGTCCGAGCATAACAATATATACATATGATAAAATAAGGAAAACCCCAAAGGAAACCCAAAGGGACACAAATACATAAAACCTATTCTCCAAAATCTCCCATAAGAGGAGTCATCACAGTTTGTATTATTTAATGGAGATAAAAGTATCTAAGCAAAACATATAAACTAAACAGAGTCCCCAAGAACAAGGAATCTTCGCAAATCTAGAAGTCTCCAGCATGCCTCAGCGGGAAACCTCACGTCCTGCATCTGAAAACCACAAAATCCGCATGGGTGAGAACCAGAGGTCCCCAGCATGGTAACAGCTTCCACATATATAATACATAATAATAGAGGAAAGCCAAAGGCAATCCTAAAGCTTCCTCCGGATAATATCAAAGCTTATAAACAAGCTAAACCATATAAGGGCATCTGACTAAAATTCTTCAGTCTAACTAATACTTCCCTTTCCAATTCCTTCAAACCTCCCAACCGCCAGCAGGAGTATATTATAGCAAACACAGTTATATCAGACAAAGAATATACAAATAGGAGCAGTTAAGACATTTAGACAATTAGCAAGTAATATGCAGTCAAATAGGCAATCTCAAACAATTCACGGAGTATGCATATGATGAATGCCTGTCCCTAGTGGCCGATGATATCATCTTGTCGGTTATAGAGCCAACCCGACAAGTCCTGGTCGCTAACCATTGGACTGTCCCTCTGTCATGCATCCCCAAACTCGAGTTATACTCGTTATAAACTTGATCATAAACATGATCCATATCCATCACCCTTACTGGTGAATATTTATGGGGGATCGAGCTCATCCGGGTCTTTCACAGTGCCCGGCCACACTTACGACATAGGGTTAACAGAGTCTCGAGCCTCCACCTGGAGCACGTGGTGGCTAGCCACTGCTACTACCCAGGGAAACTCGTATCTCTGATAGTGGAAGTGCAAAAATCACAATTATCAATAATTCAGCATAAACATGCATGAATTCTCATCCATGGATCAACATCCATATCAGCCATTCCAGCTCACGGTTAAATCCATAACCAGCCAACATTCATAGCATACACAGCTATTCCGGCTCATGGTCCAGTCCAGAACCAGCCAATTCACAAATAATCACGGCCCTTCGGCCAATGGCATAACAAGCACTTCCACCACCATCCTCCGCATCTCACATAATCATCTTGATCCTCATTGATCATTCATATATCCCTTGCTTCACTCGCAAGTTACCTCATTCACTAGCCCCTTTCTAATAGCTAGGCATGTCATAATGATTTAAGACATAAATGGTGAGATCGGAGGCTTAGAAGTATGAGATTTGGCTTTTAAAACTCAAAAATCAACTTTAGGATGAAAACAGGGCCACGCGTACGCGCACTCCACGCGCACGCGTGGATGGCCTCAAAAACTCATCGACGCGTAAGCGTCATGCACGCTAACGTGTGGATTACAAATTTGCCAATCGACGCGCACGCGTCAACCACGCGTACGCGCGGGTGTTCTCGTGCCCCAGGCACAACACTGGCACAGTTTTGGCTTAACTCTCTGGAAAATGGCTGGGCATTGGGTGCAGCACAATCGGCGCGCCCGCGCACATCACGCGTACGCGTGGATGGCACTGTTCGGAAGATCGGCGCGTACGCGCCAGGTGCGCCCACGCGCAAGGGGTCATTCTGCTAAAAATTTTCTAAGTTAAAAGCTGCAGAATTTCACAGATTTACACCCCAATCTTCCAACGGACATAACTTCCTCATTTTAAATCGTTTTTCACCCGTTCTCCGAACGGTATGGATATCCCGGATCCAATTTCATTTCTAAACAGATTTGGTACAAAACGGAGATCCGTAGTCCAAGTTATGTCCCGTCAAAGTATGCCCAAAAACCATATTTTCATACAAAACCACAATATGCCATTTTCAAAGCAAACCATTTTCAACTCTTTTCAAAATCAATCAAAACATGCCAATTTCATCCCTTTTCTTTGAAATCAATCAAAATGTGTCAAATTCAACATCAAGCCTCCTCAACTCACACATTGACGCATTACCACAATTACCAAAATCACTATCTCATCATTTTACCCCACTTCACCCAAGTGGCTCAAACTCAAACACATTGACATATCATATACTATTCCTCATGCCAATTTTCAACAACACCAATTCCAATTAACCATCATTATACATAATCAATACCATATTCACCATCAACATGGTTCAACCCACAATTCAACCATAACCAATCATCAAGCATATATCACAACATGCATACTTCTCATACATCATACCATTAAGGCATCAATAATCATCATCACATATATGACCACATCATATATCTCAATCATTTAACAACATCAACCATTCAATGCCTATCTTAGGGCCTCTAGCCTAAGTATTTCCTACCACATTACATATTAGATACGGGAAACCAAAACCATACCTTAGCCGAATTTCCCAAGCTCCACCGGAGCACTTCCAAACCACTTATCCACAAGCTCTCAAGGCCTCAACACCTCCAAGAACAGATTTTTCACCACCAAACCCTTTCCAAGCTTTTCAAAGTCACCAAATAAGCTCCAATATTCACATATACACAACCTAAGCCACAACCATCATACCCATACACAACATCTCAAAACCCAAACATCATAAAACAACAAAATACACTAGGGTTGAGAATCTTACCACACCCAAGGTCCAAGGAGACAAGATTAACATTCTCCTTCAAGAGAGTTGGGTCCTATAACATCTAAAACCCAAAATCTCAACATTTTTCCCATGAAACTCGAAATTAAGGGCTGGAATTTCGAACAGAAACTTGTGGCTTACCTCAAGATTAACTGTATGGGTTTTGTAGAGCTCTCCGCGGTGAACGCGTGGCCGCAAACGGAGCGACAATCGGAGCTCTAGATCAAAAGTTATGGTGGTTTGAAGATCAAGTGAGAGAGAGAAGTTGAGAGAATGTTCTTCCCTTCCTCTCCACCATTTCAGCGTGAATGTGTAACAAATGAGGAGAGAGAGTGCTGAAAACTAGGGTTTTGGTTAAGTTATGTTGGGCCAAGGGCCCACTTTGGGTCCGGTTGGCCCGGTTTGGCCCGTTCGGTCCAATCTTGGTCCGAATTCTATAAAATTGGTACCGAAATTCTCGTCTCAATCTCCTCTATCACATTTAGCCATAAAAATCACATCTTAGGCTTTCTAGAATAAATTCTCATTTATGGGTTAATTAGCCGTTAATTAACCGGGTTTTACATTCTACCCACCTAATTGGGAATTTTGCCCACAAAATTCAAATGCAATTACCTGAGAATAAATGCGGATAATCCGTTCGCATCTCTGACTCAAGTTCCCAAGTGTGTTCCTCAACACCACCTCGACTCCATGCCACTTTGACTAATGAAACCTCTTTTCCACGCAACCGTTTAATACTAGTATCATCAATTCTGACTGGAGCCACTGGAAGCGTCAAATCTTCCCTTAACTGAACCGACTCAGGTCCTAACACATGGCTAGCATCAGGAGTGTACTTCCGAAGCTGCGACACGTGAAACACGTCGTGCAGGTTCGAAAGATGAGGTGGTAGAGCCATCCGATACGCCACCGGTCCAATCCTCTCTAGGATCTGAAATGGACCAATGTATCGAGGATTTAACTTCTTTGCTTTAATTGCCCTACCTACTCCCGTGGTCGGAGTAACCTTAAGGAAAACATGGTCTCCTTCCTCAAATTCTAAGGGCTTTCGCCTCTGATCGGCGTAACTCTTTTGATGACTCTGCGCCGTAAGCATCCTATCACGGATTTTCTTGACTTGTTCAGTAGTTTCCGCTATCATTTCCGGCCCCAACAAGCTTTTCTCTCCAGCTTCATACCAATATAGCGGAGATTGACATTTTCTCCCATACAAGGCCTCATACGGAGCCATTCCGATGCTCGCATGATAACTATTATTGTATGCAAACTCCACCAATGGCATATACCGATCCCAACTCGCCGGTTGGTCCAAAACACAAGCTCTCAACATATCCTCTAGTGTTTGGATCGTCCTCTCAGATTGACCATCTGTTTGAGGATGGTAAGCCGTGCTCAAGCTTAATCGGGTTCCAAAAGCCTTTTGAAATGCACCCCAAAACCTTGAAGTGAAACGAGGATCTCTATCAGAGATTATAGTAGCAGGTACACCATGAAGTCTCACAATCTCCTTTATGTATAACCGTGCTAGCTCCTCAAGGGTGTAAGTCATACGAATGGGCAAAAAGTGAGCTGACTGCGTCAATCGGTCCACAATCACCCAAATAGCATCAAAGCCAGCCCTAGTCCTTGGCAATCCTGACACAAAGTCCATTGCAATACTTTCCCACTTCCATTGTGGAATCTCTAGAGGTTGCAACATACCGGCGGGCTTTTGATGTTCAATCTTTACCTTTTGACAAGTTAAGCACTTTGAAACATACTCCGCCACATCATTCTTCATACCCGGCCACCAAAACATCACCTTTAAATCATGGTACATCTTAGTACTTCCCGGGTGAATGGAGAATCCGCTTTTGTGTGCCTCCTTTAAAATATCTTGCCTCAAAGTGCCAACATCCGGCACAATGATCCTACCCTTGAATCTCCATAACCCATCTTTTCCTTCCAACACTCTCCATTGTTTTCCTTGCTCAATAGCCGGTAACACCTTCCATAACGCTTCATCATTTTGATGAGCCTTTAGGAGTTCGGACTTAAAGTCAGTTGAGATTTCTAATCGGCTCAAACACAAGGTTCCGGATACTTCTTGAGCACCGATTTTCAGACTCTCGAATCCCTTGAGCAACTTCTCCTCTTGGAGCATCATCCAAGCCGCATAAAACGACTTCCGACTTAACGCATCCGCCACTACGTTCGCCTTTCCCGGATGGTAATGCAACTCAAAGTCGTAGTCCTTCAGCAATTCCATCCACCTCCTCTGCCTCATATTAAGCTCTTTCTGATCAAAGAGGTACTTCAAGCTCTTATGATCAGAGAAAACTTGGAACTTAACCCCATAGAGATAATGCCTCCACACCTTCAAGGCAAACACCACCGCAGCGAGTTCCAAATCGTGTGTAGGATAATTAACTTCATGAGGTCTCAACTGTCGTGAGGCATACGCCACCACATTATGATGCTGCATCAGCACGCACCCTAAACCCTTTAATGAGGCATCACAATACACCTCAAATGGCTCATTCGGCTCGGGTAACACTAACACAGGTGCAGTAGTCAACTTTTTCTTCAATGTTTGAAAGCTCTCCTCGCATTCAGGAGTCCAAACAAACGGAGTGTCTTTGCGGGTTAACTTTGTCATTGGCAAAGCTATCTGTGAAAAGCCCTTGATAAACCTTCGGTAATAGCCAGCTAAACCCAGAAAACTCCTTATCTCTGTTACGGTAGTTGGTTGTTTCCAATCCATTACAGCCTCCACCTTAGTTGGATCTACGGCTATTCCCTTCTTACTCACCACATGCCCCAAAAACTTCACCTCACTCTTCCAAAATTCACACTTAGACAGTTTTGCATAAAGTTTCTTCTCCTTTAAAATCTGCAACACGGTCCTCAAGTGTTCCGCATGCTCTTCTTCAGTCTTGGAATAAATTAGTATGTCATCAATGAAGACAACAACGAATTTATCCAGAAACGGACGGAAAACTCTATTCATGTAATCCATGAATACTGCAGGAGCGTTCGTCAACCCAAAGGACATCACAGTGTACTCGTAATGACCATAACGAGTCCTGAAAGCGGTCTTAGGGATATCCTCACCCCTCACCCTTATCTGGTGATAACCGGATCGCAAATCAATCTTGGAGAAAACTCTAGCTCCTTGTAGCTGATCCATGAGATCATCAATTCTCGGCAATGGGTACTTATTCTTTATTGTAACCTTGTTCAACTGCCTGTAATCCACACAAAGCCGCATACTCCCATCTTTCTCCTTTACTAGTAGCACTGGAGCACCCCACGGAGAAACACTTGGCCGTATAAAATTCTTTCCCAACAAATCCTCTAACTGAGACTTTTAGCTCGTTCATCTCTAACGGTGACATCCTATAAGGAGCACTTGAGATTGGCCCCGCCCCGGGCACCAATTCAATAGCAAACTCAACCTCTCGGTTAGGTGGAAACTCATCAATATCATCGGGAAACACTTCCGGAAACTCACACACAACCGGAATCTGTTCCAACCTTTGATCATCTCCCGAAACGCCCGCGGTTAACAACATGATACCCTGACATTCGATTCCAGAATAGTTCACCATCATCGAGTTCAAGTAATAATTATTCACCACGACCGGCCCTTCTGTATCTTCCGGCATAAGGTACACCGACTTTGTAGAACAATCAAGCAGGACATGGTTCTTAGATAACCAATCCAATCCCAAGATAAGATCAAGACCGATCATTGGCAAGCAGACTAAATTATGGACAAAATCACGCTGCTTGATCCTAAACGAAACTTTCGGGCATCCTAGCCTAGTTACCATGGCCTCATGGGTAGCATTGTACACTTTTAGGTCATAACCTAAGGTTACGATCTTCAATCCTAACTCATGGGCTTTCTCAAATGCAATAAATGAATGCGATGCTCCCGAATAAAATAAAGCATTTAAAGTTTGACCAGTCATTTCACAGTTACCTCGAATGAGTGTCTCGGATCCCTTTGCACCCACAACTGAGGTGGTGAACACCCGTCCAGTTTGTTGTGCTTTCCCAGCACCTTGCTTCTGCCGCTCCGGACACCATGGGAGCTTATGTCCTGCCTTTCCACAATGGTAGCACAAACCCCATCCGGCCTTGCATGGTGCTCTCGGATGGTGACTTCCACACCTAGTACAAACTTGATCATTCTGAGGTTGCTTCCCAAACCTTTTCCCTTGGAAGTTGTTGTTGTTGGGCCTCCTAAAGGAACCTCTCCTCTTGAAAGGCGGACCTCTAGGTGCAATGCTCTTCCCTCGATTTTGTGGGAATGATCCTTTGTGACTTCCCTTCTTAGCGGCTACCCTCTTCACACACTCTTCAGCAACCCCACACTTGTTCACCAACACAACAAAAGTTCTAATCTCCATTGGTCTCTGAGCTCCATTTCTGTCGTTGCCATGGTTGTTCATCTGTTGACCAAGGGCCTCCGCAGTGGCTTGCATAGCAGCAGCCATGTTCTCCAACGCAGTCGTAAAGTTCACCGGGTCATTAGGGTTATTCTCCGGTGCACGAGCATTCGTACGACCTCTCGCACTACCTCTACCGCGTCCACGAGGCGCCATCTGGTTCCTATACACACTAAACAATCGATATTAAGTTGATCAGTCTCAATATCGGAAGTCTAGTGCTTCAAAGTCCCAAATGCCTGCTCATGAACGTTTATGCCAAATATATCAAGCAGATATACTAATAGCACATAACACACACACAGAGAATGCACAGAAGCATAGTCAGTCCATACCTCAGGCTCTATAGGAACGAACTGCTCTGATACCATAATGTAACACCCTACCATACAGAGTCTTATGCTTAAGTCATAATTCAGAGATGGCAAGGTATTACGACCTCTAAAATAAAAATTTAGTACGTATAGTAGTATGAATGATTGATTATAACTAGGAGCCTTTGTAGAAAAAGGGGTAAACAAAAATCGCAACTCAAAAGCGCAACACTCCGATCGTAACGTAACGAACAAGGATAAACTAACGCGAGATTATATATATACAAAGGAGTGTCAAAAACAGGAATATCAAGACTCGAAATCCGGCTGCGAAGATAACCGGTCCGAGCATAACAATATATACATATGATAAAATAAGGAAAACCCCAAAGGAAACCCAAAGGGACACAAATACATAAAACCTATTCTCCAAAATCTCCCATAAGAGGAGTCATCACAGTTTGTATTATTTAATGGAGATAAAAGTATCTAAGCAAAACATATAAACTAAACAGAGTCCCCAAGAACAAGGAATCTTCGCAAATCTAGAAGTCTCCAGCATGCCTCAGCGGGAAACCTCACGTCCTGCATCTGAAAACCACAAAATCCGCATGGGTGAGAACCAGAGGTCCCCAGCATGGTAACAGCTTCCACATATATAATACATAATAATAGAGGAAAGCCAAAGGCAATCCTAAAGCTTCCTCCGGATAATATCAAAGCTTATAAACAAGCTAAACCATATAAGGGCATCTGACTAAAAATTCTTCAGTCTAACTAATACTTCCCTTTCCAATTCCTTCAAACCTCCCAACCACCAGCAGGAGTATATTATAGCAAACACAGTTATATCAGACAAAGAATATACAAATAGGAGCAGTTAAGACATTTAGACAATTAGCAAGTAATATGCAGTCAAATAGGCAATCTCAAACAATTCACGGAGTATGCATATGATGAATGCCTGTCCCTAGTGGCCGATGATATCATCTTGTCGGTTATAGAGCCAACCCGACAAGTCCTGGTCGCTAACCATTGGACTGTCCCTCTGTCATGCATCCCCAAACTCGAGTTATACTCGTTATAAACTTGATCATAAACATGATCCATATCCATCACCCTCACTGGTGAATATTTATGGGGGATCGAGCTCATCCGGGTCTTTCACAGTGCCCGGCCACACTTACGACATAGGGTTAACAGAGTCTCGAGCCTCCACCTGGAGCACGTGGTGGCTAGCCACTGCTACTACCCAGGGAAACTCGTATCTCTGATAGTGGAAGTGCAAAAATCACAATTATCAATAATTCAGCATAAACATGCATGAATTCTCATCCATGGATCAACATCCATATCAGCCATTCCAGCTCACGGTTAAATCCATAACCAGCCAACATTCATAGCATACACAGCTATTCCGGCTCATGGTCCAGTCCAGAACCAGCCAATTCACAAATAATCACGGCCCTTCGGCCAATGGCATAACAAGCACTTCCACCACCATCCTCCGCATCTCACATAATCATCTTGATCCTCATTGATCATTCATATATCCCTTGCTTCACTCCCAAGTTACCTCATTCACTAGCCCCTTTCTAATAGCTAGGCATGTCATAATGATTTAAGACATAAATGGTGAGATCGGAGGCTTAGAAGTATGAGATTTGGCTTTTAAAACTCAAAAATCAACTTTAGGATGAAAACAAGGCCACGCGTACGCGCACTCCACGCGCACGCGTGGATGGCCACAAAAACTCATCGACGCGTAAGCGTCATGCACGCTAACGCATGGATTACAAATTTGCCAATCGACGCGCACGCGTCAACCACGCGTACGCGCGGGTGTTCTCGTGCCCCAGGCACAACACTGGCACAGTTTTGGCTTAACTCTCTGGAAAATGGCTGGGCATTGGGTGCAGCACAATCGGCACGCCCGCGCACATCACGCATACGCGTGGATGGCACTGTTCGGAAGATCGGCGCGTACGCGCCAGGTGCGCCCACGCGCAAGGGGTCATTCTGCTAAAAATTTTCTAAGTTAAAAGCTGCAGAATTTCACAGATTTACACCCCAATCTTCCAACGGACATAACTTCCTCATTTTAAATCGTTTTTCACCCGTTCTCCGAACGGTATGGACATCCCGGATCCAATTTCATTTCTAAACAGATTTGGTACAAAACGGAGATCCGTAGTCCAAGTTATGTCCCGTCAAAGTATGCCCAAAAACCATATTTTCATACAAAACCACAATATGCCATTTTCAAAGCAAACCATTTTCAACTCTTTTCAAAATCAATCAAAACATGCCAATTTCATCCCTTTTCTTTGAAATCAATCAAAATGTGTCAAATTCAACATCAAGCCTCCTCAACTCACACATTGACGCATTACCACAATTACCAAAATCACTATCTCATCATTTTACCCCACTTCACCCAAGTGGCTCAAACTCAAACACATTGACATATCATATACTATTCCTCATGCCAATTTTCAACAACACCAATTCCAATTAACCATCATTATACATAATCAATACCATATTCACCATCAACATGGTTCAACCCACAATTCAACCATAACCAATCATCAAGCATATATCACAACATGCATACTTCTCATACATCATACCATTAAGGCATCAATAATCATCATCACATATATGACCACATCATATATCTCAATCATTTAACAACATCAACCATTCAATGCCTATCTTAGGGCCTCTAGCCTAAGTATTTCCTACCACATTACATATTAGATACGGGAAACCGAAACCATACCTTAGCCGAATTTCCCAAGCTCCACCGGAGCACTTCCAAACCACTTATCCACAAGCTCTCAAGGCCTCAACACCTCCAAGAACAGATTTTTCACCACCAAACCCTTTCCAAGCTTTTCAAAGTCACCAAATAAGCTCCAATATTCACATATACACAACCTAAGCCACAACCATCATACCCATACACAACATCTCAAAACCCAAACATCATAAAACAACAAAATACACTAGGGTTGAGAATCTTACCACACCCAAGGTCCAAAGAGACAAGATTAACCTTCTCCTTCAAGAGAGTTGGGTCCTATAACATCTAAAACCCAAAATCTCAACATTTTTCCCATGAAACTCGAAATTAAGGGCTGGAATTTCGAACAGAAACTTGTGGCTTACCTCAAGATTAACTGTATGGGTTTTGTAGAGCTCTCCGCGGTGAACGCGTGGCCGCAAACGGAGCGACAATCGGAGCTCTAGATCAAAAGTTATGGTGGTTTGAAGATCAAGTGAGAGAGAGAAGTTGAGAGAATGTTCTTCCCTTCCTCTCCACCATTTCAGCGTGAATGTGTAACAAATGAGGAGAGAGAGTGCTGAAAACTAGGGTTTTGGTTAAGTTATGTTGGGCCAAGGGCCCACTTTGGGTCCGGTTGGCCCGGTTTGGCCCGTTCGGTCCAATCTTGGTCCGAATTCTATAAAATTGGTACCGAAATTCTCGTCTCAATCTCCTCTATCACATTTAGCCATAAAAATCACATCTTAGGATTTCTAGAATAAATTCTCATTTATGGGTTAATTAGCCGTTAATTAACCGGGTTTTACATTCTACCCACCTAATTGGGAATTTTGCCCACAAAATTCAAATGCAATTACCTGAGAATAAATGCGGATAATCCGTTCGCATCTCTGACTCAAGTTCCCAAGTGTGTTCCTCAACACCACCTCGACTCCATGCCACTTTGACTAATGAAACCTCTTTTCCACGCAACCGTTTAATACTAGTATCATCAATTCTGACTGGAGCCACTGGAAGCGTCAAATCTTCCCTTAACTGAACCGACTCAGGTCCTAACACATGGCTAGCATCAGGAGTGTACTTCCGAAGCTGCGACACGTGAAACACGTCGTGCAGGTTCGAAAGATGAGGTGGTAGAGCCATCCGATATGCCACCGGTCCAATCCTCTCTAGGATCTGAAATGGACCAATGTATCGAGGATTTAACTTCTTTGCTTTAATTGCCCTACCTACTCCCGTGGTCAGAGTAACCTTAAGGAAAACATGGTCTCCTTCCTCAAATTCTAAGGGCTTTCGCCTCTGATCGGCGTAACTCTTTTGATGACTCTGCGCCGTAAGCATCCTATCACGGATTTTCTTGACTTGTTCAGTAGTTTCCGCTATCATTTCCGGCCCCAACAAGCTTTTCTCTCCAGCTTCATACCAATATAGCGGAGATTGACATTTTCTCCCATACAAGGCCTCATACGGAGCCATTCCGATGCTCGCATGATAACTATTATTGTATGCAAACTCCACCAATGGCATATACCGATCCCAACTCGCCGGTTGGTCCAAAACACAAGCTCTCAACATATCCTCTAGTGTTTGGATCGTCCTCTCAGATTGACCATCTGTTTGAGGATGGTAAGCCGTGCTCAAGCTTAATCGGGTTCCAAAAGCCTTTTGAAATGCACCCCAAAACCTTGAAGTGAAACGAGGATCTCTATCAGAGATTATAGTAGCAGGTACACCATGAAGTCTCACAATCTCCTTTATGTATAACCGTGCTAGCTCCTCAAGGGTGTAAGTCATACGAATGGGCAAAAAGTGAGCTGACTTCGTCAATCGGTCCACAATCACCCAAATAGCATCAAAGCCAGCCCTAGTCCTTGGCAATCCTGACACGAAGTCCATTGCAATACTTTCCCACTTCCATTGTGGAATCTCTAGAGGTTGCAACATACCGGCGGGCTTTTGATGTTCAATCTTTACCTTTTGACAAGTTAAGCACTTTGAAACATACTCCGCCACATCATTCTTCATACCCGGCCACCAAAACATCACCTTTAAATCATGGTACATCTTAGTACTTCCCGGGTGAATGGAGAATCCGCTTTTGTGTGCCTCCTTTAAAATATCTTGCCTCAAAGTGCCAACATCCGGCACAATGATCCTACCCTTGAATCTCCATAACCCATCTTTTCCTTCCGACACTCTCCATTGTTTTCCTTGCTCAATAGCCGGTAACACCTTCCATAACGCTTCATCATTTTGATGAGCCTTTAGGAGTTCGGACTTAAAGTCACTTGAGATTTCTAATCGGCTCAAACACAAGGTTCCGGATACTTCTTGAGCACCGATTTTCAGACTCTCGAATCCCTTGAGCAACTTCTCCTCTTGGAGCATCATCCAAGCCGCATAAAACGACTTCCGACTTAACGCATCCGCCACTACGTTCGCCTTTCCCGGATGGTAATGCAACTCAAAGTCGTAGTCCTTCAGCAATTCCATCCACCTCCTCTGCCTCATATTAAGCTCTTTCTGATCAAAGAGGTACTTCAAGCTCTTATGATCAGAGAAAACTTGGAACTTAACCCCATAGAGATAATGCCTCCACACCTTCAAGGCAAACACCACCGCAGCGAGTTCCAAATCGTGTGTAGGATAATTAACTTCATGAGGTCTCAACTGTCGTGAGGCATACGCCACCACATTATGATGCTGCATCAGCACGCACCCTAAACCCTTTAATGAGGCATCACAATACACCTCAAATGGCTCATTCGGCTCGGGTAACACTAACACAGGTGCAGTAGTCAACTTTTTCTTCAATGTTTGAAAGCTCTCCTCGCATTCAGGAGTCCAAACAAACGGAGTGTCTTTGCGGGTTAACTTTGTCATTGGCAAAGCTATCTGTGAAAAGCCCTTGATAAACCTTCGGTAATAGCCAGCTAAACCCAGAAAACTCCTTATCTCTGTTACGGTAGTTGGTTGTTTCCAATCCATTACAGCCTCCACCTTAGTTGGATCTACGGCTATTCCCTTCTTACTCACCACATGCCCCAAAAACTTCACCTCACTCTTCCAAAATTCACACTTAGACAGTTTTGCATAAAGTTTCTTCTCCTTTAAAATCTGCAACACGGTCCTCAAGTGTTCCGCATGCTCTTCTTCAGTCTTGGAATAAATTAGTATGTCATCAATGAAGACAACAACGAATTTATCCAGAAACGGACGGAAAACTCTATTCATGTAATCCATGAATACTGCAGGAGCGTTCGTCAACCCAAAGGACATCACAGTGTACTCGTAATGACCATAACGAGTCCTGAAAGCGGTCTTAGGGATATCCTCACCCCTCACCCTTATCTGGTGATAACCGGATCGCAAATCAATCTTGGAGAAAACTCTAGCTCCTTGTAGCTGATCCATGAGATCATCAATTCTCGGCAATGGGTACTTATTCTTTATTGTAACCTTGTTCAACTGCCTGTAATCCACACAAAGCCGCATACTCCCATCTTTCTCCTTTACTAGTAGCACTGGAGCACCCCACGGAGAAACACTTGGCCGTATAAAATTCTTTCCCAATAAATCCTCTAACTGAGACTTTTAGCTCGTTCATCTCTAACGGTGACATCCTATAAGGAGCACTTGAGATTGGCCCCGCCCCGGGCACCAATTCAATAGCAAACTCAACCTCTCGATTAGGTGGAAACTCATCAATATCATCGGGAAACACTTCCGGAAACTCACACACAACCGGAATCTGTTCCAACCTTTGATCATCTCCCGAAACGCCCGCGGTTAACAACATGATACCCTGACATTCGATTCCAGAATAGTTCACCATCATCGAGTTCAAGTAATAATTATTCACCACGACCGGCCCTTCTGTATCTTCCGGCATAAGGTACACCGACTTTGTAGAACAATCAAGCAGGACATGGTTCTTAGATAACCAATCCAATCCCAAGATAAGATCAAGACCGATCATTGGCAAGCAGACTAAATTATGGACAAAATCACGCTGCTTGATCCTAAACGAAACTTTCGGGCATCCTAGCCTAGTTACCATGGCCTCATGGGTAGCATTGTACACTTTTAGGTCATAACCTAAGGTTACGATCTTCAATCCTAACTCATGGGCTTTCTCAAATGCAATAAATGAATGCGATGCTCCCGAATAAAATAAAGCATTTAAAGTTTGACCAGTCATTTCACAGTTACCTCGAATGAGTGTCTCGGATCCCTTTGCACCCACAACTGAGGTGGTGAACACCCGTCCAGTTTGTTGTGCTTTCCCAGCACCTTGCTTCTGCCGCTCCGGACACCATGGGAGCTTATGTCCTGCCTTTCCACAATGGTAGCACAAACCCCATCCGGCCTTGCATGGTGCTCTCGGATGGTGACTTCCACACCTAGTACAAACTTGATCATTCTGAGGTTGCTTCCCAAACCTTTTCCCTTGGAAGTTGTTGTTGTTGGGCCTCCTAAAGGAACCTCTCCTCTTGAAAGGCGGACCTCTAGGTGCAATGCTCTTCCCTCGATTTTGTGGGAATGATCCTTTGTGACTTCCCTTCTTAGCGGCTACCCTCTTCACACACTCTTCAGCAACCCCACACTTGTTCACCAACACAACAAAAGTTCTAATCTCCATTGGTCTCTGAGCTCCATTTCTGTCGTTGCCATGGTTGTTCATCTGTTGACCAAGGGCCTCCACAGTGGCTTGCATAGCAGCAGCCATGTTCTCCAACGCAGTCGTAAAGTTCACCGGGTCATTAGGGTTATTCTCCGGTGCACGAGCATTCGTACGACCTCTCGCACTACCTCTACCGCGTCCACGAGGCGCCATCTGGTTCCTATACACACTAAACAATCGATATTAAGTTGATCAGTCTCAATATCGGAAGTCTAGTGCTTCAAAGTCCCAAATGCCTGCTCATGAACGTTTATGCCAAATATATCAAGCAGATATACTAATAGCACATAACACACACACAGAGAATGCACAGAAGCATAGTCAGTCCATACCTCAGGCTCTATAGGAACGAACTGCTCTGATACCATAATGTAACACCCTACCATACAGAGTCTTATGCTTAAGTCATAATTCAGAGATGGCAAGGTATTACGACCTCTAAAATAAAAATTTAGTACGTATAGTAGTATGAATGATTGATTATAACTAGGAGCCTTTGTAGAAAAAGGGGTAAACAAAAATCGCAACTCAAAAGCGCAACACTCCGATCGTAACGTAACGAACAAGGATAAACTAACGCGAGATTATATATATACAAAGGAGTGTCAAAAACAGGAATATCAAGACTCGAAATCCGGCTGCGAAGATAACCGGTCCGAGCATAACAATATATACATATGATAAAATAAGGAAAACCCCAAAGGAAACCCAAAGGGACACAAATACATAAAACCTATTCTCCAAAATCTCCCATAAGAGGAGTCATCACAGTTTGTATTATTTAATGGAGATAAAAGTATCTAAGCAAAACATATAAACTAAACAGAGTCCCCAAGAACAAGGAATCTTCGCAAATCTAGAAGTCTCCAGCATGCCTCAGCGGGAAACCTCACGTCCTGCATCTGAAAACCACAAAATCCGCATGGGTGAGAACCAGAGGTCCCCAGCATGGTAACAGCTTCCACATATATAATACATAATAATAGAGGAAAGCCAAAGGCAATCCTAAAGCTTCCTCCGGATAATATCAAAGCTTATAAACAAGCTAAACCATATAAGGGCATCTGACTAAAAATTCTTCAGTCTAACTAATACTTCCCTTTCCAATTCCTTCAAACCTCCCAACCACCAGCAGGAGTATATTATAGCAAACACAGTTATATCAGACAAAGAATATACAAATAGGAGCAGTTAAGACATTTAGACAATTAGCAAGTAATATGCAGTCAAATAGGCAATCTCAAACAATTCACGGAGTATGCATATGATGAATGCCTGTCCCTAGTGGCCGATGATATCATCTTGTCGGTTATAGAGCCAACCCGACAAGTCCTGGTCGCTAACCATTGGACTGTCCCTCTGTCATGCATCCCCAAACTCGAGTTATACTCGTTATAAACTTGATCATAAACATGATCCATATCCATCACCCTCACTGGTGAATATTTATGGGGGATCGAGCTCATCCGGGTCTTTCACAGTGCCCGGCCACACTTACGACATAGGGTTAACAGAGTCTCGAGCCTCCACCTGGAGCACGTGGTGGCTAGCCACTGCTACTACCCAGGGAAACTCGTATCTCTGATAGTGGAAGTGCAAAAATCACAATTATCAATAATTCAGCATAAACATGCATGAATTCTCATCCATGGATCAACATCCATATCAGCCATTCCAGCTCACGGTTAAATCCATAACCAGCCGACATTCATAGCATACACAGCTATTCCGGCTCATGGTCCAGTCCAGAACCAGCCAATTCACAAATAATCACGGCCCTTCGGCCAATGGCATAACAAGCACTTCCACCACCATCCTCCGCATCTCACATAATCATCTTGATCCTCATTGATCATTCATATATCCCTTGCTTCACTCGCAAGTTACCTCATTCACTAGCCCCTTTCTAATAGCTAGGCATGTCATAATGATTTAAGACATAAATGGTGAGATCGGAGGCTTAGAAGTATGAGATTTGGCTTTTAAAACTCAAAAATCAACTTTAGGATGAAAACAGGGCCACGCGTACGCGCACTCCACGCGCACGCGTGGATGGCCTCAAAAACTCATCGACGCGTAAGCGTCATGCACGCTAACGCGTGGATTACAAATTTGCCAATCGACGCGCACGCGTCAACCACGCGTACGCGCGGGTGTTCTCGTGCCCCAGGCACAACACTGGCACAGTTTTGGCTTAACTCTCTGGAAAATGGCTGGGCATTGGGTGCAGCACAATCGGCACGCCCGCGCACATCACGCGTACGCGTGGATGGCACTGTTCGGAAGATCGGCGCGTACGCGCCAGGTGCGCCCACGCGCAAGGGGTCATTCTGCTAAAAATTTTCTAAGTTAAAAGCTGCAGAATTTCACAGATTTACACCCCAATCTTCCAACGGACATAACTTCCTCATTTTAAATCGTTTTTCACCCGTTCTCCGAACGGTATGGACATCCCGGATCCAATTTCATTTCTAAACAGATTTGGTACAAAACGGAGATCCGTAGTCCAAGTTATGTCCCGTCAAAGTATGCCCAAAAACCATATTTTCATACAAAACCACAATATGCCATTTTCAAAGCAAACCATTTTCAACTCTTTTCAAAATCAATCAAAACATGCCAATTTCATCCCTTTTCTTTGAAATCAATCAAAATGTGTCAAATTCAACATCAAGCCTCCTCAACTCACACATTGATGCATTACCACAATTACCAAAATCACTATCTCATCATTTTACCCCACTTCACCCAAGTGGCTCAAACTCAAACACATTGACATATCATATACTATTCCTCATGCCAATTTTCAACAACACCAATTCCAATTAACCATCATTATACATAATCAATACCATATTCACCATCAACATGGTTCAACCCACAATTCAACCATAACCAATCATCAAGCATATATCACAACATGCATACTTCTCATACATCATACCATTAAGGCATCAATAATCATCATCACATATATGACCACATCATATATCTCAATCATTTAACAACATCAACCATTCAATGCCTATCTTAGGGCCTCTAGCCTAAGTATTTCCTACCACATTACATATTAGATACGGGAAACCGAAACCATACCTTAGCCGAATTTCCCAAGCTCCACCGGAGCACTTCCAAACCACTTATCCACAAGCTCTCAAGGCCTCAACACCTCCAAGAACAGATTTTTCACCACCAAACCCTTTCCAAGCTTTTCAAAGTCACCAAATAAGCTCCAATATTCACATATACACAACCTAAGCCACAACCATCATACCCATACACAACATCTCAAAACCCAAACATCATAAAATAACAAAATACACTAGGGTTGAGAATCTTACCACACCCAAGGTCCAAGGAGACAAGATTAACCTTCTCCTTCAAGAGAGTTGGGTCCTATAACATCTAAAACCCAAAATCTCAACATTTTTCCCATGAAACTCGAAATTAAGGGCTGGAATTTCGAACAGAAACTTGTGGCTTACCTCAAGATTAACTGTATGGGTTTTGTAGAGCTCTCCGCGGTGAACGCGTGGCCGCAAACGGAGCGACAATCGGAGCTCTAGATCAAAAGTTATGGTGGTTTGAAGATCAAGTGAGAGAGAGAAGTTGAGAGAATGTTCTTCCCTTCCTCTCCACCATTTCAGCGTGAATGTGTAACAAATGAGGAGAGAGAGTGCTGAAAACTAGGGTTTTGGTTAAGTTATGTTGGGCCAAGGGCCCACTTTGGGTCCGGTTGGCCCGGTTTGGCCCGTTCGGTCCAATCTTGGTCCGAATTCTATAAAATTGGTACCGAAATTCTCGTCTCAATCTCCTCTATCACATTTAGCCATAAAAATCACATCTTAGGATTTCTAGAATAAATTCTCATTTATGGGTTAATTAGCCGTTAATTAACCGGGTTTTACATTCTACCCACCTAATTGGGAATTTTGCCCACAAAATTCAAATGCAATTACCTGAGAATAAATGCGGATAATCCGTTCGCATCTCTGACTCAAGTTCCCAAGTGTGTTCCTCAACACCACCTCGACTCCATGCCACTTTGACTAATGAAACCTCTTTTCCACGCAACCGTTTAATACTAGTATCATCAATTCTGACTGGAGCCACTGGAAGCGTCAAATCTTCCCTTAACTGAACCGACTCAGGTCCTAACACATGGCTAGCATCAGGAGTGTACTTCCGAAGCTGCGACACGTGAAACACGTCGTGCAGGTTCGAAAGATGAGGTGGTAGAGCCATCCGATACGCCACCGGTCCAATCCTCTCTAGGATCTGAAATGGACCAATGTATCGAGGATTTAACTTCTTTGCTTTAATTGCCCTACCTACTCCCGTGGTCAGAGTAACCTTAAGGAAAACATGGTCTCCTTCCTCAAATTCTAAGGGCTTTCGCCTCTGATCGGCGTAACTCTTTTGATGACTCTGCGCCGTAAGCATCCTATCACGGATTTTCTTGACTTGTTCAGTAGTTTCCGCTATCATTTCCGGCCCCAACAAGCTTTTCTCTCCAGCTTCATACCAATATAGCGGAGATTGACATTTTCTCCCATACAAGGCCTCATACGGAGCCATTCCGATGCTCGCATGATAACTATTATTGTATGCAAACTCCACCAATGGCATATACCGATCCCAACTCGCCGGTTGGTCCAAAACACAAGCTCTCAACATATCCTCTAGTGTTTGGATCGTCCTCTCAGATTGACCATCTGTTTGAGGATGGTAAGCCGTGCTCAAGCTTAATCGGGTTCCAAAAGCCTTTTGAAATGCACCCCAAAACCTTGAAGTGAAACGAGGATCTCTATCAGAGATTATAGTAGCAGGTACACCATGAAGTCTCACAATCTCCTTTATGTATAACCGTGCTAGCTCCTCAAGGGTGTAAGTCATACGAATGGGCAAAAAGTGAGCTGACTTCGTCAATCGGTCCACAATCACCCAAATAGCATCAAAGCCAGCCCTAGTCCTTGGCAATCCTGACACGAAGTCCATTGCAATACTTTCCCACTTCCATTGTGGAATCTCTAGAGGTTGCAACATACCGGCGGGCTTTTGATGTTCAATCTTTACCTTTTGACAAGTTAAGCACTTTGAAACATACTCCGCCACATCATTCTTCATACCCGGCCACCAAAACATCACCTTTAAATCATGGTACATCTTAGTACTTCCCGGGTGAATGGAGAATCCGCTTTTGTGTGCCTCCTTTAAAATATCTTGCCTCAAAGTGCCAACATCCGGCACAATGATCCTACCCTTGAATCTCCATAACCCATCTTTTCCTTCCGACACTCTCCATTGTTTTCCTTGCTCAATAGCCGGTAACACCTTCCATAACGCTTCATCATTTTGATGAGCCTTTAGGAGTTCGGACTTAAAGTCACTTGAGATTTCTAATCGGCTCAAACACAAGGTTCCGGATACTTCTTGAGCACCGATTTTCAGACTCTCGAATCCCTTGAGCAACTTCTCCTCTTGGAGCATCATCCAAGCCGCATAAAACGACTTCCGACTTAACGCATCCGCCACTACGTTCGCCTTTCCCGGATGGTAATGCAACTCAAAGTCGTAGTCCTTCAGCAATTCCATCCACCTCCTCTGCCTCATATTAAGCTCTTTCTGATCAAAGAGGTACTTCAAGCTCTTATGATCAGAGAAAACTTGGAACTTAACCCCATAGAGATAATGCCTCCACACCTTCAAGGCAAACACCACCGCAGCGAGTTCCAAATCGTGTGTAGGATAATTAACTTCATGAGGTCTCAACTGTCGTGAGGCATACGCCACCACATTATGATGCTGCATCAGCACGCACCCTAAACCCTTTAATGAGGCATCACAATACACCTCAAATGGCTCATTCGGCTCGGGTAACACTAACACAGGTGCAGTAGTCAACTTTTTCTTCAATGTTTGAAAGCTCTCCTCGCATTCAGGAGTCCAAACAAACGGAGTGTCTTTGCGGGTTAACTTTGTCATTGGCAAAGCTATCTGTGAAAAGCCCTTGATAAACCTTCGGTAATAGCCAGCTAAACCCAGAAAACTCCTTATCTCTGTTACGGTAGTTGGTTGTTTCCAATCCATTACAGCCTCCACCTTAGTTGGATCTACGGCTATTCCCTTCTTACTCACCACATGCCCCAAAAACTTCACCTCACTCTTCCAAAATTCACACTTAGACAGTTTTGCATAAAGTTTCTTCTCCTTTAAAATCTGCAACACGGTCCTCAAGTGTTCCGCATGCTCTTCTTCAGTCTTGGAATAAATTAGTATGTCATCAATGAAGACAACAACGAATTTATCCAGAAACGGACGGAAAACTCTATTCATGTAATCCATGAATACTGCAGGAGCGTTCGTCAACCCAAAGGACATCACAGTGTACTCGTAATGACCATAACGAGTCCTGAAAGCGGTCTTAGGGATATCCTCACCCCTCACCCTTATCTGGTGATAACCGGATCGCAAATCAATCTTGGAGAAAACTCTAGCTCCTTGTAGCTGATCCATGAGATCATCAATTCTCGGCAATGGGTACTTATTCTTTATTGTAACCTTGTTCAACTGCCTGTAATCCACACAAAGCCGCATACTCCCATCTTTCTCCTTTACTAGTAGCACTGGAGCACCCCACGGAGAAACACTTGGCCGTATAAAATTCTTTCCCAACAAATCCTCTAACTGAGACTTTTAGCTCGTTCATCTCTAACGGTGACATCCTATAAGGAGCACTTGAGATTGGCCCCGCCCCGGGCACCAATTCAATAGCAAACTCAACCTCTCGGTTAGGTGGAAACTCATCAATATCATCGGGAAACACTTCCGGAAACTCACACACAACCGGAATCTGTTCCAACCTTTGATCATCTCCCGAAACGCCCGCGGTTAACAACATGATACCCTGACATTCGATTCCAGAATAGTTCACCATCATCGAGTTCAAGTAATAATTATTCACCACGACCGGCCCTTCTGTATCTTCCGGCATAAGGTACACCGACTTTGTAGAACAATCAAGCAGGACATGGTTCTTAGATAACCAATCCAATCCCAAGATAAGATCAAGACCGATCATTGGCAAGCAGACTAAATTATGGACAAAATCACGCTGCTTGATCCTAAACGAAACTTTCGGGCATCCTAGCCTAGTTACCATGGCCTCATGGGTAGCATTGTACACTTTTAGGTCATAACCTAAGGTTACGATCTTCAATCCTAACTCATGGGCTTTCTCAAATGCAATAAATGAATGCGATGCTCCCGAATAAAATAAAGCATTTAAAGTTTGACCAGTCATTTCACAGTTACCTCGAATGAGTGTCTCGGATCCCTTTGCACCCACAACTGAGGTGGTGAACACCCGTCCAGTTTGTTGTGCTTTCCCAGCACCTTGCTTCTGCCGCTCCGGACACCATGGGAGCTTATGTCCTGCCTTTCCACAATGGTAGCACAAACCCCATCCGGCCTTGCATGGTGCTCTCGGATGGTGACTTCCACACCTAGTACAAACTTGATCATTCTGAGGTTGCTTCCCAAACCTTTTCCCTTGGAAGTTGTTGTTGTTGGGCCTCCTAAAGGAACCTCTCCTCTTGAAAGGCGGACCTCTAGGTGCAATGCTCTTCCCTCGATTTTGTGGGAATGATCCTTTGTGACTTCCCTTCTTAGCGGCTACCCTCTTCACACACTCTTCAGCAACCCCACACTTGTTCACCAACACAACAAAAGTTCTAATCTCCATTGGTCTCTGAGCTCCATTTCTGTCGTTGCCATGGTTGTTCATCTGTTGACCAAGGGCCTCCGCAGTGGCTTGCATAGCAGCAGCCATGTTCTCCAACGCAGTCGTAAAGTTCACCGGGTCATTAGGGTTATTCTCCGGTGCACGAGCATTCGTACGACCTCTCGCACTACCTCTACCGCGTCCACGAGGCGCCATCTGGTTCCTATACACACTAAACAATCGATATTAAGTTGATCAGTCTCAATATCGGAAGTCTAGTGCTTCAAAGTCCCAAATGCCTGCTCATGAACGTTTATGCCAAATATATCAAGCAGATATACTAATAGCACATAACACACACACAGAGAATGCACAGAAGCATAGTCAGTCCATACCTCAGGCTCTATAGGAACGAACTGCTCTGATACCATAATGTAACACCCTACCATACAGAGTCTTATGCTTAAGTCATAATTCAGAGATGGCAAGGTATTACGACCTCTAAAATAAAAATTTAGTACGTATAGTAGTATGAATGATTGATTATAACTAGGAGCCTTTGTAGAAAAAGGGGTAAACAAAAATCGCAACTCAAAAGCGCAACACTCCGATCGTAACGTAACGAACAAGGATAAACTAACGCGAGATTATATATATACAAAGGAGTGTCAAAAACAGGAATATCAAGACTCGAAATCCGGCTGCGAAGATAACCGGTCCGAGCATAACAATATACATATGATAAAATAAGGAAAACCCCAAAGGAAACCCAAAGGGACACAAATACATAAAACCTATTCTCCAAAATCTCCCATAAGAGGAGTCATCACAGTTTGTATTATTTAATGGAGATAAAAGTATCTAAGCAAAACATATAAACTAAACAGAGTCCCCAAGAACAAGGAATCTTCGCAAATCTAGAAGTCTCCAGCATGCCTCAGCGGGAAACCTCACGTCCTGCATCTGAAAACCACAAAATCCGCATGGGTGAGAACCAGAGGTCCCCAGCATGGTAACAGCTTCCACATATATAATACATAATAATAGAGGAAAGCCAAAGGCAATCCTAAAGCTTCCTCCGGATAATATCAAAGCTTATAAACAAGCTAAACCATATAAGGGCATCTGACTAAAAATTCTTCAGTCTAACTAATACTTCCCTTTCCAATTCCTTCAAACCTCCCAACCGCCAGCAGGAGTATATTATAGCAAACACAGTTATATCAGACAAAGAATATACAAATAGGAGCAGTTAAGACATTTAGACAATTAGCAAGTAATATGCAGTCAAATAGGCAATCTCAAACAATTCACGGAGTATGCATATGATGAATGCCTGTCCCTAGTGGCCGATGATATCATCTTGTCGGTTATAGAGCCAACCCGACAAGTCCTGGTCGCTAACCATTGGACTGTCCCTCTGTCATGCATCCCCAAACTCGAGTTATACTCGTTATAAACTTGATCATAAACATGATCCATATCCATCACCCTCACTGGTGAATATTATGGGGGATCGAGCTCATCCGGGTCTTTCACAGTGCCCGGCCACACTTACGACATAGGGTTAACAGAGTCTCGAGCCTCCACCTGGAGCACGTGGTGGCTAGCCACTGCTACTACCCAGGGAAACTCGTATCTCTGATAGTGGAAGTGCAAAAATCACAATTATCAATAATTCAGCATAAACATGCATGAATTCTCATCCATGGATCAACATCCATATCAGCCATTCCAGCTCACGGTTAAATCCATAACCAGCCAACATTCATAGCATACACAGCTATTCCGGCTCATGGTCCAGTCCAGAACCAGCCAATTCACAAATAATCACGGCCCTTCGGCCAATGGCATAACAAGCACTTCCACCACCATCCTCTGCATCTCACATAATCATCTTGATCCTCATTGATCATTCATATATCCCTTGCTTCACTCGCAAGTTACCTCATTCACTAGCCCCTTTCTAATAGCTAGGCATGTCATAATGATTTAAGACATAAATGGTGAGATCGGAGGCTTAGAAGTATGAGATTTGGCTTTTAAAACTCAAAAATCAACTTTAGGATGAAAACAGGGCCACGCGTACGCGCACTCCACGCGCACGCGTGGATGGCCTCAAAAACTCATCGACGCGTAAGCGTCATGCACGCTAATGCGTGGATTACAAATTTGCCAATCGACGCGCACGCGTCAACCACGCGTACGCGCGGGTGTTCTCGTGCCCCAGGCACAACACTGGCACAGTTTTGGCTTAACTCTCTGGAAAATGGCTGGGCATTGGGTGCAGCACAATCGGCGCGCCCGCGCACATCACGCGTACGCGTGGATGGCACTGTTCGGAAGATCGGCGCGTACGCGCCAGGTGCGCCCACGCGCAAGGGGTCATTCTGCTAAAAATTTTCTAAGTTAAAAGCTGCAGAATTTCACAGATTTACACCCCAATCTTCCAACGGACATAACTTCCTCATTTTAAATCGTTTTTCACCCGTTCTCGAACGGTATGGACATCCCGGATCCAATTTCATTTCTAAACAGATTTGGTACAAAACGGAGATCCGTAGTCCAAGTTATGTCCCGTCAAAGTATGCCCAAAAACCATATTTTCATACAAAACCACAATATGCCATTTTCAAAGCAAACCATTTTCAACTCTTTTCAAAATCAATCAAAACATGCCAATTTCATCCCTTTTCTTTGAAATCAATCAAAATGTGTCAAATTCAACATCAAGCCTCCTCAACTCACACATTGACGCATTACCACAATTACCAAAATCACTATCTCATCATTTTACCCCACTTCACCCAAGTGGCTCAAACTCAAACACATTGACATATCATATACTATTCCTCATGCCAATTTTCAACAACACCAATTCCAATTAACCATCATTATACATAATCAATACCATATTCACCATCAACATGGTTCAACCCACAATTCAACCATAACCAATCATCAAGCATATATCACAACATGCATACTTCTCATACATCATACCATTAAGGCATCAATAATCATCATCACATATATGACCACATCATATATCTCAATCATTTAACAACATCAACCATTCAATGCCTATCTTAGGGCCTCTAGCCTAAGTATTTCCTACCACATTACATATTAGATACGGGAAACCGAAACCATACCTTAGCCGAATTTCCCAAGCTCCACCGGAGCACTTCCAAACCACTTATCCACAAGCTCTCAAGGCCTCAACACCTCCAAGAACAGATTTTTCACCACCAAACCCTTTCCAAGCTTTTCAAAGTCACCAAATAAGCTCCAATATTCACATATACACAACCTAAGCCACAACCATCATACCCATACACAACATCTCAAAATCCAAACATCATAAAACAACAAAATACACTAGGGTTGAGAATCTTACCACACCCAAGGTCCAAGGAGACAAGATTAACCTTCTCCTTCAAGAGAGTTGGGTCCTATAACATCTAAAACCCAAAATCTCAACATTTTTCCCATGAAACTCGAAATTAAGGGCTGGAATTTCGAACAGAAACTTGTGGCTTACCTCAAGATTAACTGTATGGGTTTTGTAGAGCTCTCCACGGTGAACGCGTGGCCGCAAACGGAGCGACAATCGGAGCTCTAGATCAAAAGTTATGGTGGTTTGAAGATCAAGTGAGAGAGAGAAGTTGAGAGAATGTTCTTCCCTTCCTCTCCACCATTTCAGCGTGAATGTGTAACAAATGAGGAGAGAGAGTGCTGAAAACTAGGGTTTTGGTTAAGTTATGTTGGGCCAAGGGCCCACTTTGGGTCCGGTTGGCCCGGTTTGGCCCGTTCGGTCCAATCTTGGTCCGAATTCTATAAAATTGGTACCGAAATTCTCGTCTCAATCTCCTCTATCACATTTAGCCATAAAAATTACATCTTAGGCTTTCTAGAATAAATTCTCATTTATGGGTTAATTAGCCGTTAATTAACCGGGTTTTACAAGTACAGTAGGCAGCAATCAAAGAAGTTGATCACGGATGCAAAGTACTATCTTTGGGATGAACCATATCTCTTCAAGAGATGTGCAGACGGAGTGATCCGTAGATGTGTGCCTAAAGAAGAAGCAAATAAGATCCTCTGGCACTGCCATGGATCACAGTATGGAGGACATTTTGGAAGTGAGCGAACAGCTACAAGAGTCCTCCAATGTGGCTTCTACTGGCCTACTCTCTATAAAGATTCCCGAGTGTTTGTACTTAATTGTGACAGTTGTCAAAGATCTGGCAATCTGCCTCACAGTTATGCCATGCCTCAACAAGGGATCTTAGAGATTGAGTTGTTTGATGTATGGGGTATTGACTTCATGGGACCTTTCCCACCATCATACTCAAACACTTATATTCTGGTGGTAGTGGATTATGTATCCAAATGGGTGGAAGCTATTGCAACACCCACTAATGACACTAAGACAGTGCTAAAATTCCTCCAAAAACACATCTTCAGCAGATTTGGCACCCCTAGAGTACTAATCAGTGATGGGGGCACTCATTTCTGCAATAAACAGCTCTATTCTACTTTGGTTCGTTATGGAGTTAGCCACAGGGTGGCCACTCCATATCACCCACAGACTAATGGGCAAGCTGAAGTCTCAAATAGAGAACTCAAAAGAATCCTGGAATAGACTGTAATTAACCAAAGAAGGGATTGGGCAAGAAGCTTGGATGATGCTCTGTGGGCATATAGAACAGCATTCAAGACCCCTATAGGAACCTCTCCATACCAGCTTGTGTATGGAAAGGCATGTCACTTGCCAGTGGAACTGGAACATAAGGCCTACTGGGCAACCAGATTCCTGAACCTTGATGCCAAGTTAGCTGGAGAAAAACGATTGCTTCAGTTAAATGAGCTAGAGGAATTTAGACTCAATGCTTTCGAGAATGCAAAAATTTACAAAGAGAAAGCAAAAAGATGGCATGATAAGAAATTGTCATCCAGAGTCTTTGAGTCGGGGCAGAAAGTTTTGCTATTTAATTCTAGGCTCAAATTATTCCCCGGGAAATTAAAATCCCGGTGGAGAGGTCCATATGTAATTACAAGTGTATCACCATATGGATACGTAGAGATTTAGGATAATGACTCTAACAAAAAGTTCATTGTT
Organism: Arachis stenosperma; assembly: GCF_014773155.1. Taxonomy (NCBI): domain Eukaryota; kingdom Viridiplantae; phylum Streptophyta; class Magnoliopsida; order Fabales; family Fabaceae; genus Arachis; species Arachis stenosperma. The sequence goes on from NC_080383.1 coordinate 66,297,734, forward strand.
AATGGACAGAGAGTTAAACATTATCTTGAAAGCAATTTTGAGCAAGAATGCTCAAAACTGAGACTTGATTAAAGCTCAGTAATAGTCCAGCTAATGACATTAAAGAAGCGCTTGCTGGGAGGCAACCCAGCCATTCACAAAATTTAATTTTTTTGTTTTTGTTAATTAATTGATTTTTACAGGTATATGTCAAAGTATCTTCAAGGTAAAATAGCAATTGCTTGAATTCACAAAGTTATAAGAGAATTTGGAAGTTCACCGGCGTAAAAAAGCCAGTAAGAAACATTTTGGGTGTTGAACGCCCAAAAGAAGCACCCACTGGGCGTTCAACGCCAGTAAGGGTAGCCATCTGGGCGTTAAACGCCAGAAAGGAGCATCTTCTGGGCGTTGAACGCCAGAAAGAAGCACCTTCTGGGCGTTTAACGCCAGATTGACAGCGTCCTAGGCGTCCAGAAAAACGCCCAGTGACAAAGGACTTCCTGGCGTTCAACGCCAGAAAGAAGCAACAGCTGGGCGTTGAACGCCCAGGAGAAGCAACAATTGGGCGTTAAACGCCCAAAACATGCAGCAGTTGGGCGTTTAACGCCAGGATGGTGGGGAGGAGGTAAAATTCGTTTTTCTTTACAAATTTTCTAATTTTTATGTTTGAAATCATGATTTCTTGCATAAACATGTTTCAAAATGTCATCCTTCAAATCAAAATAGTTTTCTAAGAACCCTAATTTCTAAAATCCCTTTTTTTCAAAAATAATATAGCTTCATACATAAACATAAACCTTTTTCCAATCCAATCCAACTCTTTTTCCAATTTTTTTCAAACTTAATTATCTTTTAAAATCTTTTTCAAATTAAAAATTCAGATTTATTTTTAAATATCATTCATATCTTTTTAAATTATATCCTTTTCTTATCATATTTATCTTTTATCTTATATCTTTTTTCTTATTTTCGAAAACCCACCCCCTCCCTTTATATCCACTTTCGGCACCCCTCTCATCATCCACCATTCCACACTTACTCTCATCCTATCCCTCTCCTCTCTTTTCTTTTGCTTGAGGACAAGCAAACCTCCAAGTTTGGTGTGCTTATCCGTGATCACAAAAACATACCCACTTTGATCATGGCCCCTAAAGGAAAACAACCCAACCCAAGAGGCAAGAAAGAGAATATTCCAAAGCCACTTTGGAATCAAGGGAAGTTCTTAACTAAAGAACATTCAGACCATTACTACAAAATAATGAGTCTAAGATCAGTGATCCCGGAAGTCAAGTTCGATATGAAAGAAGATGAATATCCGGAGATCCAAGAACAAATTCGAAACAGGAACTGGGAAATCCTAGCTAATCCTGAAACGAAAGTGGGAAGGAACATGGTTCAGGAGTTCTATGCTAATTTATGGCAGACAGACAGGCAAAGAATAATTGGAGCTGCCCTCTATGATCATCGGACCTTAGTCAGAGGAAAGATTGTTCACACCCATCCTGACAAAATCAGGGAGATCTTTAAGCTTCCTCAACTGAAAGATGACCCAGACTCCTTTAATAGGAGAATGATGAGGGTAAACAAAGGCCTGGACAAGATTCTGGAGAATATATGCATCTCTGAAGCCAGGTGGACCACCAGCACCACTGGCATCCCAAATCAACTCAAAAGAGAAGATCTCAAACCAGCTGCCAGAGGCTGGCTGGACTTCATTGGGCGTTCTATATTGCCCACCAGCAACCGTTCTGAAGTTACTGTTAAAAGAACAGTGATGATTCACTACATCATGTTGGGAAAAGAAGTAGAAGTCCATCAACTGATCTCATGTGAACTATACAAAATAGCAAACAAGAACTCCAAGGATGCCAGATTGGCCTATACAAGCTTAATTTCTATGCTCTGCAGAGATGCCGGAGTGAAGATGGGAATAACTGAGTATATCTCAGTTGAGAGGCCAATCACTAAAATATCAATGGAAAGACAACAGCTGCAGGATGATCCAATCAAGAGGAGGGCACAAGAATTCCTCCCAGAACTTCTTCGATTCGAATATTGGGAACATCTTGAGGCATCTATTTCCAAATTGCAAGAAGCTATGAACCAAATAAAGGAAGAACAGAACAATCAAAGTAGCATGCTTTGCAAACTGCTTAGGGAACAAGAAGAGCAAGGGCGTGATTTAAGGGAGCTGAAGCGCCAGAAATTAATCCTTGAAGGACCAAGCACCCCACAGATCAGAGGAACATCCACTTCTCAAAACACAGGTTGTTGAGTTCTAATTTTAGCTTTAACTCTGTGATAGTGTTATTATAGAAATTTACCTCAGAAGTTATACAGTAGTAGTAGTAGTAGTAATTAGCATATCTATTCTGGTTTTATTTCCAATTAAGTTATAATTTATTTTTCTCATTATCGTCAGACATGAATAAAATAGTAGATTTTTAGAATGAAGAAGTAATTTATATTTTTCAAGTTCTTAATAATAAAAATTATAATTAATTATATGTGGTGGCAATACTGTTTGTTCTCTAAATGAATGCTTGAACAGTGCATATTTTATCCTGAATTTGACGAATGTTGGCTCCTGAAAGAATGAGGAACATGAAAAATATTGTTGATGATCTGAAAAATCATGAAATTGATTCTTGAAGCAAGAAAAAGCAGTGAAAAAAAATTACAAGGAATCATTGGATCAAGAAAAGGAACAAAAGCCAATAGCCCTTAAAACCAAAAGGCAAGGGTGAAAAGGATCCAAGGCTTTGAGCATCAGTGGATAGGAGGGCCCAAGGAAGTAGTTCCAGGCCTAAGCGGCTAAATCAAGCTGTCCCTAACCATGTGCTTGTGGCATGCAGGTCCAAGTGAAAAGCTTGAGACTGAGTGGTTAAAGTCGTGATCCAAAGCAAAAAGAGTGTGCTTAAGAGCTCTGGACACCTCTAACTGGGGACTTTAGCAAAGCTAAGTCACAATCTGAAAAGGTTCACACAGTCATGTGTCTGTGGCATTTATGTATTCGGTGGTAATACTGGAAAACAAAGTGCTTAGGGCCATGGCCAAGACTCATAAAGTGACTGTGTTCAAGAATCAACATACTACACTAGGAGAATCAATAATACTATCAGAATTCTAAGTTCCTATGGATGCCAATCATTCTAAATTTCAAAGGATAAAGGGAGATGCCAAAACTGTTCAGAAACAAAAAGCTACAAACCCCGCTCATCTAATAAGAATCTGAGCTCCATTTAAAACTCTGAGATATCATTACCTCTTAATTTCTTTTCATCTTATTTTATTTATCTAGTTGCTTGAGGACAAGCAACAGTTTAAGTTTGGTGTTGTGATGAGCGGATATTTTATACGCTTTTTGGGGGTAATTTCATGTAGATTTTAGTATGTTTTAATTAGTTTTTAGTAGAATATTATTAGTTTTTAGGCAAAAATCATATTTCTGGACTTTACTATGAGTTTGTGTGTTTTTCTGTGATTTCAGGTATTTTCTGGCTGAAATTGAGGGAGCTGAGCAAAAATCTGAGTTAGGCTGAAAAAGGACTGCTGATGCTGTTGGATCCTGACCTCCCTATACTCGGAATAGATTTTTTGGAGCTGCAAGAGTCCAATTGATGCGCTCTCAATTGGGTTGGAAAGTAGACATCCAGTGCTTTCCAACAATATATAATAGTTCATACTTTGCACGAAGATAGATGACGTAAACTGGCGTTCAACGCCAGTTTCATGCTGCTGTCTGGCGTCCAACGCCAGAAACAGGTTACAAGTTGGAGTTCAGCGCCCAAAACACGTTACAACCTGGCGTTCAACTCCAGAAACAGCCCAAGCACGTGAGAAGCTTTTGTCTCAGCCCCAGCACACACCAAGTGGGCCCCAGAAGTGGATTTCTGCACCAATTATCTTAGTTTACTTATTCTCTGTAAACCTAGGCTACTAGTTTACTATTTAAAACAACTTTTAGAGGATTACTTGGTACCTCATGACATTTTCAGATCTGAATTTTATACACTTTGACGGCATGAGTCTCTAAACTCCATTGTTGGGGGTAAGGAGCTCTGCAGTGTCTCAATGAATTAATGCAATTGTTTCTGTTTCTCCTTTCAAACATGCGTGTTCCTATCTAAGATATTCATTTGCACTTAATTATGGAGAAGGTGATGATCCGTGACACTCATCACCTTCCTCAATCCATGAACGTGTGCCTGACAAACACGTCCGTTCTACATCAGATTGAATGAGTATCTCTTAGCTTCCTTAATCAGAATCTTCGTGGTATAAGCTAGAACTGATGGCGGCCACTCTTGAGGATCCGGAAAGTCTAAACCTTGTCTGTGGTATTCCGAGTAGGATTCAAGGATTGAATGGCTGTGACGAGCTTCAAACTCACGATTGCTGGGCGTGATGACAACGCAAAAGGATCAATGGATCCTATTCCAACATGATCGAGAACCAACAGCTGATTAGCCGTGCTGTGACAGAGCATCTGGACCGTTTTTACTGAGAGGATGGGAGGTAGCCACTGACAATGGTGATTCCCTACATACAGTTTGCCATGGAAGGAGCCTTGCATTTATGAAAGTGAGTAAGCATTATGTTGCAGGGATTCAGAGGACAAAGCATCTCCAAAAACCCCAACATATTCTCCATTACTGCACAACAAGTAACTATTTCACACTCTTTTATTTTTCTAATAATTCCAACTGATAATTTTAATTAATATCCTGACTAAGAATAATAAAATAAACATAGCTTGCTTCAAACCAATAATCTCCGTAGGATCGACCCTTACTCACGTAAGGTATTACTTGGACGACCCAGTGCACTTGCTGGTTAGTTGTGCGGGTTGCAATAGTGTGATTGCAATTTCGTGCACCACGCGTCAACTGAGTTTTCCAAGCCACGCGTACGCATCAGGAATGCGTACGCGTCGGTGGGATTTTTGGACAGCAACGCGAATGCGTCAACTCTTGTGCGCCAATCCTAGCAACATGCTCCCATGCGTGCGCGTCGGCCACGCATGCGCGTCGCGGCCAATTCTCCAAAGCTCTATTCTTCATGTTCCTTCCACTTGTGCATGCTTCTTTTCCATCTTCTAGGCCATCCTTGCCCTATAGATCCTGAATCCACTTAACAAACACATCTCGACATCGAATGGTGATAGAAGAAGATCAAGATATAGCATTTTTAGGGTCAAAGAAGCATGTTTTCAACCACGAAGCAAAATTAGGAAGGAAACACAAAACCATACAATTTATATGAATAAGTGCAGAAAATATTGATAAAACCCTCCAAATTCTACACAGGATAAACCACAAAATTGGGATTTATTAGAATACAAACTGGATTTTTAATTATGAAAACGAAAAGACTTTTGTTTTAAACCACGTGATCACATAAGTATAATCACATAATATATAATATATATAACGTTATTCAATAATTCCTCAAATACAAGCCCTGTCCCTCTAAAAACTCAAAATGACAAATGACGAGGGGTAAAAACTCAACTAAATCAATAACAGAAAATACAAGCATATATAAAGCTCTATAGATCGATCCCGACTTCGTGCCAAAGCTTTCTAAACCTATCATTGAAAAATAAAATATATAGGGGGTGAGAACATCGTTCTCGCAAGTTCTCAATAAGGAAAGGAATACCATCAAAGTAAAGAAATACATGCAAATAAAAGAATTTTCTTTATAAAAATAGTTTATCCTTGAAATAACCTTTTGGAAAAGCTTTGTGAGAAAACTTACTTTGAAAGGTCATAAAGAAATTCCTTTAATTTACAAATCAGTAAGGTGAATAGTTTAAAGAAATGAAAAAGGACCAAAGACGTGCCTAAGGGCTTCCTACCCAACAATTTACATGGCTCATTCCTATCCATCCAATACATAATTTAGAGAAATAAAGCCATACCTAGTCCATTCTGATTCAACCTCCATCACTACATATCAGAAACAACCTTCAGCATTACCACCGTCACAAAGTTCAAATAATTATTTCTATTTTAAATTATAAAATAAACATATTAATCACATTTTATAAAATATAGTTTAAACCCAAAATATTAATCATTCAAATTAAATAATATAAGTTGTGTGTATAGACAGGGGTTATGCGTACGCACAAGCTGAGAATTACGTTCGGACGTGCGTGCATATGCATAAATGTGATGCGTATGTATAAGCCCTATTTTCACACTTAAACTCTGTCTTTTTAATTGTTTGGCTTTTTCAACGAGCTTGTAGAGTTTTATAACTCCTAATTAAGGTCCAACAACTTATTTTTATGCTTGGGAAATAGTTTGAACATATGGATTTGATTAAATTGATAATTGGAGGAGATTTTGGATTAAAGTTGATGAATATTGAGGAAATTCTGTGAGTAATGAGTTTACTGAATACTAAATTGATATAAGACATGAATGATGAGATTGACGATGACTGAGTATGGCCTAACTGGCTGAGATGGCAAGGTTTGGGTGAAATCTCGCTTGTGTATTAAATGAATATCTATTTATGGCGAGGCCTGGATGTTATCCAACTTGTGTAATAAATAGAATAATGATTGATATGATACCTTCCTACGTAGATGCAAGGGTTTGGTTCGCCCCACTTGCTCTAGGTTGAGAATTGAGACTCCCTGGGTAGATACAGTGGTTCACCCCCATTTTCTTCAGGTTGAGACTCGAGACTTTGTTGACCTTCCGTCGCAAGATGTGGCTGCACATTTATACCTTTTCGAATCATTTCTACAAGGGATGTGAATTTCTTTTGGGATGCGCGTACCGAGGGACTGCCTAGGGTTCGCTACCAGGACATGTTGGATTTGGTGTGCATCATTTGCATTTATGTGTATTATTTTGGTGTGCATCTTGTATTTGGTTTGTCTTTTTGATTAAGTGTATCTATATACTACTTGATCTAAATGCTTTATCTATTCTCTCTATCTGTATATTCCTTGTATTGTTTTGTCTGTGCTTGCATAACTGAAAGATCCCTCATATTGGCAGTAGTGACACTGAGGGTTGTTCCTGATATGATGTGACGAGTGGAGGCTTATGGTTAAATGAGTTTTGACACTAAAATTACTGGGTTAGAACCATTGTGATAATGAGGAGACTTATGACTTATATTGAGAAGAATTAGGAATCTGAGATTGTTTATTAGCTAAGATTTAGTTTTTGATTACCTTATTTGGTTTAGAAAGGACCCTAGTTTTAAACTTTAGGTTGATTGGAGTATAAGATCACCTAGCGGATTCGTATCATTTTATATGGTCTCTATTTGGAACTGTTATCCTACTGAGAACCCAAAAGGATGTTGTTCTCACCAGTGTTGGGAATTATTTATTTTACAGATACAGGACGTAAACCTCCTATCTGAACGTGTTGGATTCTCTCTAGGAAGCAAAGATTTTATCTTAGGACATAGCTATATATGTTCTCCACTTTTGTATCTTAACTTGTATATCCCTCTTAAAAGTCGATTATAGAGAAACAAGATTTACGTTTATGCTTTTGTACTTTTGGGTTGTATATATATATTTTCTAGCTGGTCTTTACTTCGCAGGTCGAGATTAGTTACTTGATATGTATCTCTTTTAGATCCTTTGTTTTATATATATATATATATATATATATATATATATAATTCTGTTTGTTGACACTTCCTTTCTGAACACATTCGTGTGTGACACAATATTTCTGTTTTGTATATCTTTTCCTTTAAGGCTCCTGGTTAAATTATCCTTCATATATACATACATATATATATATATATATATATATATATATATATATATATATATATATTCTTTTAGATGTCGTAACGCTTCACCACCTCTAGTTTACTACTTAAGCGTAAAGCTCTGTGTGGTATGATGTTATATTATAGTATCAGAGCAGTTCGTTCCTGTAGAGCCTGAGGGACGGACTGACTATGCTTCTGTGCAGACTCTGGGTTGTGTGTACATGCTATTTAGGATGTATGCTTGAAAAATATAGCATAATTGTTCATGAGCATTGATGCAGAATTCAGAGTCCACAAATTAACTGGCAAGTGCACTGGGTTGTACCAAGTAATACCTCAGGTGAGTGAGGGTCGATCTTACGAGGATTGATGGACTGAGCAACAATGGTCGAATGACTTACTCAGTCAGACAAGCGAAAAGTGATTGTTTTGGGGTTCAAAAGCATTAAACAATGATTCAGAGAATAAGAAAGCAAACAGTGGATTTGATGTAGAATATATGAGAGAAGGTAGTTAAGGTATCAGAGATGTTTATTGTTCCGGATTAAGTTTTCTTACTAACTATTTTAATCATGCAAGATTCATTTCATGGCAAACTGTCAATGACTAAACCCTAATGTCTTGGTGATTTAGTCTCCTCTGTAAAACCCGATTAATTAATGACTAATTAATCCATAAATTAGACTTTATTCTAGAAATCCAAAATGTGAATTTTATGGCTTAATATGATAGAGGAGATTGAAACGAGAATTTTGATACCAATTTTATTGAAATCGGCACAAGATTGGACCGAATGGGCCAAACCGGGCCAACCGGACCCAGATTAGGCCCTTGGCCCAACCAAACTAAACCTAAAACCCTAAAAACAGCACTCTCTCTCCTCTCTAAACCCTCACACACGCTGAAATGAGAAAAGAAGGGAGAAGAACACTCTTCCAAAGTTCTACCCTTGTTTGATCTTCAAACCACCATAACTTTTGATCCGGAGCTCCGATTGCCATACCGTTTATGGCCACGCGTTTATCACGACAAGCTCTACAAAACCTATTATTTTGTTCTTGAGGTAAGCCACGATTTTAGTCCAGTTTCTCAGCCTTAAATTTGAATTTTTGGGTGAAAAGTGTTGAGATTTTGGGCTCTTTGATGATATAGGACCCAACTAGCTTGAAGAAGAAGCTTAATTTTGTTTCCTTGATCCTTGGGTATGGTAAGATTCTCAACCCTAGTGGATTTGTTGGTTTATGATGTTTGGGTATTGAGTTATTGTGCTTGGATGTGATAATTATGGCTTAGGTAGTGTGTATATGAATATTGAAGCTTGATTGAGATTTTAGAAAGCGTGGAAAAGGGCTTTGGTGTGTTAAAAATCTGTTCTTGGAGGTGTTGAAGCCTTGAGAGCTTGTGGAAAAGTAATTTGGAAGTGCTCTGGGTTGAGTGGGAAAATCGACTAAGGTATGGTCTCGGTTTCCTGTATCTAAAATGTAATGTGGTGTGAAAACTTATGCTAGAGGTCCTAAGATAGGAATTGAATTGTTGATGTTGTTGAATGGTTGAGACATATTGTGTGGTCATATATGTGGTTATGAATATTGATATTTTGATGGTATGATGTCTGAGAGATATGCATGTTTTGATATATGTTTGATGATGGGTTGATGTTGAATTATGAGTTAAATCATGTTGATGGTGAGGATGATATTAATTGTATGTGATAATGGTTGATTAGAAATGGTGTTGTTGGAAATTGGGATGAGGAAGAATTTATGACATGATAATATGTTTGAAATTGAGTTATTAGATTAAGATGGGTTAAAATGGTGGGATGGTGGTTTGTGAAATTGATAAAAATCTTAATGTATGAGTTGAAGAGGCTTAAGGTTGATTTTGGTATGTTATGGTTGATTTTAAAAAGGGTTGGAATTGGTTTGTTTTAAAAATGGCACTTTGTGGTTTTGTATGAAAATATGGTTTTTGGGCATACTTTGACGGGGCATAACTTGGACTCTGGATCCCGATTTATGCTAAACTTGTTTAGAAATGAAATTGGAGCTGGGATGTTTATTCCGTTTGAAGAACGGGTGAAAAATGATTTGAAACAGAGAAGTTATGCCCGTCGGAAGATTGGGGTTTGAAACTGTGAATTCTGCAGCTTTTAACTTAGTAAAAATTTTGGCAGAACACACTCCCACACGTAAGCATGGCCGACGCGTACGCGTTGTTTTCACTACCCACGCGTGCGCCTGGCCGACATGTACGTGTCAATGTGCTGCTCCAATTGCCCAGCCAAATTCCCGAAAGTTGTGCAAGAATTGCACTGGCTTTGTGCGTGGGGCACAAAACGCACCCATGCGTACGCGTGGTTGACGCGCGGGCGTCACTTAGCTTTTCTGCCATCCACGCGTACGTGTGGGTGATGCATATGCGTCACTATACTTTTTGGCTTTCCACGCGTGTGCGTGGGCGACGCGCACGCGTGACCCGATTTTCACCCCAAGGTTGATTTTTGAGTTTTCAAAGCCAAATTTTAGACTTGTAAGCGTCCGATCTCACCCCTTATGTCATAAATCCTTATGAGATGCCTAGCAATGGGAAAGAATTGGGGAATGTGGTAACTTATGAATGAAGAAAGGGGATAATTAATGATCAATGATGATTGTATGAGATACGGAGGATCGCGGTGGAAGTGCTTTATGTGCCATGAGCCGAAGGGCTGTATTTGTTAATAAATTGGCTGGTTATGGATTAAATTATGAGCTGGATGGTTGAGTTATTACTGAATTACGGTGGAGCCATTAATGAATTATAGCTGAGAATGATTGCATATATGCTTATTGAATGAAATGTGAATATTGCACTTTCACTATCTGATATACGGGTTTCCTTAGGAGAAACCAGTGGTTAGCCACCACGTGCTTCAGGTGGAGACTCGATACTCTGCTGACCCTATGTCGTAAGTGTGGCCGAATATTGTGAAAGTTCCGGATGAGCTCGGCCCCGTGAATATACACCAGTGAGTGTGTTAGATATGAATTATGAATTATGTTAAGTATAACTCGAGTTGGGGATGTACAACAGTGGGACAGTCCAATGGTTAGCTACCAGGACTTGTCGGGTTGGCTTTATAACCGATAGATGAGACTCATCATACATTAGGACAGATATACATCATATGCATATTATGTGAATTATTTGGAATTGCCTAATTGACTGCATATTACTTGCTAATTGTCTAAATGACGTATCTGTTTCCTATTTGTATATCTCCTTGTCTAATATAATTGTGTTTGCGATATTATACTACTGCTGGTGGTTGGGAGGTCTGAAGGTTTTGGAAAGTAAAGTATTAGTTAGATTGAAGATCTTTGGTTAGTTGCCATTTATGGTTTAATCTGCTTATAAGCTTTGATTTATCTGTTGGAAGTTCTAGGATTGTCTTCGGCTTTTTCAGGACATTACATGTTAGATATATGGGCACTGTTACTATATTGAGAACCTCCGGTTCTCACCCATGCGGATTTTGTGGTTTTTAGATGCAGGTCGTGAGGCTTCTCGCTGAGGCATGCTGGAGTCTTCTGTATTAGCGAAGATCTTTGGTTCTCGGGTCTTTATTTTGGTTTTATGTTTTTGCTTAGATACTTTTTATCTCCACTAAATAATACATACTGTGTTGACTCCTCTTAGAGGTTGTCTTGGAGAACAGGCTTTGTTTTTTGTCCTTTGGGTTTTCCTTTGGGTTCATTAATTTATATATATGTATATAGTTCTATGCTCAGACCAGTTATCTTCGCAACCGGATCTTGAGTTTTGATATTCGTACTTTTGGCACTCTTTTGTATATATTCTTGCGTTAGTTCATCCTTTATCCGTTACGTTATGTTATCGATCAAAGTGTTGCGCTTTTTAATTTAACGATTTTGTCTTACCTCTTTTTCTTCAAAGGCTCTTAGTTATAGACATTTTTCACACTACTATACGTACTAAATTTTATTTTTGAGGTCGTAATACCTTGCCAACTCTGTTTTATGACTTAAGCATAAGACTCTGTATGGTAGGGTGTTACATCTTCTAACCTAATTAACTGCCAATGACTTGGTCACTTAATTTCGATTAGAGGGTTAAGTTCAATTCTAGTTTAAGGCCACAAAACCCTAATTATCCATATATAAAAGGATTATATGTCACATATCTCGTTAAGTCTAAGTAATTAGCAATTTAGGAGAAATTTACTTTCAAGCTGTTATTCAAGTGAGATAACCCTTCCAAGAATCACAAGAGCGCAAATAGAATAAGGGTTATTCTAATCTACCCAGATTCATAAGATGAAGAACAAAATTAATCCTTGAAACTGAATTAATACATTAATTAAAATAGAAGAATAATAGTCTTAATTTATAGAAATAAACAGAGCTCCTAACCTTAAGCAAGAAGGCTTAGTGGCTCATGCTTCAGAGAGAAAAACTAGGGTTCAGAAAATGTGAAAGTACGGAAGTGAGGAGATTCCCCTAAAGAGTGAATATTTTTTCCTATATATCTAACCTAATTTTATTTAGAACTAAAATAAAATTATGATATCAACCCGGATTAAGTGGAATAAAGCCACAACCCTTGCATTTACACAAGCAACTCAAATATCAATTTAACTCATTTCTATCATAAATTCTCGTCAACACATTGCATCAATAACAACTCTTAGCGTCACCACCGCCAGCATAAGAAATCTCTCAGTTGTTCAAACACATAAAAAATAATAAAAAAATACACAAATAGAGAGAATAGATAAAGTAAGTAGCTCAAATAGCATATAGATAAAATTATTCAATAAGGCAAGCCAAATACAAGATGCACACCCAATCAATACACACAAATACAGATGATGCATGTATATTCCTAAATAGGTCATGAGCTCACGTGTCGGTTAGTTGCTCGCACCCAACAACATTTCTGAGATAGGGAGACTTAAAGGAGGGTTCCTATAAGGACGGCGATATGTAAAGTTCACAGAGGAAACACATTTGATTACTGGGGATGGTGATACGTAATGCCCACTAGACTTGAGATTGATGGTATAGCTCGGTGGGGACGGCGATACGTAACGCTCATCCGAGTTATATTTGATTATCACAATGTTTTCTTCCCAATACAAAGAAAAAAGCTCATCCTCATCATTCAGGAAAAAGGGTCCGACACCCTCTACAACTCGGACCTTAAAGAAGTAATTTTAAAAGTCATGGAAAGACTCATAAAAAATAGCAAAAATTTTTCTACCCTGAATAGCACGAAAAGAGAGCTAACCTTGTTTTTTAGAGCTAAAAAGTTTCGTGAGCACGAAGAGATAAAAGAAAACTTTAAGAGAAGGTCGGACATCAAGTTCTCGATAAAAAAGTTGGTATGTTTTTAAGAAGCCCCAAGAATTGGGATGCAATTGGGTAGGGGCAACATTGTAGAATTTAAAGACCACAGACTCAAACTCATAAACCCTTAATTTCGTAAAAAAGAATCATAGACATATGTGAAATGCTGTTCTGACCTATCAAGTAAGGGGAAGCAGACCCTCTCCTCAGGGTCAGTAACAACAATCACATAGTTTCTCTCATCCTCTCAACTTAAACATAACTTATCATGTCTACTAAAGGCTTCAACATATTCGTTATCAATTACAGGGACAAGGGTAAGAACAGTTAAATCTACCCATTTCAAGTTGGACGAGACCTTAGACGACATGCTGTGAACTACTGAACGAAACATACAAGCTACACCTATTATACAGCAAAACAAAAATCCATTACTAAAAATAGGACAAAACAAGGCAAGCAATCAGAAGGTCTGGTCAATTTCAAAAATTGCCACTGAAATCTCGAACGTAAAACATAAGCAACACAAGCATTCACATATTTAAAACAGGACAACTCAACGTCACGAATCCTTCCCTGAGCACAAACAGTTATGCTATATCTTCAAGATATAGAAATGAGGCCATCTCCTATATAGAAATGGCATCATTTGGGGGCAATACAAAACCCCACGTTCAGATTCCCAGAATGCAAAACTCCAAACTCAAAGTCACAAATCGCAAGCAACATTTCAAAAATCACCATTCATTCAAACAAGGATACTACCAAGAACAGAAATGAGGAACAGTTGGAGTAAAGGACCAACCTTGAAGGAGTGCAAAAGCAAATAGCACTTCAAACGGCAATACACGAATGATTCTCTCCCAAAAATGAAGCAAGACCTTCGAAAACCTCAAGATAAAGAAATCATGAAATGAAGACAGTTACATGAACGAAGAATGAAGGAAGAAGAAGAGAAAGAGGCAAATGTATAATGAAAATAGAAAAAGGAAGAAAGGGGAAAAACTGAGGTATTTATAAGACACTAGGGGCAAAAGTGACATTCCGCACCCCTTATTAATGATGCACACGGATCCCAAGGAAACTGCAACGTAATACACGCCATGTCATTAAGCGGCACATCATTTCAAAAACTTTCAAAACACGTCGAGTACCTGACCTCTTGAAGGCGGTGCACCCAACGAAGGGAACTAAAGCCACGAATGCTCAAGTCCGACCTCATAAAAGTCCGGACTCAAGCAGGGGCACTGTATATACACTACAAGACTTTTGTTTATTTGTGGCAGTTTTTTTTCTTATTTGTGGAGGTTTATAACCTCCACCAATTGATTTGTGGGGGTTTCTAAAACCCCCAAAATTTGAGGTGCCACAAGGTCTTTTGTGGGGGTTTTTAAAAACCTCCACAATCTATTCAGTGGGGGGTTTTGTATGTGTTTAGTGGGGGTTTTATATTAAACTTTTGTGGCAATTTTAAATCACTTTTGTGACAATTTAAAACCCCCACAAATTAATTTTTCAATTTAACAAAAATTAACTATTTTGTGAGATTTTCAAACCCCCACAAATCCTGTAATTAATTATTTATTTTTAATTTCAAATCATTCATTAATCTCATCTTATTTATATACTCTCAAATTAAAAATTTATTTTTTAATATCAAAATTTAAAAACTAAATCTTTTATAGCACAATTCTTCAATATAAGACATAACTCTATATAAAAAAAAATTCTCAAATTCAATAATTCCAAACATAATTGCATATGGTATTGTTTTACACAACTATTACTGTTTTTCTTAAAAAAGTAAAAATATTCAATATTTCAATATCATCTAATTACAAAAAAAAATCTCAAGTATTTGTCCTCGGATGTCCGTTGCTATCACCAACTGATCTTCTAGCATCAAAGGGAGTAGTAGGCTCACTTTCAGCATCATTAGCCTATATGTAAATATTAGATGTTATTAGTAATTTTAGTAAAGTTAAGCATCAAAATAATTCAATATAAAATCCTTACAACTCAATTTTAAAGAGCATCTAAACCTAGTGTAAGAAAACAGAAAACTGCAGCTGTACAATTGAAGAGGCAGAAACATGCGGATATGCTTAGTTGCTTACTACAAAATGATATCATTATCCTAAAACAGGATCAGAGACAACTTGCACTAATTTATGACCAAATTGATATAATTAAGTAATTGCCTAATAACTAATTATTACAAAATGTATTGGTGTTCATGGGTTCAACCGAATTCAGTAAAATATGGTTATCTTTTTGTGAGGCTGATTTGTTTTGGGAAAATGAATGATATATGACTATAGCTTCTTCTTGCAAAACGCAGTAGCAGAATAGTTTCCCATGTTTAATGGACAACAACCACTAACAGAAAGCAAGAATATTGTGATGTCCTTGTTCTTAACTATTCTCAGCCTAATTTTTGGCATCTAGAGTCGTGAGTTACCACTAATAATGAAACAAGTTGGTAAAATAATGTAACAACTTTAACATAACACTCCCTTTTCTATAATTAGAATTGATGATATGAACATATTCAATTTCAATAATTAGACTCCACTATTAATGAGTATTACTCCATCTAAACTTATATTCCTAACAAATGAATTTATTATAAAGTTACCTCACGGGCAGAAAAGAAGCCAACAAGTGCTTCGGGAATTCCTCCTTCCTTCATCATTAGATATGCTTTCATCATATCAAATGATTGCTGCAACTTAGACTCTAGACTAATGACCTTTTGCTGTGAATTATGTAAGTCAAACTCCAAATTATTGATCTTTTCCTGTAAAATTGCAGCAGTAGTAGGCGAAGAAGATACAGCTGAATTAGTGGAGATGGTCATCCCATTAAGCCGGCTTCTCACATTCCTAAAGGTATTTGTAGGCGCTGCTCCCATGCCCATGCAACGAACTCTCCCAGAGTGTTCAGGCCCCAAAACTTTACCAACAGCATCATTAGGGGACACCTCAAATTGTGTATTTGACTGTGTCATATTCAGCTCAATTTGTTCCTATTTAAAAGTAGTAAATAGAAACTATTCAATTTAAAAGTAGCAACACATGTAATCAATGGCATTGCAGATTATGATTATTCTAATGTTCCTAGACCATTATCACAACTAAAAATTTAAAATGAAAAGTGCTTGCAAGTGAAGTGAACCACTTTCCTATAATCATTATATATCTCAATCCACAAGCAACTACACTCAAATCCCATTTTCACATGATCACATACAAATAAAATAAGATAAGATAGCAAAGGTTTACAAAACACTTACCACTATAGTTAATGCCTTGTTATTTACAAAAGACCCATCCTTCCTCTTATGTGTTTCAATGTACATCATTCCTCTACTAGGCTTCTTTCCCGTTTCCAAGTACTAAAAAAGAAGGAATAAAGAGTTAAACAATTAACATATATAATGCAAGTAAAATCACACATGTACCAAGTGTGTGTATATATACCATCTCATGTCGCCTCCGAGAGTTGGATTTAGATCCACAAGTGTGAGGAATGGTTTGCTTGCTTCGATTTTCCTTATTTTTCATGCAAAGCTCCTAAAAATAAATATAATAACTTCAATTAATATTTTTTTTAATTAAAGTACAACAATAACTAAATGAATTGTTTAGTGTCTTACAACTGTAGACGGTTTTAGTCGATAATTGACAAAGCAAGCCCATTGATCTCTTGGAACATCATCAGGCACATTGTTCACCAATGCTTCTCTTCTCATGGTTGGATCATAGAACTCATTCCACAATCTTTGCCTATATGTTGCCCACTTCTTTGCAATACTTTGAATGCAATACCTGTAGGCAATCTTTTCTGTGCTTGTAAAATGGAAGTGGGGCTTCAAACAAGCAAACAAATAATTAATTAATTAATTACTTGAACTAATAGAAGTTTCAAATAAAACGGATTTTACCTTTATCATTGTATCAAAGCACTCATCCTTGAAAGACTTAGGCATGCCACCATTTTCTTGTCCTGACCACTTTTCAAAGCTAATTGGAAAGATACGTGCATTAGTTGCTAATATACCACAATAGCCAGCAAGTAAACCTTGTGCTTCGCCATATGCCGCACCCTCTTCGTCAACCTCTACAATTACACGATCTCCTCTAGGTAAGTTGCAAACATCCTTGACTTTGATCTTAGCCTTCTTCTTCACATTTGTAGAGTCTTAAGAAAAATAAAAATAATTTAAATGATAACAATGTATAATATTTGTTACAAATAGAAGCAGTGATTGGAAAAAGACATTAGAACCATGGGGTATGGGAGAAATTAATACAGGAAACAAGTAATTAAAAAAATAAATAAACTAAAAGAACAGTGTTATAATAATCTAGCTAGTAAGTGACTCTTCCAAGTTCACCGAAGCATATATACATGCTGCTACAATGCTGCTACAATCCCATTGTTTTCCATAATATATAAATATCAAATAATGGCCAAAAGAAAAAAATAAAATAAAATAAAAAAAAGACATCATCATAATCTGAGGCGTGAGTGAGTGGTAAGTGAAATTTTTTGGTGAAATTGGGAGGTTTACATCTCAAAAAGAGGCAGTTATCATCATTTACCATTTTAAGTTATGAGAATCTTTTAAAGTTTTTCTACCTATTAAAATTAATATTGTGAATCAGTTGCCTCTACACTAGTTATGCAATATAAATTAATACCAATTATCTCCACATTCCAAGCAGACGAAGACTTTGAGTTAGAACAACGTGTGGCTCCATCAGATGAAATGGAATTTGCAACGACTTGAGAAGGAGCTTGAGAAGGAGCCTCACTAGCCTCTACACTAGTGGTATCTTCAAATGCTGCTGGTGCTGGAGGTTGAAGTGAACGAGAAGCATTGTTGTTTTCCCTCTCATCTACAAACTTCAATGGATTTTTTATGCGTTTTTCCCTTGGCATGACTGCATATTAACAAACACAAAACTGTTAAGCACACAAAAGATAATTAGACATTATACTAACTTGTTACGAGAGACATAAAAATCATGAGTCTCCATTGATTCTTACTCATTTCTTAACTTGTTACAAAAACTTGTTATTAAGTTACAAGTTTTTTATGAATAAAGTTACAAAATTGACAAATGTTACAAATTCTCTATCAGAATTGAGAATAGTAAAAGATCCTCTACATTTTAAGTTTGAGCATAAGTATAAATCAGCATATAAGAATTGTGACAGCAAAGCAGCTACACAACCTGCTCAAAATTTATATATCAAGCAGATAATATTCACATTTAATTCACAAAAATGCATGTCAATATCCAATATTAAAATACTCTTATACCTTTATGAATAAGACTAGTCTGTTATTACACAAGCATGACAGTAAAGTCAGCAAAAATAATCAAGTGCTTCATTATAGTTAGAACAATTAACTCCCTTTATTTACTAATTATTAAGCATCAGGTCTTTAAGTTAATATAGATCCATACAAAAGAACAAGTCATTCAAATAGATAAATAGACGTAGACAAGTACAAGATTATTTATTATCCCTTCATTACTAAAGAATGCACAGGATAAATCCTTTCCATAATTCCTGGACATTCAAGCAGGAGAAATTACAAATTATAATAACATAATAACTTAAAGGTAACATTTTATTAAAGAAAGGAGCCATATACTTGATTAGTAAATACTAAATAGTAATTAGTAAATAGTAAATAACTAACCTTTTATTAAAGAAAGGAGCCAGAAAACAATAAAAGTGACGGTGACATGCATCCACCTAAATGGAAAGTGCTATCATTATTATTATATTATTATTATTACTATTATTATTATTATTAAATAGAAAGTGCTATCACTCTCTAATCTCTAATTGCACGTTGCCACTCTGTATGTGATGGTGTGGTCTTAAACCAAAATTTGGACAATTTCAGGAGCCAGCAATCCAGCATTATGAGCAGTAGTAATGGACAAAATAAAACACAGGCATTTCCATTTTCGATAATCATACAAATAAATAAAACAATTTAATATTTTTAGTAATCAATTTTTTTTAAACTTTGGGAAATTTGTTTAACTCACTGAAAAATGCAGTATCTTGTCAAGCCATGAAAATTGTGGTTGCTGAAGATTTGCTTAACTCACTGAAAAATGTAGTATCTTGGACGGTGCAAGTATCACTTATTAGAAAATTGAATCCAAGTATGAGTATGAGTACTGCTTCTGGATGTTGGGCTCTCCCCTCCTGATACACAATACATTCCCCATGATTATTTAGGAAACATAATGAATTCGGAAGGTGCAGCACTATAAATCAGTTTGAGCTAAGAATGACAAGAGGTGGTACAGAAGCAATAAGCAGCCTAAACTCTGAAGAATAGTGAACTATAACCCAGGAACAAAAAACGCTTAATTAAAGCAGAAAACAAGATGATACACACAAAAAAAGGGTAAACTGCAGCAACATTAGAATCTGGGATTGCTAATAACAACTAACAACTGCAAGTTGGCTTAAAGGGGCTGCCCAATTGATAAGGTCTAGAAATGCTTAAGGCATCTTAAATATAATAATACTATGTGTATAAGCCTTGCTTGATTCCAAAGTAATTATGATATATAAGTGAACTGATAGATACTCTACAAATTTAGAAATTAATTAAAATAACCTAATGTAGTAATAAGTATTTCAAACAAAAAATGCTATATATGAGACAAGGGGAAGGAATTAACATGGAGTTAGTGGTTTTCAGTGTGACTTAACTGTTTTTTCCTTTGATAATATATCTTTTTTAGCACTATAGAAAATATGTTCATGGACTTGAAAAAACAAATTTCATACGACAAGTAGAGATCAAAAGATAGTTATATAATTAGATAGTGATATCTATATAGATTAAAGGTGACAAGTAAATATGTTAGAAACTTTAAAGTTTTGAACTTAATATGTTAAACGATTGATTTTATTACATTAATTGACAAGCAATTAATAAGATAGTAACTTACATCAAGTCTATGATCCTGTTCTTGAGGTTGAGAAGAATCCTGCGAATAACAAAGTAGTCGTCTCAGTTTCAAGGCAGATAAAACAAGTGACAGAATCCAATTAAAGTAGCTGATATGAAAATATAATTTTTTAAAAACTTAATTAAGAATTTCTATGCTATTCAGCATCAATCAATTAAAGTAGCTGATATTGGTTTTTGATGAATGTCAGCATTTACAAGGTTCCTTCTCATCTATTCAAGTTGAATGAGGAAGCTTACACACCAAAGTTCATCTCAATAGGCCATTTTCACAGCAAAGATTCAAAACTGAGACAAGAGAATCAGAAACAAAGGTACTTCCATGCTTTCTATAAGCGACTAAATAACTCACAGGCTTCAACTTTGAAGAGATACAGAACAATCTATCTTGAACACGAAACGAAAACTATAAGAGACTCTTATTCAGAGCTTGTTAATAGAGAAGAGATATCAACAAATTAATAGCGAAGAAGAAGTACCTGCGGAAGCTCGAAGGAGAAATATGGAGGGAGAGAAGGTTGCGTCGAAGAAGAAGTTTGGGACCGAACAGATCTGAAAACGCGTTAACAGAGGAGGTGACTCGATCCAGAAACGTTCTGCCACGGCAACGGCGGTAGCAACAACAATGGCAGTGGTGACAGAAACGGCGGCAGCAACAACGGCGGTGGAAACTCCACTGTGGCAGCAATAACCGTATAGAAGAACAGATCTGAAAACGCGTTGATGATAGAAGAGGTGGCTCGAGAAGCTCTCTACCGCAATTGACACGGCATGGTGACGGTGACGATGCCGGCGGCGGAAATGGCAGCAGAAATGACGGCGAAAATGGCGGTGGAAGGGTTCTCTCCCACCTAACTCACTCTCACGTAGTAGCTAACTCGGTCTCATTTTGAAAAATTGGGAAATTAGGTTTTGTTTCAAAACTTAATTTTAATTAATTATTAGTGGAGATTTTTTAAATTGCCATAAATAAAATGTATTGTGGAGGTTTTTAGAAACCTTCACTAAAATACTCCCACAAACAAATATTAATCTTGTAGTGATACCCTGACTCAAAAACATAAAGTCAGGCCCAATAAGAATAAAAGTCCACCCAAAAAAGGTGGCCTCATCTACTTACCCAGCCTCTATGACAATGGAGGTTCAACCCCATTTATCTGAATAAATAACTACCTTCTGAAATATCTCCTTCTATCTCTTTAGTTTATCTAGAAGGGAGATTTCAACAAATTCCCAAATTCCCAAGATAAAGAAAGTGATCATCCACCATCAAAGGTGAAACTACTCTAAAAGTGGTTTTCTTTTCTACTATAAATACATTGACGCTCTCAGGTATATTCAGAACTCAATCTATTAAAAATTTACTTAAATCCTTGCTAACTTAAGCGTCGGAGTCTCTTGTAAGTATCATCCCCACTTCTTCACGAAAAATTCAGACGGCAGCACTTTAGCTCCAACACAAATCAAACGCTGCCTCAAAAAGGGTCTGAACCTCGCGTCTAAGTCCAAAAACAATCAAATTTTAAATAACTCTCATAACATAAATATATATTATTTAATTAATTTAGTTTTAATATATATTTTATACGAGCGGTTAATTTTGATGCGTACCATTGATCTAAGAAAGGCTAACAGATTTGGTAGCGAATTCGGCTTCGATTAATCAATGTTGTTACCTCTTAATTTTCACAAGCCTAGATAATCATCTGCCGCCATCCTATATCATAATTATAAAAGACGGCATCCTGTAGTGAAATTCCAAGCTGTCAACCCTTTTAAGCATGGTAGCACTGCTCATCTCATGTCTATCATTCTACATGACATGGCATCATTGTATACATGCATAGGGATTGGCAACCTACATTTCTTGACATCATAATATTCACATGTATCATGTTTAAATAGTTGATGCACACAATGCAAGGCTTTTTTAATGTTTTATGGTTTTACCTGCTGGTTTCTCATCTTAGCCAATAAGATTAATTGCTTATATCCTTCCCCCGCCCCCACTTTTCAGTCTAAAATCATATACAAGTTCCTCATTCACCCCATTTTTTCAAATTTTGTCCCTCATTTCAGAATTTTCAAAATTTAAAATTTTCTAGGATCATTCTCTCATTGTTATTCCCTCACCTTTATATAATCCCTCCATTACCATTATTCATTTTAATTGTTATGCAAAGACATTGACTCAAATGAAGACGGCGATTTTTCCTCAAACGGAGCGGCATACTCAAGTGTTACGTGAGAGCCATTGAAGAACTTCTGTAAGGTTGCAGAACTCTTCTTCGAGGAGTACGACCTCATTAGCCACCAGATCAATTCCTTCAACCAGTTTATTCCCACCGGCGTTCACAACGTCGTCAATTCCTTCATTGATCTCATCGTGCAGCCTGAGTTTCTTGCTTTTTTCCTGAGGTTTTTTGCGTCCTAGGTTTTTATTTTTTATTTTTAAATATATTATTATTGTTATTATTATTTGCAATGTTAAGTTTTGATTTCTTATTTTACTTTAATTTTTTTTGGCGAATGTGGCCAGATCTTATGCAGAAGGCCAAGGAAGTATGTATGCTTATGTGTTTTGACAAACAACAATATGTAATTTCTATTATTAAGACAACTAGTATTTTGAAAAGTAATAAATTTAACATAGCAAATAGAAATATCATTGCATAATATATATTATATTACATGATATAACATCAAGTTTAATGAGTGATTTTGAAGAAAAAGAAGTTTTGAGGAAGATTCGTTTTACGATGGATAAAAATAAATTTTTATAAAAGGATCTTTGCATCAAACCTAAACACAAGCTCATAAAAAATTCAATTATGCATGCAATGAGGATCATATGACAAGGAGAAGTTCGACAAACAAGTTACAATATTAACTTTATAAATAGTTAAATACTGTAGGAAAAAAGAATTAAGTGTTAATAATGAAACAAATAATCAAAGATTGACTTAATATATAGTGTTGTTGAGCAATTTGTTCTAACTTTTTAGAGAATCCAATTTCAAGGCTTGGACTCGTCTTTACCTACATTTAATTGCATAAATGATAGAAAAAAAAGCATTAAGTAATAATGATATAATGCATGAACTATTTCGCACGGTTTCATTAAGTATTAATGATATGATGCATGAAATAAAAATTCAATTATTATATGGCTGTTATATGTCGTTATTTTAAATAGATGACTTTGTATACCAGCACCTCTACTTTGATTTCCTATTTGTTTTCTAAACAAAACTCTAAATGGATTACTTAGCTTGCTTCTATTTCTTTCCGATAAGAGCTCGGCCAAAATTATTAGCTTTCTGATAATTGATAATAAAAAAGCAAAAGTTAGTCATGGAGGATATAAAAATGCAAAAATATAGAAGCAGATGATAGCAAAGGTTGATTTTTTTTATCATGCTCCTTTTTCATACTAATCGAATTATTTGTAAAGTCATTAATTAATTTTATTGGGGATAAAAATTATCAACATACTATAATATTGTAAAGTCGATTAACAAGCGATTTCAGAAAATTGCAAACAAAAACATAGATATGTTACTTGAAAACTTTTTCAAACATATTGAACAAATTCTTGTAAAAGATTATTGAAATTGGTTCAAAAATTTAAAAGCAATTCAAGCCTTGTGAATCTTGGAAATAGAAAATTGTTTGCGTCCTTGGTAGGTGTTAAAATGTTCTGATGTTGAAATATTTTTCCAGGGTATCACTCATTAAGCATGTTGCTCGTTGTCCGAAGCTTTTTTCATGGAGCATATAGCCGAGGTGAAGCAATGATAAATCAATTGGAGTCTCATTCATTGAAAGCTCTTCAATAGTTATGATTAAAGTCAAACCAAAAATTAAATAGGTGATGGTGTATCTACAAAAGATACTTTGTTTAGTCTTTTATTTATGCTGTTATAACACTTTTAAAATTTAAAATTATTTTATTAAATGTATTTATTGTTGTTTGTGTTTATAAAAAAAATTTTTTAATTTAATTTATCAAATATAAATGTTATAATTTTTAAAAAATTATCTTTTAAAAATTAACTTTTGAAAAATAAAAACTTACCAAACTAAGTCTTAAGGGGAAACTTTTTAAAATTCACTTATGTTTATTAAGATTAAAAAGTTTAATATAATCTCATACATTAATTAATTTTAAATTTAACTATTATATTTATGTATAGTATAGTAATTTTAAATTTTAAAAATTATTTTATCAAATATAATAATTATTATTATTTATATTTATTAAAAGTTATTTTTAATTTGATTTAATTAAATATAAATTTTACCATTTTTAAAGTTTTATCTTTTAAAAGTTTAATTTTATGAACTATTTTCAAAAAGGAAGTGCTTTTCAAAAAGTTATTAATTACTTTTAAACAATTATGCATTTATCTCCAAAAACCTCACTACAAAAAAATACTGAAATAGTCACTGATTTTAGAGACTGAAAAAATTGGTTGCTAATACCGACCGATTTAACGACAGAGACAGAATTTCCAGAACCAAATCAATATTGGTCGCTAAATTAGATTCGGCGACCGATAAGTTTTAAATACAACTAAAATAAAATTGGTCGCTTTTTTTTTTATTTAGCGACCGATTTTGCAACCAAAACCGAAATAATGTCTTTGGAACTGTTGGTCACAAAAGCGGTCGCTATTTTTTATTTTAGCGACCGATTTTGTAACTGATAGTGAAATAGAGTGAACAACTGTTTGGTCACTAATTCAGTCACTAAATCACTGGTTGCTAAATTGGTTGCTAATTGTTAATTTAGCGACTGATTTTAGTGACTAACATAATCAGTCACTAATAGCCACTGAATTAGCGACCGACTAGTTTTCTACAACTAGAATATAAATGGTCGCTAAAATCGGTTGCTATTTTAAAATTTAGTGACCGAATTAGCAACCAAAACAAAGGAAAGAATGTCCTCGATCCTCTTGGTCACAAAATTGGTTACTATTTTTTAATTTAGTGACCGATTTTGTAACCGATCTATAGATAAATAGAATAACGTGGTTGGTTGCTAATTCGGTCGCTAAGATTGTGGTCACTAAATTAGTTGTTAATTTTTAAATTAGCGACCGATTTTATAAACTAATCAGTCGAAAGCTGTCACTAAATTTAAAAAAAGGATATTATCTAAATTACCCTCGCTAACCCTAACTCACCCCCACCATTCTCATCTTCTCACTAACCCTAACTAATCAGTCTCTGAGCACCGTTGTCGTCTTTTTCGTCGCCATCTTCTGCGTGCATCTCGCTGCCGTCTCCTGAAGTCCCGTCGGCGTCGTCTTTTCCGGTCTCGGCGCCATCTCCTGAGGTCTCCTCACTATCTTCTTCTGCAGTTTCTCTGTCGTCGCCTACGTCGTTGAGATCTCGGCGTTGTCTTCATCATCTTTAAGCAGGTGACCTCCTAATCCCCGATTCTGATCCATATTGTTAGGTTTGGTTTTTTTTTTCACTCTGGTTAGGGGTTTTAGCGATGTGCTCTCACCAACATTAGTTCCGTCTTTGATATAGATCAAACAACCACGGCTATGCCAATTCCGAACAGGATGATCATCGCTTGGAGATATTCTCACTACCGGTGATCACTCTGAGCTTGGCATTCCTCCCTCTGCATCATTTCCTTCAGCTCGACGTGCCTTCCAACATAGCCGGTAAATTTTTTCATGAACTCTTACGGTTTGCGATGTTTTTTGAATTTTAATTAATCTATTTTTTGCTAATTTTTATTTAGGGTTTGCAATGTTCCCTAATTTTAATTTGAGTTACGTGTCTTCTTCTTCTTCTCCTCCTCTTTTTTCTTCTCCTTCTTCTTCTTCTCCTTCTTCTTTTTATTCTCCTTCTTCTTTGTAACTAGTTTCAGAGTTCTGCCTCAATAACTGCTTTGTCCGTTTCCTTCATTTATTTCCCTTTCTTTCAGTTTGCTACTACGCTGAGAACTTTAAACATGACATTTTCTTCATGTTCTTCCTCTTTTGGTTATTTTTATCGATCAATTAATTTCTACAATGCTTATGTTAATGTTAAAGTTGTAATGATCTAATTATCATTTATGTGGTGCTTGAAGGAACTATTCAGTGAATTTTTCATCTTGATCTGCATTGTCTTTGAATTAGGCTGCAGAAATGAGAACTCAGCTTGTCCTCTTTGAATTAGGCTGCATCTAACTTGTCCTCTTTGCAGAACATCACCAACTTGTCATCTTGATCTGCAATGAGTAAGGCTTCAAGTTACATACCAGCTGCTCTAATTTTTCTTCTTGAAGGACCTTGGAAGGAGATTAGTTTTCATATTCATCGTTCATCACAATTGTTGTCATTAGCATTCATTACCTTAGGTTGAGTTTGGTTAGTATAGTGATAATAAAAACTAATGTTTTTATTTTTAGTTTCTCTATCTGAGTGCCAATTTGAATAAGAGAACTTATAAAGTGGTAGTCAATTTGAATAAGTTTCTCCATGCCTAATTGATCTCAATTTACCTGCTTCTGTTGATGATGCACCTTTTTTAATCTCATAAACTTTTTTAGATTGCATTATTTTGGTTAGAAAATAATTGCTTTGAGAATTATATGATTCCCATTATCATTTATTCAATTGGTGTTGAGGATGTTTCTCTTTTCATGTTAGTGGTGGAAATGTTGAAAACATTGCTCTACTAATTCAATTACATGGTTAGTTCATAAATATTTACTCAAATATTGGAATATTTAATAATTTTTTAACCAACTATCCAGATTCTTAGTTCATGTGTTTTCTATCCGTGACTGGTCTTTGGGAAGCATGATTATGTAACAAGGATTTCAAGTTTCTCTTTCTAAATCAAACTATGACCAAAACTTGCTTTTTAGTTACGTGTTGTCTTGGAAAAGATCAGAACCAACAACCACCTTTAAATAGAGCTATGAAGGTGCTAACCAGAATTTGATTAATCATGTTAAGGGTGGGACTATAAAGAGGCCTAAGGCCCAAATCTCCTAAGTACCAAATCACTTTCAATTGAAAGTTGAAACTGTTGCATCCATGTGATTATACTTTGAGTCCATTTGATTCTCTGTTTTTTGCAACTCTTATTTATTTAAAATTTTATATGTATACATATGCTTAGATTCTTAGATGCCCTTGTTCTAGGTGTAAAAACAAGGTTGACGCAATTATGAGTTTTGGAACTCTTTTTTTGTTCATAGCTTCTCTTTTTCTTTGTTATAATCTGTGTCTTGCTTGATTTTGGATTCTGACTCTATTTTATCTTTTGATCGATGAATCTGTGTCTTGCTTGATTTTGGATTCTGACTCTATTTTATCTTTTGATCGATGAGATCTTTGCCAAATTAAAATATAATGAGGCCTTCATTAGTTTTACCTATTCAAATATTTTATGGTTGTCATTTTATTTTCATCACTGCTTGTTGTAGTTCTGTTTACTCTGTGTTGAAATATTTAGTTATTTTGTTCCTTGGTTTGTGTTGAATGCTTTATAATCACCTAAGAATTATGATGCACAAATACTTAATTTTTTATTTGCTTGTACATATTGTATGCATATAGGCGTCAAATACTGCTATCTTAAACCTGTTAAATTTATAACTAATTTTCTTTTAATACTTGTATTAGTATTTGTGCCACATAGGCTAATGATATCAGAACTGATAAGCATTCTGTCATCAATATTTTTCTTCAAAACTTTGATTTCATTGCCCCTGGCACTTTTAGATAATATTTTTTCTTGTTTGGTTCTTTCTACTTTCCTTTTGAAAATGGAAGATTTGATTCTTAATTTTTTGTTTATTGCTTATGAAATCTTTCATAAAAACAATTACATTATTAAATGGCATCTGGGTTATTATTTTGTTACTATTTTGGTGTAAGTTTTTCTTTCATTGTAATGCTTGAAGAAATAAAACTAATGCATATGCTTTTATTCAGATAGGGATGGGAACAAATCTGAGTTTTTCCAAAACTGAAAAGTTTTTTGAAGATGGAGAAAATGACTGTCGTAACTATGGTTTGTCATAGATGTAAGGGTGGCGGGCAACAATGGAAGATGTAGTGAGTAATTAGTAATAAATTACTTGGAACATAATTTTTGAAAATAAAAATATGTTGACTTTTTCATGCACTTTTCTTCTGCTAGCATGCTACACATCTTGATATGGATGCGTCCACTTCATCTTTTGGTGTATATGATGGGCATGGAAGTAAGGATTGAACAAGTTTGGCTATTTGGAAGAATGACATATTGCTGGTTTAACTATTTGTTACATAATGGAAGAACATTCTAGGCATTAGAATTTAGAGCTTAGTAATAATTAGCTACATGCATTTTCTATGAAAAAGTTGGGTAAAAACAAGACTAAGAATTTATTTTCTATGAATTTATGGACTTGGAATAGAATCCACTGCAATTGACAAAAGACCTAGTTATTGTTGCTCCAGTTCTCAGTTATCCGATTGGTTGCAAAGGTCAGAACATGAAGAAATAATGAAGAAAATGCAAGAGAACGACGACTTGAAAACTATGTTGGAAAAGAATTTAAAAGGACTTGAACTCGATAACCATATGCTTCAAGAAATGATGAAAAAGGTTAATTTTAAAATTCTGATTCCTCAACTAGAAGGTGGAGAAACAAATATAGGAGAGGATGAAGATGGTGAACGTACGTCTGATGAGTGATTAGTAGTTGTGATGCTAGTTAGTTAATAAGCTTTAAATGATGTAATTAGTAATATGAGAGTGTTGTTTACTTATTATTGTTGTCTATGATATTGAATTGATGAGTTATTTTAGTTATTGTTTAGGTATGTTATGTTATTTTGGTTAATGTTTAAGTGTTGTTTACTTTTATGTGTTAAGGTGTAGGTTTTGTGTTTATGGTTTTTCAATATTTGATGGCCTAAATGTAAAAATTTAGTAAAAATGATAGTTAAAAAATTAGGATCAACCATGAAAATTTGGTCACTTAAATGCTTGGTCGCTAATTAGCGACCGATTTAGCGATTGAAATGTTGATTGCTAAAATACAGGTTCACACTTAGCAACCGAATTAGAGGCTGAAATGTTAGTAACAAATTAGCGACTGAAATAACGGTCGCGAATTGGAGACTGAAACACTGGTTGCAAATTAGCGACCGATTTAGCAAATGAAAAGTTGGTTGCTATTTAGTGACCGCTTTACTCAGAGACTGATTTAGCGACGGAAAATTTTGTCACAATTTAGCGACCAATTTTGTTAGCGACCGATATTCTTTGGTGAGAGTTTGGTGGCCTTGTTAATAAATCGGTCGCTAATATTTAGCGACCGAAGTTGGCCGCTATTTTCTGATTAGCAACTATGGTTTTAGCGACCACCCAAATCAGTCGCTATTCCGGTAATTTTTTGTAGTGCCTTAAATAAGATGCCAAAAATATATCTACGAGTAAAGTACTATTTTGGTCTTTAATATTCGAAATAAATTTTAATTTAGTCTATAACATTTTAAATGTCCTATTTTAGTCTTAAAAAATTTCAAACGGGTTCAATGTTGTCCCACTATTAAATTTGAGACAAACAATTAATATATTTAAGAGGCAATAACATTCGATTTCTGTGTGTGAGTGAAATCGATCCTCTAGCGATCACTAATATAAATGATTTTCTTATATTTTAGAACATTGATTATTGATTGCTAGGGTTGAGGTTTTATACAAAAAGAAAAATGAAATGAGGAAGTGAAGGTCTTTGTTATGTTTTTCTAACACGCGAAAATAAGAAGATATGATTTAACTAAAATTATTGTTAACGTTCACATTACTCACTTCATTAATTATTCATATCAAATTTAAAGGTAGGACAACATTGAATTTGTTTAAAATTTTTTAGGGTAAAATATTATTTTTATCCCTAACGTTTAAATGGAATCCTAATTTGGTCTCTAACATTTCAAATGCCATATTTTAGTCCCAAAAACTTTTAAATATCCTATTTTAACCCCAAAAATGTTTTAAGTGGGTTTAATATTGTCTAACCATTAAATTTGACACCAAAAAAATTTACATATTAAAGAGCCAATAATATTCAATTTTAGTATATAAGTAAAATTGATCTACCAACTATCACTAATATAAAAAATTTTTCTTTGATTTTGAAGCATTGATGATTGATTGTTAGAATTTGATGTTTTGTACCAAAAGAAAATTGAAGAGAATATGTAAGAATCGGAATTAAATTAACCGTTTAAAATAAAATAAAATAATAATTTAATTACCCAAAATATGTTCAAAAATTTAGAAATATTAATTAGAAAATTTAAAGGTGAAATTCGAATTCAGTAAATTTTTTCGAGCAAAAAATGTAATTTTTTGCAAAAAAATGCGTAAGAACACCTACCGGTAATTTAGTCGGCAATACCAGTTTAAGTATATCCGGTACCTTGTATGAGTAAATAAAATTAAAAAATTTGATTTATTAATTTGGAAAGATAAAAACAAATTAGAATTAAAAATCGAGCGCTAATTTTAAAGGTTTTGTCCTAAAATTAGGCAAATGAGCTAAAACGATTGGATCAGGTCCAAGTTGGACCCAAAATTAACATATAAATACCTCATTAATGAGTATTTCAGCTCATTTCCTTGCTGAGAGTGAGAGAGGGATGGTGAAGAAGAGAGAAGAGAATAGGGTTACACTATTCACCATCCTCTTCTTGATCATATTTTGAGCTACAAAATTCCGATTTACGTGTCGTTTGGGGCCACGCAACGCTCTTGTTAAGCCTGTCATTTCTATCTGAACAAAGTTTGTAAGAACTTGAAATATATGCTCCAGTTCTCTGCCTTAGTTTCAAAATTTTGGGTTTAGTTATTGAGTAAATTTTGTGATTTTGGTTGTTTAGGAATGATCTATCATTAGGCTATTGTTAGATTTTGCCCAAATCACCGTTGGGTAATGTAAGAAACCTCTATACCTTGTGGTTTGTCATATATGTGAGTCCTAGTGTTAATTTGGGTATATTATATATATTAGATTGAAATATATGTTGTTTGGAGCTTGAAATTGGTGTTTTGGAGTACTTGATGTTGAGATAAAGTAGTGGTTGCGCTTGGGTTGCTTGTTGGAGGCTTGGAAAGCTTTGGAAGGACCATTTTGGGTGTTTTGTGTTTGTGTGGAAATCGGTCAAGATATAGTTTTGGTTTCTTTTAACTAATATGTATTGTTGTGGGCAATTTAGGCTAGCGGCCGTTAGGATAGGCTTGAATGATTAGGTGTATGATTAATTGTATGTAAATTTTTATGTTTGATTATGAGTGTTTGATAATGATGATGATGATATGGAGTCTTAGATATGTGAGGTATATGAATTATATTAAAGATTGAATGAGTTGCATGTGTTGGAGTATGATTATGATGATAATATGATGAGTATTGATGTTGATCATGATTGATGATGAATATTGAGGGCGATAATAATGTGAAGAAGATTATGAGTCTTGATAATGAATTATGAGTATAAAAGGTTAAAAGGATGAAAATTTTGAATAATAATATTGATGTTGATGTGGTTAATGGAAATTGAGAAGCATTGATGTGATTTAGGTGGAATTTGGAGTTGTTGAATGAATTAAATGAGGTGAGAATTGAATAGTTTAGATTGTTGAATGATTGAGAAAATGTTTGAGGACTGATGGTAAGACTTTTGAGTTCTTTTGGTATTGTTGGGTTGTGAGTGAATTTGTTTGAGTTTTGAAAGAATAGAGTACTTTGAATGTTTTGTAAAACCTTGATTTAACCAATTTTGATGGGCTATAACTTGGCCTCTGAATCCTCAATTTTTATGAAACTTATTTTGAATGAAAGCTGGGTCTGAGAGATTTATGCCATTCGAAGAATGGGTGAAAAATGATTTAAAACGAAAAAGTTATGTGCGTTTGAAGTTTGGTGTTAAAAATAAAATTATGCAGCAAAACAGCTTTTTCTGAAAATTGGGTGGCATGCGTACGCAAGATTACCATTTTTACACTCTCGCATACGCGGCCATTGGCATGTGTACGCATCAACCCTTTTCTGTTTTGAACGTTCGCATACGCGGACGATGCCTCAAAACGCGGGGCTGTGCATGCGTACACATGACTTTGTTTTGCTGAAAAATGTGATTTTTGTATTTTTAAGCACCCCTCTAGTCTGCTAAACCTCTTTAATCATTGTTTAAGATCTCTTAGCTAATGATTAGGCTTTGGGATGAGTGTTTACGTGGATGAAAATAAGTATTTTAGATGATGAGCTTAGAGCTGGTGATTAGGTTTTGGAAGTCTTGCAAATGAGATTAGTGTAAGTTGATTTGTGGGGTATTTTATTAATGAGGAACTGAGAAATGAAGAAAATTGAGCAATATCTTATATGTGGTTTTTGAACTTGAAAGAACTCAAGAATCGAGGATGATAAAGATGATATGAGAGCTTGATAGTGAGCAGGGCACTATATCCATGGAATGTTAAGAACCCGAGAGATAAGAATGATTTGATATGAGAAAGATGATGATGATTGGTGAAAATGTGAGGTTGATGAACTTATTGAGTATGAGCAGTGATCACTGAATGATGATATTATGATATGCATTAATTGATAAGTTGCTATGCGCTTGGCAAGGATGGTGCTTTAATCCCGCTTGTCAAGGTAGCAGTGCCGGCGTAGGGGCTGTGGGGTGGGGGAGGGGGTATCCCACCTACGTTCAGATGTGAAGGCTGAGGTAATATCCCGCTTGCATAACCTTTCTTGCCATAAGAGTGAGTCAGGCACTATATCTCAGGGTGGAGAGTCAACCGAGCACTATATCCCAAGAAGTGCACAAGAGTGAGCCGGACACTATATCCCAGGGTGGAGAGAGTGAGCTGGGCACTATATTCCAGGATTGCACTTTAAAGTGAGCCGGGCACTATATCTCAGGAGTGCACACAACGAGCCGGGCACTATATCCCAGGAAAATTGGTAGAAAGACAACTTTAGAAAAAATGTCTCGGGTTGGCAACTTTGAACTGACAAGTGATATCACGAGCCAAAATAGGATAGACATTCATCATATGTATCTTCTATATGCTGGTTTGCTTTGATTACTTGAGTTATGCCTAATTGAATAATATGTCCAATTGCTAATTGATCTATCTGCTGTATATGTATATTAATTGTACTTTACTTGTCTGCATCTATTTGTGTTTTTTGTTAGGATTGAAGAGGATCGGTAAGTAGTAGCGATTGGATCGCATGGAGGATAGGTTTGCGAAGACTGTGGGTGTAACACCCTAACTTTTAGCACGTCATGATCATACCAAAAGTGAGGCATTACTGACCTGTTTTCCATATTTACTATTTAATACTGAGCCTTTAGTTCGATTTCGTGTTTCAATTTTTAAGAAAAAGCCGAAAAGTTTTGTTTCTATTAATTAAGATCATATATCAAAGATTTCCAAGCAATACTAGTCACATAGTTAGTAAGAATAATAAATATCATACAAAAGAATTCAAATGAAACTCAATACAACTCCTATCCCTCTGTATAAAATAAAATCTTAACTAACAAAGGAGAGGGAATTCTAGGAAAGCGACTCAACACATAAACTTAACTCAAATAAGACTAATAATCATCCGTAGCTTCAAACTGAGTCTTCAAACCTGTGTCACTAAAAGGGTGGAAGATTTTGGGGTGGGAACAAACCATGCGTTCTCAGTAGGAAATGGGAATGCCGTAAGAGTAATGAAATAAAATGCAAATAATTAACTTTACTCAATAAAACTATATTTTTTTATCAAACCTTTTGAAAATACTTTTTACTATTACTTTATATAATTAATTACCTTCTTTAAATTTTTAAACTTAAGATAAATCTCAATCACAACCTCAGTTCTCAGTCACCTTAATACACAAACTAATAGCACAGGAAATAGATCAACACACAAACAAATAACATTAAGACAAACAGCACAATCACAGAGAGACAAGATAAGAAAACACAATCAAATGCAAATATGCAAACAATGATGATGCATGTCTATCCCTAACGCAGGCCATGAGCTCATATGTCGGTTGCCTACCTGCTTCCGACATTACCCGGACACGAGTCCCATATATAGCTTTCCAGATGCATACAGTGTGCTCATAAGTCTTACGGCTAGGCCGCATACAGTGTGACTTCCAATATTTTTTAATGTACTTACATCTAGAAAACAGTTCTCAGTGTGTGGGCGTCCCCACTATACATTTGGCACTAAGGCCCAAACAATGTCACATCTGCTCTCCTGTGGCAGACAGTCCCTTAAAATTTTTTTTATCTTTGTTCTCTACTCTCCTGTGGCAGAGATTCCTTTAATTATCTCTCTTTCCTTTACTTTTCGTTCTCCTTCTTTTCTTTCTTATCAAACCAAACTCATATCATAATTTAAACGAAATCTCTTCTCAAAAGATTGGATTTAAAACATAATTCTTTTCTTGATAAATTGAATTCAAATAGAATAAATCTTTTCTTAACTAAATAAATATCAAATAATCTAATTTTCCAAAACCAAATCTTTTTAAAATAGCATTTCAAACAAACTCTCAAAGATTATAAAATTTCGACAACATTTTCTCTAAAATTCAGACTATGCCACCCTTTTAGTGTCCCAACCAAACAATCTCTCAATCATTTCGAATATCAAATCATTTTCAATAATCAAATCATTTTCTTTAAAGCTAAGCCTCTTTTTGTTTCAATAAAATTCAACCCTATTTCAAACCTTTTTCTATTAAAACCAAAGGAACAAGTCGTACGTTCATTCAAACTTAACAAAACCTCCGGATCATATTCTTTTTACATTTAACATTAACCAAAACCACCTTTTCATTTATGGTTACAAGAACCCGGATATAACCTCCCTCACTTTCATAATTCCTTAATTCACATGTCATTTGATCAAAGCATAAACGTAACGTATTTTCAGCCACAATTCAAACAATCAAGAATTCAGATACGT
The DNA here is from genome assembly GCF_014773155.1 of Arachis stenosperma. NCBI lineage: Eukaryota > Viridiplantae > Streptophyta > Magnoliopsida > Fabales > Fabaceae > Arachis > Arachis stenosperma. The sequence continues at coordinate 66,332,850 of NC_080383.1, forward strand.
TCATCAAACTCAATCATTCTCACAGTCAACACTTATTCATCAAATTCAATCAGTCCAGACAAACACAATTTATTTGCAATTACTCAATAAACTTTTTGCCATTCTTAACTTAAAAACTATTAATTATTTTAAAATAAGACCCCTACTTTCGTACAAAATCAGAATCAACAAAAATTTTGGAGAAATTTTTTGACCAAACTGTTGAAGAAAACGTCAGAAATCGTTTGTGCCTCCTAAAACTTTAATTAGCCGAACTCAAGGGAAAGAGGAGCTACGTCACCGTCAACTTTTACCGAACAAAAATAACGCAAACATATAGAAGAGAAGGATACAAACATTTTTACCGAATTTGATTTTTTATTGGAGTTACGGATCTCAAAAAATCAAAGCCGGAAGTTCTTAGTGGTGTCACGGTTTCTTTCCCCCCTCTCTCGGCCTTTCTTTCTTTTTCTTTCTTTGTGGTTTCGGTTAAAATGAAATCAGGTTAATTAAATGATAGATAACAATGAATATTAATTTGTGGTGGTAAGGATTAATAGGTGTCAATATGTCATGCATATATGTATATGTATTATGTTTACAAGACACGTTTTTCTTTCTTTCTTTCCTTTTGGCTTGAATGGCTTCGGCCACTTCCATCCATATTTCTTTCTTTCTTTTTTTTTTTAACTTTAATAATAATAATAATAATAATAATAATAATAATAATAATAATAATAATAATCAATTTAATTTTTGTTTTATCAAATTGATAAATAATTCAAATTTAATAGAATAAATAATAATTAAATTAAACTTTAATAATTATAAAATTCTATTTAATTATTTTTGTTAAAAAAATAGTTTTTTTTAATTACATCTCAATATAATATATTAGTTTATAAATTACTAATTATTTGATTTCAAAAATTCGGGATCTTACAGTGGGACACTAGTGACTATTAGAATAGAAATCCTTTAAGTTAGATTATCCTGCTTATGGTTTAATTTGTATATTTCATTAAGCTTAAATACTTTGTATCGATGTGAAGTTCTAGAATTGCGTTTGTCTTTTCGAAACTTTATATCTTATCTATTGGGCACTGTTACCATGTTGAGAACCTCCGGTTCTCATACCATATGTTGTTTTTTTTTATATGTAGGTCGCAACCCACCTCAATAAATTTGCGGATTGTGACAGAGTGGAGGATGGTTCAGCTTCCTGTTTTGATTTACTTTTGTAGTCTCTCACTTTTGTTGCCTTAGAGGCTTGTATTTTGAAAACTTGAGAGATAAGACATTAGCTGTTTTAAACATCAAATTTTGTTGTATTTCTGTTTTGACTAGCCGACTTAAATTCCGCAAGTTGTGACTAGTCCTCTTTTATATATATATATATATATATATATATATATACTTGTTTACTCCTTTTATTCTATTTATCTCTTGTGCCTACGCGTTTAGTTATCATGTTTGAGCGATTCATGTTTTTGTATCTTTATTTTATGTATCTTTGAGCTTTTATTTCTTCATCGGACTTCTAGTGTATTATATTCCTTTATTATATATATTATTGTATGAGTTTTAGAACTATCGTGACGCTTTGTCACCCTTTACTTCACGACTAGAGGTAATGCTTAGGGTGATACGGTGTTACAGAACAAATGTTACAAGAAGATTTTGGTTGTATTTTTCTAACTTAACTAGTAATGTTATTGACATCCACATCACTCAATTCATTAATTATTAGTGTCAAATTTAATGGTAGGACAATATTAAATCTGTTTGAAAACTTTTAGGATAGAAATATAATGTTTGAAATGTTAGGAACAAAATTAGAATTTGACCCGAACGTTAAAAACTAAAATAATATTTTATCCAATTTTAAAAGTAGAATAAAACGTTTAAAATATTAAAGACTAAAAAAAATTTAACCCAAATATTATTAATTAAAATAATACTTTATTCTATATTTATTGTTCTAAACTTTCAAAATAATAATAATTTAGTCCGCGCTACACAGAGTGGATCGAGCTAGTAAAATGCTAGTAGAAAATTATTTTGGTCCAAAATAGCCAAATGAACCTCAATGCTATATTGGGAACTAAAATCATATTCTATAGCAAGAGGATAGAGTAGATCTATTCCAATTTTTTTTTTTTTTAGTTAAGAGTGAGATTCGAACACATAATTTTTAAATTAGTATGATAAAATTATACTATTTGAATTATAATTTCTTAACCTCAATTTTTTTTTTTAATTATTTACAAAATAAAATCTTTATGCTTTAATATCTTATATAGATTTTTAAATTTACTTAAAGAGATCATATTATTTTAAATAAGTAAAAAAAAAATGGATAGAATTCACTGCCGATAAGATTGGCAAGCAGCAGAAATTTTTTACGCAAATGAAAAGATGAAGAAAGTTTGTCAACACTAATGGTCTGATAGACAATAAGAAAAAAGAAAGCAAGTTCGCTTGGTTTAGCAACCCTTGCTAGAAAACTTTTTCAACATGCAAGTCCCTTAACATGTCTTCATGTTATTAGCTTTGATCACAGTCCACTGGTTCTGGAATTCGAGCCAAGTAGTAAAAGCTATTTAAATTTGAAGCCTTGTGGGAAGATAATGAGAAGTGTTGAGAGATAATCTAAATAGGGGTGGGATAAAGTTGGCGGACAAAGATGAAGTTTGGCAGAGGCTTATGGAAAGAAGGAAGAATTGCAAGGATGAACTAAAAATGCGGAGCAAGGAAACATTCACGCTGGCATAAAAGGAAATTATGAAACCCAAGAGCAGGCCACAAAAACTAAAATGGGGTTTTCATGGTGGTAGTCCTCTGGCGGCGGTGGTGGCTGACTAAAGTACAAGTAACTACTATATATGTATATACAAAAATTGGATTTTTTTTCCCTCCGTCTCCTCTTCATACATTTTCGTATTTTCCTAAAGACTCCATTAGAATTTCGTTAGAAATAGTTTTATTTACCTCTCCTTTTAAACATTTTACTATTGACATAATCAGAAACCAAACAAGTACAACATATATTCATAAGGTGAATAATACAATATGGAACTGAATTACCTAAAATTAAAAAAATAACCAGAAACAGAGAGAATAAAAGCTAAACCGAAGTCATTCTGCCTGGCCCAGCAAGAAAAAAAAGGAGCTGAGCCACGCTAGAGACAGATTTACATCATATTGACATCAAAATCAATATCCAAATTCCCAAATCCTACGAAGAAAAAGATTAGTAGCACTGCAATTTTCAAAAACTCATTGCAGACACTACCCACCTACAAATACACCTAACTATAATAATCCATGCTTTATGAATACGACTCAACAAGACAACAACTAGTAAAAGTTAATAACTTCATAGAGAATCCCAGTTGATCTCATAAGAAGGGAACTTCTGCAGATAAAAATGTTCTGAAGGAGCATCCCACTGTGACTCACTGACGTCATCAAACGTAAGATCAGACAAAGGAGAAGACCCCGCAGAGGCTTCTTCACTCTCAACATTGCAACAACCATCATCATCTCCTTCTACCTTTGGAGTTGTTGCTTTTGACTTTGACTTTAACCTCATCACAGGCTTCTTTCCCTGCTTCCCTTGTTTCCGAATCTGAGAGAGATTTTCACAGATAGCATCCAACTTGGCATCAACAGCGGAATGAAGAGGCCTATACTCCCCAAAACCGCCGCCAACGATGCAAGAACCGTGGTGCTTAAGGTTAGGGAAGTTGAGCTTCGCTAAATCACCTCTTAGCTTAAAAGCCGCTTTATCATAAGCCAAAGCAGCTTCCTCGGCAGTCTCGAAAGTTCCAAGCCAAAGCCGAGTGCGGTTCCTTGGGAGTCTGATCTCAGACACCCATTTTCCCCATTGCCTTTGCCGTACGCCTCTGTAGAGTTTTGTGGGCTTTGGTGGGCCTTGTTTCATGGGTATTGGCTTTGGGCTAAGGAAGCTTAGGGTGTTGCTCTGTTGAGTTTGTGATTGGGCCTGGATCTGATAGTTGAGCCCAATAGAAGAAGAAAACGGTGGTTGCTCAAACCCAATGAAATTCTGGCTGTTTGATAAACGTGAAGGAAACAAAGGGGTCACCATTGAAGGGCAACCATGCTGAGTGTAGAAATCAGGCTGTGGAGAAGAAGAATAGTTGATAGAAGGATTGTAGTAAGAAGAATTCAAGGTGGTGGAAGTTGAAGGTAGATGGGAATTAGATGATGAGGGTAATGAAGTAATTGTGCTTGTGGTGGTGGTGGTTGTTGTCGTAGAAAGACTTCTATAAAAAGGTTGAAGTACTTCCATTAACTCACCCCCTTGAAATGGATCCGAGTGAAACTGTTGTGTGTATTGATCCATTGTGGCTGACATAAACATTCAACAAACGAAATGACAAAATTGAAATAAAATAACGTAGACCTAGGTAAAATTAACCTGTGCTTTGGTTAAAACTTGAGAAAGACTAAAAAAAAAGGAAGAAACTAAACAAAGAAGATTGAAGAGGTTTAAAATACACAACCCCTTTAATCGAAAAATAATGAAGCTTTGAGGGATCAAAAACAACCCTCTTTGGCTTAATTCAAAGATCTGAAAAGAAAAAAAAATCTTTGTTGCAAACAAAAAGCTGGATCTCGATTCTGAAAACACCTGGCTTTCTAGAAACAACTTATAAAGTTTGATTCTTGTTAAGATTCTAGAGACAAGCCCAAAATATATTTTAGCTTGAAAGGCAGATGATTAACAGAAAGGGATTCAGAGAAGCGGGGAGTTAGAGAAGGGGAAAAAAAGTAAAAAGAAAGGAAGGTTGAACCGTTGAAGAAGAACACAATCTGAAAAACGCTCACAAGAAAGAAAGATAAAAGAAAAGTGTTTGAATTTTGTGAGTAATCTCTCGTCACTCTTGGTTTTGCCTTGTGAGCGCTCACACCAATATATAGCAGCCGGCCAAGTTTGCTATCACTGTTAATGACGCGATTATGGACACTGTAATTACGGGAGCGAGCTTCGCATGATTAACGTACTGGCCAATGAGGGTGCGACACGCATACATGTTCTTGTTGGGACAGGACACGTGTGTCATTAACATTGCGATTCTTGCTGGACTGCCATTAAGCCTTGGTTGACCGTGACACCGGGCGTTCACACCATTTTGTTGAAATCTGATGTAGCGTTCTTCGAATTTTTTTATAAATAAATAATTAAAATATTTTATTTATAGTAATTTATAACATATTTATCCAATTGTATCTTTTTACATATTTCGTTTATTTTTGTAAATAAATTAAGATGGCTTATATCAGTATAAAAGAGATAAAATATAATTTTATTTAGTTTTATCTTCTTTGTAAACGAAATATATAAAATTTAAAAAATATATAAATTTTATTTATAATGTAAATGAGATAAATTTACACTATAAATAAGATATATGAATATTTATAAATATAAAAATATAATTTTTAAAAATAATAAAAAATATTAATAATTTAATTGGGACCAATTTAAAAAAAATGATACATTTTATTTTTATTTAGATCAATTTTAATTAATTTATATCTTATCTATATTTTAAATTTTAAATTAATAACTTTGTGTTGTTTATACTAAATTCTTACTAAATGGAACGTTTCAAATAGTAAGAAAGATAAACAATTTTAAATAATAAAAAAAATAGTCGGTTTCAAAATGATAGGAGAGATGAGCAGTTTAATTAGTGGACAAATAAGTATATCACGTAATTTGAAATTGTCCATTTAAAATCAGCACATTATTTTTCTAGAAATCAACACATTAAAATTAGTACTCAAAAAGAATAAATAATAAAAAAATTAAAGATTTTGATAAACAAAATGTTAACAATATATAATTTAAATTTAAAATTTTTAATATAACAAAATTTTTTAAATTATTCATGTACTCTTCTTGAGTACTAATTCAAATGTGTTAGTTTCTACAATAATTTAATTTTGAGTAAAGTATTGTTTTTGTCTCCAATGTTGGGATAAGTCTCAAAGTTGTCCCTAACGTTTGAATCGTCATATTTAGGTACCTAACGTTTCAAAATTGACTCAATGTTATTCTGCCGTTAGGAATCTGTTAATGGAATTTATGGCAGGACAAAATTGAGACGATTTTGAAACGTTAGGGACTTAAATATGATGAAAACGATAGAGATGAAAATGATACATAAAAATAAATTTTAATTTTATCCTTCACTAATATCAATCTTTTATGATACATAGTTATTCAATTGTTTTTAATCACATTTAAGTAAATTACACTTAATCACATTATTTTGATTCTAAATAATTTTTTTATAATTTTACTCTTAAAGGTTTCCTCATCATGAAATATTTGTATAATGACTAGAATCACAATACTTTATTGTATATTTATCATTTCCCCCCCCCCCCCCACAAGTTTATGTACTAGTTATTCTACAAATATTTTATGATGAGTAAAAATTGTTAAGAATAAAATTATAAAAAAATTATTTAGAATAAAATTAATGTGATTAAGTGTAAGTTGCTTAGATGTGATTAAAAAATAATTGAATAACTATGTACCGTAAAAAATTGATATTATTGAATGATAAAATTTAAATTTATTTTATGTATCGTTTTTGTCCCCAACGTGTTCATCCTATTTAAGTCCCTAACGTTTCAAAATCGTCTCAATTTTGTCCCGCTGTCAATTCCGTTAATAGATTCCTAATGGCAGGACAACATTGAGTCAATTTTGAAATGTTAGGGACTTAAATAGAACGATTCAAACTTTATGGACAACTTTGAGACTTACCCCAAATGTTGGGACAAAAATGATACTTTACTCTTTAATTTTTAATACGTGTGCACATTTGTATTAAATAAAATTTTTAATATAACAAAACTTTTAAAATTTTTATATTTTTATTTTTTTAGTATTAATTTAAATATATTAGTTTCTAAGAAAATAATGTGCTGAATTTAAATGAGCAAGTAATACGTCCAGTCACCCACTAATTAGTGAGTTAAAACTGCTCATCTCCCCTATTATTTTGAAACCACACATCTTCTCTATTATTTGGAACCGCCCATCTTTCTTATTATTTGAAACGTTCTATTTTTAAGAGTTCAGTACAAATAAGATATAAATTAATTAAAATTGATCTAAATAGTAACAAAATATATCTATTCCAGGGGTTACCTGAAATGGTGATTTAAGTCTGAATGTGAGGTCCAGACTCCTATTGAGGCAGCGTTTGCTGGTGTTGAGGTGCCACCGTCCAAGCACTTCGTGAGGAGGTGGGGGTGGTACCTACGAGAGACTACGATACTTAAATTAGCAAATGTTTAGGTAGCTTTTTAGTAGCTTGGGTTCTGAATATATCTGAGGAGGTCAGTGTATTTATAGTAGAATAGACAACGACCTTTTAGAGTAGTTCCACCTTTGATGGTGGATGGCCATTCCATTTTGATAGGAAAGTTGTTTAGATCTCCCCTTATATGGATAGGAGATATCTTAAAAAGTAGTTACTTATTTATATAAGTAGGGCTTTGTACAACTGTCATTGCGTCTGACCTCTATGAGCTTGTGTAGGTATGTAGGAGGCATGATCTTTTGTGTGGGCCTCTATTCTTTTTGAGCCTGGCTTTACTTTGGGTCAGGGTATGAATAGAGCCCCTGTTTGAGTCCAAGTTTTTAGAGGTTGGACTCAAGTATTTGTAGTTCAGACTGGTTACTTGTGGATTCAAACATTAGCTCGGGCGAACCACCTTCCTTGGGACAAAGTCATGTACTCGACGTGTTTTTGAATTTGAGATATACGTCCTTTCGTAGCCCTAAGCAAGTTACCTTACGATTACCTAGGTAACCACACGTTATAAATGAGGTGTTATGAATTTACTCTTTTGCTATTAGTGCTTTATAGATCTCCAAATTCATTTCTCTTTCTTTTTTTTTTTTTTGCTTTTTTTGAAAACATTTGCATTCACTATCTTCCTTCTTCGAATCTTTTTAGTCTTCTTCGTAACTTCTTTTTATTCTTCAATATTTCTTTATTTTGAATTTCTTTTTTGGGAGTCTTTGTCCGTTTGTTGGTGGTTTTGGATCGTATATATCCCTACTGTTTGTATCCTCATTGTTGTTTACTCACCCTTCTCAAGGTTAGTTTTTTAGTTTCTTCAACTTGTTGATTAGATAATATTCTTGTGGTTTAGAAATTTTTGCCGTAGATATTGGTAAAAGATTTTTGTTGGTAACTGCTTTGGTGATTCTGTATTTTCCCTTACTCTTTTGCAAATCTTGAAACCTTGTTTATTTTATTGTTGTTATGATGTTAAAGCGTTATTCTATGTTGCCCCAAAATAGTACCTTTTTGGTTTTCTACAAATGGCATCATTTTTGTACTTGGTTGGTTTATGTGCGAGAGGTGATATGAATTGTTTGCCGACTTGTGGTGATAATTTTTTTCTTTTGTTGTATTTGTATGTATAGCTTTTATATCTCGGTCAGTAATTCACAACATGTCTTCTAAAGTTCCATCCGATCTGGCTTAGGTAGATTTCTCTGTTCTTACTCCGGTTCCTGTTATTTATAATGAGTATGCTGAGACTCTTCGTAGACATCCTAGGTTGTGTGAAAATCGGGAGGATGAGAGGAAATTCGAGATTATAGTTGCTAACCTTGAAGAGAAGATTTATTTTTCTCGATTTGACAAGTTAGAATGACGTCACTTTATATACCTGTATGAGTATTTTTTTCACAAAATTGGGGGTTAGTATTCCCTTTACCGATTTTGAAGTAGCAGTCCTTAAGCTCTGTAATGTTGTCCCTTCCCAGCTTCATCCCAACTCTTGGAGTTTTCTTGAAATCTACTAACTCCTTTGCCGTAAACTTGATGTCCCATCTTCCTCTAAAGTTTTCTTTCACCTTTTCGTGCTTATTAAACCTTTTAGTTCCAAAAAATAGGGTTGGATCTCTTTCTGAGCTGTCCAAGGGAGGAAGGTGTATGCTATTTTTGACGAGTCTTTCCACGGCTTTAAGAATTACTTCTTCAAAATCCCAGTTGAAGGTTCCTGACCTTTCTTTCTAGGTGAAAGGGATGAGCCACTCTTTCTTTTGTACTGGGAGGAGAGTCCCATAATAGTCAAACACAACCAGGACAATTTAGATGAGGTCGAGGAGAGTATAGTGTCTTTATTCCAAGAGTGTTGGGGTCAAGCTCTATATTTGGATACTAAGAGATTTTTAGGAAATCCAAACTAACTTCAATCTGAATTAGGTAGTCTTCTTTTACATTTTGTTAATGTAACTTTTATTGATTTTTTCTTGGATTTTAATGTAACCCGACTTTGATGTCATGCAGAAAGGATGGCTCCTAAGTTGGCTGCCATGAAGACTTTTCGGACCGTAAAAAAGACTGTTGTTGCCCGAAGTTTATTACTAAAAGAGTTTGGTGGATCTTGTGACCTTTCTTCTCCCTCTAAGTCGAACTCAGGTGCCTCGGTATCAGAAAAAATTGTTGATCCAACTCCGCCTCCTCCTTTTAGTTCTGAGAAATACACACTTCCTCGTCCCAATCCCGAGCCGAAGCCAAAGAAATGCAAGACTATGGAATTGGTAGGAGTCTATGAGCAAGATTTTGATGCCATAGCTTGGGCCAAAAAACACATCCTTCCAAATAGTTTTATTGGTATCGATAATGTTTCTATAAAAAGCTACCTCTAAGTTCTAGCCCGTGGTGGAATCCGGACAACAGGGGTATGTGCATTGTTGTTGAAGAAATCAGAAAAACTCCCCTAGGTGTTGGTGCACGAAATTGCAATCACACTTTTGCAATCCCGCACAACTAACCAGCAAGTGCACTGGGTCGTCCAAGTAATACCTTACGTGAGTAAGGGTCGATCCCACGGAGATTGTCGACTTGAAGCAAGCTATGGTTATCTTGTAAATCTTAGTCAGGATATCAGAAATTATCAAGATTGATTGTGAAAAGCAAAAGAACATGAAATAAGTACTTGTTATGCAGTAATGGAGAATAGGTTGAGGTTTTGGAGATGCTCCATCTTCTGAATCTCTGCTTTCCTACTGTCTTCTTCATCAAACACGCAAGGCTCATTCCATGGCAAGCTGTATGTAGGGTTTCACCGTTGTCAGTGGCTACCTCCCATCCTCTCAGTGGAAATGTTCAACGCACCCTGTCACGGCACGGCTATCCATCTGTCGGTCCTCAATCAGGCCGAAATAGAATCCAGTGATTCTTTTGCGTCTGTCACTAACGCCCCGCCTTCAGGAGTTTGAAGCTCGTCACAGTCATTCAATCATTGAATCCTACTCAGAATACCATAGACAAGGTTTAGACCTTCCGGATTCTCTTGAATGCCGCCATCAGTTCTAGCTTATACCACGAAGATTCTGGTTAAGGAATCCAAGAGATATCTACTCAATCTAAGGTAGAACGGAGGTGGTTGTCAGGCACACGTTCATAGTTGAGAATATGATGAGTGTCACGGATCATCACATTCATCCGGGTTAAGAACAAGTGATATCTTAGAATGGAAGCAAGCATGATTGAATAAGAAACAGTAGTAATTGCATTAATCCATCAAGACACAGCAAAGCTCCTCACCCCCAACCATGGGGTTTAGAGACTCATGCTGTAAGAAGTACACAAAGAAACGTGTAAAGTGTCATGAGGTACAGATACAATGTCAAAAGATCCTATTAATAGTGAACTAGTAACCTAAGGTTTACAGAAATGAGTAAATGACAGAAAAATCCACTTCCGGGCCCACTAGGTGTGTGCTTGGGCTGAGCAATGAAGCATTTTCGTGTAGAGACCTTTTCTGGAGTTAAACGCCAGCTTTTATGCCAGTTTGGGCGTTTAACTCCAAGTTTTATGCCAGTTCCAGCGTTAAACGCTGGAATTTCTGAGGCTGATTTGCAACGCCGGTTTGGGCCATCAAATCTCGGGCAAAGTATGGACTATTATATATTGCTAGAAAGCCCAGGATGTCTACTTTCCAATGCCGTTGAGAGCGCGCCAATTGGGCTTCTGTAGCTCCAGAAAATCCACTTCGAGTGCAGGGAGGTCAGAATCCAACAGCATCTGCAGTCCTTTTCAGCCTCTAAATCAGATTTTTGCTCAGGACCCTCAATTTCAGCCAGAAAATACCTGAAATCACAGAAAAACACACAAACTCATAGTAAAGTCCAGAAAAGTGAATTTTAACTAAAAACTAATAAAAATATACTAAAAACTAACTAGATCATACTAAAAACATACTAAAAACAATGCCAAAAAGCGTACAAATTATCCGCTCATCACAACACCAAACTTAAATTGTTGCTTGTCCCCAAGCAACTGAAAATCAAAATAGAATAAAAAGAAGAGAATATACTATAGACTCCAAAATATCAAAGAAACATAGTTCCAATTAGATGAGCGGGACTAGTAGCTTTTTGCTTCCGAACAGTTTTGGCATCTCACTCTATCCTTTGAAGTTCAGAATGATTGGCATCTATAAGAACTCAAGACTCAGATAGTGTTATTGATTCTCCTAGTTAAGTATAATGATTCTTGAACATAGCTAGTGTATGAGTCTTGGCTGTGGCCCAAAGCACTCTGTCTTCCAGTATTACCACCGGATACATACATGCCACAGACACATAATTGGGTGAACCTTTTTAGATTGTGACTCAGCTTTGCTAGAGTCCCCAATTAGAGGTGTCCAGGGTTCTTAAGCACACTCTTTTTGCCTTGGTTCACAACTTTATTTCTTTCTTTTTCTTTCTTTCTCTCTCTTTTTTTTCGAAATTTTTTTTTCACTGCTTTTTCTTGCTTCAAGAATCAAATTGATGATTTTTCAGATCCTCAATAACAGTTCTCTTTTTCCTCATACTTTCAAGAGCCAACAAATTTTTTAACATTCTCAAAACAACAAATTCAAGAGACATATGCACTGTTCAAGCATTCATTCAGAAAACAAAAAAGTATTGTCACCACATCAAACTAATTCAACTAGTTTCAAAGATAAATTTCGAAATCCTATACTTCTTGTTCTTTTGTGATTAAAGCATTTTTCATTTAAGAGAGGTGATGGATTCATAGGACATTCATAGCTTTAAGGCATAAAATTTTAATTTTATTAATTATGAACTAAGAACAAGACTCAAAGATAGATATAAGATGAGACTAAAAAAAAAAGATAAAAATAGAAAACAAAATAAAAAAAACGCAAAAAATAGGCTCCTAATGATAGAGGTTTTCACAGAGTTAGAACTCAACAACCTTGATTTTGAGAAGTGGATGCTCCCTCAACTTGAGAGGAGAGCTTTTGGCGTTTCATCTCTTGGAGTTCACGCCCCTGCTTCTCTTGTTCCTTCAGCAATTTGCAGAGCATGCAGTTCTGATTCTGCTGTTCTTCCTTTAGTTGCTCCATAGTCTCTTGCAGCTTGGTGATAGATGCTTCTAGGCTGGCCCAGTAGCCAATTTCAGGGAATTCAGGGAGGAACTCCTGCGCCCTCCTCTTGATAGAGTTGTCTTGCATTTGTCCTTCCATTGACTTCTTGGTGATTGGATGTTCAATGGGTATGAACTCATCTACTCCCATCTTTACCCCAGCCTCTTTACAGAGCAAGGAGATTAAGCTTGGGTAAGCTAGTTTGGCTTCAGTGGAATTCTTATTTGCAATTGTGTAGATCTCACAAGCAATCACATGATGAACCTCCACTTCTTTTCCAAGCATAATGCAATGAATCATCACTGCTCTCTTGATAGTGACCTCAGAACGGTTGCTAGTGGGCAATATGGAACGCCCAATAAAGTCTAGCCAACCTCTTGCAATTGGTTTGAGGTCTCCCCTCTTGAGTTGGTTTGGGACACCCTTAGAATTGGTTATCCACTTAGTTCCAGGGAGGCATATGTCCTCTAGAACTTGATCCAACCCTTTATCTGCTCTCACCATTCTCCTATTAAAGGAGTCAGGATCATCTTGCAGTTGAGGCAATTTGAAGATTTCTCTTATTTTGTCCAGATGGAAGTACATAACTTTCCCTCTGACCATGGTTCTGTAGGTATGGTAAGCAGTTCCAGTCATTCTCTGCTTATCTGTTAACCAGATTTGAGTAGAATTCCTGAACCATGTTCCTTCCAACCTTTATCTCAGGATTGGTTAGAACTTCCCATCCTCTGTTTCGAATTTGCTCTTGGATCCCCGGATATTCATCTTCTTTCAGATCAAATTTAACTTCCGGGATCACTGACCTCAGACCCATTATCTTGTGATAATGGTCTTCATGTTCTTTGGTTAAGAACTTCTCTTGATTCCAAAGATTCTTTGGATTATTCTCTTTCTTTCCTCTTAAATTGGTTTGTTTTCCCTTAGGAGCCATGATCTTGATGAATCTTGGCTTAGTGATCACGGAAAAGCACACCAAACTTAGAGGTTGCTTGTCTCAAGCAAAAGAAAGGAAGGAAGAGAGAGAGAGGAGAAGCAAATTCGAATGGTGTGGGCAATGAGGGGTCCAAACGTGTATTTATAAGGTGGGGAGGAGAGATTTCGAAAAAAAAGAAAAGTTTGAAAGAAGATTTGAGAAGATATGGAAAGAATTTGAGAGAAGGGTGAGTTTTTGAACAAGAGTTGGAATTGATTTGAAATAGATTTGAAGAATGGTTTTGATTTTTGAAGATTTGAAAGTGAATGATGAATGGTTGAAGTGTGATTTGTAGAAAAGTATGGGTAAGAAAAGGAAAGTTTGAAAAAATTTGGTTTGAAAACAAAATTGTGGTCCCCCCACCTTTCTGGCGTTAAACGCCCAGAATGGCACCCATTCTGGCGTTTAACGCCCATTTGTTGCCCCTTTTGGGCGTTTAACGCCCAGCCAGGTGCCCTGGCTGGCGTTAAACGCCAGAATTCCTTTATCACTGGGCGTTTTTCTAAACGCCTAGGATGCTGCACACCTGGCGTTAAACGCCCAGAATGGTGCCCATTCTGGCGTATAACGCCCAAAATGGCACCTTTACTGGCGTTAAACGCCCAGAATGGTGCCCATTCTGGCGTTTAACGCCCAAAATGCCCCTTACTGGCGAATTTTCGCCAGTAAGCTCTTTTTCTCTGCTTTTTGAGCTGAATCCTTCTGTAACTCTGTGAATTCCTTCATTTTTGATACTTGCCTTTGTAAAAACAAAACATATAACCTGCTAATGACTGGGTTGCCTCCCAGCAAGCGCTTCTTTACTGTCTTTAGCTGGACCTTTACTGAGAATCACTCAAGTCTCAGTTTTGAGCATTCCTGCTCAAAATTGCTTTCAAGATAATGCTTGATTCTTTGTCCATTAACAATGAACTTTTTGTCAGAATCAATGTCTTGAAGCTCAACATATCCATATGGTGACACTCCTGTGATCACATACGGACCCCTCTACCGGGATTTAAGTTTTCCTGGAAACAATCTGAGCCTAGAGTTGAAGAGCAGAACTTTTTGTCCTGGCTCAAAGACTCTGGTTGACAGCTTCTTGTCATGCCATTTCTTTGCCTTTTCCTTATAAATTTTTGCATTTTCAAAGGCATTGAGTCTGAACTCTTCTAGCTCATTTAGCTGGAGCAATCTTTTTTTACCAGCTAACTGAGCATCCATGTTTAGGAATTTGGTTGCCCAGTAGGCTTTATGTTCCAGTTCCACAGGCAGATGACAGGCCTTCCCATACACCAGTTGGTATGGAGAGGTTCCTATAGGAGTCTTGAATGCTGTTCTGTATGCCCACAGAGCATCATCCAAACTCTTTGCCCAATCCTTTCTTCGGGCTATTACAGTCCGTTCTAGGATTCTTTTTAGCTCTCTGTTAGAGACTTCAGCTTGCCCATTTGTCTGTGGATGATACGGAGTTGCCACTTTGTGGCTAATTCCATATCTAACCATAGCAGAGTATAGCTGTCTATTGCAGAAATGAGTGCCCCCGTCACTGATTAGTACTCTGGGAACACCAAACCTGCTGAAGATGTGTTTCTAGAGGAATTTCAGCACGGTCTTGGTATCATTAGTGGGTGTAGCAATTGCTTCTACCCACTTAGATACATAGTCCACTGCCACCAGAATGTAAGTGTTTGAGTATGATGGTGGGAATGGACCCATGAAGTCAATTCCCCATACATCAAACAATTCTATCTCTAATATCCCTTGTTGAGGCATGGAATATCCGTGAGGCAAGTTACCAGCTCTTTGGCAACTGTCACAGTTACGCACAAACTCTCGGGAATCTTTATAGAGAGTAGGCCAGTGGAAGCCACATTGGAGGACTTTAGTGGCTGTTCGCTCACTTCCAAAATGTCCTTCATACTGTGATCCATGGCAATGCCATAGGATCCTTTGTGCTTCTTCTCTGGGTACACATCTGCGGATCACTCCGTCTGCATATCTCTTAAAGAGATATGGCTCATCCCATAGGTAGTACTTGGCATCTGAAATTAATTTCTTTCTTTGCACTCTGCTGTACTCCTGGGGTATGAACCTCACAGCTTTATAGTTTGCAATATCTGCAAACCATGGAGCTTCCTGAATGGCAAAGAGTTGCTCATCAGGGAAAGTCTCAGAGATCTCAGTAGAAGGGAGGGACGCCCCAGCTACTGGTTCTATTCGGGACAGATGATCAGCTATCTGGTTCTCTGTCCCTTTTCTGTCTCTTATTTCTATGTCAAACTCTTGCAGAAGCAACACCCATCTTATTAGCCTGGGTTTTGAATCCTGCTTTGTGAGTAAGTATTTAAGAGCAGCATGGTCAGTGTACACAATCACTTTGGATCCCACTAGGTAGGATCTAAACTTGTCAATGGCATAGACTACTGCAAGTAATTCTTTTTCTGTGGTTGTGTAATTCTTCTGTGCGTCATTTAGAACACGGCTGGCATAATAAATGACGTGCAGAAGCTTGTTATGCCTCTGTCCCACTGCACCAATGGCATGGTCACTGGCATCACACATTAATTCAAATGGTAATGCCCAATCTGGTGCAGAGATGACTGGTGTGACCAGCTTAGCTTTCAGGGTCTCAAACGCCTGCTGACATTGTGTGTCAACACAAATGGCGTGTCAGCAGCTAGCAGGTTACTCAAAGGTTTTGTAATTTTCGAAAAATCCTTTATGAACCTTGTAGAATCCTGCATGCCCAGAAAGCTTCTGATTGCCTTAACATTGGCAGGTGGTGGTAATTTTTCAATTACTTCTACCTTTGCCTTATCCACCTCTATTTCCCTGCTTGAAATTTTGTGCCCAAGGACAATTCCTTCAGTCACCATAAAGTGACATTTCTCCAGTTTAAAACCAGGTTAGTCTCTTGGCACCTTTTAGGACAAGTGCTAGGTGATTAAGACAGGAGCTGAATGAGTCTCCATATACTGAGAAGTCATCCATGAAGACTTCCAGAAATTTCTCTACCATATCTGAGAAGATAGAGAGCATGCACCTCTGAAAGGTTGCAGGTGCATTGCACAGACCAAAAGGCATCCTTCTGTAGGCAAACACGCCAGAAGGGCAAGTAAATGCTGTTTTCTCTTGGTCTTGAGGATCTACTGCAATTTGGTTGTAACCTGAATAGCCATCCAAAAAGCAGTAATAATCATGACCAGCTAGTCTCTCTAGCATTTGGTCTATGAATGGTAAAGGAAAATGATCCTTTCTGGTGGCTGTATTGAGCCTTCTGTAGTCAATACACATACGCCACCCTGTGACTGTTCTTGTAGGAACCAGTTCATTTTTTTCATTATGAACCACTGTCATGCCTCCCTTTTTGGGGACAACTTGGACAGGGCTCACCCAGGGGCTATCAGAAATAGGATAAATAATCCCAACCTCTAGTAATTTAGTGACCTCTTTCTGCACCACCTCCTTCATGGCTGGATTTAGCCTCCTCTGTGGTTGGACCACTGGTTTGGCATTATCCTCCAACAGGATCTTGTGCATGCATCTGGCTGGGCTAATGCCCTTAAGATCACTTATGGACCACCCAAGAGCTGTCTTGTGTGTCCTTAGCACTTGAATCAGTGCTTCCTCTTCCAGTGGATTTAAAGCAGAGCTTATAATCACTGGAAAAGTTTCACCCCTCCCAGAAATGCATATTTCAGGGATGGTGGTAGTGGTTTGAGTTCAGGTTTGGGAGGCTTATCCTCCTCCTGAGGAATTTTCGAAAATTCCTTTGTTTCCTGTGGTTCTTCTTGATCAGGCTGAGCATCCTTGAAGATGTCTTCAAGCTCTGATTCTAGGCTTTCAGTCATATTGATCTCTTCCACCAAAGAGTCAATAATGTCAGCGCCCATGCAGTCATTTGGTGTATCTGGATGTTGCATAGCTTTCACAGCATTCAACTTGAACTCATCCTCATTGACTCTTAGGGTCACTTCCCCTTTTTGTACATCAATGAGAGTCCGTCCAGTTGCTAGGAATGGTCTTCCTAGAATGAGAGTTGCACTCTTGTGCTCCTCTATTTCCAGCACCACAAAGTCAGTTGGAAAGGCAAATGGCCCAACCTGACAATCATATCCTCTATTATGCCTGATGGATGTTTAATAGAGCCATCAGCAAGTTGGAGGCATATCCTGGTTGGTTGACTTCTCCAGCCAACCCAAGCTTTCTGATAGTGGATGCAGGTATTAGATGATGCTTGCTCCAAGATCACACAGGGCTGTCTTGGTGCAAGCGCCTTCTAATGTGCATGGTATCATAAAGCTTCCAGGATCTTGAAGCTTTTCTGGTAAGCTTTTCAAAATGACTGCACTGCATTCTTCAGTGAGAAACACTTTTTCAGTTCTCTCCAATCCTTCTTATGACTTAAGATCTCTTTCATGAACTTAGCATAAGAAGGTATTTGCTCAAGTGCCTCTGCAAACGGAATCTTTATTTCAAGAGTCCTTAGATAGTCTGCAAAGCGGGCAAATTGCTTATCCTGTTCCGCTTGGCGGAGTTTTTGAGGATAAGGCATCTTGGCTTTATAGTCTTCAACCTTAGATGCTGCAGGTTTATTCCTTACAGAAGTGGTTGAAGAAGCCTTGTTAGAGGGATTACTGTCAGCACTCTCAGGTGTCTGGTCTTCCCTTGGCGTCTGAACGCCAGGAATGGGTGAAGATTGGGCATTAAACGCCAACTTCTCTCCCTTTTCTGGCGTTTGAACGCCAGAACTGGGCAGGGAATGGGCGTTTAACGCCAGCTTTCCTCCCCCTTCTGGCGTTTGAACGCCACTAGCATTCCTCTCTGGGCTCTTACTGTTCTCAGAGGGATTTTGAACAGTGGTTTGGTTATCCTCGGTCAATTGTCCTTGTTGGCTTTTTGCTCTTTTGAGCAGTGTTATTCAGTGTCTTCCCACTCCTCAGTTGAATGCTTGACATTCCTCTGTTATCTGTTTAGATATTTGTTGTTTTGCTTGATTCAACTGCAGTTCTATGTTCTTGTTAGCAACTCTAGTATCATGGAGCATTTCTTTAAATTCTGCTAACTGTTCTGTCATCAGGAACAATTGTTGATTAAGCTCTATCATCTGTTCTTGAGGATAGGATCAGTGACTACTGTCATGACTTCCTCTTTTGGAGAGAACCATTGCTAGAGTAAAATATTGATTCCTAGCAACAGTGTCTATAAGCTCTTGAGCTTCTTCAATTGTCTTCCTCATGTGTATAGATCACCAGCTGAGTGGTCTAAAGACATCTGAGCTTTTTCTGTAAGCCCATAGTAGAAGATGTCTAACTGTACCCACTCTGAAAACATTTCAGAGGGGCATTTTCTTAGCATACCTCTATACCTCTCCCAGGCATTATAAAGGGATCATTATCCTCTTGTTTAAAGCCTTGGATGTCCAGCCTTAGCTGTGTCATCCTCTTGGAGGGTAAAAATGATTCAGGAATTTGTCTGATAACTGCTTCCATGTCTTTATGCTTGCTCTAGGTTGGTTATTCAACCACCTTTTAGCTTGATCTTTTACAGCAAATGGAAACAGCAATAGTCTGTAGACATCCTGATCCACCTCTTTATCATGTACTGTGTCAGCAATTTGTAAGAACTGTGCCAGAAACTCAGTAGGTTCTTCCTGTGGAAGACCGGATACTGGGCAATTTGCTGCACTATGATAATGAGTTGAGGATTTAGCTCAAAGCTGCTTGCTTTGATGGGAGGTGTACAGATGCTACTCCATATGCAGCTGTAATGGGGTTAGCATATGACCACAGAGTCCTTTTGGACTGATCAATCCCACTTAGTCCATAATGGATAAAAGGGAAATGATATGGATTGCAAATAGATAAATTTATTTATTTTTTTTGAATTACGAAAAATAAAATAACATCAAAGGAAAATAAAATAAAATAAATAAAAAAATTCGAAAATTGGAAGAAAAAGATCAAAGCAAATTGAAAACTGAATCAAGTAGTTAATTAAGAAGATTTGAGATTAGCAATTAGAAAGATATGATTGAAAAATTTTATGAAAAGATTGATTTTTGAAAAGAGGAAAGAGAAAAACAACAAAAATGACACCAAACTTAAATTTTTAGAAAATCAAACACAATTTTCGAAAATTTTAAAGGACAACACAAAGAGGACACAAACTTAGAACTTTTACGGATCAAAAAGGACTAAGGACATGCAAAATCGAAAATTAAAAGAAAATCAAAAGCATGCAATGACACCAAACTTAGAATATGAAACTAGACTCAACTAAAGACTCTAAACCAATAAAAACAAAAACAGTCCTAATCTAAGCAACAAGATAAGCAGTCAGTTGTCCAACTCGAACAATCCCGGCAACGGCGCCAAAAACTTGGTGCACAAAATTGCAATCACACTTTTGCAATCCCGCACAATAACCAGCAAGTGCACTGGATCGTCCAAGTAATACTTACGTGAGTAAGGGTCGATCCCACGGAGATCATATATCAAGAAATTATCAAGATTAATTGTGAAAAGCAAAAGAACATGAAATAAGTACTTGTATGCAGTAATGGAGAATAGGTTGAGGTTTTGGAGATGCTCCATCTTCTGAATCTCTGCTTTCCTACTGTCTTCTTCATCAAACACGCAAGGCTCCTTCCATGGCAAGCTGTATGTAGGGTTTCACCGTTGTTAGTGGCTACCTCTCATCCTCTCAGTGGATATGTTCAACGCACCCTGTCACGGCACGGCTATCCATCTGTCGGTCCTCAATCAGGCCGGAATAGAATCCAGTGATTCTTTTGCGTCTGTCACTAACGCCCCGCCTTCAGGAGTTGAAGCTCGTCACAGTCATTCAATCATTGAATCCTACTCAGAATACCACAGACAAGGTTAGACCTTCCGGATTCTTGAATGCCGCCATCAGTTCTAGCTTATACCACGAAGATTCTGGTTAAGGAATCCAAGAGATATCTACTCAATCTAAGGTAGAACGGAGGTGGTTGTCAGGCACACGTTCATAGTTGAGAATATGATGAGTGTCACGGATCATCACATTCATCCGGGTTAAGAACAAGTGATATCTTAGAATGGAAGCAAGCATGATTGAATAAGAAACAGTAGTAATTGCATTAATCCATCAAGACACAGCAGAGCTCCTCACCCCCAACCATGGGGTTTAGAGACTCATGCTGTAAGAAGTACACAAAGAAACGTGTAAAGTGTCATGAGGTACAGATACAATGTCAAAAGATCCTATTAATAGTGAACTAGTAACCTAAGGTTTACAGAAATGAGTAAATGACAGAAAAATCCACTTCCGGGCCCACTTGGTGTGTGCTTGGGCTGAGCAATGAAGCATTTTCGTGTAGAGACCTTTTCTGGAGTTAAACGCCAGCTTTTATGCCAGTTTGGGCGTTTAACTCCAAGTTTTATGCCAGTTCCAGCGTTAAACGCTGGAATTTCTGAGGCTGATTTGCAACGCCGGTTTGGGCCATCAAATCTCGGGAAAAGTATGGACTATTATATATTGCTGGAAAGCCCAGAATGTCTACTTTCCAATGCCGTTGAGAGCGCGCCAATTGGGCTTCTGTAGCTCCAGAAAATCCACTTCGAGTGCAGGGAGGTCAGAATCCAACAGCATCTGCAGTCCTTTTCAGCCTCTAAATCAGATTTTTGCTCAGGACCCTCAATTTCAGCCAGAAAATACCTGAAATCACAGAAAAACACACAAACTCATAGTAAAGTCCAGAAAAGTGAATTTTAACTAAAAACTAATAAAAATATACTAAAAACTAACTAGATCATACTAAAAACATACTAAAAACAATGCCAAAAAGCGTACAAATTATCCGCTCATCAGGTGTCACTCATCGTACTTTGATTGATCTTCAAGCTGAAGTAGCATCTTTGAGGGAGACAAAAAAGGAGTTAGAGGGGTGAAAAGGAGGCACTTATATCTGACTTGGCCAAATCTCGAGAAAGAGTAAAACAAGTTGAGGCTGCCTTAGCCATGGCGAAGGGTTTAAAAATGAAGGCTGAGGAGAGTTACACTAGGATATTTAGGAAGAAACTTGACTTAGTAGATGAGGTCGCCAAGTCCAAAGATAAGTATGCAGAGCTTGAGGCAACCATAGTGGTGCACGAAATTGCAATAACACTTTTGCAATCCCGCACAACTAACCAGCAAGTGCACTGGGTCGTCCAAGTAATACCTTGCGTGAGCAAGGGTCGATCCCACGGAGATTGTCGGCTTGAAGCAAGCTATGGTTATTTTGTAAATCTTAGTCAGGATATCAGAAATTATCAGGATTGATTGTAAAAAGCAAAAGAACATGTAATGGTTACTTGTACTGCAGTAATGGAGAATGGGTTGAGGTTTGGAGATGCTCCATCTTCCGAATCTCTGCTTTCCTACTGTCTTCTTCATCAAACACGCATGTCTCCTTCCATGGCAAGCTCGTGTAAGGTCTCACTGTTGTCAGCAGCTACCTCCCATCCGTGCAGTGAAAGCTAATGCAAAGCACTCTGTCACAGTGCCGCCAATCACTGGTTTGGTTCCCTCCCCTACCGGAATAGAATAACTCTTTTGCGTCTGTCACTAACGCCCAGTAGGTTACAGGTTTGAAGCACATCACAGTCATTCAATCATTGAATCCTACTCAGAATACCACAGACAAGGTTTAGACCTTCCGGATTCTCTTGAATGCCCCATCAGGTCCTGCCTATACCACGAAGATTCCGATTAAAGAACCAAGAGATAACTACTCAATCTAAGATAGAACAGAGGTGGTTGTCAGGCACATGTTCATGGTTGAGAATGATGATGATTGTCACGGATCATCACATTCATCCGGATTAAGAACAAGTGTTATCTTAGAACGGAAGCAAGCATGATTGAATAAGAAACAGTAGTAATTGCATTAATCCATCAAGACACAGCAGAGCTCCTCACCCCAACCATGGGGTTTAGAGGCTCATACTGTGGAAGAAACGTGTACAAAATGTTATGAGGTCATAAGGTTCTGATTACAATGTCAAAAGGTCCTATAAGTAGTAAACTAGTATCCTAAGGTTTACAGAAATGAGTAAATGACAGAAAAATCCACTTCCGGGCCCACTTGGTGTGTGCTTGGGCTGAGCATTGAAGCTTTTATGTGTAGAGACATTTTTGGAGTTAAACGCCAGTTCTCATGCCAGTTTGGGCGTTTAACTCCAACTTTTAATCCAGTTCCGGCGTTTAACGCTGGAATTTCTGAGGCCGGATTGCTACGCGGGTTTGGGCCATCAATCTTGGACAAAGTATGGACTATATATATTGCTGGAAAGCCCAGGATGTCTACTTTCCAATGCCGTTGAGAGCGCGCCAATTGGGCTTCTGTAGCTCCAGAAAATCCACTTCGAGTGCAGGGAGGTCAGAATCCAACAGCATCTGCAGTCCTTTTCAGTCTCTGGATCAGATTTTTGCTCAGGACCCTCAATTTCAGTCAGAAAATACCTGAAATCACAGAAAAACACACAAACTCATAGTAAAGTCCAGAAAAGTGAATATTAGTTAAAAACTAATAAAAATATACTAAAAACTAACTAAAAGATACTAAAAACATACTAAAAACAATGCCAAAAAGCATACAAATTATCCGCTCATCACAACACCAAACTTAAATTGTTGCTTGTCCCCAAGCAACTGAGAATCAAAATAGGATAAAAGAAGAGAATATACTATAGACTCCAAAATATCAAAGAAACATAGCTCCAATTAGATGAGCGGAACTAGTTGCTTTTTGCCTCCGAACAGTTTTGGCATCTCACTCTATCCTTTGAAGTTCAGAATGATTGGCATCTATAAGAACTCAGAACTCAGATAGTGTTATTGATTCTCCTAGTTAAGTATATTGATTCTTGAACATAGCTAATGTATGAGTCTTGGCTGTGGCCCAAAGCACTCTGTCTTCCAGTATTACCACCGGATACATACATGCCACAGACACATAATTGGGTGAACCTTCTTAGATTGTGACTCAGCTTTGCTAAAGTCCCCAATTAGAGGTGTCCAGGGTTCTTAAGCACACTCTTGTTGCCTTGGATCACAACTTTATTTCCTTCTTTTTTTTCTTTCTTTTTTTTTTTTTCTTCTTTCTCTTTTTTTTTCGAAATATATATTTTTTTTTCACTGCTTTTCTTGCTTCAAGAATCAATTTGATGATTTTTCAGATCCTCAATAACAGTTCTCTTTCCTCATTCCTTTAAGAGCCAACAATTTTAACATTCTTAAAACAACAAATTCAAAAGACATATGCACTGTTCAAGCATTCATTCAGAAAACAAAAAGTATTGCCACCACATCAAACTAATTCAACTAGTTTCAGAGATAAATTTCGGAATCCTGTACTTCTTGTTCTTTTGTGATTAAAGCATTTTTCTTTTAAGAGAGGTGATGGATTCATAGGACATTCATAGCTTTAAGGCATAAACTTTATTAATTTTATTAATTAAGAACAAGACTCAAATATAGATGTAAGATGAAACTAAAAATAAAGGAAAAAGGATAATAATAAAAACGAAATTGAAAAAACAGAGGCTCCTAATGATAGAGGTTTTCACAGAGTTAGGACTCAACAACCTTGATTTTGAGAAGTGGATGCTCCCCCAGCTTGAGAGGAGAGCTTTTGGCGCTTCAGTTCCTTGATATCACGCCCCTGCTTCTCTTGTTCCTTCAGCAATTTGCAGATCATGCAGTTCTGATTCTGCTGTTCTTCCTTCAGTTGCTCCATAGTCTCTTGCAGCTTGTTGATGGATGCTTCTAGGCTGGCCCAGTAGCCAATTTCAGGGAATTCAGGGAGGAACTCACGCGTCCTCCTCTTGATAGAGTTGTCTTGCACTTGTCCTTCCATTGACTTCTTGGTGATTGGATGTTCAATGGGTATGAACTCATCTACTCCCATTTTTACCCCAGCCTCTTTGCAGAGCAAGGAGATTAAGCTTGGGTAGGCCAATTTGGCTTCAGTGGAATTCTTATTTGCAATTGTGTAGATCTCACAAGCAATCACATGATGCACCTCCACTGCTTTTCCAAGCATAATACAGTGAATCATCACTGCTCTCTTGATGGTGACCTCAGAACGGTTGCTAGTGGGCAATATGGAACGCCCAATAAAGTCTAGCCAACCTCTTGCAATTGGCTTGAGGTCTCCCCTCTTGAGTTGGTTTGGGACCCCTTAGAATTGGTTATCCACTTAGTTCCAGGGAGGCATATGTCCTCTAGAACTTGATCCAACCCCTTATCTACTCTCACCATCCTCCTATTGAAGGAATCAGGATCATCTTGTAGTTGAGGTAACTTGAAGATTTCTCTTATTTTGTCCAGATGGAAGTACATAACTTTCCCTCTGACCATGGTTCTGTGGGTAGGAAAAGCGGTTCCAGTCATTCTTTGCTTATCTGTGAGCCACAGATTTGAGTAGAATTCCTGAACCATGTTCCTTCCAACCTTTGTCTCAGGATTGGTCAGAACTTCCCAACCTCTGTTTCGAATTTGCTCTTGGATCTCCGGATATTCATCTTCTTTCAGATCAAATTTAACTTCCGGGATCACTGACCTCAGTCCCATTATTTTGTGATAATGGTCCTCATGTTCTTTGGTTAAGAACTTCTCTTCATTCCAAAGATTCTTTGGATTGGTCTCTTTCCTTCCTCTTGAGTTGGTTTGTTTTCCCTTGGGAGCCATGATATTGATGAATCTTGGCTTAATGATCACGGAAAAGCACACCAAACTTAGAGGTTTTGCTTGTCCTCAAGCAAAAAGAAAAGAAATAAGAGAAGAGAGAGAGAGAGGGAGAGAAATTCGAATGGTGTGAGGAAGGAGGGGTGAGGAACGTTCATTTATAGAGTGGGGGAGGAGAATTTCGAAAACAAAAGAGAGATTTGAAAGGAAATTTGAAAAGATATGAAAGATTTTTGAGAAAAGGGTGAGTTTTTGAAGAAGATTTGGGATTATTTTGAAATAGATTTGAAAAATTGTTTTGATTTTTGAAGATTTGAAAGTGAATAATGAATGATTGAAGTGTGATTTTGTAGAAAAGTATGGGTGAGAAAAGGAAAGTTTGAAAAAAAACTGAGTTGAAAACAAAAATGTGGTCCCCCCACCAAGCTGGCGTTAAACGCCCAGAATGGCACCCATTCTGGCGTTTAACGCCCATTTGTTGCCCCTTTTGGGCGTTTAACGCCCAGCCAGGTACCCTGGCTGGCGTTAAACGCCAGAAAACCTTCCTCACTGGGCGTTTTTCTGAACGCCCAGTGATGCTGCACACCTGGCGTTAAACGCCCAGAATGGTGCCCATTCTGGCGTTTAACGCCCAGAATGGTACCATTACTGGCGTTAAACGCCCAGAATGGTGCCCATTCTGGCGTTTAACGCCCAAAATGCCCCTTACTGGCGTTTTTTCGCCAGTAAGCTCATTTTCTCTGCTTTTTGAGCTGAATCCTTCTGTAACTCTGTGAATTCCTTCATTTTTGATACTTGCCTCTGTAAGAACTAATCATACAACTTCCTAATGACTGGGTTGCCTCCCAGTAAGCGCTTCTTTACTGTCTTTAGCTGGACTTCTGCTGAGAATCACTCAAGCCTCAGTTTGAGCATTCCTGCTCAAAATTTCCTTCAAGATAATGCTTGATTCTCTGTCCATTAACAATGAACTTACTGTCAGAATCAATATCTGAAGCTCAACATACCCATATGGTGACACTTTTGTAATCACATATGGACCCCTCCAACGGGATTTGAGTTTTCCTGGAAACAGTCTGAGCCTAGAGTTGAAGAGGAGAACTTTTTGTCCTGGCTCAAAGACTCTGGTTGACAATCTCTTGTCATGCCACTTCTTTGCCTTTTCCTTATAGATCTTAGCATTTTCAAAGGCATTGAGTCTGAACTCTTCTAGCTCATTTAGCTGGAGCAATCTTTTTCACCAGCTAACTGTGCATCCATGTTTAGGAATCTGGTTGCCCAGTAGGCTTTATGTTCCAGTTCCACAGGCAAATGACAGGCCTTTCCATACACCAATTGGTATGGGGAGGTCCCTATAGGAGTCTTGAATGCTGTTCTGTATGCCCACAGAGCATCATCCAAGCTCTTTGCCCAATCCTTTCTTCGGGACATCACAGTCCGTTCCAGGATTCTTTTTAGCTCTCTGTTAGAGACTTCAGCTTGCCCATTTGTCTGTGGATGATACGGAGTTGCCACTTTATGGCTGATTCCATATCTAACCATAGCAGAGTATAGCTGTTTATTGCAGAAATGAGTACCCCCATCACTGATTAGTACTCTAGGGACGCCAAACCTGCTGAAAATGTTTTTCTGGAGGAATTTCAGCACGGTTTTGGTATCATTAGTGGGTGTAGCAATTGCTTCTACCCACTTAGATACATAGTCCACTACCACCAGAATGTAAGTGTTTGAGTATGATGGTGGGAATGGCCCCATGAAGTCAATTCCCCATACATCAAACAGCTCTATCTCTAATATCCCTTGTTGAGGCATGGCATATCCATGAGGCAGGTTACCAGCTCTTTGGCAACTGTCACAGTTACGCACAAACTCTCGGGAATCTTTATAGAGAGTAGGCCAGTAGAAGCCGCACTGGAGAACTTTAGTGGCTGTTCGCTCACTTCCAAAGTGTCCTCCATACTGTGATCCATGGCAGTGCCATAGGATCCTTCGTGCTTCCTCTCTGGGTATACACCTGCGGATCACTCCGTCAGCACATCTCTTAAAGAGATATGGTTCATCCCAAAGGTAGTACTTGGCATCTGAAATTAGTTTCTTTCTTTGCACATAACTGTACTCCTTGGGTATGAACCTCACAGCTTTATAATTTGCAATGTCTGCAAACCATGGAGCTTCCTCAATGGCAAAGAGTTGCTCATCTGGGAAGGTCTCAGAGATCTCAGTAGAAGGGAGGGACGCCCCAGCTACTGGCTCTATTCTGGACAGATGATCTGCCACTTGGTTCTCTGTCCCTTTTCTGTCTCTTATTTCTATATCAAACTCTTGCAGAAGCAACACCCATCTGATAAGCCTGGGTTTTGAATCCTGCTTTGTGAGTAAGTATTTAAGAGCAGCATGGTCAGTGTACACAATCACTTTGGATCCCACTAGGTAGGATCTAAACTTGTCAATGGCATAAACCACTGCAAGTAATTCTTTTTCTGTGGTTGTGTAATTCTTCTGTGCATCATTTAGAACACGGCTCGCATAATAAATGACATGCAGAAGTTTGTTATGCCTCTGTCCCAACACTGCACCAATGGCATGATCACTGGCATCACACATTAATTCAAATGGTAATGCCCAATCTGGTGCAGAGATGACTGGTGCTGTGACCAGCTTAGCTTTTAGGGTCTCAAATGCCTGCAGACACTGTGTGTCAAACACAAATGGTGTGTCAGCAGCTAACAGGTTACTCAGAGGTTTAGCAATTTTTGAAAAATCCTTGATAAACCTTCTGTAGAATCCTGCATGCCCCAGAAAGCTTCTGATTGCCTTAACATTGGCAGGTGGTGGTAATTTTTCAATTACCTCTACCTTTGCCTTATCCACCTCTATTCCCCTGCTTGAAATTTTGTGCCCAAGGACAATTCCTTCAGTCACCATAAAGTGACATTTCTCCCAGTTTAAAACCAGGTTAGTCTCTTGGCATCTTTTCAGGACAAGTGATAGGTGGTTAAGACAGGAGCTAAATGAGTCTCCATATACTGAAAAGTCATCCATGAAGACTTCCAGAAATTTCTCTACCATATCTGAGAAGATAGAGAGCATGCACCTCTGAAAGGTTGCAGGTGCATTGCACAGACCAAAAGGCATCCTCCTGTAGGCAAACACGCCTGAAGGGCAGGTGAATGCTGTTTTCTCTTGGTCCTGGGGATCCACTGCAATTTGGTTATAGCCTGAATAGCCATCCAAAAAGCAGTAATAGTCATGACCAGCTAGTCTTTCTAGCATTTGGTCTATGAATGGTAAAGGAAAATGATCCTTTCTGGTGGCTGTATTGAGCCTTCTGTAGTCAATACACATACGCCACCCTGTGACTGTCCTTGTAGGGACCAGTTCATTTTTTTCATTATGAACCACTGTCATTCCTCCCTTTTTGGGAACAACTTGGACAGGGCTCACCCAGGGGCTATCAGAAATAGGATAAATAATCCCAGCCTCTAGTAATTTAGTGACCTCTTTCTGCACCACCTCCTTCATGGCAGGATTTAGCCTCCTCTGTGGTTGGACCACTGGTTTGGCATTATCCTCCAACAGGATCTTGTGCATGCATCTAGCTGGGCTAATGCCCTTAAGATCACTTATGGACCACCCAAGAGCTGTCTTGTGTGTCCTTAGCACTTTAATCAGTGCTTCCTCTTCCTGTGAATTTAAGGCAGAGCTTATAATCACTGGAAAAGTGTCACTCTCTCCCAGAAATGCATATTTCAGGGATGATGGTAGTGGTTTGAGTTCAGGATTAGGAGGCTTATTCTCCTCCTGAGGAATTTTCGAAAATTCCTTTGCCTCCTCTGGCTCTTCCGGATCAGTTTGAGCATCTTTGAAGATGTTCTCAAGCTCTGATTCTAGGCTTTCAGCCTTATTGATCTCTTCTACCAGAGAGTCAATAATGTCAGCGTCCATGCAGTCCTCTGGTGTGTCTGGATGCTGCATAGCTTTTACAGCATTCAACTTGAACTCATCCTCATTGACTCTCAAGGTTACTTCCCCCTTTTGTACATCAATGAGAGTTCGTCCAGTTGCTAGGAAAGGTCTTCCTAGAATGAGAGTTGCATTTTTATGCTCCTCCATTTCCAGCACCACAAAGTCAGTTGGGAAGGCAAATGGCCCAACTTTGACAATCATGTCCTCTATTATGCCTGATGGGTGTTTAATGGAGCCATCAGCAAGTTGGAGGCATATCCTGGTTGGTTTGACTTCTCCAATCAACCCAAGCTTTCTGATAGTGGATGCAGGTATTAAGTTAATACTTGCTCCAAGGTCACATAAGGCTACCTTGGTGTAAGTGCCTTCCAATGTGCATGGTATCAGAAAGCTTCCAGGATCTTGAAGCTTTTCTGGTAAGCTTTTTAGAATGACTGCACTGCATTCTTCAGTGAGAAATACTTTTTCAGTTTCTCTCCAATCCTTCTTATGACTTAAGACCTCTTTCATGAACTTAGCATAAGAGGGTATTTGCTCAAGTGCCTCTGCAAAAGGAATCTTTATTTCAAGAGTCCTTAAATAGTCTGCAAAGCGGGCAAATTGCTTATCCTGTTCCGCTTTGCGGAGTTTCTGAGGATAAGGCATCTTGGCTTGATATTCTTCAACCTTAGATGCTGCAGGTTTATTCCTTACAGAAGTGGTTGAAGAAGCCTTGTTAGGGGGATAATTACCAGAACCCTCAGGTGCCTGATTCTCCTTGGGTGTTTGAACGCCAGGAGTGGATAAAGTTTGGGCGTTAAACGCCAACTTCTCCCCCTTTTCTGGCGTTTGAACGCCAGAACTGGGCAGGGAATGGGCGTTTAACGCCAGCTTTCCTCCCTGTTCTGGCGTTTGAACGCCAGTATTGGGCAAGGAATGGGCGTTTAACGCCAACTTTCCTCCCCTTTCTGGCGTTTGAACGCCAATAATCTTCCTCTCTGGGCTCTTACTGTCCTCAGAGGGATTTTGAACAGTAGCTTGGTCATCCTCTGTCAACTGTTCCTTAATTGATTTCTTGCTCTTTGAGCAGTGGCATTCAGTGTTTTCCCACTCCTAAGTTGAACTGCTTGACATTCTTCTGTTATTTGTTTAGATATTTGCTGTTTTGCTTGTTTCAACTGCAGTTCTATGCTCTTGTTAGCAACCTTAGTATCATGGAGCATTTCTTTAAATTCTGCTAACTGTTCTGTCATCAGGAGCAATTGTTGATTAAGCTCATTCATCTGTTCTTGAGGATTAGGGTCAGTGACTAGTGCCATGACCTCCTCCTTTGGAACGAACTCATTGCTAGAATATAAGTATTGGTTTCTAGCAACAGTGTCTATAAGCTCTTGAGCTTCTTCAATTGTCTTCCTCATGTGTATAGATCCACCAGCTGAGTGGTCTAAAGACATCTGAGCTTTTTCTGTAAGCCCATAGTAGAAAATGTCTAACTGTACCCACTCTGAAAACATTTCAGAGGGACATTTTCTTAGCATACCTCTATACCTCTCCCAGGCATCATAAAGGGATTCATTATCCTCTTGTTTAAAGCCTTGGATGTCCAGCCTTAGCTGTGTCATCCTTTTTGGAGGGTAAAAATGATTCAGAAATTTTTCTGATAACTGTTTCCATGTCTTTATGCTTGCTGTAGGTTGGTTATTTAACCACCTTTTTGCTTGATCTTTTACAGCAAATGGAAACAGTAACAGTCTGTAGACATCCTGATCTATCTCTTTATCATGTATTGTGTCAGCAATTTGTAAGAACTGTGCCAGAAACTCAGTAGGTTCTTCCTCTGGAAGACCGGAATACTGGCAATTTTGCTGCACTATGATAATGAGTTGAGGGTTTAGCTCAAAGCTGCTTGCTTTGATGGGAGGTATACAGATGCTACTCCCATATGCAGCTGTAATGGGGTTAGCATAAGACCCCAGAGTCCTTCTGGACTGATTAATTCCACTTAAGTCCATAATAGACAAAAGGGAAATGAGAGTAATTGCAAAGAGATGAATTTTGTTTATTTTTATTATTTTTTTTTTTGAAATAACCGAAAAATTAAAATAAAATAAAATAATACAAAAGGAAAATAAAATAAAATTCGAAAATTAAGAATAAAATAAGATCAAAGCAAATTGGGAACTGAATCAATTAGTAAAGAAAAAGATTTTGAAAACAGCAATTAAGAAGATATGATTGAAAAAAATTTTTTTTTTATGAAAAAGATTTGATTCTTAAAAAGAGGAAAGAGAAAAACACAAAAAGACACCAAACTTAAAATTTTAGAAAATCAAACACTAATTTTTTCGAAAATTTTAAAGGAAAAACACAAAGAGGACACCAAACTTAGAACTTTTATGAATCAAAAAGGAACTAAGAACAAGAAAAAAAATTCGAAAATTAAAAGAAGAAAAACAAAAAGCATGCAATTGACACCAAACTTAGAATACGAACTAGGCTCAACTAAAATACTCTAAACCAACAAAAAGAAAACAGTCCTAATCTAAGCAACAAAATAAACCGTCAGTTGTCCAAACTCGAACAATCCCCGGCAACGGCGCCAAAAACTTGGTGCACGAAATTGCAATAACACTTTTGCAATCCCGCACAACTAACCAGCAAGTGCACTGGGTCGTCCAAGTAATACCTTGCGTGAGCAAGGGTCGATCCCACGGAGATTGTCGGCTTGAAGCAAGCTATGGTTATTTTGTAAATCTTAGTCAGGATATCAGAAATTATCAGGATTGATTGTAAAAAGCAAAAGAACATGTAATGGTTACTTGTACTGCAGTAATGGAGAATGGGTTGAGGTTTGGAGATGCTCCATCTTCCGAATCTCTGCTTTCCTACTGTCTTCTTCATCAAACACGCATGTCTCCTTCCATGGCAAGCTCGTGTAAGGTCTCACTGTTGTCAGCAGCTACCTCCCATCCGTGCAGTGAAAGCTAATGCAAAGCACTCTGTCACAGTGCCGCCAATCACTGGTTTGGTTCCCTCCCCTACCGGAATAGAATAACTCTTTTGCGTCTGTCACTAACGCCCAGTAGGTTACAGGTTTGAAGCACATCACAGTCATTCAATCATTGAATCCTACTCAGAATACCACAGACAAGGTTTAGACCTTCCGGATTCTCTTGAATGCCGCCATCAGGTCCTGCCTATACCACGAAGATTCCGATTAAAGAACCCAAGAGATAACTACTCAATCTAAGATAGAACAGAGGTGGTTGTCAGGCACATGTTCATGGTTGAGAATGATGATGATTGTCACGGATCATCACATTCATCCGGATTAAGAACAAGTGTTATCTTAGAACGGAAGCAAGCATGATTGAATAAGAAACAGTAGTAATTGCATTAATCCATCAAGACACAGCAGAGCTCCTCACCCCCAACCATGGGGTTTAGAGGCTCATACTGTGGAAGAAACGTGTACAAAATGTTATGAGGTCATAAGGTTCTGATTACAATGTCAAAAGGTCCTATAAGTAGTAAACTAGTATCCTAAGGTTTACAGAAATGAGTAAATGACAGAAAAATCCACTTCCGGGCCCACTTGGTGTGTGCTTGGGCTGAGCATTGAAGCTTTTATGTGTAGAGACATTTTCTGGAGTTAAACGCCAGTTCTCATGCCAGTTTGGGCGTTTAACTCCAACTTTTAATCCAGTTCCGGCGTTTAACGCTGGAATTTCTGAGGCCGGATTGCTACGCGGGTTTGGGCCATCAAATCTTGGACAAAGTATGGACTATTATATATTGCTGGAAAGCCCAGGATGTCTACTTTCCAATGCCGTTGAGAGCGCGCCAATTGGGCTTCTGTAGCTCCAGAAAATCCACTTCGAGTGCAGGGAGGTCAGAATCCAACAGCATCTGCAGTCCTTTTCAGTCTCTGGATCAGATTTTTGCTCAGGACCCTCAATTTCAGTCAGAAAATACCTGAAATCACAGAAAAACACACAAACTCATAGTAAAGTCCAGAAAAGTGAATATTAGTTAAAAACTAATAAAAATATACTAAAAACTAACTAAAAGATACTAAAAACATACTAAAAACAATGCCAAAAAGCATACAAATTATCCGCTCATCACATAGCTGAAGGTATGGATGAGATTGTGGAGAACCTAAAGGCTCAATTCCAGGTTTGCTCCGGAGGAGGATTTCTCCTTTATCAGCACCGACAACATTGTGGTTGTTGGGAAGATTGTCCCTGCACCCAATGATGATGAGGATACTCCCATGCCCAACTCGAAAACCTCAGAAGTACGAGTTGAGAGAGATTCTAAGGAACTCTCCACTCCTTCTGAAGCTATTGCAACCTCCTCTATTCAGCCTGAAGATGTTACTATTGGCGAACAACTCCTTCCTTTGTAATTCATTGCTTTGAACGGTCTAGCTTGTGGGTCTTTATGAATAATTTAATTTTTTTATAATAGTTGTAGTTTGAATAACTTTTATTTTGTTTAAAAATTTTTTTTCCACTATTCTAACAGTGGCTTTTTGCATGAATGATTGTGTTATCAACCATCTTTCATTAGTTGGTACAGTTGTTAGTTCAGTAGAAATTTCTATTAAGTAGGAAAAGACATCAGCAAAGTAGGTAGGTCATTTCTGGACCTTTCGTATGCAAATATTATTTTTCCTTAGTCGTTTTAATTTTTGACTTTAAGTAGTTGGTCTTTTCAAGTTATTATTACATTTTGTTTTAGATCCACTCTTTTAAGGTCGGACAACGAACTACTTACATAACTTCTTTACCTCATCGTTTCATCTTGTCGACCATTCAGTTTGAGCAACGATTTTTGTGATTTTTCGATCTTAAATTAATGCATTTGGATGGGAAAATTGGTAGAAAATGGATTATCATTAACAAGAGAAAAATATTTACATAAGTCTTTGTTGCTACTAGGGATTTTCTTTTTACTCTTAGTCCTTGCTATGGTGCCTCGTTAAAACTTCATTCAGGAAAACCCTTATCAGAAAAAAATCATGAAGTCGAAAAAAAAGTACATCAGGGAGCAAGTTGTGCATTCTAACTATAGTACCTCTTTAAGTTACATGCGTGCCATGACCTTGGGAGCTCGTTCCCTTTGAGGTCGGACACTTTATAGTAACTGGTGCACGAAATTGTGATTTACACTTTTCACAACTCCGATACAACTAACCAGCAAGTGCACTGAGTCGTCCAAGTAATACCTTACATGAGTAAGGATCGATCCCACGGAGATTTCCGGCTTGAAGCAAGCTATGGTTATCCTGTAACTCTTAGTTAGGAGATTAGTGATAAAAATGATTTTGTTTATGAAAAGTAAATAACATAAAATGAATGATACTTGTGGTTCAGTAATGAGGAACAGGATGAGGTTTTAGAAATGCTCTGTCATCCGAACCTCTGCTTTCTTACTGTCTTCTTCTCCAAACACGCATGACTCCTTCTATGGCAAGCTATATGTTGGTGGATCACCGTTGTCAATGGCTACCATTCTTCCTCTCAGTGAAAATGGTCCAGGTACGGTTTCCGCACGGCTAATCATCTGTCGGTTCTCACTTGTGTCGGAATAGGATCTCCCTATCCTTTTGCACATTGTCATTGCGCCCAACATTCGTGAGTTTGAAGCTCGTCACAGTCATCCCGTCCCAGTTCCTACTCGGAATACGACATATAAGGTTTAGACTTTTTGGATCTCAGGAATGCTGCCAATTGGTTCTAGCCTCTACCACGAAGGTTCTGATATCACGAGTTTAAATGCTTTGTTGTCAGGAGATACAAGTCAAACTTGTGGATTAGAAACCTAAGAGATACTCACTCAAGTTGTCGCCCAATGACTACGTTGAGCTCAGATAGAATGGAAGTGGTTGTCAGGCACGCGTTCATAAATTTTAGAATGATAGTGAGTGTCACAGATCATTACATTCTTCACATTGAAGTACGAGTGAGTATCTTAGAACAAAAGCAAGCGTGATTGAATAGAAAACAATAGTAATTGTATTAATCCATTAAAACACAGCAGAGCTCCTCACCCCACCTATGGAGTTTAGAGACTCATGCCGTAGAAGATACAATAAGAGATGTAAAATGTCATAAGTTTTTTTTCAAATGAATCTCTAAACGTGGTTTTTATACTAAACTAGTAACCTAGGTTTACAGAAAATGAGTAACTAAGTGCAGATAGTGTAGAAATCCACTTCCAGGATCCACTTGATGAGTGTTTGGGCTGAGTTTTGAAGCTTTCATGTGCATAGGCCATTCTTGGAGTTAAACGCCAGCTTGGGTGCCAATTTGGGCGTCTAACTCCAGTTTTGGTGCCAGTTCTGGTGTTTTACACCAGAAAAGTGTCTCTGGCTGGCGTTTAACGCCAGTTTGGGCCATCATATCTTGGGCAAAGTATGGACTATTACATTGATAGAAAGTCCAAGATGTTTACTTTCCAATGCAATTAAGAGCACGCCAATTGGGCTTCTGTAACTCCAGAAAATCCATTTCGAGTGCAGGAGGGTCAGAATCCAACAGCATTTGCAGTTCTTTCTCGGCTTCTGAATCAGATTTTTGCTCAGGTCCCTCAATTTCAGCCAGAAAATACCTGAAATTATAGAAAAATATATAAACTCATAGTAAAGTCCAAAAATGTGATTTTTGCATAAAAATTAATAAAAATTTAATAAAAAGTGAATAAAACATGCTAAGAACTATATGAAAACACTACCAAAAAGCGTATAAAATATCCGCTCATCACAACACCAAACTTAAACTGTTGCTTGTCCCCAAGAAACTAGACAAATAAAATAGGATAAAAATAAGATTATAGTGCAATAAAATCTCAGAGTCTTTAATGAAGCTCAAATTCAAATTAGATGAGCGGGCCTTATAGCTTTTTGTTTCTGAATAGTTTTGGCATCTCACTTTATTCTCTGAAACTCAGAATGATTAGCTTCTTTCAGAACTCAGCATGCAGATGAGGTTATTGATTTTCCTAGTTTAACTTTGATTGATTCTTGAACACATCTTCTTTGAGTCTTGGCTGTGACCCTAAGCATTTTGTTTTTCAATATTACCACCGGATACATAAATGCCATGGACACATAACTGGGTAAACCTTTTCAGATTGTGACTCAGCTTTGCTAGAGTCCCCAGTTAGAGGTGCCCATAATTCTTAAGCACACTCTTTTGCTTTGGATCACGACTTTAACCACTCAATCCAAGCTTTTCACTTGGACCTTCATGACACAAGCACATGGTTAGGGACAGCTTGATTTAGCTGCTTAGGCCAGGATTTTATTTCTTTGGGCCCTCCTATCCATTGATGCTCAAAGCCTTGGATCTATTTCACCCTTGCCTTTTTGTTTAAAGGGTTACCGGCTTTTTTTTGAATACTGCTTTTTCTTGCTTCAAGAATCAATTTTATGATATTTCATATTATCAATAACATCTTTCTGTTTACTTCATTCTTTCAAGAGCCAAACATTACTTAAATTTCAGTATATAAAGAAAATATGCACTGTTTATGCATTCATTCAGAGAGCTAAAGTGATGCCACCACATATAAATAATTTGGATTTTTCTTATTATATACTCAAAATGTTTGCACCCTTGCTCTTCTAAAAAAAATCTACTATTTTATTCATGTTTAGTGATGATAAGAAGAATAAATTATAGCCAAATTGATAAAAATAAAGTACTACTCATGCAATTCAAATTTTATTAAAATAGCAGAAAATTAAAATGGAAATTTAAATGCTACTAATACTTAAAAAATAAATGACTCTAATACTAATGCTCATGTAACTCTTAAAATAGGTCTCTAATAACAGAAGTTATCATAGAGTTAGGACTCAACAACCTTAATTTTGAGAGAGAGGTGCTCCCTCAATCTGTAGGATGTCTAGCTCTTCAAGAGACAGCTTCTGGCACTTTAGCTCTTGTATCTCACGGCCTTACTTCTCTTGTTCTTTGAGCAGTTTGCAGAGCATGCTGTTTTGATTCTGCTGCTCTTCTTTGAGTTGATCCATAGCTTCTTGCAGCTTGGTGACATATGCTTCTAAGCGGGCCCAATAGTCAAATTGAGGAATTTCTAGGAGGAGCTCATGCGCCCTCCTCTTGATGGGGTTGTCTTGAACTTGAGGTCCATCCATTACTTTTTTGGTGATTGGGTGTTCAACTGGGATGTACTCATCCACACCTATCTGTACCCCTGCATCTTTACATAACAGA
Source organism: Arachis stenosperma (assembly GCF_014773155.1). NCBI lineage: Eukaryota > Viridiplantae > Streptophyta > Magnoliopsida > Fabales > Fabaceae > Arachis > Arachis stenosperma. The sequence goes on from NC_080383.1 coordinate 66,370,143, forward strand.
CTAATCAAACTTGGCTAAGCCAGTTTGGCCTCAATGGATTCCTTGTTTGCAATTATGTAAATTTCACAAGGAATCAGCTAATGAACCTCCACTTTTTTTCCCAGCATAATACAGTGAATCATTACTGCCCTTTTGACAGTGACTTCAGAGCGATTACTGGTGGGAAGCATAGAATGCCCAATGAAATCCAGCCAGCCCCTAGCAATTGGTTTGAGATCTCCTCTCTTTAGTTGATTTGGAACACCTTTTGAATTGGTTATCCACTTGGTTCCAGGGAGGCATATGTCCTCTAGAACTTGATCCAGCTTTTTATCTTTAGCCATTCTCCTATTAAAGGATTCTGGATCGTCTTGTAGTTGAGGAAGTTTGAGGACTTCTCTTACTTTGTCAAGGTGGAAGTAAATAACCTTCCCTCTGACCATAGTCCGAAAGGAGTAGAAAGTAGTTCCCTCTATTCTTTGCTTATCCGTCATCCACATATTTACATAGAATTCCTGGATCATGTTTCTTCCAACATATATCTCAGGATTAGCCAGGACTTCCCAGCCCCTATTTCAAATCTGCTCTTGAATCTCCAGATATTTGTCTTCTTTCAGATTGAACTTAACTTCCGAGATCACTGATCTTCTGCACACAATTTTAAGGTAATGGTCTGCATGTTCTTTGGTGCAGAACCTCTCATGTATCCAAGGTAGTTTTGGATTGTCTTCTTTCTTGCCTCTTGAAGTGGTTTGTTTTTCTTTAGGGGCCATGATCTCAGTCTATTTTGGCTTAGTGATCGCGAAAAATCACACTAAACTTAGAGGTTTGCTTGTCCTCAAGCAAAAGAAAAGAAAGAAGAGGAATAGAGGGAGAGAAGGATTCGAATAATGGGTCAAGGAGGGTGGCCGAATGTATATTTAAAAGGGAGGGGGGATTGGGTTTTGATTTTTTAGAAAAAGATAAGATAGAAAGATATGATTGAGAAAAGATAAACATGATATAAAAAAGATAAGATTTTAAAATTTAAAAGAGATGAAAAAGATATGTGGAAGTTAAATCTGAATTTTTGTTAATGCATCTAAGAAAGAAAAGATAATATGGATGAATGAAAAAGATTTGGAAAGAAATTGGAAAGATAAATGAGTTTTAAAACGTTTTTGAAAAGAAATTGAAAAATAATTAAAAAGAATTTATAAGATTATTAATTTTAGGAAATGGAGATTGAAAGATGACGATTTGTAACATTTTTATGTAGAAAATTATGAATTAAAACAAGAAAATTCGAAAAAAATTGAATTGGAAACAAAATTCCCTCCCCTTGCTGTTCTGGCGTTAAACGCCCAGAATGATAGCCATTCTGGCGTTTAACGCCAATCTGGTGGTCATTTTGGGCGTTTAACGCCCAGCCAGGTACCCTGACTGGCGTTAAATGCCAGAAATCCTTTATTACTGGGCGTTTTTCTAAACGCCCAGGATGCAGCTGTTTCTGGCATTAAACGCCCAGAATGCTGCCCATTCTGGCATTTAACGCCTAGAATGATACCTTTAATGGCGTTCAACGCCCAGAATGATAGCCATTCTGGCGTTTAATGCCCAAAATGCCTCTTTACTAGCGTTTTAACGCCAGTGAGCTCTTTTTCTCTGTGATTCCTCTGCATTATGTTCTGAACCTTCATTTTTCTGAATTATTTATTGAAATGTATTAATAAACATGAATAACAAAATTAAATAAACTCAAAACATCTAATTTTTGCTAATGGCTGGGTTGCCTCCCAACAAGCGCTTCTGTTCCGAGGGTTACCTGAAACTGTGGGTCAATCTCGGACGAGATCTTCTGTGCTGGACGGTGCTGTTGTGTCTAACTTGGTGATAGTGCTGATCCTACGTCCCCGGAGGGTGGGGGGTACCTGCAAGGGACTCCGATGCTTAAGTTAGCAAAGGTCTTAAGCAGGTATTCAGTAGAATCAGAATATGAGTTATACCTGGGTGCTCCAGTGTATTTATAGTGATGAGGCGTGACCTTTTTAGATAAGATAAGTTAGTTATCTTATCTTATCTTACCTTCTAGGTGAGGTCAGCTTATCCTCATGGGAACCGCCATTCTCTCTGTAGGCTTGGGCTACCTTAGGATTTGGGGCGTGTCCCTCTATTTGGGCTTTTCTTTGGTCTTTTCTGGTGACTTGGCCGAGCTCTTTGGGAAGAGGTCGGGTTGTCCTGACCTGAAGAGGTCGGTTGCTTTGTCTGTAGAACATCCCGGGTCGGACAGCTTGATCCAGGGTATGAATAGTGCCCCTGCTCGAGCTCAGTCTTTATCTGGAGGTCCAGTCTTGGTCTTCGAGCCTGCTTGGGCAAAGCCGAACTCGAGCATTTTGTTGCTTTATCTTTGTAGAGCTCTTTTTTTGAATGTGGAATATTTCTGCTTCTTTAAGCGCGCGCTTTTGTATTTAGCGCTCTAGCTTTGGAAATGTGCGAGGGTTTAACACCCTCATTAATGGGCTTTTAATGCTTCGCTTTCTCTGGGTCTCTTTATTTTTAAACTTCGCATTTGAAAAATGGTTTCTCTTCTTCGTAACCTTTTTTCTCTCTTTTCTGTTTTCTCTATGATTTTCTCATTTCCTTTCTGCGACGTTTGCTTGGCGATCGTTTGGTATTGCTCTTGGAGTGCGATTTTGGTTTCCTTCTTTCTTTACTTTCTTCAGCGCTTCTTCTTTTCCTCAGGTTGGTTCTTTTCCCTGCTTCTTTTTGGAATGTGATAAAGTTTTGATTTTGCCTGCATCTATGTTGGAAAGCTTGAATCTTTTCATATTGCCGTGCTTGACTACCGCTGTGATGTACGTGTTCTGGTCCTCTTCCGTTTAGTATCTCTAGGGTTTTGTATGTTGTCGCTACTTGAAAAAAGTTGCTCCTTTAGTGGTTTTAGGTTCTGTTGGTAGTTTCTTTTTTGCTGAAGACGATGTTTTCTTGATGATTTCTGCTTCGGTTATTGTTTCTGGTTTTGAAAGGGAAGATTGTTGCTAAGGTGTGAATCTTGTAAATCTTCTTGGGTTCTTGTATTGTGGCTGCCCCCAAATGGTGCCCCAGGATTTTTAGTGTAAGTCCTGGGGACTCCTTTTGTTGCTTGTAATGTGCTGGGTTGTGTAGTCGAGTTGTTTTGCTGCTGTCCGAGATGTGTTTTAGTAATCCGATATTCTTTTCTTTATTGTAGGACTAGTTGGTCTTATGGCTTCTCGCAAGAATATTGTTGAGATGTCTTCCCAAGTCCCTGAGGGCATAGCCGATTGGGTGGATTCCATGGTTCTTCTATGTCTTTCAGTGGTGGATTCTGACTTCTGTAGAGAGCTGCAAAAACACCATAGGGTTTGTGGTAGTGGTGCCCAGGAAGGGAATTACGAGCTTGTAGCGCCTGATTCCAATGAGAGAGTTTGTTTTCCTACTTCAGTTGAGGGGGAGCGTCCCTATTTTTATGCTTATGAATACTTCTTTAGTCTGTTGGACATTACTTTTCCTTTTTCCGCTTTTGAGACCAACTTGTTGTGGTCTTGTAACATTGCTCCATCCTAGCTTCATCCCAATTCGTGGGGTTTTATAAAAATTTTTCAGCTGCTGTGTCAAGAGTTAGGCATCAAGCCTTCTCTAACTCTTTTCCTCTATTTGTTTGTTTCGGCCAAGCCTAGGGCCTCTTCAAAAAAGAAAGCTTCTTGGGTTTCCTTTAAATCTGCTCAAGGGCACAAAGTCTTTGCCATGTATGATGAGTCCTTTAAGGACTTTAAAAACTATTTCTTTAAAGTTCGAGCTGTTGAGGGGGTTCGCCCTTTTTTTCTTGATGAAAATGATGAACTTGCTTTTCCTCTTGAGTGGCAAAAGAATGTCATGGTGTCTCGGTATACTTGGGAGATGTTGGATGGGGTCGAACATGCCTTTGTGAGTGTATTGGAGGATATTTGGGGGGAGCCTCCGCATCTGGATACTAAGAAATTTCTGGGGGACCCATCTTTAGTCCGAAAAGTGTTGGGTATTGACTGACGTGTTATTTTATTCTATTTTACCCCTGTGATCCATGACTTTTGTTTGTTGATTCTGCCTTTTCTGTTTTTCAGAAATGTCGAAAAACAACAACTCCATGAAGGCTTTCAAAAAAGCCAGGAAGGCAGCCGCTGCACAAAACATCTCGGTCAAGGCGGCTGGGGAGGGGTCTTCTCAAACCATCATGAAACCGCCTGTGCCGAGTTCCCCCGGGCCGAGGAGGGTGATCCCTACTCCTCGGGTTCGCCTGGCAGATCATCCACAAACTTCTACTGCTGCTTCTGGTGCTCCTTCCTCGAAAAATAAGAAAACATCTGAGCCCTTTAACCTGGATGCCCTAGATTTTGATGCTGTCGAGTTTGTCGACCAGCAAATTGCCCCTTACAGTGCGCTTTTCATGGATGATGTGTCCCTTCTTCAGTACCTAGATTTCATCACCAGAAATAGTGTGAAGATGGCACATATGGGTGCGGCTATTTTCTGAACTGCTCAGGGTATCCCGATTCATGCTACGAAATCTTCTTGGAAGAGGCTAAATCGAAGTTTGATCGGATCAAGGGTCTGAAGAAGGAGTTAGAGGTGAAGTTGGCAAAGGTAGAAAAGGAATTGGAGGGTGAGAAGGCTAGCTCTATCGCTTTGGCAGCTTCCTTGAAGTTGGCTGAGGACATGGCATTGAAGCACAAGGATAGCTATGTCTCAGCTTATAGGGAGTTGGTGCATCTCCGAGATGACTTGGAAACTTCTCGAGTTGATTATGCCGAGCTCCAGGGTCACCTTGTAGGCAGCGTGACTGCCGCCTATGAGAACCCGAGGGAGCAGGTCCGGATTATTGCTCCTGATGCCGATTTGACTCTCTTTAGTCTTGATAACATAGTAAAGGATGGCAAGATTGTCCCGGATGATCCTGATGATGACGTTGAGCCTCTTCCTGCGCCTTCTCTTAAAGCTTCTGCTATGTCGGTCTCTTCAGCCCCCTCGACCGTTGAGCCCCCCTAATTGTCAGATCTTGAGTTGAGGCGACGGGACAATGGATGCAGTGCCTCTCCAGGCTCGTCCTCCTTCACCTCATGTTGATGCCGCTAAGGAGGGACTTCCGAGTTCTCTTTAATTATCCTTGGTATATTTTGGCGTAGCCCGGCCTGTGGGCTTTTGAACTTTTTATTTTGTAAAGCATGCTTCTGACTTTGGTACTTCTTTAGTTGCTTTGCTTAGCAACTTTATTTTCGTTAAATAAAATAGTCTCTGAACTCTTGGGCTTGACTCTGATGGCTTCTTGAGTTTGTTCATTACTGTGACTTGTGTTTGAATTGGACCTTTTTTGCTTTATGTTTGTAGCCCGACTTCTGTTAAGGCTGAATCCACCTTGTGTGTTGGTCTTTTTCTTTGTTCCGAAGTTATCTTTAGCAATCCATTTCGGTTGGACCTTTTGTGAAGTCTCTATTAGGATTTGCTTTTTGAGGTTTTCGGGTGGCCATCATGTCGAGCTCTTTACGAGTTATTTCTGTAATTCTCTTTTTTGGACCTTGTTCAAGTCTCTTTTAGGGATTACTTTATAACTCTTTGTCGTTTGTGCCGACTTCGTCATGTCGGGTTCTTCTGAGTTATTTTTGTAGCTTTATCTTTCCGGGCCGACTTTGTCACGTCGGGCCCTGTCGAGTTACTTGATAATCCTCTTTTTTGGACGTTGTTTTAGGTCTCTTTCAGGGATTATCTTTTGTAACTTTATCCTTCTGGGCCGACTTTGTCACGTCGGGCCCTGTTGAGTTACTTGATAATCCTCTTTTTTGGACCTTGCTTTAGATCTCTTTCAGGGATTATCTTTTGTAACTTTATCTTTCCGGGCCGACTTTGTCACGTCAGGTCCTGTCGAGTTACTTGATAATCCTCTTTTTTGGACCTTGTTTTAGGTCTCTTTCAGGGATTATCTTTTGTAACTTTATCTTTCCGGGCCGACTTTGTCACATCGGGCCCTGTCGAGTTACTTGATAATCCTCTTTTTTGGACCTTGTTTTAGGTCTCTTTCAGGGATTATCTTTTGTAACTTTATCTTTCCGGGCCGACTTTGTCACGTCGGGCTCTGCCGAGTTACTTGAGAATCCTCTTTTTTGGACCTTGTTTTAGGTCTCTTTCAGGGATTATCTTTCGTAACTTTTTGTAGGAGTCCGACTTCGCCATGTCGGGCTCTTTGAAGTTATAGTAATCCTCTTTTATAGGGCTGGCCAAGCCTCTGTCCAAAGCTTTACTTATAACTTGGGTTGTTGTGGCTGGTCCGACTTTTTGTGCTGGCCAGTCTTTAAGTTATTTTATAGCAATCTATTTTATTAGGTCCTCGTCAGGTCCTTTCTATGGATCACTTTCTATAACTTCTTGCATTATTCTATTTTCATCTTTGCTGATTTTGTAGAATTTGGGTTTTTAGCCCTCATTTTTATCGTGATCGCGTAGTGAATTCATTTTTCACTTTTTGTCGATCTGTAGCTTTACAATCGAGCGATGAATGTTTTTAGAATAATACGACTTGAGCATTTGTAGAGAATCTGAACAAATTTTATTAAAAGAAAATGCAAATATACATGAGGAGTTAATTTCCTAAGTCGGGTGATTTGTAGGTCTTGGCGGGGCACCTCGTTAAAAAACCTTTTTTTCAAGAAAAAGAGTGTGCCTTGTCCAAGATCTTTTATCATCCCTAGCTATAGTACCTTCTTAGGTTGCAGGCGTGCCATGATCTAGGAAGCTCTCGCCCGTCAAGTTCGGAAAGCCTGTAGTAACCCTTTCCTAGTACTTCTATGACTCGGAAGGGTCCTTTCCAGTTTGCTGCCAGCTTTCCTTCTCCAGGTCGAGTTATTCCTATATCGTTTTGGATTAGGATGAGGTCGTTTTCAGCAAAGGCCCGCTGTATTACTTTTTGGTTGTATCTGGAGGCCATTCGTCGTTTCAGCGCCTCTTCCCTTATCCGAGCTTTTTCTCGGATTTCTGGAAGTAAGTCGAGCTCTTCCCTTTGAAGTTGGGAATTGGCTTTTTCGCTAAAATGGATTACTCTGGGTGATCCTTCTTCGACCTCCACTGGGATCATTGCCTCCATTCCGTAGGCTAATCGGAAAGGTGACTCTTTTGTCGTGGAATGTGGAGTCGTTCGATATGCCCATAGGACTTGCGAGAGCTCTTCAGTCCAGGCTCCCTTTGCCTCCTGTAATCTCCGTTTTAACCCTGCTAATATAAATTTGTTGGCAGCTTCAGCTTGCCCATTGGCTTGGGGGTGCTCAACAGAGGTAAATTGTTGTTTTATATTCAAGTCGGCCGCTAGTTTTCTGAAGCTTGTGTCTGTGAACTGGGTACCATTGTCTGTAGTGATGGAGTATGGAATTCCGAACCTTGTGACGATGTTTCTATATAGGAATCTCCGACTTCTTTGAGCTGTGGCATTGGCTAGGGGTTCTACCTCGATCCATTTTGTGAAGTAGTCTATTCCTACTATGAGAAATTTGACTTGTCCTGATCCTTGAGGAAAAGGTCCGAGGAGATCGAGTCCCCATTTTGCGAATAGCTAAGGTGAGGTTACGCTGATGAGTTCCTCTGGTGAAGTGATGTGGAAGTTGGCATGCTTTTGACATGGCGAACATGTCCTTACAAATTCTGTGGCTTCTTTTTGTAGAGTTGGCCAATAGAATCCTACCCGAAGTACTTTTTTGGTGAGTGCTTGCGCTCCGAGGTAATTGCCACAAATGACACTGTATACTTCTTCTAGGATATCCTTAGTGTTGGAAGTCGGCACGCATTTTAGCAATAGTGTTGAAATCCCTCTTTTGTATAAAGTATTATTTATGATGGTGTAGTATTGTGCTTCCCGTTTTAACCTCTTTGCCTCTTTCTCATCTGTAGGGAGGGCTTCTGTTGTGAGGTAATTAATTATGGGGGTCATCCATCCCTGATCGCGACCTATTATGGCTAGGACCTTTTCTTTTTCTGAGATTGATGGATTCTATAGAATTTCTTGGATAAAGCTTCTATTGTTGCCTCCTGGTTTGGTGCTGGCTAGTTTTGAGAGTGCATCAGCCCGGGCATTTTGTTCTCGGGATATGTGTCGAATCTCATACTCTCCGAGTTGTCCGAGCTGTTCTCTGGTTTTGTCCAAGTACTTTTTCATAGTGGGATCTTTGGCTTGGTAGCTTCCTGTTATTTGTGAAGTGACTACCTGTGAGTCGCTAAAGATGATAAGTTTTTGAGCTCCGACCACCCTAGCCAGCTTCAAACCAGCTAGTAGTGCCTCATATTCTGCTTGATTGTTTGAGGCAGGGAACTCGAATTTGAGGGAGAGTTCGATCTGGGTCCCCTGGTCGCTTTCAATTATTACGCCTGCACCACTTTCCATTTTATTTGAGGAGCCGTCCACGTATAGATTCCATTCTGCGGGAATTTCCGGTGTGTCCGTAAATTCCGCAATGAAGTCGGCCAGATATTGAGATTTAATGGCCGTCTAACCTTCGTATTGAAGGTCGAATTCGGACAACTCGACTGCCCATTGCAAGATTCTGCCTGCCAAGTCTATTTTCTGTAAGATTCCTTTTATGGGCTGGTTGGTCCGAATTTTAATAATGTGAGACTGGAAATATGGGCAAAGTCGTCGAGATGTTATTATGAGAGCGTAAGCGAACTTTTCTATTTTCCGGTAGTTCAGCTCGACCCTTGTAACGCTTTACTGATAAAGTATATGGGTTGTTGCCCATTGTTGTCTTCTCGGACCAGTGCTGAGGCTATTGCCCGATTTCCCACTGTGAGGTACAAGATGAGTGATTCTCCTTCCCGTGGCCGACTTAATATAGGTGGCCGTCCCAGAAATTTTTTGAAGTCTTGGAAGGCTTGCTCGCATTCAGCTGTCTATTCAAACTCCTTTCCCTTCCTTAGAGTGGCGTAGAAGGGGAGAGATCTTATTGCTGATCCAGCCAGGAATCTGGACAAGGCTGCCAACCGCCCGTTGAGTTGTTATATCTCTTTGATACAAGTCGGGCTTTTCATGTCGAGTACGGCCCTGCACTTGTCCGGGTTTGCCTCGATTCCTCTCTGTGTGATCATTAAACCCAAGAATTTACCACCTTCTACTGCAAAGGTACATTTCGTGGGATTGAGTCGCATGCCGTGTCGTCTTATGGTGTTGAATACTTATGTCAGGTCGGATAATAACATCTCTTCATTTTGCGTCTTCACTAGCATGTCGTCTACGTAGACCTCCATGATCTTTCCGATATGATCCGAAAAAACTTTGTTCATTAATCTTTGGTAAGTGGCTCCCACGTTCTTGAGACCGAAGGGCATAACAATGTAGTAGTAATTTGCCTTTGGGGTTAAGAAAGAGGTTTTTTCTTGGTCGGGTGGGTACATTGGGATTTGGTTATATCCCGAGTATGCGTCCATAAAGGAGAGGTATTTGTATCCGGAGGAGGCATCTACCAGTGCATCGATGTTTGAGAGCAGATAAGGATCTTTTGGGCAAGCTTTGTTGAGATCGGTATAGTCGGTGCACATTCTCCACTTCCCATTTGACTTTTTTACCAAAACGACATTAGCAAGCCATAGCGGGTATTTGACTTCTCTTATGAAGCCTGCCTCCAGTAGAGCTCGTACCTGTTCTTCCACTGCTTGAGAGCGTTCTGGTCCTAGCTTTCTGTGCCTTTGTTGTACCGGCCGAGATCCTGGGTAGACTGCTAGCTTGTGGCACATTAGTTTGGGATCTATGCCTGGCATGTCTGCGGCCTTCCACGCAAAGAGGTCGGCGTTGTCACGTAGGAACTGTATGAGTGATTCTTTTATGTCCCCTTTTAGGAGTGTGCTGATGTTGGTTGTTTGGTCCGGGGTGTTCTCGATCTGTATTTTCTCTATTTCTCCTTCAGGTTGTGGGCGGAGCTCTTCTCGCCTCCGAACTCCACCGAGCTCGATTGTGTGGAATTCTTCTCTTCTGTCTCTGAGGTTTAGACTTTCGTTGTTACAGCGACGCACCATCTTCTGATCTGCCTTCACTGTGGCTATTCCTTCTGCAGTTGGAAACATCATGCATAGATGCGGGGTCGAGACTATTGCGCTGTGTTGATTTAACGTTGCTTGACCTATTAGGGCATTGTAGGCTGAGCTTACGTCGACGACGACGTAATCTATTTTGAGTGTTCTTGACTGACTTCCCTTTCCAAAAGTTGTGTGGAGCGAGATGTATCCCATTGGTTGAACCGGTGTATCTCCTAACCCGAACAGGCTGTCCGGATATGCTCTGAGTTCTTTTTCTTCCAAGCCGAGTTTGTCGAAAGCGGTTTTGAATAAGATATCGGCAGAGCTCCCCTGGTCTATCAACGTGCGGTGAAGATTTGTGTTTGCCAGTATAATAGTGATGACCATGGGATCGTCATGCCCTGACGCGACGCCGGATGCGTCTTCTTTGGTAAAAGTGATCGCCGGGATGTTGGGTGCTTCCTCCTTTTCTGCAACGTGGTATACGTCTTTGAGATGTCTTTTGCGAGATGATTTGGAGATTCCTCCCCCGGCGAATCTGCCGTGTATCATGTGGACATGTCTTTCTGGCGTCCGGGATGATCGCGCGGTTGGTCCGACATCTTCTGTTCTTCTTCTTTTCCTTTGTTCTTCATCATGGGTGGCCAGGTATCGATCTAGCTTTCCTTCGCGTATGAGCTTTTCTATGACATTTTTTAAGTCAAAACACTCATTGGTGGAGTGCCCGCGGATCAGATGGTATTCACAATATTCAGCCCGATTTCCTCCTCCTTTTTTGCCTTTGAGTGGTCGAGCTGGTGGTATATTTTCTGTGTTGCAAACCTCTCTATAGACATCTACAAGAGACACCCGAAGAGGGGTGTAGTTGTGGTATTTTTTATTTTCTCTCCATGGCGATCTTCCTTTTTTTTGGAATCTTTGTCTTTATCCCGAGAGGTGAACCCGGCCTTTGAGGTCTCTCCTAATCGGGAGTTTTCTTCCATGTTGATGTACTTTTCCACTCGTTCTTGCACCTCGTTCAGAGACGTGGGGTACTTCTTTGATATAGATTGACTAAAAGGCCCTTCTCGCAGGCCATTAATGAAGCCCATGATAGCGGCCTCTGTTGGCAGGTTTTGTATATCCAGGCATGTCTTGTTGAATCTCTCCATGTAGTTGCGCAGGTGATGAACGGATAATTTATACGCTTTTTGGCATTGTTTTTAGGTAGTTTTTAGTAAGTTTAAGCTACTTTTAGGGATGTTTTCATTAGTTTTTATGTTAAATTCACATTTCTGGACTTTACTATGAGTTTGTGTGTTTTTCTGTGATTTCAGGTAAATTCTGACTGAAATTGAGGGATTTGAGCAAAACTCTAAAAAAGGCTGACAAAAGGACTGCTGATGCTATTGGATTCTGACCTCCCTGCACTCGAAATGGATTTTCTGGAGCTACAGAACTCCAATTGGCGCGCTCTCAACGGCGTTGGAAAGTAGACATCCAGGGCTTTCCAGCAATATATAATAGTCCATACTTTATTCGAAGAATGACGACGTAACTTGGCGTTGAACGCCAAGTACATGCTGCTGTCTGGAGTTAAACGCCAGAAAAACGTCATGATCCGGAGTTGAACGCCCAAAACACGTCATAACTCAGAGTTCAACTCCAAGAGAAGCCTCAGCTCGTGGATAGATCAAGCTCAGCCCAAGCACACACCAAGTGGGCCCCGGAAGTGGATTTATGCATCAATTACTTACTCATGTAAACCCTAGTAGCTAGTCTAGTATATATAGGACATTTATCTATTGTATTAGACATCTTTTGACCACTTTAACTCATTATTCATTCGGTCACTTGATCATGGAGAGGGCTGGCCATTCGGCCATGCCTGAACCTCTTTTACTTATGTATTCTTCAACAGTGGAGTTTCTGCACACCATAGATTAAGGGTGTGGAGCTCTGCTGTACCTCAAGTATCAATGCAATTCTATTTTCTTTTATTCAATCTCTCTTAGTTTTATTCCAAGATATCCATTCGTACCCAAGAACATGATGAATGTGATGAGTTAGATAACCCTCATTATTATTCTCACTTATGAACGCGCGTGATTGACAACCACTTCCGTTCTACATGCAACATGCTTGAATGTGTATCTCTTAGATTCCCCAACAGAATCTTCGTGGTATAAGCTAGATAGATGGCGGCATTTATGAGGATCCGGAAAGTCTCACCTTGTCTGTGGTATTCCGAGTAGGATCCTGGGAATCCGGAAAGTCTAACCTTGTCTGTGGTATTCCGAGTAGGATTCCGGTAATGAATGACTGTGACGTGCTTCAAACTTGCAACCTGCTGGGCGTTAGTGACAGACGCAAAAGAATCAAGGGATTCTATTCCAGTAGGAGCGGGAACCAACCGGTGATTAGCCGTACTGTGACAGAGTGCGTGAGCATTAGTTTTCACTGCGAGGATGGGATGTAGCCATCAACCATGGGTGATGCCTCCAGACTGATTAGCTGTGCGAGTGACAGCCGCATAGGATATTTTCCCGAGAGGATTGAAAGTAGCCACAGCTGATGGTGAACCCCTATACAAAGCTTGCCATGGAAAGGAGTAAGAAGGATTGAGTAGAAGCAGTAGGAGAGCAGGCGTCCGTGAGCTCTACAGCATCTCCATTCTGCTTATCTGAAATTCCTACCAATGAATCTGCATAAGTGTTCTATCCCTTTTATTATTTATTTTATTATTTCTATTTTATTATTAACCTTCGAACCCATAAATAATGTTTAATCCGCCTGACTGAGATTTACAAGGTGACCATAGCTTGCTTCATACCAACAATCTCTGTGGATTCGACCCTTACTCACGTAAGGTTTATTACTTGGACGACCCAGTACACTTGCTGGTTAGTTGAACGGAGTTGTGAAAATAAACAGTGCCCTAAGAGTATATTCATACAAGTACAAAAGAACATGTGATCACAATTTCGTCCACCAAGTTTTTGGCGCCGTTGCCGGGGATTGTTCGAGTATGGACAACTGACGGTTCATCTTGTTGCTCAGATTAGGTAATTTTCTTTTCAAAAATCTTTTTCAAAATTTTTTTTTCTTTTATTTTTCGTTTTTCTTAACTTTATTTTCAAAAAAATTAAAATAAAAAAATACAAAAAAAATTAGAAAATCATAAAAATCAAAAATATTTTGTGTTCTTGTTTGAGTCTTGTGTTAATTTTTAAGTTTGGTGTCAATTGCATGCTTTTAAAAATTTTTCTTGTATTTTTCGAAAATTCCATGCATTCATAGTGTTCTTCATGATCTTCAAGTTGTTCTTGACAAGTCTTCTTGTTTGATCTTGATGATTTCTTGTTTTGTGTTGTTTGTTGTTTTTCATGTGCATCTTTGCATCCATAATTTCCATGCATTAAAAATTTCTAAGTTTGGTGTCTTGCATGTTTTCTTTGCATCAAAAATTTTTCAAATTTATGTTCTTGATGTTCATCATGATCTTCATAGTGTTCTTGGTGTTCATCTTGACATTCATAGCATTCTTGCATGCATCTTGTGTCTTGATCCAAAATTTTCATGTTTTGGGTCATTTTTGTGTTTTTCTTTAAAAATTTAAAAATAAAAAATATCTTTTCCTTATTTCCCTCCAAAATTTCGAAATTTTGGTTTGACTTGGTCAAAAAATTTTTAAAATTAGTTGTTTCTTACAAGTCAAGTCAAAATTTCAATTTTAAAAATCTTATCTTTTCAAAATCTTTTTCAAAAATCATATTTTTTCATTTTTTTTATTATTATTTTTCGAAAATTTCAAAAATCTTTTTCAAATATTTTCAAAATCTTTTTCTTATCTTTATATCATATTTTCGAAAATTAGCTAACAATTAATGTGATTGGTTCAAAAATTTGAAGTTTGTTACTTTCTTGTTAAGAAAGGTTCAATCTTTAAGTTCTAGAATCTTATCTTGTAGTTTCTTGTTAGCTAAGTAATTTTAAAAATTAAATCTTTTTCAAAATATCTTTTTCTTAAAAATCTTTTTATCTTTTATTTTATCTTTTTCAAAAATTTTATTTTTCAAAATTTGATTTCAAAATATCTTATCTAACTTCTTATCTTCTTATCTTTCTAAATTTTGATTTCAAATCTTTTTCAATCAACTAACTAACTTTTTGTTTGTTTCTTATCTTTTTCAAAATCACCTAACTACTTTTCCCTCTCTAATTTTCGAAAGTATCTCATCTCCTTTCCAAAATATTCTTTTTGTTTTAAATTTTAATTTTAATTATATTTTGTCTTTGATTTTCGAAAATTACTAACCTCCTTTTCAAAAATTATTTTCGAATTTCTCCTCTCTCTCTCTTCTTATTCTATTTAATTATTTAATTACTAACACTTCTCTTCACCTTCCTTCATCTAAAAATCCGAATTCTTCTTCATTCTTCTACCCCCTTCTTTTTCTACTAACATAAAGGAATCTCTATACTGTGACATAGAGGATTCCTCTTTCTTTTCTTGTTTTCTTCTCTTTCATATGAGCAGGAACAAGGATAAAGGCACTCTTGTTGAAATAGATCCAGAACCTGAAAGGACTCTGAAGAGAAAATTAAGAGAAGCTAAATTGCAACAATCCAGAAAAAACCTTCTAGAAATTTTCGAACAAGAGAAAGAGATGGCAGCTGAAAATAATAATAATAATGCAAGGAGAATGCTTGGTGACTTCACAAAGCCAACGTCCAAGTTTGATGGAAGAAGCATCTCCATTCCTGCCATTGGAGCCAATAACTTTGAGCTGAAACCTCAGCTAGTTGCATTAATGCAACAAAACTGCAAGTTTTATGGACTTCCATCTGAAGATCCTATCAGTTTTTAACTGAATTCTTGCAGATCTGTGAGACTGTAAAGACGAATGGAGTTGATCCTGAAGTCTACAAACTCATGCTTTTCCCTTTTGCTGTAAGAGACAGAGCTAGAATATGGTTGGATTCACAACCCAAGGATAGCCTGGACTCATGGGATAAGCTGGTCACTGCCTTCTTGGATAAATTCTTTCCTCCTCAAAAGCTGAGCAAGCTGAGAGTGGATGTTCAAACCTTCAAACAAAAAGATGGTGAATCCCTCTATGAAGCTTGGGAAAGATACAAGCAGCTGACCAAAAGATGTCCATCTGACATGTTCTCAGAATGGACCATATTAGATATATTCTATTATGGTCTCTCTGAATTTTCGAAAATGTCATTGGATCATTCTGCAGGTGGATCTATTCACCTGAAGAAAATGCCTGAAGAGGCTCAAGAACTCATTGACATGGTTGCAAACAACCAGTTCATGTACACATCTGAGAGAAATTCCGTGAATAATGGGGTACCTCAGAAGAAAGGAGTTCTTGAAATTGATGCTCTGAATGCCATATTGGCTCAGAACAAAATGTTGACTCAACAGGTCAACATAATCTCTCAAAATCTGAATGGATTGCAACATGCATCCAACAGTACTAGAGAGGCAGCTTCTGAAGAAGCTTATGATCCTGAGAACCCTGCCATGGCAGAGGTTAATTACATGGGTGAACCTTATGGAAACACCTATAACTCATCATGGAGAAATCATCCAAATTTCTCCTGGAATGATCAACAAAAGCCTCAACAAGGCTTTAATAATGGTGGACGCAACAGGCTGAACAATAGCAAGCCATATCCATCATCTTCTCAGCAACAGACAGAGAACTCTGAACAAAATAATTCTAATTTAGCTAATATTGTCTCTGATCTGTCAATGGCCACCTTCAGTTTCATGAATGAAACAAGATCCTCCATTAGAAATTTGGAGGCACAAGTGGGCCAGCTGAGTAAGAAAGTTATTGAAACTCCTCCCAGTATTCTACCAAGTAATACAGAAGAAAATCCAAAAGGAGAGTGCAAGGCCATTGACATAGTCAAAGTGGCCGAATGCACAAGGGAGGAGGAGGACGAAAATCCTAGTGAGGAAAACCTCCTGGGACGTCCCTCAAACAAGAAGGAGTTTCCTATTAAGGATCCTGAGGAATCTGAGGCTCACCTAGAAACCATAGAGATTCCTTTAAATCTCCTTCTGCCATTCATGAGCTCTGAAGAATACTCATCCTCTGAAGAGAATGAAGATGTGACTGGAGAGCAAGTTGCTCAATACTTAGGAGCTATCATGAAGCTGAATGCCAAGCTATTTGGTAATGAGACTTGGGAAAGTGAACCTCCCTTGCTCATTAGTGAACTAGATACTTGGATTCAGAGAACTCTACCTCAAAAGAAACAAGATCCTGGCAAGTTCTTAATACCTTGCACCATTGGCACCATGAGCTTTGAAAAAGCTCTATGTGATCTTGGGTCAGGGATAAATCTAATGCCACTCTCTGTCATGGAGAAGCTAGGGATCATTGAGGTACAACCTGCCTTGTTCTCATTACAATTGGCAGACAAGTCCATAAGACAAGCTTATGGAATAGTAGAGGACGTGCTAGTAAAGGCTGAAGGCCTTTACATCCCTACTGATTTCATGATCCTAGACACTAGGAAGGAAGATGATGAATGCATCATCCTAGGAAGACCTTTCCTAGCCACAGCAGGAGCTGTGATAGATGTCAACAGAGGTGAGTTAGTCCTTCAATTGAATGGGGACTACCTTGTGTTTCAGGCACATGGCCATCCCTCTGTGACAAAAGAGAGTAAGCATGAAGAGCTTCTCTCAGTTCAGAGTCAAGAAGAGCCCACACAGTCAAACTCTAAGTTTGGTGTTGTGAGGCCACAACCAAACTCTAAGTTTGGTGTTCAAACCCCATATCCAAACTCTAAGTTTGGTGTTGGGACTACACACTAAATTGACCTGATCACCATGTGGCTCCATGAGAGCCACTGTCAAGCTATTGACATTAAAGAAGCGCTTGTTGGGAGGCAACCCAATTTTATTTATCTAATTTTATTTTATTTTGTTTCTTTGTTATTTTTGTGTTTTATTAGGTACATGATCATGAGGAGTCACGAAAAAATTCAAAAAAAATTAAAAACAGAGTCAAAAACAGAAGAAAAAATTTTCACCCTGGAGGCAGCGCAGACTGGCGTTCAACGCCAGTAAGATGCATCTGTCTGGCGTTCAACGCCAGAACAGAGCACCATTCTGGCGCTGAACGCCCAATACAAGCAACAACCTGGCATTAAACGCCAGGATGGTGCACAGAGAAAACATTCTGGCGCTGAACGCCAGAAACAAGCATGAAACTGGCGTTCAACGCCAGAAACATGCATTACATGGGCGTTGAACGCCCAGAACATGCACCAATGGGCGTTTGAACGCCAGAATGGTATGCCAAGGCAATTTACATGCCTCTTTGGTGCAGGGATGGAATTCCTTGACACCTCAGGACCTGTGGACCCCACAGGATCATCTCAGGATCTGTGGCCCTCACAGGATCCCCACCTACCTCGCCCTCTCTCTCTCCATTCATGGTCTTCCCTTCTATTTTTTCATTCACCACTCACCCTTCCCCATAAACCCCACCTACCCTCATAAAATTCAAAATTCTTTCCCACCCAATCCCACCCATATAGCCGAATCCATCTCCCCTCACTCTCCTCCATTTTCTTCTTCTTCTTCTCTTCTTTCTTCTCTTGCTCGAGGGCGAGCAATATTTTAAGTTTGGTGTGGTAAAAGCATAGCTTTTTTTTGCTTTTCCATTACCATTAATGGCACCTAAAGCCAGAGAAACTTCAAAGGGAAGACAAAAGCTTCCATCTCTGAGTCATGGGAGATGGAAAGACTCATATAAGCTGGAATAGCTCAGTTGGGTAGAACATGTGGCTGCAAATCAAGAGATCCCTGAGAAACCTCAGGGGATAAGTTGTCTTCCACACAAATATTGGAAGCAACTAAGGGGAAGAACACCAAAATTACTAGGAATCAAGCAACAAAGGCAAGGAAGAGACATAGAGGAGCTCAAAGAGCACCATTAGTTCTTCAAGAAGGCGCCACCCTCATTCAGGTGGATTCATTCCTTGTTCTTATTTCTTTCTGTTTTTCGGTTTTTAATATTGTGTCTATCTATGTTTTGTGTCTTTATTTCATGATCATTAGTATGTAACCATGCCTTAAAGCTATGAATAAATTCCATTAATCCTTCACCTCTCTTAAATGAAAAATGTTTTTATTCAAAAGAACAAGAAGTACATAAATTTCGAAAATAGCTATTGAATTTAGTTTAATTATATTGATGTGGTGACAATATTTTTTGTTTTCTGAATGAATGATTGAACAGTGCATATGTCTTTTGATATTGTTGTTTATGAGTGTTAAAATTGTTGGCTCTTGAAAGAATGATGAACAAAGAGAAATGTTATTGATGATCTGAAAAATCATGAAATTGATTCTTGAAGCAAGAAAAAGCAGTGAAAAAAAAATGGAGCTAAAAAGAGTATATAGAAAAAGAAGGAGCAGTAGAAAAAGCCAATAGCCCTTAAAACCAAAAGGCAAGGGTAAAAAGGATCCAAGGCTTTGAGCATCAATGGATAGGAGGGCCTAAGGAAATTAAATCCAGGCCTAAGCGGCTAAATCAAGCTGTCCCTAACCATGTGCTTGTGTCATGAAGGTCCAAGTGAAAAGCTTGAGACTGAGTGGTTAAAGTCGTGATCCAAAGCAAAAGAGTGTGCTTAAGAGCTCTGGACACCACTAACTGGGGACTCTAGCAAAGCTGAGTCACAATCTGAAAAGGTTCACCCAGTTATGTGTCTGTCGCATTTATGTATCCGGTGGTAATACTGGAAAACAAAGTGCTTAGGGCCACGGCCAAGACTCATAAGTAGCTGTGTTCAAGAATCAACATGCTTAACTAGGAAAGTCAATAACACTATCCGAAATTCTAAGTTCCTAGAGAAGCCAATCATTCATAAACTTCAAAGGAAAAAGTGAGATGCCAAAACTGTTCAGAAGCAAAAAGCTACAAGTCCCGCTCATGTAATTAAATTAATATTCATTGATATTTTGGACTTTATAGTATATTCTCTTCTTTCTATCCTATTTGATTTTCAGTTGCTTGGGGACAAGCAACAATTTAAGTTTGGTGTTGTGATGAGCGGATAATTTATACGCTTTTTGGCATTGTTTTTAGGTAGTTTTTAGTAAGTTTAAGCTACTTTTAGGGATGTTTTCATTAGTTTTTATGTTAAATTCACATTTCTGGACTTTACTATGAGTTTGTGTATTTTTTTGTGATTTCAGGTAAATTCTGGCTGAAATTGAGGGACTTGAGCAAAACTCTGCAAAAGGCTGACAAAAAGGACTGCTGATGCTGTTGGATTCTGACCTCCCTGCACTCGAAATGGATTTTCTGGAGCTACAGAACTTCAATTGGCGCGCTCTCAACGGCGTTGGAAAGTAGACATCCAGGGCTTTCCAGCAATATATAATAGTCCATACTTTATTCGAAGAATGACGACGTAACTTGGCGTTGAACGCCAAGTACACGCTGCTGTCTGGAGTTAAACGCCAGAAAAACGTCATGATCCGGAGTTGAACGCCCAAAACACGTCATAACTCGAAGTTCAACTCCAAGAGAAGCCTCAGCTCATGGATAGATCAAGCTCAGCCCAAGCACACACCAAGTGGGCCCCGGAAGTGGATTTATGCATCAATTACTTACTCATGTAAACCCTAGTAGCTAGTCTAGTATATATAGGACATTTATCTATTGTATTAGACATCTTTTGACCACTCTAAGTCATTATTCATTCGGTCACTTGAAGAAGCTGGTGGATCTATACACATGAGAAAAACAATTGAAGAAGCTCAAGAGCTTATTGATACAGTTGCCAGAAATCAGCATCTGTACCTAAGCAGTGAATCTTCCAGGAAAGAAGAAGATAAAACAGTGACTGCAGAACTCAGTCCAGTGGATCAGGCTAATGAATTTAATCAGCAATTAGACTTTCTAACTCAGCAGCTAGCCGAATTCAAGGAAATATTACAGGAAACAAGAATGGCTAACAGGAATATGGAAGTGCAATTAAAGCAGACAGAAAAGCAACTGTCAAAACAAATAGCAGAAGAATGTCAAGCAGTTCAATTAAGAAGTGGGAAAACATTAAATACCTCACTTCAAAGTAGCAGGAAACCAAGAAATGAACAGATGGATACTCAAAATCCCTCTGAGGGCAATCAGAGCCCAGAGAGGAATAAAGCTGGCGCTGAACGCCCAGACCATGCTCATTCCTGGCGTTCAACGCCAGAAACAAGCATGAATCCGGCGTTGAACGCCCAAAGGGAACATGGTTCTGACGTTCAAACGCCAGTAACAAAGGGGGAGATAGCGTTTAACGCCACTCCAGATCCCACCTCTGGCATTCAAATGCCAGTGGGGGATCAGTCACCTACGAGTGCTGATGATAACCCTTCTAAAAAGGCTTCCCAACCCACTTCTGTAGGTAATAAACCTGCAGCAACTAAGGTTGAGGAATACAAAGCCAAAATGCCTTATCCTCAAAAACTCCGCCAAGCGGAACAGGATAAGCAATTTGCCCGCTTTGCAGACTATCTTAGGACTCTTGAAATAAAGATTCCGTTTGCAGAAGCACTTGAGCAAATACCCTCTTATGCTAAGTTCATGAAAGAGATCTTAAGTCATAAGAAGGATTGGAGGGAAACTGAAAAAGTCTACCTCACTGAAGAATGCAGTGCAGTCATTCTGAAAAGCTTACCTGAGAAGCTTAAAGATCCTGGGAGCTTTATGATACCATGCACATTAGAAGGTAATTGCACCAAGCAAGCTTTATGTGATCTTGGGGCAAGTATCAACTTAATACCTGCATCTACTATCAGAAAGCTTGGTTTAACTGAAGAAATTAAACCAACCAGGATATGTCTTCAACTTGCTGATGGGTCCATTAAATACCCATCAGGCGTGATTGAAGACATGATTGTCAAGGTTGGGCCATTCGCCTTTCCTACTGACTTTGTGGTGCTGGAAATGGAGGAGCACAAGAGTGCAACTCTCATTCTAGGAAGACCTTTCCTAGCAACTGGCCGAACCCTCATTGACGTCCAAAAAGGGGAAGTAACCTTGAGAGTCAATGAGGAGGAGTTCAAGTTGAATGTTGTCAAAGCCATGCAACATCCAGACACCCCAAATGACTGCATGAGTGTTGATATTATTGACTCTCTGGTAAGAGAGGTCAATATGGCTGAGAGTCTCGAATCAGAGCTAGAGGACATATTTAAAGATGTTCAGCCTGAATTGGAGGAATCAGAGAAGATAATAGAACCTCTGAAAATCCCTCAGGAAGAGGAGAAACCTCCTAAACCCGAGCTCAAACCATTACCACCATCCCTGAAATATGCATTTCTGGGAGAAAGTGATACCTTTTCTGTAATTATAAGCTCTACCTTAGAGCCACAGGAAGAGGAAGCACTAATTCAAGTGCTACGGACACACAAGACAGCCCTTGGGTGGTCCATCAGTGATCTTAAGGGCATTAGCCCAGCCAGATGTATGCACAAGATCTTGCTGGAGGATGACGCCAAACCAGTGGTCCAACCACAAAGGCGGCTGAACCCAGCTATGAAGGAAGTAGTGCAGAAAGAGGTCACTAAATTACTAGAGGCTGGGATTATTTATCCTATTTCTGACAGCCCCTGGGTGAGCCCTGTCCAAGTCGTCCCTAAGAAAGGTGGCATGACAGTGGTTCATAATGAAAAAAATGAACTGGTTCCTACAAGAACAGTTACAGGGTGGCGTATGTGTATTGATTACAGAAGACTCAATACAGCCACCAGAAAGGATCATTTTCCTTTACCATTCATAGACCAAATGCTAGAAAGACTAGCAGGTCATGAATACTACTGCTTCCTGGATGGATATTCAGGTTATAATCAAATTGCAGTAGATCCCCAAGATCAGGAGAAAACGGCATTCACATGCCCATCTGGAGTATTTGCATACAGAAGGATGCCATTTGGCCTGTGCAATGCACCTGCAACCTTTCAGAGGTGCATGCTCTCAATTTTCTCTGATATGGTGGAAAAATTCCTGGAAGTCTTCATGGATGACTTTTCAGTATTTGGAGACTCATTCAGCTCCTGCCTTAACCATTTAGCACTTGTTCTGAAAAGATGCCAAGAGACTAACCTGGTTTTAAACTGGGAAAAATGTCACTTTATGGTGACTGAAGGGATTGTCCTTGGGCACAAAATTTCGAACAAGGGAATAGAGGTGGATCAAGCTAAGGTAGAAGTAATTGAAAAATTACCACCACCTACCAATGTTAAGGCAATCAGAAGTTTTCTGGGGCATGCAGGATTCTATAGGAGGTTTATAAAGGATTTTTCAAAAATTGCTAAACCTCTAAGCAACCTGCTAGCTGCTGACACGCCATTTATCTTTGATAAAGAGTGTCTGCAGGCATTTGAGACCCTGAAAGCTAAATTGGTCACAGCACCAATCATCTCTGCACCAGACTGGACATTACCATTTGAATTGATGTGTGATGCCAGTGACCATGCCATTGGTGCAGTGTTGGGACAAAGGCATGACAAGCTTCTGCACGTCATTTACTATGCCAGCCGTGTTCTAAATGATGCACAGAAGAATTACACAACCACAGAAAAAGAGCTACTTGCAGTGGTTTACGCCATTGACAAATTCAGATCCTATTTAGTAGGATCAAAAGTGATTGTGTACACTGATCATGCTGCTCTTAAATATCTACTCACAAAGCAGGATTCAAAACCCATACTCATCAGATGGGTGTTGCTTCTGCAAGAGTTTGATATAGAAATAAGAGACAGAAAAGGGACAGAGAATCAAGTAGCAGATCACCTGTCCCGAATTGAACCAGTGGAAGGGGCGTCCCTCCCTCTCACTGAGATCTCTGAAACCTTTTCGGATGAGCAACTGTTTGCCATCCAGGAGGTGCCATGGTTTGCAGACATTGCAAACTACAAGGCAGTGAAATTCATACCCAAAGAGTACAGCAGGGTGCAATCAAAGAAATTAATCACAGATGCAAAGTACTATCTTTGGGATGAACCATATCTCTTCAAGAGATGTGCAGACGGAGTAATCCGTAGATGTGTGCCTAAAGAAGAAGCACAGAAGATCCTTTGGCATTGCCATGGATCACAGTATGGAGGACATTTTGGAAGTGAACGAACAGCCACAAGAGTCCTCCAAAGTGGCTTCTACTGGCCTACTCTCTATAAAGACTCCCGAGCGTTTGTGCTTAATTGTGACAGTTGCCAAAGATCCGGCAACCTACCTCACAGTTATGCCATGCCTCAACAAGGGATCTTGGAGATTGAGTTGTTTGATGTATGGGGCATTGACTTCATGGGACCTTTCCCACCATCATACTCAAACACTTATATTCTGGTGGCAGTGGATTATGTATCCAAATGGGTAGAGGCTATTGCAACGCCCACTAATGACACTAAAACAGTGTTAAAATTCCTCCAGAAACATATCTTCAGCAGATTCGGTATCCCCAGAGTATTAATCAGTGATGGGGGCACTCATTTCTGCAATAAACAGCTTTACTCTGCTCTGGTACGTTATGGAGTTAACCACAGGGTAGCCACCCCATATCACCCACAAACTAATGGGCAAGCTGAAGTCTCAAATAGAGAACTCAAAAGAATCCTGGAACGGACTGTAATTAACCGTAGAAAGGATTGGGCAAGGAGCTTGGATGATGCTCTGTGGGCATACAGAACAGCATTCAAGACCCCTATAGGGACCTCTCCATACCAGCTTGTGTATGGAAAGGCATGTCACTTGCCAGTGGAACTGGAACATAAGGCCTACTGGGCAACCAGATTCCTAAACCTTGATGCCAAGTTAGCTGGAGAAAGACGATTGCTCCAGTTAAATGAGCTAGAGGAATTTAGACTCAATGCTTTCGAGAATGCAAAAATCTACAAAGAGAAAGCAAAAAGGTGGCATGATAAGAAATTGTCATCCAGAGTCTTTGAGCCAGGACAGAAAGTTCTGCTATTTAATTCCAGGCTCAAATTATTCCCCGGAAAATTAAAATCCCGGTGGAGAGGTCCATATGTGATCACAAGCGTATCACCATATGGATACGTAGAGCTTCAGGATAATGAATCCAACAAAAAGTTCATTGTTAATTGGTGCATGAAATTGCAATAACACTTTTGCAATCCCGCACAACTAACCAGCAAGTGCACTGGGTCGTCCAAGTAATACCTTGCGTGAGCAAGGATCGATCCCACGGAGATTGTCGGCTTGAATCAAGCTATGGTTACCTTGTAAATCTTAGTCAGGATATCAGAAATTATCAGGATTGATTGTGAAAAGCAAAAGAACATGTAATGGTTACTTGTATTGCAGTAATGGAGAATGGGTTGAGGTTTGGAGATGCTCCATCTTCTGAATCTCTGCTTTCTTACTGTCTTCTTCATCAAACACGCAAGTCTCCTTCCATGGCAAGCTCGTGTAGGGTCTCACTGTTGTCAGCAGCTACCTCTCATCCGCGCAGTGAAAGCTAATGCACACACTCTGTCACAGTGCTGCCAATCACCGGTTTGGTTCCCTCCCCTACCGGAATAGAATCACTCTTTTGCGTCTGTCACTAACGCCCAGTAGGTTACAGGTTTGAAGCACATCACAGTCATTCAATCATTGAATCCTACTCAGAATACCACAGACAAGGTTTAGACCTTCCGGATTCTCTTGAATGCTGCCATCAGGTCCTGCCTATACCACGAAGATTCCGATTAAAGAACCCAAGAGACAACTACTCAATCTGAGATAGAACAGAGGTGGTTGTCAGGCACATGTTCATGGTTGAGAATGATGATGATTGTCACGGATCATCACATTCATCCGCATTAAGAACAAGTGTTATCTTAGAATGGAAGCAAGCATGATTGAATAAGAAACAGTAGTAATTGCATTAATCCATCAAGACACAGCAGAGCTCCTCACCCCCAACCATGGGGTTTAGAGACTCATGCTGTGGAAGAAAACGTGTAAAATGTCATAAGGTTGCATCCCGTTTTGATTACAAAGTCAAAAGGTCCTATAAGTAGTAAACTAGTATCCTAAGGTTTACAGAAATGAGTAAATGACAGAAAAATCCACTTCCGGGCCCACTTGGTGTGTGCTTGGGCTGAGCATTGAAGCTTTTATGTGTAGAGACGTTTTCTGGAGTTAAACGCCAGTTCTCATGCCAGTTTGGGCGTTTAACTCCAAGTTTTATGCCAGTTCCGGCGTTTAACGCTGGAATTTCTGAGGCCGGTTTGCTACGCAGGTTTAGGCCATCAAATCTTGGGCAAAGTATGGACTATTATATATTGCTGGAAAGCCCAGGATGTCTACTTTCCAACGCCGTTGAGAGCGCGCCAATTGGGCTTCTGTAGCTCCAGAAAATCCACTTCGAGTGCAGGGAGGTCAGAATCCAACAGCATCTGCAGTCCTTTTCAGTCTCTGGATCAGATTTTTGCTCAGGACCCTCAATTTCAGCCAGAAAATACCTGAAATCACAGAAAAACACACAAACTCATAGTAAAGTCCAGAAAAGTGAATTTTAATTAAAAACTAATAAAAATATACTAAAAACTAACTAAAAGATACCAAAAACCTACTAAAAACAATGCCAAAAAGCATACAAATTATCCGCTCATCACAACACCAAACTTAAATTGTTGCTTGTCCCCAAGCAACTGAAAATCAAAATAGGATAAAAAGAAGAGAACATACTATAGACTCCAAAATATCAAAGAAACATAGCTCCAATTAGATGAGCGGGACTAGTAGCTTTTTGCCTCCGAACAGTTTTGGCATCTCACTCTATCCTTTGAAGTTCAGAATGATTAGCATCTATAAGAACTCAGAACTCAGATAATGTTATTGATTCTCCTAGTTAAGTATATTGATTCTTGAACATAGCCAGTGTATGAGTCTTGGCTGTGGCCCCAAAGCACTCTGTCTTCCAGTATTACCACCGGATACATACATGCCACAGACACATAATTGGGTGAACCTTTTTAGATTGTGACCCAGCTTTGCTAAAGTCCCCAATTAGAGGTGTCCAGGGTTCTTAAGCACACTCTTTTGCCTTGGATCACAACTTTATTTCTTTCTTTCTTTCTTTTTTTTTTTTCGAATTTTTTTTTCACTGCTTTTTCTTGCTTCAAGAATCATTTTGATGATTTTTCAGATCCTCAATAACAGTTCTCTTTCTCCTCATTCTTTCAAGAGCCAACAATTTTAACATTCTTAAAACAACAAATTCAAGAGACATATGCACTGTTCAAGCATTCATTCAGAAAACAAAAAGTATTGTCACCACATCAAACTAATTCAACTAGTTTCAGAGATAAATTTTGAAACCCTGTACTTCTTGTTCTTTTGTGATTAAAGCATTTTTTTTCTTTTAAGAGAGGTGATGGATTCATAGGACATTCATAGCTTTAAGGCATAAACTTTATTAATTTTATTAATTATGAACTAAGAACAAGACTCAAATATAGATATAGAATGAGACTAGAAAAACGAAAAATAAAATCAAAATAAAGGAAAATACAAAAAAAAAAACGAAAAACAGAGGCTCCTAATGATAGAGGTTTTCACAGAGTTAGGACTCAACAACCTTGATTTTGAGAAGTGGATGCTCCCTCAGCTTGAGAGGAGAGCTTTTGGCGTTTCATCTCTTGGATTTCACGCCCCTGCTTCTCTTGTTCCTTCAGCAATTTGCAGAGCATGCAGTTCTGATTCTGCTGTTCTTCCTTCAGTTGCTCCATAGTCTCTTACAACTTGTTAATAGATGCTTCTAGGTTGGCCCAGTAGCCAATTTCAGGGAGTTCAGGGAGGAACTCATGCGCCCTCCTTTTGATGGAATTGTCTTGCACTTGTCCTTCCATTGACTTCTTGGTGATTGGGTGTTCAATGGGTATGAACTCATCTACTCCCATCTTCACCCCAGCCTCTTTACAGAGCAAGGAAATCAAGCTTGGATAAGCCAATTTGGCTTCAGTGGAATTCTTATTTGCAATTGTGTAAATCTCACAAGCAATCACATGATGGACCTCCACCTCTTTTCCAAGCATAATGCAATGAATCATCACTGCTCTCTTGATGGTGACCTCAGAACGGTTGCTAGTGGGCAATATGGAACGCCCAATAAAGTCTAGCCAACCTCTTGCAATTGGCTTGAGGTCTCCCCTCTTGAGTTGGTTTGGGACACCCTTAGAATTGGTTATCCACTTAGTTCCAGGGAGGCATATGTCCTCTAGAACTTGATCCAACCCTTATCTACTCTCACCATCCTCCTATTAAAGGAATCAGGATCATCTTGCAGTTGAGGCAACTTGAATATTTCTCTTATTTGTCCAGATGGAAGTATATAACTTTCCCTCGACCATGGTTCTATGGGTATGGTAAGCAGTTCCAGTCATTCTCTGCTTATCTGTCAGCCACAGATTTGAGTAGAATTCCTGAACCATGTTCCTTCCAACCTTTGTCTCAGGATTGGTTAGAACTTCCCATCCTCTGTTCGAATTTGCTCTTGGATCCCCGGATATTCATCTTCTTTCAGATCAAATTTAACTTCCGGGATCACTGACCTCAGACCCATTATTTTATGATAATGGTCTTCATGTTCTTTGGTAAGACTTCTCTTCATTCCAAAGATTCTTTGGATTATTCTCTTTCTTGCCTCTAAATTGGTTTGTTTTCCCTTAGGAGCCATGATATTGATGAATCTTGGCTTAGTGATCTCGGAAAAGCACACCAAACTTAGAGGTTGCTTGTCCTCAAGC